>NC_084480.1:144091328-144799069 GCF_030035675.1 Rhineura floridana
GGGGGCACAACCTAGGTCAAGGCTTGAGGGCTGGTTGGAGAGGCCCATAGAGTTGCATTTGGCCTTCAGGTCTGAAGATCTCCACCTCTGAGCTATAGCATGGTTAAGAGCTCTTAATAGACTTATCCCTCCTTTCTTTGGCAAACTTTTTTTTTTTAAAAAAGTGCCATCTCGATAGGGATGGAATGATCGGTCAATTTCAGTTCTCTCAGTTTCTCATGCTTCTAATCTTAAATTCAGTTCTCTACATTTATGCAGCAATTTACAGATTTTTTTTTTAAAAAACCCTCATTCTTCAGCATTTTAATGTGAATTTCTCCTAATAAATATATTTTTGTATGCAGTTTTGACCAATGTGCACATTTTTGCAAGCGATTATCCTAATATAATGCACTTTCCTATGCTGTTTCACCAATATATTCATTTTGTGCACACTTTCCCTTAATATATGCATTTTTTTTGGTAAACGTTGCTTGGCTGGAGAAGTGCATCGCAAAATTCGGATGTGAATTTCGAAGGATGGCTGGGTTTCGGTTCTCATGCTGTTCCGGAACGTGCCAATTTGATAAATTCGGCTTAGATGTGAACTGAATCAAGCTTCTCCCCCTTTCCTACATCTCAGCTAGCAGCCATCGCCACATCTGGTGGTAGCAAATTCCACAAGTTCAATAACACGTTGTGTGAAGAACTTGTCTGCTGTGAATAAACCTACTTCAGTAGCCAGCAGTGGCCTCCAGGGCTGTGTGGGACGGGCTGCGTTGCTCTCCTGGCATCCTAGCATTCCATTTCACTGCTGGTTACCAAGAGGGGGAGGGGGAAGACAGTCGGAAGCCCACTGCAGTGTGGGTGCCGCGTTGGGAGCATCAGATCGGCTGTGCTGCACTCTGCCAAGCTCCCAGCTGCCTTGCCCCTCCCCCTCTCCCTTTTGGTAGCTGGCAACAATGGACGGTGTTGGGAAGCCAGGAAAGCAATGCAGCCTCACCTGTGCTGCCCTGCTGGTCAGTACTGACAGTAGCCCTTCTGTGTCTATGGCCACATTCACCCCATACATTTATTCTACTGCTATTCCACTTTAAACAGTCACGGCTGTTTAAGGGGCCTTTAATTAAACATAGGCTAGACACCCTACAGTGGATGGAGGTTAAGGGCCGCTATAAAGACCATCTTAATATGAACAGATGCTGTCCTGCTGGTTGTGAGAAGATGGAGGATTTATTCATTTTCCCCCCTAGAATGCTCCTTATACTTAGATTTAAGATGTCAGTATCTCAATCCCCTTCTTGCTAATATCAGCGATGATACTTTGACAAACAAAGCTGTGTTTTTATTGGTAGGAACTGACTCCTGTGTATCATATTGGGCTACTAAGTGTGTTAGATTAGCTTTAGTGAGGAGAAAAGCTTTTATTCCTTTGGATGATAATACCTAGAGTTAGAGCTATTTGAATGATTATTGTTAATCACAGTAGGGCCCTGCTTTTTGGCATTCCACTAACACGGCGCCAGCAGGGTGATCAGCTGGAGTGCGGGGAGCTCCAGCTGCTATGCTCCAGCTGATAGTGCTTGGCCCCTGAAGCTCCCTGTGCTACAGCTGATCATGCATGCCAGGCCCCTACCCATCAGGATCCCACCTCAGGCGCCACCTGCTAGGATCCCGCCTGTGGTCACCGCCTTTTCACGGTCCCACCTCAGGGTCCTGGTCTTTAAACAGTTCTCTCACCAGCTCTAGCAAAGCTCTCTCAAGATCCCACTGCTAGGCAGCAGCACCAGATACTCCCTGTAAAAGAATATTGCCTTGAGACTGTGCCTTAGTCTCCTCCTGGCTTATTGCTACTTTGTGCCTATAAAGCATACAGCCCTGGGTTGCTCTGGATACCTGATGATGTTACACTATCTCTTCACCGCTGCCACCATTGATACTGTTTCCCAACCTTGGTATATGCCTTGCCCACCCTTCTGGTCTGTGTAAACCCAGCCAAGGATCAGGCATTAGGTAAACGAAGAAATATTTATTTATATACACAGGGAATAACAAGATTACTTAAAGGTATAGTCAACAAGCATGTAGTTTCATAAGATGCATTACTCTTTATGTTTCTAGTCATCAATAACCTGCCTCACTACCCGCCTAATTCAATCCACCCTCCAAAACCCAGAACCAACCAACGAACTCCTAAACCCACCAACTAAAACCACCCAAACAAACTCACTCTCAACTGTCATCCTCTCATTTATACCTTCAGACCCTCAAGTGCTCAGCCAATCATAATACAACATGCATCAACATTCCAACCCATGTACTCCCCCCTCTCACTCAGTCCACTTACCTCATTTACTCTAATAAACCCACACTTACCATATTTACAGTATTATAAATACAGGAGCATCACAACATGCTACAGCTGATGAGCTGTGGAGCGCGATCAGCTGTACCTCGGGGAGCTCTAGTTGCCGCACTCCAGCTGACAGTACTGTACAGCTGATTGCACACTATGTTGCACTTTAGAGAAGGTTTTGCTTTTCAGCGGGGGCCTGGAATGTAACCTGCCATATAAGTGGGGCCCTACTGTATTAATTTCTGCTTGTTATACATTTACATTCCTGAATTATATATTTCTCTCTTTTTTTGTACATATTGTTTTAATGCTTCTCCTGTGTTGTTCTCTTTTGGTGTTCATGCAAAAATCCTGGTTGGCTGTTGCATAATAAACTGAACTGAACAAAACTGCATAGAAAAATGTATTTATTCAGAGAAATTCACACCAAAATGCTGGAGAATTTTCATGAGGATTTTTTTTAAAAATGCAGATTGCTGCAGAAATGTGGAGAACTGAATTTATGATTAGAAAAGTGAAAAACTGAAAGAACTGAAACTGACAGATCATTCCATCCCTAATTGGTTTTATATTAAGTCATCATGCGAACTTTAATTTGAAATATGACTGAGAAAGATTCCTAGCTCCCTCCTAAATCAGGCAAGAGTCCTAATTTGGCTTCTGAGGCCATTTTCCTCAAGTCATTCTCACCTGCCCTATACCTCCTGTCGTATATGACCTCAGGTGTGGGGCAGGTGAAGATGTGAACGGGGTTTGCAGACCACTGATCTATTTATTTATTTATTTATTTATTTATTTAATTACATTTTTAAACCGCCCTATAGCAACAAGCTCTCAGGGCGGTGTACAACAAGATAAAACCACAATTTAAAATACGAACAAGTGTGGATTACATCATACAATTATAAAACATATTTAAGAACAAAATTAAAATAAGAATAAAATAAAAATAAAAACTACAATTACAATTACAATTTAAATTTAGAATTAAAATTAAAAATTAAGCTTAAAATACCTGGGCAAAGAGGTAGGTTTTTACCTGGCGCCTAAAAGATAATAAAGAAGGCGCCAGGCGTATCTCATCTGGGAGGGCATTCCATAATTCGGGGGCCACCACTGATCAACTAATTAGTGTGCTTGCAAACCCCTGTGCCTGCCCACGTGGTTTGATTTCAAACCACCTGGCAAAGGAAAACACTTCACCTGATATCACAGTGATTAAAAGGTTATAGATAGTTCTATAAAAATAATAATCACACTTTAAAGGATCCCATAACAAAATCCCTGGACCTATTTGCCTGTAATTTGACAGGCGTTATCTACTGTGGATGGGCTAGCACGTCTGCAAATTTCATCCATATCTGCAAAAACAAAGTCGTAGGATTGTTTATAGTAAATGGGGACAGCAGAAACTGAGGGGGCTCTGATGGACCCTGAGATGAATTGGGAAGCCTACGAAGCACCTTGGATTGAGGTGGTCTATTTCCCAAATCACCAAATTGGGATCTGAACTGAATCTTTTTGGTTGATGCATTCCCTAAATATAACCCCATATATGCAGAGCTTGGAAAAGTTACTTTTTTGAACTACAACTCCCATCAGCCCCAGCCAGCATGGCCACTGGATTGGGCTGATGGGAGTCGTAGTTCAAAAAAAGTAACTTTTCCAAGCTCTGCATATATGCTACCTTGAGCTCCTCAGAAACTGTAATAAAATCTACTGTAAAATTCCAGTGAGTAAATTGACAAAATAGCAAGGCTTATAGTTCCATGAAACTTCAAGCTTCATTTGAAACTTTAGCCTTGACTATTGATGTGCCTCTTGTAGCTGATAAGAGTTATTGGATTTTGTCTAAAGCAAAGCTCAAGCAAATTCTCCGGGCAAGATGTCTGAGTAATGTTTGGGGAAGCAAACAAGTTTTGAATAGGGATAAGCTGAAGCCAGTCAGTGTTTTTCATGATCATTTTCAAGTTTCACTGAAAAAAATGTATCTCCTTTTCTATGATTTTCCAGCACACCTTGTGAAAATCTTAGTTGATTTGCTCTTGCCCTCACTTGTCTTCAGTGATACATTCACATATTCAAATCCGAGTGGCTACATAGAATTATGTAATTTCATTCACTATATGATTCCTAATGGGGCAGAATTACTCATATGACGGATCAGTGCCAAAAAAGGAAGTTGTATTCAACCAAGTCCTACTCAGAGTAGACTCATTGAAGCTAATGAATCTAAATGAATAATGTCTATTAACTTCAGTGGGTCTTCCCTGAGTAAGACTAGCATTGACTATTGCCCAGGATTTAAAAAAACGTGAATATTTGCACAGTCCAGATATTTTGGGGGAGGTGTTACCAGCCCACTGAAACACGTTTTTCACCCTGAATCAAAAGTGAATCACATTCAGTGCAGCCCTAGCTATGGTAAGGCAAACCAAATGTCTCAGTCTCTCAGGGTTTCATGCATCTAGCATGTGCTGCAGAAGGACCTCTCTCTCCCCCCCCCCAATTTCCTTTCGTTCCTCAAAAGAAACTAAACCTTTGGATCCTGCAGCATGCTACTAACTCATCCATCTATCTGAGAAGCCAATGAGGGATTCAGAATTCCTTTTCTCTGCCACTTAAGGGGAAAATAGAAGGAAAGGAATGTTCAGTTAAGAGGTTGTTCTCAGACTGGAGTGTTGTGCCAATTTTTTTTATAATGGAGCACTAAGAATTGGATTGTTTCTTTTTCCATTTCCACCCCCCTAAAACACCGACCCACCAGCCCTATATTTGATGAAATTCACTTTTCTAATTATCCCTATCACAGAAAATCAAAAGGAAAGCAATGAACAAGGGTTTCTTTTCATCTCTTTCCATCTTTTCACATTACTTCTATTGCTCACAAGAGTCATTGTGGCTTTGAAACGCTCTTATTGGACTCAGGGGGAAAAGCACTCTGGATAGAAGTTGCCAGCCACTATCACACAATAAAGGTTTTGAAGGAGACTCACAACAGAAACTACAGGAATACAGGATCTTTAATAAGATGCCTTCCTTAGATGTTCTATTAATTCCATTTAAACCTTAACAAACGTTCTTCATCACACACTCACTCACTCACACACTCACACAGCACAATCCTATTTGTGTTCACTTGAAAAGAACCCTACTGAGTTCAATGGGGCTTATTCCCAGGTAAGTGTGCAGACCCCAACTTATTAAGCTGGGTAACACCTCCCCCAAAATATCTGGACTATGCAAATATGCACTTTTTTTAAAATCCTGGGCGATAGTCAATGCTAGTCTTACTCAGGGAAGGGAGGCAAAGGGCATGAGGGCTGTGCCCTTCATAGCCTGCTTGTGGGCTGGAAACAGGATGCTGGACTGGATGGACCCTTGGTCTTAATTAGCAGAGCTCTTCAGTTCTAGATTTCCTGGTATATTATTGTAGAAAGGCAATACTGCTGCTGCTGCTTGAAGTTATATACTCACTCAACAGCTGATGTGCAAACAAGAAAAGGAAACCGTTTTCATGATTTGCAATGGGTTCTAGCTATTGCCTGGAGGTCAGCAAATCTCTTTTCAATCACAACCCTGACTTCATTTATTGGCTAAAAACCTGAAAGGGCAGGGATTAGAGCAGCTGCCTTTTAATAGAAGTTGCAGGGGGGCTGACATTTTGCTGTTTATCTCTTGAACCAGACCACCTAGAAATTTATTTTTTAAAAACAATGAAAATCTAACTTCCGTGTAAGCTTTGTACAAACAAATCACGAGGACTATTCAACAAACAGGTCACCTGGAAGAGCCCACAATTACTTCCTGCCTTTATTTTTGGTGATCTTTATCTTCTGTCATCATTTTTGCTGTTGTTATGCCTCTCATGTTTCCCTATTTGTATGCCAGACAAGCAATCCCACAAGGCATCCACTAAAACCCACTGCCACATCACCAAAACTCAAGTTTTTTCAATGAATTATTTCCAACCTGAAATACTTTCTGATCAGCGGTAGTGGAATTTAGCTAGCTTTTAAGTCTATAACTAGTCCCAAACCCAGCTCTGCAACAGTAATTATGTTCTTTTTCTCTGGGCATTATAGATTTCCACTCCTCTGACTTACACAGCAGTTTGGTTGCATGTATTATCTTTCTCTTTGTGGAAACTCTGTTGTGCCAAAGATCTAATTGAACCAATAAACTGTTTCCAGTTGACAGAAGCATGACAGGTTTCTTGCTTTGCCGTTCTTGCATTGAATTTCATTAGGAACTGTGTGTATGTTGCATCCAAAAAAAGTTGAAAATGTTCCTGTTTAACAATGAAAGGAAATGCCTTGGTTTTCTTTCTTCTACTTCAAACTTGGCAGTTCTATTATGCTCATCATTGTCGAAGGCTGACACATAAGCAATATTTTATCCATTTCTTAACAAGAAAATGCTTTTCACTATCAATAAAGAAGTTCCAAGTGGTCAAACATCTTCAGTGCTGTACATCACAAGTTGCTATTTACTTAGTTCAGAGATTTTCAAATTATGAGCTCCATTCAGGTTAGGGTTGCCAGTTATAGTTGAATGTGCTTTAAATGCATGGTGAGGATCTGCCCTAGGTATGCTGTGCATTCATTAGTGAATTGAAAAGAACAATTTTAAAATATACTTTTCTAAACAGGAGAAGGACTGTAGCTTAGTGGTAGGGCACATGCTTCGCATGCAAAGGTCCAAAATTCAATCTCTGGAAGAGACTATTGCCTGGAATCCTGGAGACCAATGCTAGTCCATGTCATCAGTACTGAGCTAGATGGTACCAAATGACCTGACTGGGTATAAAAGGGGAAAGAGCCCCAAGGGCCACAGTGACTCTGAAATTTACAGTATTTATGTATTTTACTTACAGCATTTATATACCACTTTATTGTAAAAAATCTCAAAGCAGTTTACAGAAGGAATTAAAACAATAAAATTATTGGCAAAAACAGTTAAAGACAAGTATTGAAAAACATTTAAAATAATAAAACAAACAATAAGTTAAAAACAGATAAAAAACATAATAGCTTCTACATGCCTGGATAGGTTTGCCTAAACAAAAATGTTTTTAACAGTTGCAGAAAAGAGTGCAATGAAGGTGTCTGCCTAATGTCAATAGGCAGGGAGTTTCAAAGTATAGGTGCTGCCACCTATATCCATTGCACAGTTTATCTTACGTTCTCCTTTCTGTTGTCGGGAGTCCCAGAAAAGAAGCCATGGAGAGATCCCAGCTGGCCAATAGGTACACAGCACCTCACCAGTCTAGGTCTCTGTTGTAGCTCCCTGAACAGGATTTAGGGAGCTTTATTTATACAAAAGAGCCCCCTGACCTGGGTGCAGGTTTGCACCTGTGACTTTAACTAGCTATACCTATGGGGATGTTTTTTTTAATATGGGTGTCATGATTCTGTCTTTGTTTATCAATCCTGTTGGTCAAGATCCTTGAGCTTTGTAGCAGAATGATCCATTGCACCTGCCTTGAAGACCATGTTACCAGCCCTTAGCAGTGTGTGAAAACATCCTCACTAATGAGCTATTGGCATCCACTGTCTATTTTTGGCCAATTAAGGGCATTCCCTTACATCATCTGTGTTACATAAAAAGAGTTTCCCATACTTATGTACTATTGTATTTTATATAGGCAGGGTGAGAAAACATGCCAAAAGGACACCTGGCTGGAATGCAAGGGTATGAGATAGGAGCATGGGATAGGGTAATCAAACACATCATCCTAAACCTCCTTGTTACATCAAAATGGTTTCTGATACTTTCCAATCCACTTGGTGGGCCTAATTAAGGCTGCAGGTTGGAGGTTCCCACCCCAATCTACACTATAGGCTTCACATCGTTCCCTCACCCCAAGGAATCCTGGGAACTGTGGTTTGGGGGGGCTGGCCCTAGTGAGGTCAGTAAGCATGATACATTAAGTACCACACATTAAGCACCACAGTTACTTGGATCATACTACTCTAACAAAAACATTTATCTGATTGGAAATTAAGATAGAAATCTTAGCTAAATGAGGATATTCCTAGATCCAGCTGAAGTGACGGGATCATTCCTTCTCACGTGCTTAGGGAGCCAGAGTAGGGAACATTTAATCTAGCCTAATTGCTTCTGGCAAGAAGGTTTAAGTGCCCTCAGGCCAGGCCAGTCACCAGAAAGCCATTGTAGGAAGAAAGGAGCTTAGAGTTGTGGAGATGTTAAATGGGAGCACTCAGGAGTAAAGATGGACGCCCCTGAAGGTTGCAATTCTAAACACACTTACTAAGCCCCTTAGAACTCAACAGGACTTACGTCTGAGTAGATATGGTTTGGATTGTGCTGTTGGTAAGGCTTGACTAGGGATCCTCTGCAAAGATATAGATATTCAAGCACAGTTGGCAATCCCCTGCATGCAATGTCCACTATTGGGAAAGAAATAAACTATCATGCAACCAAAAAGGTGCATTATCAGAGTGTTTAAGGGGGTTGAGCTGAGCGCATGGACCCACTGTTATTGCACTGTTATGCAAATAGAAAAACAAAAACAAAAGACACTGATGATTTTCTAAATGTAATACCATACCAACCACAGCAAGATTCCTATGAATAAGGCAAAAACTCTGCATCCCATAACCAGTAAGGATTCCTAACCAAAAACCAGAACCAAAAATATCCTGGCAGCCAGTCAGTCAAGGTCACAGAAATCCCTATGCAGCACTACCTGACCCGGGGACTACAGTTAGTGCAGAATGCTGTAGCACAATTGCTGACATGAGTGCGATCCTATCAGCACACAATACCTCTGCTCTGAGATCTGCACTGACTGCTGATTTGCTACCAGGCCAAGTTCAAGGTGTGCTTTCCATGTTACTGGGTACCACATAGTACTTGTTCTGCTCTTGTAAGAACAAGGCAGATGCCTTAATTGTACTCTTTTCAGCACCTGCTAAAACATTTTTGTTCAGGCAAGCTTACCCAGGCATGTAGAAGCTATTATTTTTATCTGTTTTTAACTCATTGTTGGTTTTGTTATTTTGAATGTTTTTAAAGCACATGCTCTACCACTGAGCTTCAGCCCTTTCCCTGTTTAAAGAAAGTATCTTTTAAAATGGTTCTTTTCAATTCAGTAATGAATGCACAGCATACCTAGGGCAGATCTACACCATTCATTTAAAGCACATTCAACAGACATTTGAAGCACATGAATCCCACCACAGAATCCTGGGAACTGTAGTTTGTTAAGGGTGAAGGAACTATAACTGTGAGGGGGAAACAACACTTCCTAAGATGCTTTGGGGGAAGTAATGCACCTTAAATGTGAGTTGCATGTGCTTTAAATGTATTGCGTGGATCGACTTTATAAACTTTGCCTGCATATAAATTGTTTTAATTATTTTTAAAAAATGGAAATGAGCTATAAAGATTACTGGGTCACCATGGGCTACTCACCATCTCTCAGTCTAACCTGCTCCTCAAGATGAAAACAACAGAGGGGAATCATGACCACCTCAAGGAAGAAGAGCACACTTAAAATGTAGAGGAAATGATGTACTTCTCAGAACATAGTATGAAGAAATATTTATATAAGCATGACTATCAAATATGTTTTTTACACAATCTGTAAAGATATTTGTTGTGCCATCGTATGCATGTTTGCTCAGAAACAAGTCCCAATGTATTCAATGGGGCTTACTCAAACAGAGACATGTGCACAGAACTGCAACCTCACCCAACACAAAATTCAGAATCATGCCACTTGAAGCTGTTTTGCAACTGTTTTATACTTATTTTTATGGTTATTGGATTTTAAAGGGATTTACTTCTTCTTGCGAGCTGCCTTGGAAAGTCTCCATATACATACATGCTGGAGATGTAAAATACATATACCCTATATAATAGTTTACTATTACTATTTACTATATAATAATTTAATAGTTGGTCATTGCCAAACTTAAAAAAAAAATCAGTATTAGTTACCTACATAATAAAAGCAGTGACACCTACGTAAACCCTGCCTAATTGCTTTAAAAATAGGATTGGAAGAGGAAAGAAAGATTTACAACACAAACACAATCCTTTGCTATGTTCATTCAAAAGTCCTATTAATTTACAACACAGTCCTAACCATGTCTACTTAAAAATAAGTCCTATTAAATTCAGTGGGGTTTACTCCCTGTATGTGGGATTAGCATTGCAGCTTTACTCCCAGAAAAGCAAGTATAGGATTAAAGTTTCACACTGGGAAGGCTTTCAAAACACTGCCCTCTTAAACAGCACAGGAAAATTTAAACATGTTTCACCCCTCATAATTAGAAAAGCATAACACATTGCAATGGCATTAAGATCTCCTGCACACAAGAGAGAAAAACATTTGCTATTGATGAAAGCTATAAACTTACTGAGATTTTCAGACAAGCAGGAAAAAAAAGTTTTCTGACTTTGCAATGGGCTCTAGTTATTGCCTGGCGTTCAACAAATCCCTTTTCAATCACAACCCTGACTTCACCTATTGGCTACAAACCTGAAAGGGCAGGGTTAGAGCAGCCAGCTACAAGTTCATGTAACAAAAGTTGTGAGGGGGTGGCTGATAGTTTGGTGTATATCACTTGAACCAGACAGCCTAGAAACTTAATTTTTAAAAAAAATGAAAGCTGAAAGTCAGCAGAGTTAGGTGACTCACCTGGAGACCCAGAGAGGACCACCAAAATCCAGAGTCTTCAGGTGAAAACCAGAGACCTGATAACCCTAGTGTTGGTATAAAACTGATATATGTTTGTAGTGTGGAAAGATCCTAACAGATGTCAGCAAGCTGCATCTGCCAAAGGAGATGGCACTTAGCCTTCCTCTATGCCTATGTGGATGTGGTTATTGTGACGACACCTCTGATGTGTCTGCTATGATGCACTCACTGTTCTTTCAGTGATGGGTCAAGCTCAGCAGGCAAAGTCAGTGATGTAGAGAATGCGGAAGGATCTCATGGGAGTAGATTGAGGCTCTTCCAGTGTAGAGAAAGTCTGGGAGAACAAAAGAAGGAAACAAAGTATAATTAACACAAAAAATAACAATCTGTAAGATACATCAAAACAGCAACTGCACAACCAAAACCAGCCACGTGTTTTCCCACCAAGATTTCAAAACTTCAGCTAGCTAGGTTTCTCCAGATATCTTCTTCATTTATCTGATATAAATGAATGGTTAAGCACTGAACTGGTCTACAATTTATATGCCCCCACCAATGAAAGGAGGGAAGTGAAATGATTTCAAGACTATATGGGATAACATAAGAAGTTGGGCTCCTTTTTAAATACACCAAACAAAGGCAAGGCTTCCAATTCAGGGGTAAGAAACATCTTTCATTTCTAGAACAAGAAATGGCATATTCTGAAAGGGTCTGACTGGAATTAAGCAATCCAGTGAATGAGGCAAGTAATTCAAAGGCTCCAAATGCCAAATCCTATCACTTCATTTCTTTGTCTGGCTCTCTAAATATTCTTTTGTCAAGGATTGCTTACAAGGGGGAAATGATACTTTTTTAAAAAAATCCCAGTTGATATTTGTATTGGATTTGAAATTTTTCTATATCCAATTGTTTTAACTGCTTTTCTATAAGTTGTTTTATCTATGTTTTTATTAAATTGTAATATTGCTTCAAGATGCTTCAAAGGAAGCCATTCATACATTTAACAACAACAATAATAATACTTCTGGGAAAAGAGGCAATAAGAGGACCTTTATTTCAGGAATTGGCTAGAAATTTATGAAATTCTGTTTCTGACAAGTGGAAGAAAGCAACAAATTCATTTAAAAAATCTGATATGAGGTACGGAACATAGTATGCTTTAAAAATAGAAAAGTGAATCTCACAGACATGGATGTAAGCCCTTAAGAAGTAGACCCTTTATTGGAAAGAAAGCAGATTTGTGGTTCTGTTTCTTTGCTCACTGGCCTATTCAAACTAATCACCTGAGACATCTATAATACTTAAACATTTATTTGATCTTCTGGTGACTTCGTTGCAGATTTGAAAGGGATCTTCTCAGTTAAAAAGAACTGTAATCCATCTGTTCTTGAGAGAGTTTTGAAAAGCATAAAGTCAAAGTATTCAGTAGGATCAGGAAGGAAAGAAACTAATACAAACAACCCTGATGTGATGTAAGAAAGTAAAGGCGCTGCCCTGCCTTAAGAAGAAGCATAAAACATCACAGATAAATGTCACCAGCATGCAAGTAGGTCCAAAAGAGGTAATCTGTATTGCAAAGAAAGATCCTGGGTTCTTTCTTTAAAAAATCATTTATATTTTAAAAATATAATTATTTTCAATATAACATACGCTTGCATAGCATTCCATTCTTATTTGTTGGCTGACCTGTTCAATCACTGGAAAAATATATGATGTATAAATATTTATTTGATCATTCAGTGATGTCTTTGGAGTTTTGAAAGAGATCTTTGTCTAGTCTCAACAACAACAAAAGTGAAAAGCATAAAGAAAGGCAGAGTTTCCAGCAGGATCAAGAAAGAAAGAAACTAAGACAAAAAAAACCTTCATGTGATGTAAGAAACTAAAGCTGTAGCCATACTTTAAGAAGAAAGCATAAACCATCACAGATAAATGTCACCAACATGCAGGTAGGTCCAAAGGAGGTAAGCTATATTGCAAATAAAGATCCTTGGTAATTTTTGTTTAGTGGTTGACCTGTTCAATCCCTGGAGAAACCTACAATGTGTAAACATTTATTTGATCATTTAGTGACTTCTTTGTAGACTTGAAGGGGATCTTCCAGGTTAAAAAGAACTGTAATCCGTCTATTCTTAAAAAAAAAAAAAGATAAAAAGCATAAAGAAAGACATAGTTTCCAGCAGGATCAAGAAAGAAAGAAACTAATAACAAAAAGCCTGATGTGATGGAGGAAGAAAATGAAAGGAGTTGCACTGCTTTAAGAAGAAAAGTGTTAAACATCATCGATAAACATCATCAATGTTTATCAAGGTCCAAAGTAAGGAAGTAACTTTTGTTGCAAAGAAAGATCCTTGGTTATTTTTCTTTTGCTGGCTGACCAAGCACTGGAGAAATCAATGATGTATAAATATTTATTTTATCATTCTTTGTGAATTTGACTTCTTTGCAGATTTGCAAGAGGATTCTCTGAGTTAAAAAAAACCTGTATTCTATTCATTCTTCAAAGAGAGAGTTAAAAAATCATAAAGAGATTCATAGCTTTCAAAATGGAAATGGACTGCCTTCAAGTTATTACGACTTATGGCGACCCTATGAATAGGGTTTTCATGGTAGGCGGTATTCAGAGGTGGTTTTACCATTGCCTTCCTCTGAGGATGAGAGGCAGTGACTGGCCCAAGGTCACCCAGTGAGCTTCATGGCTGTGTGGGGATTTGAACCCTGGTCTCCCAGGTCGTAGTCCAGCACCTTACCACTGCACCACACTGGCTCTCTCATAGCTTTCAAGAGGATCAAAAAACAAACTCATAACAAGAAGTCTCGTGTTTCAAGAAGAGCAATGTGGGAAACATCAGAGATGAACATTACCAAGTTGGAAGTAGGTCCTGAAGATGGCTTTACTACCAAAAGAGCAAGTACTTTGTTTCCTTTTCTATGGGTTTCTTTTCTAACCAATACAGAACATGCCAACAGTTATTTGTTCATTTCTGTGTCTTTTTGCAAATGGAAAGGGAATTCCTCAAGTTAAAAGGAGCTGTAGTACACCCATTTGCTAAAGATCACATTTAATTAATTAATTAGTCACTTTTCTTTACAAAAGTGAATCCAAAGTGACTTACAATCAATTGACTAGCTGGATAAATTCCTATAAGACTTAATTTCTACTTGGAAGGAGGAAAAGCTACCTCAACTGGAAGTTTAGGACAATATTATTTTTTTGAGTCAGTGCTAGTCAGACACAAAACAGAGAGAAATGTACATTGATAGTTTTGGTGTTGCAGAAATTCTCTTGTAAGGAAAAGAACATCGAACATGAATAAATGTCTGGTAAGCAGCGGTAATGCAGCCGAAGCTCTGCTCACGGCCAGAGTTCGATTCCAATGGAAGGAGGATGTCGAATCTCTGGTAAAAGGGGTTGAGGTCCACTCAGCCTTCCATCCATCTGTGGTTGGTAAAATGAGTACCCGGCATATGCTGGGGGGTAAAGAAAGGCCGGGGAAGGAACTGGCAATCCCACCCCATATATACAGTCTGCCTAGTAAACGTCGCAAGACGTCACCCTAAGAGTCAGAAATGACTCGCACTACAAGTGCGGGGACACCTTTACCTTTACTTTTACACTTGCAGAGCTGAAGTGATGCTAAACAAATGCACTGCCTCTTTTTTGTTTTATTGTTTAATAGCGATTTATATAAACATTTTTTATAAAGCTCCATATAAAGAAATGGCAAGTTATGTAGCTATCAAGATTTTACATGTAGTTTTCTTAAAATATTTTGTACAATTGCATAGATGTGTAAAACCTGCCATTATCAACAAAACAATGTTAACAGATTTAAGAAACTACTGAAATCTACAGTATAGTACCACCACTCAGGGCCAGCACCAGACTGTAGAAGGCCCTTGGGCACCAAACTGCAGTGGCCCTCAGCAGTGGCAGCACAGCATGCTGACACACTAATGCGGCAACACGGGAAGTGGCATGGCCGGGCCAATTTTAAGCTCATGCTAGTGAGGGGAGGGGTATTGCCTGGGAGGGTGGCTCCTACTCCACGATCCATGCCAGCATTGTGTTGTGGGGTGCGTGGTCCATGACCTGATGCTAGTATGGATTGTGGAGCAGGAGCTACATCTACCCATCCCCAACAGCAGGGGCCCCTCAGCAGCAGGGGCCCTTGGCCAGTGCCCAACCTGGCTGCCCTCTTGTGCTGGGCCTGCCACCACCCTTCACAAAAATATAGATCTGTTTTCATGTAAATTCTTACAGTCTAATCCTTTTGTCATATGACTATTATAAAAACCATGTGGGTACTGAAGTTGTAATGCACATCTTGCTGTTCTAACATCTTGTCGGTCATCACGGTCCCAAAGGTTTCCATTGCTTGTCCCAAATCATCTACCATGTGGAAGAGGCTGCCTACATTGTGGCCTCTCTCACTGGCTTTCCACGGGTATTTCTTCTTCTTGTACTTGGGAAAGAATTGTTGAGCTGTTCCATGACCTCTTCTAACCCTGTGATTATGTCCTGGGGAGGACTGAGCAGATCATCCTCATGGGACCTCACCCATAGCTTCTGAAGTCTGACTGCCAACTATACAGAGAAGCATCGGCTGATTTCTATCTGAGGTAGTTGGAGAAGACTGAGTTGTTCCATTCACCTTGGCATCCACTTGAGGCTGTTCCAGCAGCTGCCTCAACCTGTGCAGCTGTGATTCCAGCTGTTTGTTGTGATCCTCCAGGATTTGCACCCTGGCTTCTAGACGGCCTTTGTGCTGACAAAGTAGTTTGGCTTCTGCAATGAGTTCAGCATCTCATGGACTCTGAGGGGAAATGGGCATCATCTCAGGTGGTGATGGCGGGGGAGATAGTCCTTTGTGATCATGTTGCTGCTTCAACAGGTCATATTCTACCTAACCTGCTAGGGTTTTCTTCAGTTTACCTCTTTCTTCGCTCTCCAAAGAAATTAGAATCTGTGCAGGGCTTCGAGGTTGACTGAGTGGGGATTATTGGTTCAGACTTTGGCAGTAGTGGATTAACAAATGCTCATTGTCTGTGCTTTCATTAGGAGAAATGCTATCCTTCAAGTATGTCCCATTGGTGTTCTCCATTTCTGCTAGCATAACGTTGAATACATTGTCATGTGAAAGCGGAAGGGACGAAGCGGGTGCAGAATCTACTGGCCAGAAGTTGATCAGCGTGACAGGAGTTTCCATGATGTCTCCCTCCAACATTGTTTGTACAGGCAGGTAGCCCATTCTTGGGTGTTTTGCAAAATATCTTTTTGTTCAGAATTTGTTTTTCAAATTCCAGTCAGGGGAAGATGGTGGGGATATCCAAGGAGGGAACAACAGACCAACAAGCAAGCAAGCCCCCACTTCTTCTCAACATCCTCTACACTAAAATCGTGGATGTGACTCTTTATTCCCTGTCACAGCCCCTTATCTTGCTCTTGCTGTCTCCCCTCCCACTCCTTAACTCAACATTTCTGCCCCTTAACCTTGCATTCTTCCCCCCCTTAACCTCATGATTTATCCCCAGACCAGTCCTTTCCCTTGTTTTCTTTCATTCATTAGTTAAACCTAACTAGTTAAGAACCTAAGAAGAGCCTTGGTGGATCAGGCCAGTGGCCTAACTAGCCCAGCATCCTCTTCTCACAGTGGCCAACCAGATGCCGATGGGAAACCCACAAGTGGGACCTGAGCACAAGAGTGCTCTCCACCCCACCCTGTGGATTCCAGCAACTGGTATTCAGAAGCATACTGCCTTCAACAGAGGCAGTAGACCATAGTCATTGTGGCTAATTGCCATTGATAGTTATCTCCACCCCTGGCCCTAGCTTTTCTCTTTCTTCCCCACTCTGTGTGTGTGTGTGTGTGTGTGTGTGTGAATGAGTGTGTGTGTGTGAGAGAGAGGGGTGTGTGTCCCTGTGTGTGTCAAGTTGTGATCTGTGTATTGTGGCTTCCAGCTCCTCTATCCCCTCCCAAGCCCTGCCTGTTTTTAGCTGAGCTCTGTGCTGTGCTTTATCCTGCCAACTCAAGTGGGCACCAGCTGTGCCACTGCATCTAATAAATACCTGGGAGGGAAATATTATATTTTAAAATATTAAAGGCAATCCATAAAAATCAATCTGTTTTATGAGGCCAAGAGGTAAATTTCTCTCCAGGAGTGTTAACAGTGCAGATATTTTCATCAAAGGAATCGGGGACAGCTTGATTCAAGCTAAACTAACATTAAAAAAACAGAGAGAGAGAGAGATAATAAAAGAAAAATATATGAATTAATTGAAAATCAGCTTTTGTCTCCATTGGTTTTTTCTTTGATATATTAAGTGCAAACATACAGACTGCTGTTGCATAGATTTTGTGACAACATGGCCTGCTGTACAGCCATCTGGCTACGCTTATCAATAAGTACAGGGGAAATCTTGATTCTATACATTTTGTAGCATTACATTCCTCGTTTTAATTGCCGGTGAAGCAAATCTCTACATCGCAGTGCTGGGAATGAAAGTTTAGGTTTTTAAAACCTTCCTCCAATTTCGAGGGGAAAAAAATCACAATAACAGTTTTTGGGGTGAGTTTTATACCGCATTGCGATTACCAGTGTATGGTGGGATGACGTTTTGTCTCCACATTTGTGTCTGTGGTGTCAGAAGAAGTATGCTTGACAACACCCAGAGTCAGAAAACACTCAGAGGAGGTAGAATTTTTCTGTGTGGTAAAAGTTTGTGCCTCCCTCTGCATATTGAGTAAACAACACAATTTCTGTTCTTTTAATAAGCTATGGTTATTCCATTACAAACAACAAAAAACTATATTTTAAATTTAAAATGTCATGAAAATATTGTAAACTGTCTAGAATAAACTTTATTACATGACATGATGTTAAAGGTGTTGTGGTGATACTGGCAAGGCCGGCCCCCATGCAAATGAATGCACAGGGCGGAGGGTTCTTGCTTTCTCCCTTCCTCCGTATCTACATAGAGTCTTTGTATGTTGAACGTGAGTTCACCTAAGCTCACAGGTTATCAACAGCAGTTGTCCAATGCAGGTGGAAGATAGACGAGACCCCATTCAAGAACTCTTGAGTCTTGGAAGGTACCAGAAATGTTTTGTTTGGGAGTCAGACTTCAGGCAGGAGAACAGTCTTTATAATATAGGCTATTTATTTATATCTTGCACACTACAACTAATAAAATGCATTATAGGTGGCCTTAGCCATCATTTCAGAAACAGAAAAATAGGTATACATATCAGCATGAAAGAAGGTGCTGGATATCCATTTAACATCAAAGTATAAGACTTTGAAGGCACATTGTAGTTAAAACAAGTTACAATAGATGATGGACTGAACTAAACTCCAATTCATATTACAGAGCCAAAGTTTGTTTGTTTGTTTATTTATTTATTATTTGATTAATATCCCGCTCTTCCTCCCAGCAGGAGCCCAGGGCGCCAAACAAAAGCACGAAAAACTTTTAAAACATCATAAAACAGACCTTAAAATACACCAAAACAAAACAAATTTAAAAACATTTTTAAAAAGCTTTAAAAACATATTTTAAAAAGGGTTAAAAAACATATTGTTTTTAAAAAAACATATTAAAAAGCAATTCCAGCACAGACACAGACTGGGATAGATCTCAACTTAAAAGGCTTGTTGGAAGAGGAAAGTCTTCAAAAGGCACCGAAAAGATAACAGAGATGGCGCCTGCCTAATATTTAAGGAGAGGGAATTCCACATGGTAGGTGCTGCCACACTAAAGGTCCATTTCCTATGTTGTGTGGAATGGACCTCCTGATAAGATGGTATCTGCAGGAGGCCCTCACCTGTAGAGCGCAGTGATCGACTGGGTATATAAGGGGTAAGACGGTCTTTCAGGTATCCTGGTCCCAAGCTGTATAGGGCTTTGTGCACCAAAACTAGAACCTTGAACTTGGCCCGGTAGCAAATGGGCAGCCAGTGCAGTTATTTCAGCAGTGGGGTGACATGTTGGCAATACCCTGCCCCAGTGAGCAGTCTCGCTGCCACATTTTGCAGTGGTTGCAGCTTCCAGACCAACCTCAAGGGCAGCCCCACATAGAGCACATTACAGTAATCTAGCCTGGAGGTTACCAGTGCATGGACAACAGCGGTCAGGCTATCCTGATCCATAAACAGCCGCAGCTGTCTTACCAGCTGAAGCTGGTAAAAGGCACTCCTAGCCATGTAGGTCAAAGTACATGGAGATACATGTCATAATACATCACCCATCATTTTTTATCCTCTACCCTACAGCAACAGTGGCAACATCCTATTGTTCCAGAAGATGCTGGATGTGGAGAATGAGCTCCATAACAGAGCAGTTACTGCTGCCTGGATGGTGGGATGTGGAGCAGGCACATTTGCATCCTTCACTCTATCTCTGAGTGAATTAGGTCTTTCCTTAGAGCTACCAGCCGTAGGCACCTTTGAAGCCATAGAGATGTATGCTTCCAGTCTGGATAGTTGTGTACCCATAGCACTTAGCAACATCGATCATATCGAAGAAAAGCTCGATTGACCTCCTGTTAACTTTACACTTGCCTGTATAATGTCTACGTAGGTGGCCAGAGTATCTACTCCACCTTTTGCTGCATTGTAATTATGATCTCTGGTTTATGCTGTTCACCAGACACTACCATGTCACAATGCATGGTTGGCAGTAGAAGCACTGATTTCCTTTTGGGGGGGGCATACGGTATAAGTGGATGCTCACTATAAATGCAAAAGACTGAAGAGCAAACTTGCCTTTGGGAATTTGGCAGCAGTTCCATCAGTACGTAGGGTTTATTCCTCCTAATGGGGCCAAAATAAGTAAGGTATTTCTGAAATAAACTTTCAGCCAATTCATTACTGGTGAAGTAGTTGTCCCCAGCTACATTCCTACCACTGTTGTAGCATGGTTCTACCAGCTTGGTAACAACACTGTAACCACGCTGAGTTTCTCGTGGCTCTCCAGGCTGCTTGCCAAGATAGATGTTGCCCTTCTAAGAGAATGCTCTGGGCGTTTCAAAATACACCCACCCAATCCATGCCTGGAAACAACTCTGAATGGATGCAGATTAATTGTAATTGGTTGCCCAAGAGGTCTTCTGTATCTTTAAAAGCTGTGCAGGGGGAAAGGAGAATTTCACCTTGTGGTTTTTCCCATTACAGTGTTGCAAGAAAACCTGCACTTGACTGAATTTTCTCTTCTCTTAAAGATACAGAATCATTCTCAGGCCCTGAGCCTGGCAACCCTAAATACAAACAAAAGAACCCAAACAGGAGTTGCTCTTGCCCCCACTTACAACAATATTGCAGATTCCAATTGTTTTATCAGAATACAAATTTTAGAAACAAAGAACTGTGGTGAACATAAATCAAATTACTTGTGAATCACATCTGAACATAGTTATACCAAAGATCTGACATGTATATTGGAAACCATTCAGAGAAGGGTTTCTATTAGGGTTGCCAGGTCTCCGGTTTTCGGCCGGAGTTTCAGGGAAAAAGGGGCCGTCTCCGGCCTCCAGCAATACTTTGCTTAAACTGGCTGATCTCCGGCTTTTCATTGGCCGCCTTCCCGCCCTTTGTCATTGAGGCAGGGAGAGCTGGTGCCACCAGGGCCGGGCTCTGTCTTCCCAGGCAGCAGCCTGTCTTGGACAGGGGCGGGCGGGAGCGGCAACGAGGGGCTGGCCCTGGGCGCTCGAGGCAGGCGCTGCTTAAAAGGCCGGTCGGGCGAGCGCGGCGCTGTCATTCTCCCTTCTGCTGTGGGCGCCGCTGGGCACGGCACCCACAGCACGAGGGGTGAAGCGACCAGGCGTCCTTGGGGCTAAGAAGGAGCTGGCCCCGTCCGGCGTCCACTGCTGCTGTGGGTAGCAGGCTGGAGAGAGAGAGAGAAAGAGAGAGAGGCTGGAGAAAGAGAGAGAGGCTGGAGAAAGAGAGAGAAATAGAGAGAGGCTGGAGAAAGAGAGAGATGCTGGAGAGAGAGAAAGAGAGAGATGCTGGAGAGAGAAAGAGAGAGATGCTGGAGAGAGAGAAAGAGAGAGGCTGGAGAAAGAGAGAGATGCTGGAGAGAGAGAAAGAGAGAGATGCTGGAGAAAGAGAGAGATGCTGAGAGAGAGAGAGAGAGAGAGAAAGAGAGCGATGCTGGAGAAAGAGAGAGATGCTGGAGAAAGAGAGAGATGCTGAGAGATGCTGAGAAAGAGAGATGCTGGAGAGAGAGAGAGAGAGAGAGAGTGATGCTGGAGAAAGAGAGAGATGCTGAGAGAGAGAGAGAAAGAGAGAGATGCTGGAGAGAGAGAGAGAGAGAGAGAGAAAGAGCGATGCTGGAGAAAGAGAGAGATGCTGGAGAAAGAGAGAGAGAGAAAGAGAGCGATGCTGGAGAAAGAGAGAGATGCTGAGAGAGATGCTGAGAGAGAGAGAGAAAGAGAGAGATGCTGGAGAGAGAGAGAGAGAGAGAAAGGGAGAGATGCTGGAGAAAGAGAGAGATGCTGAGAGAGAAAGAGAAAGAGAGAGATGCTGGAGAGAGAGAGAGAGAGAGAAAGAGAGCGATGCTGGAGAAAGAGAGAGATGCTGGAGAGAGAGAAAGAGAGAGAGGCTGGAGAGAGAAAGAGAGAGTTTGGCCCTAATCCTCAGTTTCTTACTATTTCCTCTGGATAATTGCACTGCTGGAAACGGACAGAATCATCATGTAATTGTCTTTTCTTGACAGGATGTGGGAGTGAGATTGAAATGACAACAAATAGGAATGTGTGCCATTGTTCCATTTTTCTGCACATTTCCCATCTCCCCAAAGCAGCCTTCCCCAACCTGGTGCCTTCCAGATATCTTTGGGCATACAGCTGCCACCAGCTAACATCTGGAGGGCACCAAGCTGCCCTAAATTGTCAGCTGCTTCAGGTCTATCAGATCTAAGCATATGGTCACCCTGTTGTGGGAAAGTTCCCATTAAACTGACTCGTGTTGTCTCATTAAGTCTCTAATGTGGCAATTTAAGCGAACAGACCTGATCTTGTTCTGGGTTTTGGACTTCCAGCAGGGGCTTTATCTAGAAGGACTAAAAGGCCCCTTCTAGCTCTGTGATTCTATGCTACATGTAAGTGTGTGTGTGTGTGTGTTACACACAAACGCACAGGCACACACACAAGCATTCTTTTTTTCTTTGATCAATTTTGCTTAGAAAAAAAGTGTCTTGTTCTTGTCAGTTGACTTCCTTTTTTATTCTTTGTATGTACTTAAACAAGCTGGTCTGTTTTAAAAGAAAAGCTTGGTGGTGTTTGTGAGAGCCCACGAAAGAGCAATTTCAGGTAACTGCCACAGCCAAATGGTTAAGAATTGGCCTTATGACATAATGTGTACTGGCTGGTCTCTACAGAATTCCAAACACCATTTCAGACTTAAGGCTGCCATCTATTATCCCAAAGGCAGCCAAAGTAGCATCCTCCAGATATTGTACTAAAACTCCCATGATCCCTATCCTGCTTGGCCAGCAATCACAATAAAGTCCAAAAACTTGACTGCATCTGTTTAATTATATGCATGGAAATGGAAATGGACTGCCTTCAAGTCGATTCCGACTTATGGCTACCCTATGAATAGGGATTTCATGGTAAGCGGTATTCAGAGGCGGTTTACCATCTAAGGCTAGTACTCCCCACCTGGCTAGGGCCTGCTCAGCTTGCCACAGCTGCACAAGCCAGTCCCTTCCTTGTCCGCAACTGCCAGCTGGGGGAAACGGCTCCTTGCGACTATGCACCTTGCCCACAGGTGGCAGGGCACATAATCCCTGAGCCACTCACTGTGGGGGTGACTTTAGCTGGCCCTTGACACCCAGGAGACACGAGCGGGGATTTGAACTCATAGACTCTGGACTCCCAGCCAGGCTCTCCTCCCCACTGTGCTATACCATCTGTTGCATGAGCATACAGTTAACATACAACTGACTTCATAGCACCATGCAGATAACAACTGGCTCACTCTGCATTAGCATAGCTGCTGCAAGCACTCTTAGTTCATTTTTACAAGATAGTTCAACATGCTATCTTGTTCATTAAAAAAATGCATTCATTCCTGACTTTACCTCTTACCACTTCTCCAGGCTGTAAAAAATAAAATAAAACACCTTCCACTTTCCTTTTTTGTATCTTTAATTCAGTTGTTGTTGTTAATGTGCCTTCAAGTCAATTTCAACTTATGGTGACCCTATGAATCAGCGACCCCAATAGCATCTGTCATAAACCACCCTGTTCAGATCTTGCAAGTTCAGGTCTGTGGCTTCCTTTATGGAATCAATCCATCTCTTGTTTGGTCTTCCTCTTTTTCTACTCCCTTCTGTTTTTCCCAGTATTATTGTCTTTTCTAATGAATCATGTCTTCTCATTATGTGTCCAAAGTATATGTGTCCAAAGTCAGAGGAAGGCAATGGTAAACCACCTCTGAATACCTCTTACCATGAAAACCCTATTCATAGGGTCACCAAAAGTTGGGATCGACTTGAAGGCATTCCATTTCCATTTTCCATCCATACTCCCTAAGATGGTGAGAAAGAATGACCTTGTCACTTCAGCTGGACCTCTTTTAGGTAAGATTTCTATTTTAATTTCCAATCAGAAATTTTTTTTTGAATGGTATGCTGCACGCAAGCGTGGTTGATACAATGTATCATGCTTCATGACGTCACTAGGGCCCGCCCCATGATGTCACTAGGGCCCGCCCCATGATGTCACTAGGGCCCGCCCCGTGATGTCACTAGGGCCCACCCCGTGACGTCACTAGGGCCCGCCCCCATTTTCTCAGGTTTTTGGATGGTTCCGACCTGGCAACCCTAGTTTCTATTAATATATATTGAGAAATTACTTCCATATTTCACAGTTTATTTGATAGATGTTTTGTATTTGAATGACTTTCTTTTTACCTGGTTTTGAAAGACCCGAAATTTTGTTAAACCATTCAGCTTTCTTAAGCATTTCCACCTTCCGGTGTCTTGGATATTATTGCTCTAGGCTGCGATCCAATACACACTTACCTGAAACTAAGTCGCATTAAAACCAATAGAGATTACTTCTGAGTAGACATATATTGGATTGCAGCCCTAGGAGTTGTGAGCAACATTCAAAAGGGAAAGGGCAGTGACATTTAAAAGAGGAGTTAACTTTATAAAATATTTTGTCAGGAGTGTTTACTACTATTTTCATCTGGTGTGATGGAAGTCTCCTTTAAGTTTGCCAATATTGCCACTTATCTTTTATAGATTTTTCTAATTTTCCAGGACGTCAGATGATACTGATAACAGTTCCTTGATGATGGACAAACAAGGAGATGTATTCCTTATGTAAATAAGAAACACCAGATTTCTTTTCTAGATATCCAGTATGCTGCACATCTCTGTTCCATTTGGTCATACAGGTGTGATAACAATGTTTTCCCCGCTTTAATGTGGTAGAACAGACTGGTTTTAGCATTCCCTCAATTTCCAGTGTTAGGCTGATAGCTGGCCACCGAATTATAACTACATTGGAGGGGGTGGACATAAAACAGGGAGGTGGGGTAGAATGGAGTGACCTGAACAGCAGCACTCTATGCTATAACATTTTGTTGCAGGTCCCACTTGTGCATACCAATTTTTCCATTCAACTTTTGGCCCCAAGATTTTATTTTATTTGCTTTTGAAAGATAAAATGGAGTGAGGTTTTTATTGGTGGTTTGCTTATTTTAATCAGTTAATGCGGACATTTTGTTTGGCCATGCCATGAGATTTTCATTTTGTTTTGTAAATGCTTGTAAAGTCAAGAGAAGACTCCAAACCACCTCTAGGCCAGCTGAATCAGCTAAACTTTCAGGCTGTGAAATGTATGGCATTTACTTGCTTTAGTGCTAACCACAAATACAGTATGCTGCGCTATAACATTATCATGATAAACTTGTATACTAGGCCATAGAGTTACCCGGGGAACTGATGCCTCTGTCACTAGGGAAATTAAAACTAAACTGGACAAATAAACTAGAAATGGATTGTTTTGAACAATCCATCATTTGGAAGATATGAGCTAGGGGATGGACAGCCTTTCCTATCTCTGTCATTTGTGACTGTGAACAGAACATTCCAATTTCTGATCACTTCCCCAGTTCTTATATACTGCTGAGAGCTTGCAGTGGTGTGTGTGTGTGTGGGGGGGGCGATGTCAAAGCTCCTTACAGAGCAATTAGTTCTCTCTCTTTTCCGATGGGATTGTAAGCAGCAAACAACACAAGGCTGTTAAATGACAAAATTGTTTGTGGCTTTTTTTTAAAAAAAGAAACCTCATAGTAAACTAGTGTTATGTTTCTCCTCAGCCAAATAGATCCATTTGTCAGGCAGTTGTTTATTAACCTCCTTTAATTAAGTCCCTTCCAAGGGTTTCTATTTAATTAAAGATCCACTTACACCAACTTGCTGGAAAAACACAGGAGTGTATGTAAGGGTATGTCTGTGTATACTCCTTGAGAGTCCCTAGGCAAACCTACTGACAAGAAGTTTGTCAGAATATAAGACCCAGTGAGAAAGGAGTGTGCTAAGGTCCATGCACTACACCATAAGCACAAACTAGATTTATTATTTATCTTGTTAGATTTGGGAATGAGCCTTTCAACATCCTCAGAAAAGTGAGGGCCTTTGGGGCGTTCACCCCCCCAAGTCTCTTCAGCACCCATAATCTCTGACCATTGGCCATGTTGGCTGGAGCTGATAAGAGCTGGCGTTCAACAATACTTGGAGCGCCCCAGGTTGCCCATCCCTGTAGCAGAAAGTTCTCCATCAGGGTTACTCATAGGCCCAGTGGGGAAAATATTTTCCCTTCTCACCTCAGTAGTTTGTGACAAAATCCCATTCCTTAGTCTTGGATTTCCATCATGTCTATGAGAATTTTTTTCTTTCATGAATAGACCAAAAAATCTCCCTGCCAATTGACATCACTGGTTTAAGAGTTTAGGGCCTACTCAGCAGAGTGTTTGTTTTGGTGCTCAAGAGTTCTGTTTTAGTGCTGAGGATTCCACAGTCAAGATATGTGAAGTGCTTTCGCCTGGATCTTTCCCCATATTAAACACAGTTCAGCAACTTTTTGATTTCTTTTCAAAATGCAACAATATTAATGCAAATAGAAATAGAGATACAAAAAATAGAAATAAGACAAAAATTGTTCCCTATCAATAACAGCAGCACAAATTTAAAAATATGTATTAAACCAGATCCAACTAAGCTGCGTTATGATGATCTGATATAGACAATGAATTTGTTTCAACTTTCTAAGAATATAGAATAATCTGGCCATGCTTGAATACTGTACTGCTTTCAGCTTCTATATTACTGTCACTGTTTGACTGTCCTCAATCAGCAGGAAAAGACAAGGAAACAAGTTAGAAGTCTCTTCTCAGTGGCTAACACACACCCCTTTCATGCTGATTGGCTCATAGGATGCTGGAGGCATAGGGACTATGCAAACGCTATATTAGGCTGCATTAACAGAAGTATAGTTTCTAAATCGTGTGAAGTATTAGTTCCCCTCTATTCAGCACTGGTTAGGCCTCATCTTGAGTACTGCGTCCAGTTCTGGTCTCCGCACTTCAAGCAGGATGCAGACAAACCGGAACAGGTTCAGAGGAGGGCAACAAGAATAATCAGGGGACTAGAAACCAAGCCCTGTGAGGAGAGGCTGAAAGAACTGGGCATGTTTAGCCTTGAGAAGAGAAGACTTGGGGAGATATGATAGCACTCTTCAAGTACATGAAAGGTTGTCACATAGAGGAGGGCTGGGATCTCTTCTCAATCATCCCAGAGTGCAGGACACAGAATAATGGGCTCAAGTTGTAGGAAGCCAGATTTCGACTGGACATCAGGGAAAACTTCCTAACTGTTAGAGCCGTATGACAATGGAACCAATTACCTACAGAGGTAGTGGACACTGGAGGCCTTCAAGAGGCAGCTGGACAGCCATCTGTCGGGAATGCTTTGATTTGGATTCCTACATTAAGCAGGGGGTTGGACTTGATGGCCTTATAGGCCCCTTCCAACTCTACTATTCTATGATTCTATGACTCTGCTCCCCAAAAGGTAAGGGGTCTAAGACCCCCCAAGACTGTGGACAACTGCAGCCCTGCTTTGTCACCTCAAAACTCAACCACACCATTCTGTTGTGTGTATAGAATTGGTCTTAGCCAAGGATGTAAAAATGGTACAGAGCAGAAGCATCCTTGGTGGCAAACTGCTATCCTTATGAAATGGTTTGCTTTATTTTCCCCTCAACATGCATTTGCCTATACGTTAGAAAATCCAGAAAATTACACCTGCCTGAACACTACTATTCATATGAATCATCTCCAGCCTACTCCACTATCTAACAGCACAATCCTATGCATGTCTAATCAGAAGTAAGCCTTACTGATTTAATAGAGGCTTGCTCTCAGGTAGTGATGGAAGGATCTGCCAATTTCAGTTTTCTCAGTTACTCATTTTTCTCATTCAGTTCTCCACATTTCTGTAGCAATTTGTGATTTGTAAAAAAAAATCCTCATGAAAATTCTTCCGCATTTTAGTGCAAATTTCTCCTAATAAAACACATTTTTGTATGCTATTTAGACTAATGTACACATTTTTGCAAGCAATTTCTTCTAATATAGTCCACTTTTATATATTATTTTCATTAATATATTCATTTTTGTGCATTGTTTTACCCAATATATGCATTTTTAAAACATTGGTTGGAGAACTGCAACACAATTCGGATACTTGTGAATTCAAACAATAGCTGGATTTTGGTTCTCATAGACTATGTTCTGATAGAGTTGGCTTTAAATGTGAACTGATTCAAATTTCTCCCCCCTCTTTACTCTCAGGTAAGTGGATACAGGAATGTAGCCTTAACTCAGAAGACCCTGATAAAAAGTCTTAGTATCTGTTCTTTTGTTTTGGTGAAAATCTTTTCCTAGAATAAAGCTGAAGCTGGAATTTTCCACTTTCCAAATCTTAGGTTTCAGATTTTAGATCCCAAAGCAGCTGCAAGGGAAAGGCTGTGGCCCAGACTGCTATTGACATCAGCAGCCACAGTAACATCAGGTGCCAGTCCCATCTCAACAAGCTGTCACATCTATTCTGAAAAAATTACAAAATTATACATTTAGGGTGCAATTCAACTTGCATTTATGCCAGGCTGAGGCGAGTTGGATGCAGTGGATCTCCAGCAGAGACAGCTGGGTCCCAGCTCATCTGGGCTACACTTGTGTAAGTTCCTTAGCCTGGCTCAGCCAGGGTGCATCCAGGCCAGCCCAGCTGAGCAGGGATCCAGCCTGCTCAGCTGAGTCCGGTGCAGCAGAGTTGGTGTTAGCCAGCGTAAGGCCCGGAAAAGGATTGTGTCGGGGTTGTGCCAGGGGAGGGGCTGAGGTGAGGGGACTTAGGCCACATCCAACTCATGTTTGGAGTGCTCCTGCAGGTCCCAATCCAGGCAAAAGTTGTGCCGGAAAAAAGATTGGTCTAAGAAAATAATTACAATAGAAATCAATGGAGAGGGCTTACTCCCCAGTAGGGGTACTTGGGAGAGCAGGCTGTCTGGTCTCTGTGCACAGAAAGTCAGCCAACCCAGAGGCTCCTGAATGGCAATTGGATGGGCCGGAACTATACGATGGCTTCTCTTGCTCCAGCACAAATTATGCTGGCTTCCCTTGAGTTGGATTGCTGTTAAACACTGGAATATTTCACTTACACCCAGTGCTGGATTAATCATTAAGCAAAATAAGCATGTGCTTAGGGCACTAAGGGAAGGGGGGCACCACAGAGTTTTCCCCCCTAGCTATCATGCCCTTAACTCTTTCACTGCCACACTAGACTTTAGTTGAATTTTTTGTAATTCTCCTTATCTGCCATGTTCTACTTTAATCTGAATTGTTAAAAAAAACCCACGTTGTCTTTGGTATGGTGAGTGACTAGTTTAGAAGTTTGAAGCTGTCAGACATAGCCCTAGAGTTCAGTATGTTTGACTGTCTTGCCAACGTTTCTCTGCATGAATGTCAGTGTTTTTCTAATCATTATAAATATATATGATTTCAATAAATTATTGTATTTGCATTTTTTCCCTTATAACAATTTTATTAAGAAATTTGCATTTTTTCTGTTGCCCTTGTTATAAGTAAATAATTTGCTTATATTGCTTACTGCTATTTAGTGTTCAATGAAAATAAAAGAAAAAACAGTTTTTATTTAATATAGTTGTGGGGTCTGGCCTGGAAGAAAACTGAAGTTTCAATCTCTTATTTCACCTTCAGCACTTACTGAGTCTTAATGTCTTGTCAATTAAGTAATGGAAGGGCTGAGGGGGGCACCATTGTTGGGCTGTGTTTAGGGCATCAGTTGGCCTTAATTCGGCCCTGCTTACACCCCCCCCTTTCATGCCCCCAAAAGACACTGGAGATTTTAAATGTTCCATCAGCAAGAACTGATGTATTGTCAATTTCTGACAGAGTTTTGACTCACTTATTTAGGATGTGTACATATTTGTTTGAATGGTTGCAATGGTTTATGAAAGAAGATTCAGGACAGACAAAAGAAAGTCCTCCTTAACACAGAGCATAGTTAAACCTATGGAATCTTCTCCACTAGAGGCAGTGATGGCCACAAACCTGGACGGCTTTAAAAGAGAACTAGACTAATTCATGAAGGATAAGGCTATCTGTGGATACTGCTAGCCATGATGGCTATGCTCTGCCTCTGGACACAGTAATGCTTCTGAATACCAGTTGCTGGAAATCACAGGAGGGGAGATTACTCTTGTGCTCAGGTCCAGCTTGCAGGTGTCCCAGAAGCATCTGGTTGGCCGCTGTGAGAACAGGATGCTGGACTAGATTGGCCATTGGCCTGATCCAGCAGGGCCCCTCTTAGGTTCTTAGGGGTTCTCTGTCCACCCAGAGATTTGAAGCCTCAATGAGCTCTAGCATGCCTTTGAAGCAACATTTGAGTTTGCCTTGCATGTGCACATGAAAGTCTCCAGCCTGAGATTCACTTGGAGCTGTCTAAGGCTTTGGCCTGAAATTGTTGCTGGAACCCCATGTTCAGGCTTAACCGCCACCCAACTGTGACCACTTCCTGGAACAGACCGCCTGTGCATTGTGAAGTGGAAAGTTTGCAAAGGGATGTCAGCTTTTCTGCTGCATAGCCAACTCTGCACTATACTTATTTACTTATTGTCACTTTTTAAAAACAAACACAAACTCTTTCCTCCCAGGAGTTCAGGGTGGTACACATGGCTCATTTTCCAACTAGAGATGGAAAGGGATTGGAAATAAAATGGCCAGGATCATACTATGATCACACCATTACACAAATCTATTGTGTGACCACACTTGTGCACAATTCTGGCTGCATCTCAAAAAGGATATTGCAGAATTGTAAAACGTGCAGAAAAGGGCAACCAATATGATCAGAGGGCTTGCCTATCTTCCCTATGAGGCGAAGTTACTACGTTTGGGGCTTTTTAGTTTAGGGGGAAAAGTGGTTAAGGCAGGGGGATGTGGTACAGGCGTATAAAATGATTCATGGATTGGAGGAGGCATTTTTCTCCGTCTGTCATTATGCTTCATAACTGTGAATACCTTAGGCCTGATGTGCCTCCTTTCATACCATCCTGGCTGCTTTCTAAAATCAGGAGAAGTCCTCCTCTGTGTCCAGCCTAGGGAGGAAGAATGCTTGAATGGGATGAAAGAGAGAGATGGCTTTCTCAGGGGTTACAAGCAGACCACAGGTGGGGAAACTTCTTTTTTTCCCTGTCCGAGGGCTGCATTTTCTTTGGGGCAAACTTCTGAAGGCCAGTGGTGGCTTGGCATTTTGTATCTTGACAGAATTGGCTGGGGAATCCCAGATGGCAGCCTTTGGATTACAAAATAATTACCTCCTGTCAGTACAAATTAAAACTGATGCAGGACATATCCTCTCATGTATAAATATTTATTTCCCCCCTACTAAGTGTTTGTCAGTGGCTGCTAAGGTACGGAAATACCAGTGGTGGGAGGGGCCAGAGGCAAAGTGGGTGGAGCAACTAATGTGAATTTGACCTTGGTACAGTAGAGTAGTTTTTACACACACTCACCCCTCTCTGTCCTCCATCCCAGACAAGCTGTAGACATTGTCAGGGTTCAAGGACATCTTCCAACCATTTGGGGCATGAAGCAAGGCCAATGTATAGCCTGGGGAGAGTTCTGAGGGCCAGGTGGAGAGGCCTGCAGGGCCACATTCAGTCCCTGGAACTTTGGTTCCCCACTCCTGATCTAGACTATGGAACACCTTGCCCTAAGAAGTATAGTTGACCCCCCCTCCTGTGCTGTTTTTCATTGGTTACCAAAAACCATTTTTTCCTAGCAATCTTTTGTACATGAATGTTTTTATGTACAAGAAGAGAATGTTTATATGATTGGTTTTACCCCCACCCCCTTGGTTAAATGTTTCATATTGTTGTTTTTATGGGAAAGTAATTTTTATGTTGTAAGCCACTTTGAGTGACGTTTCTGTACTGGAAGATCAAGTTATAAATATTTTAATAAATGAAATAATAAAACTAGAAATCCCTTACTGCTAGATGGCACCTTTATGATGGAGCCAGTCCCTGGCACCCCCTGGACCACAGTCTGGAAAACAGAGGAACCTCGGAGAATACAGAAATTTGCCTGCTCTAATCTATGACAACCAGGCTAAACTCAACATCTAATTAACTGCCATTTTACTCATTTGGTTGCTTTTCCCCCCTAATGGGCCAATCTATTTGCTTTTAGTTCCTCAGCTTCATTAGAGAAATACAAACCCTTTGACGGAAATAGAAATCACTTTGTGGAGAAAATGGAAGCCAATGGGTGGTAAAAGTTAGCAACGGTAATGAGGTGATCACTTATGCTGTCACAGGAAACGGTGTGCAATCCCAATGTATCAGCATGGTTTTAAAGGACTTGGGGAATAAATGGGGAGGCAGAGTGAAAGTCAAAGTGTAGGAGCCAGGGGGGTGTAGCAGATTGAGTGCCTGACTAGGGCCCAGACAACCAGCATTCAAATCCCTACTCAGCCATTAAGTTCACTGGATGACCTTGGCCCAGTGTCTCAGCCTAATTCACCTTACAGGGCTGTTGTGAGGATAAAATGGGAAGGAGGAGTATATGTACACCATGCTGAGCTTTTTGGAGGAAAGATAGAATATAAATATAATACGTAAGCAAGAACTGAGTAAAAGGAGACCTGTGGCATTTTTATAGATAGGGTCTTTATTTACACACACACACACACACACACACACACACACACACACACACACACACACACACACACACACACACACACACACACACCTATATGCTTACAGTCACACATGCACTTGGCATAAATATGGACCACTGATCATACCTCCACAAAATAACAGCTCAGGAACAACCATACTGTCTGCCGCCCGTTCTTCATGGCCAGCTTCATGTCAGTGATCGGATGAGCTGCTTAACCAGCTGCTCTTCACAGCAAGCTGAGTGATGTTCTTGAGAAGAGATCTTGTGAGAGCCAGCATGGTGGTGGAACATAGGTGCATGGCTTATACTGAGCCAGACCATCCAGCTCAGTAATGTCTACACTGACTGGCAGCAGCTGTCCAGGATTCCAGGCAGGGGTCACTCCCAGCCCTGCCTGAAGATGCCAGGGATCAAACCTGGGACCTTCTGCATGCAAAGCAGATGCTCTATCGCTGAGCTACAGCCTGTCCCCAAGAGCCCACTGCACCAGCCACTGGTGAAGTGGTTAGAGTGGTAGACCTAGGCCCCATCTGCACTAAATATTTAAAGCAGTATCATGACTTTAAACAGTCATGACTTTCCTTAAAGGATCCTGGGAATTGTAGTTTGTTAAGAGTTGCTAGGAGGCCCCCATGCCTCTCACACAGCTACAGTTCCCAGAGGTCCCAGACTTGCCTGAGAAGACAACTTGATTGTCAAATCATTCTGAGATTTGCAGCTCCATGAGGGGAATAGGGGGTCTCCTACCAACTCTCTGCACCCATAACACACTGCAGTTCCCAGGATTCTTTGCTTAAAATGGCATGATATTGCTTTAAAAATAGCGTCCTGCTCACTGGATCAGAAAGGGAAGGAAAATAATTCTGCTTTTGTCCTTATCCTCTTCCCTGTTGAGTTTTACAAGGGCAAAACTGAAGCTGAGGAGGAGGAAGCTACTACCGGCACTTCTTGGATTTGTCGTAAGGAAGAAAGCAGGCAGGTGGGAGGTCACTGAGGGCAGACTGAGATTGGCAGGGCAGTGCCACATTACCCCTAATGGAGCAGCCTCCACTGCTTCTAAAGTGGTGCTCCTGTTTTAGTGTGGTGGGTAGGACCTGGTCCTTATTCATGTGTCGCTGGGTGAGCATTATCTGCATTTTGTATTGTCATTGTTTCAAAATGTTCTGGTTTCAAATTACTTTTATGTGCTGTATTTTATTTTATCAAGCCCCTTTGAGTCTTGATTGTATAAAGCAACTGAGAAATGAAATAAATCACCACCACCACCAAGCAATTATTATCCCATCCTTTCAAATGCTTTCCTCCCTCCCCATCACTTTCCTTATCACACAAAGTTGGCTTTTGGGGAGGGGGTATTGCACAAGAGGGCCAAATAATTTTTAATTACACAACCTGAATTTGTTGAAGTGTCCCACCCCAAAATAGTGACAGCCTGGAAGTGCTCAGTGACTAGGGTAATTGTGGAGAAAATTTGGAGATGAAATGAATCAAATGCAGGCTAAAGGCCACTATAAGGCAGACACTGTGCCACTGACAGCAGCAAAGAGAATTTACTTTTCCACCCCGTTCCATGCACTCAGATTCATTCAGTGCAGGTATTTTGAGCATGACACAGGGATTATTCTATTCTGGCCTCCAGAGTATGGGGTCAGAAGTCCTTTGGTGCCCTCTGTGACCAGCTTGTGAGACACTTCGCAGATAAAACAATTGATATCCATTCCAATATTGACTCTGAGTTGAATAAAGTACCGGTAAAGTGGCTGGTTGTCCATTATGTATGGATACTTTTCTGTTTGTGACATTTGAGGATTTGGTCAGAAGTGTGAGGCCAGCCACTTGCATGCTTAAAATACTTGTGTGTCCTGGCTCTTTAAAGCAGCCAGAGGAAGTCTGGCTCAGTTGGCTAGAAATATCATTAACACTTCCTCGTGAGTGGCTCTGATTCCATCTGTTTAAAAGGAAGCAAAATAAATCTTTGCTGGTGAAACCCTCATTATACCCCACTTTATTGTACAATTTCTGGCCAGTTTCAAATTTACCATTTTTGAGCAAGATGCTTGAGTGCATAGTTTGCAACCCAACTCTAGAGATTTCTAGATGAACTGGATGAACTGGCTCTGTTTCACTCTAGTTTCCGATCTGGATTGGGGGCTAAGATGGTATTGGTTTCTCTGCTTAATGATCTACTCTAGGGATGTAGTTCATTTGTTGGTGCCAGTTGGATCTCATTTTGTCAGACCAGCAGGTGGTTACATTTCATGTTCATTTGTTCTCTGCTGTCTTCTGCATTTACTGGTTTGGTTCCACCCCCAAATAACATTATTGTTAACGTTCCTTCTACCAGTGCTTTCCTTCTTTCTATATATGTGCCAGACTTTGTGGCAGTCTCAGCCCCCCGCTTCACTTCTTCCACACTTGGATTATGTTTCAGTGGAGTGGAGTGGAGTGGAATGGAGGGGAGAGAGAGAGAGAGAGAGAGAGAGAGAGACTGGACATGGTGGTGGTAGTAGCAGGGAGGGGAACACTTGAAGGAAAAGAGAGGCAAGTGTGTGAGAGAGAGACAGAGAGATCGCAAAAGATGTGTGTGTGTGTGTGGGAAGGAACAAGAATCTTCCTGTTGCTTCCTAAACAAGCTGGAAAGGAGAGAGGGAGCAGAAAAGGAGGAAGTAGAGAGGATCATGTGAATTACTCGAGTGGAGGGGAGGGTGGCAGAGAGAGAAACATGTTGCAGGGGTGGGTGGAAGAGAGTGAAACTGGTATGCTGACTGTATAAATAACTGCTGTGCTTCCTGTGAGTTAAAACCATCACCTCATTGACAATGTCACTATATTCAACAAAATTTTTAAAAAGTCAGGAAAAACCGCAGAAGCTCACAGCCAACAAGATTGATCTGCAAAGATAGTGAGCATGTGAACTATAGGGAGGTCCAGTGCTAAATCTGACTTTAGCTAAATTTTCCCCCATGCCTAATCTACACCAGGAACCAGAGAGGGAGTGGGTCCCTCCTGGTTCTGATGGGCCTCTCAGTGGCTAACATTGACCATGATATGCTTTTGAGTCACCTTTCTGGGATTATGGGCACCATTTCACCTAGTCTAGCCTTTCCCAACCTGTTGCTCTCCAAATTTTTTGGACTACAACTCCCATCATTCCTGACCATTGGCAATGCTGGCTGGAGCTGATGGGAGTCATCCTTCAAAACATCTTGAGACACCTGGTTGAAGAAGGCTAATCCACTCCTTCTTGGAAGACAGGCCTTAGAAAATGGTGCTAGGGGACTTCTGCTTGACACCATGACATTTAGCCCATGCTGTTCCAAAAGGTTCAGCTTGGTATTTACCCTCTATTAAACCAGTGGGAGAGATAATCCAAGGTTCTGGAGTTCAATGCTATCAGCATGCTGGCCATCAGCTCTGTCTCCACCTGGTTCCAGAAGTGGGGACTGTGGAAATTCTGATATTGGTGAAAGGATGGATTGGGGGCAAGAAGCTGCAGCTTAATCTAGGCAAGATAGAAATGTTCCCTATCAGTAAAGAGATGGATGGGAGAAGAGAATTACAGCCTGATTTTGATGTATATACATATGGACCTAGGGCCATATTCAACTATTTTGTTAATCTAGTGGAAGCCAGCATGAAGATTCCCACTACAACAATGGGACTTTCCCCCTCTCCTCCCCCTGTGTGTCCCCACGGTCTGCCAAATCTGCTCCAGAGGATTAGGAGAACTCCCAGAATAGGGTGCAGGTGGAAGAGAGGGTAGATTGTTTCTGCCATGCAAGCAGAAATGCTCGCACTGATGGAGCACTCTCCTTAAGTGCTACCTTGCATACAGTCTTTTGCAGGATAGGGTTACCGTGTGCTTTCTAAAGGCTGTCTCATAAGGAAAGCTGTTGCCGTCACATGAATGCTGTAAGCATGTGACTGAGAAGCCAGCTATCTTCAGGTCCTATGAAAGAGACTTCACTGTTCTAAGCCTTTTGTTTGCTGCAATCCTCTGGAGCAATGAATAGTTCCTTTGCATTCTGCCTTTCACAGTCTGCTACAGTTTACTGCAGGGTCACTGGAAGTGGCTTGAAAGCAGTTGTGCTTCTCTAAGCAAAGTCTGAAAAAGCAAGGCTATTATATAAATGCTCTGGCAACAAAAGGCTTTCTGACAAAAATGGACAAGAGAGCAACTGGTTAGGCTGGTAGAGTATTTCAGGCGAATTCCTCCAGGTCTTGATTGGCCAATGACTATCAGAAAAGGCTATCAGAAATGATATTGCAAACCCACATAGCAAACAGTAAGTCCAAGATGCACATATCGGTATAAAGTCAGAAGAAATTAGATAGATATAGATATAGTTTATTATTACAGTCAATGACCAATTATAAATAAAAAACATCATACAACAACAATACAAAAGGAGAATACCCAAAACTGGCTATTTAAAATATATGGATAAATCTTTAAAAGTACAACTAGTCAAGGCACACACAATTTTTGCCTGCGAATCGCCACGGCACTAAATTTGGCCATAACTAGGGAAACCTGGGGTGTAAAATCCCCTAGCAAATAATCCACATAAAATCTTTCAGTCCTGCCAGGTAAAGTCTTTAAAATGGGTATTATTAGTTGATGTCTTAGGTCCCGATAAAAAGAGCAGCGAAATAGTACATGTTCGTTAGTTTCTATCTCCTCCGCTCCACAGGGGCACATCCTTTCAGCATAAGGGATCTTATTATATCTGCCCTCTAAGAGAGTGGAAGGCAAGATATTTAGCCTAAGTAGAGTAAACGCTCTTCTATATTTAGGTAATTCTAGAATAGATAGATATGGCATTAGAGTACAAAATTTTGGGTTATATCTATGATTTTTAATTTGCATTAGGTGGTGCTGAAAATTGATGTCCTTGAGGCGCTGTTTAATTGTTGACCCTGCTAATTCAGGTCCCATCTGCATAATAAGAGGTAAGGAGAATCCCAAAGTGTGTATTTTGTCAAGTATAGAGTCCACCCAAGGAGAATGGAGGGTATCTGTTAAAACATGTGAAGCCAATCCATTCGGGTTGAATAATAACTTCAACCACAATGATACTTTCATTTGCCAGCCGAGGGATTCAATGGATTGGAGTCCAGCTTCCAATCTCAATATATAACTAGGTACACATGTAGGTACTCCCAGTATAGATCTTAAAAAAGAATTCTGAACAGATTCTAGAATTGAAACATTCTCGTCAGTATTTATTTGGGTTCTGTACATTAATTGGGGGATGACCTTTGCTATAAATATTTTTATAATGGGTGGCACAGATTGACCACCCTTATTATAGAAAAATGTTAATAGGGCCTTGATTGTCCGTTTAGCATTTAGAATAGAATGTTTAAAATGCATTAGCTGAGAGCCAGATGTTTGAAAAAGAATACCTAGGTATCTGAAGACTTTTACCTGTTCTATGCAGTGGTTGTTGATTCTCCACACATGGTTTGATCTTTTCCTTGTAAAGATCTGGACCTTTTTTTTTTTATAGTTGATTACTAATTCTTCCCTCTCACAGAAGGAAGCAAATGACTTCAGCAATCTTTTCATACCAATAGGTGTTAGAGATAGAAGAACTATATCATCCGCGTAAAGGAAGCAAGGTCTTGGAAAGCCAGCTAGGTTAGGGGGATGTGAATGAGTGAGGGCCAAGCTTTCCACTACTGTATTTATATAGATGTTAAATAGTAATGGGGACAGTATACAACCTTGTGTCACCCCTTTAAAAGTTGGTATTGGGTTTGTTAAATGCCCTTTGTTATTGCAATGAATTTGCAAATGTGTATTTTCATAAAGCCCCTGTATCAGCCTTAATAGGCGACTGTCAATACCTAATTCAGTCAATTTAGACCAAAGTCTAGTCCTTAATATTAGGTCAAATGCTGATTTAAGATCTATGAAAGCAGCATAAAGGGCGCCACCCTTTTTGCGACTGTACTTAAATGCCAGATGTTGAAGGACAAGCGCATGCTCGAGGGTTGAGCGTCCAGATCGAAAACCTGCTTGTTCTGGCACTAGTATTTCTTTTTGATTTGTCCAATCTAATAGTTTATCATAGAGATAACCAGCATACAATTTATTTATTTATTTGTTTGTTTGTTTGTTTGTTTGTTTGTTTATTTATTTATTTATTTATTTATTTATTTATTTATTTTATTTATAGACTGCCCATAGCTAGTAGCTCTCTGGGCGGTGTACAAAACAGATTAAAATACAATATTACAATAAAATCAGTAACAAATATCAACACAATTTAAACGAAAAACATTAGACATAAAACATTAAAATTAAAATTAAAATGCCTGGGAGCATAGCCAGGTCTTAACCTGGCGCCTAAATGAAAGTACCATAGGCGCCAGGCGTATCTCTTCAGGTAAGCTGTTCCACAATTTACTTATTATATTGAGTAGACTAATTGGTCTATAATTGGCTGGGTCCGAGTGGGGACCTTTCTTATAAATAGGTATTATAATTGCGGATCCCCAACCATCAAGGATTTGCATCGTAGTGTTTATCGTAGTAAACAGTATGGCAAGACTTGGGGCCCACCACTCGGCATTTGTCTTAAAGACTTCTAGAGGTATACAATCTGGGCCCGGGGCCTTATTAGGTTTTAAGTTGGCTATAAGTTCAAGAAATTATGCTGTTCTTGATTAATACAGATAACTATTTATCTATGAAATGAATATGAGGATTATTAGTAGAATAATGCATAACCTCTGCCTATTGGAGGACTTCACCCAAGACAAGATGGTAGGATTTTTTTGAGGGGGGGGGGGCAAAGTAAATACTCCAAATAAATGAATGAAAGATAGTTTTTCACAAAACAAATGAGGTGAATAGTGCCTGCACATTTTGCCTCATATCTCAGATTCTACAAATGCTAGAAACTTACTCTACTTTAAAAAAAGCAAGCAAGCAAGCTGGGAATTAGGGCATCATTGTTCATTTGGGGGAGGGGACTGCCCCCCTGCAGAAGCCCATAGATGGATCTAGTCTATTACATTTTTCTGAAACAATAAGCGGTTTCACACATACATGTACATCATTTGATGTGACTGACAGCTGACTGTGTGAACAGCTTCCACTGAATGCCATTGTGTTTGGGACAGTACCAAGTGGTACAGAAAGTCTGCCCACAGTGATAAGTCTTTGATCCACAAACACCTATCATTATGTGATTGTTTTATTATTGTTTTATTATGTTATTATGTTTTATTATTGTTTTATTATGTCTTATTTATTATGTAAAGATTGTTTTACTATGTTCATAATACTGAAAAGTTGTTTTTGCTTGCTGTTATATTTGTTATGTTACTGTTTTATTATTTTTTGTTATTAAGAAATTGTTTTTGCAATTGTTGTTGAGATGTATCTCTGTTCACCTTGTTGTAAGCTGCCTTGAGCACAATTTTTTGTGGAGAGGCGGCATACAAATAAAATGATGGATGAATGAATGAATGAATGTTGCAGATATCAAATAGTGAATATGTACCTGGGAACCATTCCCAACTTCTTACCCCTCAGGAAAGTGAATCTGGATCAGTCAGCAACTAGACAGTGATTATCAGGTATGACTGATAATGCTTTTTGTAATAGCTGCAACCTCTGAGTTGCTGGAAAGAAGCCCATTTATTAAATACCCAGCAATATAAAAATAAGCTATGAGTGCAAGCCATAGTGCGGATACTGCGGTCATCATGTGAGCCATTTATTTTGATAGAACAAACTGTATTATGGTCTAAACATGTTAGGGAAGTCTGAAAGCAATGCAAAATGGTGCAGCTTCTGGATGAAGCAAATAATGGCACTTTATACCTTACTTGAGAGACAGCAATCGTTCAAAGCCCTTCCTCTTAAAGGAAGGCTTCTTGGTGAAAAGCCTGTCTCAATGTCCAAGCCACTCAGAGAACCTTGGAAAAGATAGGGTGATTATTATATTTGTCTCTTTTACCAACTGCATTTTAAAGGTATTATAGCAATGTCTGCCAGCCTTATTAATTTATAGATCTCCTGCCATTTGTTTCATGTATTTTTAGAGGAGCTTGCCTTTCAGTCGTAAATATTTATTTTATGGTAGATTCAACATAGGCTGGCACCCTAGAGGATAAGCAGTATGAATTCAGGTAAAAATTGTAGCATTCAACTGAAGCTGAGTTTTCTTGCAGCTCACAAGGTAATGTACAATAAATAGGAATATAGGAAACTGCCTTCCCCTGAGTCAGACCGTCGGTCCATCTCTCTCAGTACTGACTGAGCAGCGGCTTTCTGGCATTTCAGGCAAAGGTCTCTCCTGACCCTATCTGGAGATGCTGGGGATTGAACCTGGGACCTTCTGAATGCAAAGCAGATGCTCTGCCACTGACCTCTGGCCCTGTTTATCTTAACCAGGATGGGCAGCTTCTGTATTCTGATGACTCCTCCTCCTGACACTAGAATCACAGAATTGTAGAACTGAAAGGGACATTGGAGGTCAATCCCTTGCTTTATGCAGGTTCTGCAATGAAAGATGCAACTACAGCATCTCTGGCAAAGGACTGTCAAGCCTCTACTTCAGGCATGGGGGACCTTTGGCCTTTCAGATGCTGCTGAACTACAAATCCCATCATTCCTTGCAATTGGTCGTGCTTGCTGGGGCTGATGGGAGTTGTAGTTCAGCAACATCTGGAGGTACAAAGGTTTCCCACACCTGCTTTACTTGAATACCTCCAGCAAAAAGGAGCCTGTCACCTCCTCAGGCAGTCTTTCCCACTATTAGGAAGTTTCTTCTAATGTTTAGCCAAAATCTGCTTCCCTGCTATTTTCACCCTTTGGCTGTAGCCCTGCCCTTTGGAGCAACAGAGATCAAGGCTGCATTCATACACCATACATTTAAAGCACATGAAAGGCTCCTGTAGTCTGTTAAGAGTGTTTGGAATTGGAGCTCTGTAAGAGGTAAGCTACAGTTCCCAGGATTCTTTGGGGGAAGTCATGCGCTTTAAATGTATGGTATGTATGCAGCCCAAGTCTTCTGCAAGACAGCCCTTTAAATATACGAAGACCACTATCATGTGTCCCCTTAACTGTCTGTTCTCCGGGCTAAAAACATGCATGGTCTAGTGTGTGGAATGATCTGACCCATCATAGATCATCAGGTTCTGTAAGAAAGCAAAGAAGTATTATTTTAATGATCTAATAAAGTGTTGTTTCAGTTTTCCTGGTAATTGAGAGTAATGCGATATCTTGATTCTGCTGTTTCAGTAAGTATACGCCATCGTTTCAGGGTTTTTTTTAGGGTAACCCATTCTGGGATTGTTATTGCAATGAATAGCAGGTAATAAAAATTTTAAACAAATAAAGCTTTTACAGGTAGGGAGTGCATGGACTCAGATGTCATGAGGCTGCCATACTGTCATCATGAGGGATGTCTGCACTTCCCTGAAAGCTCTGTTCAGGAGGCAGATTGGCAGAAGCCTTTTGCCTTTCCAAGATGCACTTGAGAGAGCAATGCAATAATGAGAGAGCGAGACAGCAGTACAGTAACAGACCTAATGCACCCAGAATCTCAGTGCTTCCGTCCTTTCCAAATGAAAATGGGAACACTAAAAAAAACACCCACAATTTGAGTAAGATTTGATGGGGTTATATAAATTTGCTTTGGGAATTAGATCCTTCTCAAGATCTGCCTTGAATTATATATGTACACTGGTACACAAACCTGTGTGAGAATCTGAAACAACTGTGCCTGAAAATAGCAGGCAAGATTAGTCACATTTTTTTTTTGACACAAAGGCAACCTGGCCTTCGTATGCTGCACGTAGATTGTATTTGCTTGTGGCAGTGAAACCTTGCTGGGAACCAGGGCTGGCCCTACCATTGGGCAGAATGAGGTGACTGCCTAAGGTGGAAGATGTATTGGGGCAGTGGTGACAACCCCCAGCTGTACCTCCTGAGACCCTTTCTGTTGGAAGACAGAGCTGTGTGTGATGTGTGACCTGTCTTGCATCTCCATAAGTACCCTGTTGCCCTCAGGTGCTGTGGCGTAAGACTTATGTATGTGGAATGGGGTTTGGGGACTGTGATGTTTCATTTTACATCTGTTGTTATGAGCTGTTTAAACAGGCAATGTTTTGGAATGGGTTTATTGAAAGAGAGGAAGGATGCAAGTGAGTTAGAGTGTTGGGGAATACTGTGTTCTAATTGGCTGAGTGAATGGGGAGATGATGTGTTTATCTCTGTGTGAGTTGTCAGTTGGATAGCCGGAGATCTTGAGGGACAGAGAGTTGGATTTTGAGGGAGGTAGTTAGGTGGGTAGGATACGTAGGATTGTAGTCTTATTCTCTGAGGAGATTTTGACAAGTGTAACATGAATGAAACCAGTGAACTTCATCTTGTAACCACATGCTTTCAGAACCTAAATGCTGAGTAAACATGTTTACATTTATTATATCTGTTATGCTAAATAAAATGGATTTGTTTTAACATACACTCGATTCTTGACCTAGTTACCACATAGAACAAGTCTTACTGTGATTGGTGGCAAAGCTACCACAGTGGATTGCCATAAGGTTATTTAGGTTGGCAGCAAAATACCTAGTAGAGAGAAGCAGTTACTGGTATCTTAGAGGCTGTAAAGTATCCAAAGGGGCTGAGGCTTGATGTTGCCAGCACTGTTTGTAAGCAAAGGCTGGGAGGAAAGAAACAAGGTCCCAAGGGATAGCTATGTTTTACTCAGTGTATGAGAAAAGTATCTCTACCTCTGCAAGGCAGTATGTGGACAGGAGAGCTATGACAGGGACATCACTTGAGGCAGCAAAGAAGAGAGAGTGAGAGCGGGATGGAGGAAGGAAGAAGACGGCACGTGTTATGATAAAGGCAAAACAGAGGACAGTAGAAGCTGGGACGAAAGTGTGGGATTCAGGGTTGGCATCTTGGGGTAGGAAGTGGGATCTGTGGAAGGAGGAGAGAGGAAAGTGTGGGATGCAGATTAAGACTGTGTGGGAGAGAAAGAGAAAGACGGGCCACAGAGGCTATGTATGCACCACGCATTTAAAGCACACACCCCAGGAATGATTAGAACTGTAATTTGTTAAGGATGCTGGGAACTGTAGCTCTGTGAGGGGTAAACTACAATTCCCAGGATTATTGGGTGTGTGTGCGCGCTTGAAATGTATCGTGTGTATGCAGTAGGGACTGAAGGCTCTATCAACTTCAGTTGTCTCATTTTTCCAATCTTAAATTCAGCTCTCCCCACTTCTGCATCAATTTGTGATTTTTTGAAAAAGAAATCCTCATGAAAATTCTCCAGCCTTTTAGTGCGAATTTCTCCTAATAAACAATTTTATAGGCAGTTTTGCCTAATGTACACATCTTTGAAAGCCATATCATATCATGAATTTGTATGTTATTTTCACGCATACATTCATTTTTGTGCACACTTTCTCCTAATATATACATTTTTGTAAATGTTTAGTTGGTGAACTGCATCACAAAATTCTAATAAATGTGAATGTCCAAGGATAGCTGTGTGTTGGTTCTCATATCGATTTGGAAAGTGCAAATTGGATAAATTCTGCTTGAAATGCAAACTGAATTGAAATTCTCATGCATCCCCAGTATGCACGTCCAAATGACATGGAAGTAATGACATTCTCCCATTTAGAACTGAATGGAAGCTGCTGAAAACTGTGCTATTGAAAACTACTTTCAAGCCAATCTGAAAAAATGGTTAATGGGGGCAGAATGTTGTTTATATATACACTTATTAACTTTAATGGCATACCTCTAGCTGTTTATATAAAAGCCACTTCCTGGGTTTCATCTCCTTAGTCCTGTTTAGGCTCTCAAAGAATGTGTGGAGAATTAAAGTGTGGAGGGTACGCTGGCTCCACCCCAACCTCTGCATGTTGAGACTGAATGTCTTGGGTGGAGCTGGAGGTTCTTCACATGTTTGCCTGGGCATGCTTAGAATTAGGAAGCTCTGCAATCAGATCACAGAGAAGACTCTAAGCTCATTCAGCCAAATGCATGATGAACCATCATGGGAAATGTTGGGGATGAGAAAATGGGAGGGGGGCTGGCACATGCAACCCTGCACCCCCTCCGCAGTGCATACAGCCACATGTTGTTTGAGCACCTGAATAAGGCTTAAGTCACACCGTAATATGGCCTGGATAATGAATCTAGGGTGATACTATGCAGATGATGTCATTTTTCAGATTGGGTTGAGACAGTTTCCAGTAGCTCCCATTTAGTTCTATGGACAAAGTAAATGGGTTGTCATCCGGAGCACAGTTGAGGTGCTAGTGGGGGAACCTATCCCCTGCTCCAGATACTGTTGTCATCCAGTGTATTCCTGAAATATAGACAAGCCTGTCATAATGACAACTATTTTGCTGGTGGTTCACCAAAGTCAATATAGCAAGCAGAAAAGGGTTCTCTTTATATTTCCCAAGGAATTGCTTACTCCGAGCAGGTGAAGAGCAGGGTAAAGGTGCTTTAAATAAATCAATAAAATAATCAATGAACTGAGCACAGTGACGCCTCAGTCTGATCCACTGAGGTAAGCTTATGTTCTCTTCCTTGAATTTAAAGGATGCCTTTTATTTCATTTTTAAGTCATCCATTATCCAGAATATCTGGTAATTAAAACACAACAGATCTTCCTTATCATTGCACATATCACATCCATAGGACCATGGGTACCCTTATGCCAAACAGGTCTATCAATGCCTACTAGACGCAAGGAATCTTCACGTTCAGAGGCTCTGAGTACCATATGGTAGAGATGAAGAACTGTGAAAATCTTCTACCACCTTCATGCCCTGCTTGTGGGCACTGTAGGAACCAGAATGTGGTACTAGTGGATAATTGATCTGATCTGACTGATGCCTGCTGAGTAAAGCAACTATTACAATTTTAGTCAGTAACATATGGGGCTATAATAGTTTTTCTACCTAGGAAACCTACTGTTGGAAACCAGTCTGTGAATCTCCTCTGAGAACTTTCACTAGTCTTATCTCTTAAAATTCCACAGAAATTCTGCTGGACGATGCACCTTTAGGTTTGCTTTGACTTTCATTTTAAGCAAATTCCAGCAACAATATTAGGAAGACATGAGAAACTCTTCTGGCTCCTCTTGAAATCTACAGAGGTTTTACTTGAGGAGGGACTTCCATGTCCTCTTCAGATTTTACCTGAAGAGATACTCTTTAGATTAACTTTACACAAAGACCCTAGTCTGAGCAAATGTCAGGACCAGTGGCCACTGGTGTGGTGGGGCAGAGCCATGAACCACCCCCCTCCTGACATCAGCGACCCTGCAGCTTACTTGGATAGTGCTGAAGCAGGATAGGGCAGTGGCTTTGTGGAGGCACCAGAAAGGGTGCTAGATTGACTCCACATATGCATTCATGCAGCCCTGGCCTTGCTGCTGCCCTGCCCTAGGGGTGGGGAGAAATTCAATTTGGTTCAGATTTTAATACAAACCTACCTAATTCACAGTTCTCAAGACAATGTGAAAACCGAAACACACCTATCATTGGAAATTAACACTTCTCTGAATTTAGGGAGGCATCCAATGTACTCATTCTGATTTATGCTTGCACAATGGAACTTTCCCCCAATCCTTCCCTGGATGGACCCACACCCTCCCCAAATCTGCTCCAGAGAGTTGGGGAGGAAACCCAGAACAGATGTAGGGGATGCAGAGTGGGAGAAGGGGGACAAAGTTCCACTGAGCAAGCTTAAATCCTTGCACTGACAGAAGGAGTGAAGTAGTGCAACTTTAGATACAAGCCTATGTAGTGAAGTTCTCCTACCAAATAGTGTGTACCAAATTGTGTATGTCATAGGACACAGTACATAAAAATGCATCCCTAGGTGAAAATAACATAAAAATGCATCATATTAGGGGGAATTGCTTGCAAAAATCTGTATATTAGGAAAAATTTGCCTTAAAGTGCCAGTAGATCTTCGTGAGGACTTTTTAAACAAACAAATCACAAACTGATGTAGAAATGTGGAGAACTGAACTTAAGACTGGAAAAATGAGAAATGGAGAGACATTGAAATGGACAGATTCATCCATCCTTACCCTGCCCACCCCCAATATTGTCCAGGTAAGCTGCAGTGAAACCTGTGTTGGGAGGACAGCTCTGTGCCTCTGCTCCACCATACTGGCCGCTACTGGTCAAGACTTATTCTGCAACTTACCTGATGTGGTTTGGAATCCATCATAGCTGGGAATAATTTAGTTGTCTTGGGCCTGACACCTCTAGACCTCTGTCTCTAATAGTTTCTGCCCATACCTGAACCCTTCCCCAAGTCTATTATCTGCCATTTTGGTTTCAGCAGAACACTGGGGGATATCAGCATGGAGGGATGACACAGACATCCATCCTAGCTGGAAAGCAGGCTGCGACTACAGATGCTGGAGGGAGTGGAATCATTTCCAGAGCAGTCCCAGGATCAGCTGCTTTCTGGCAGTTTCTGTGTGCATTCTGGAAATACAAGAGAGGCCATGGTAGTGCATTTCAGGCTGTCTCCTGGTCATGTGACACCTGCCTCCCATGCAGGCAGGCAGGCCTCCATGCCCTGAGAAGATGGTAGTATCATAGGTCCCTCAGTGAGACCTAAGAGCAAAGAAAGCAAGGCCTAGCTAGGTCCAGGGAATATCTCTAGGCCTGACCTCATCTGCTCTGAGGCCTCCAGGGTACCAAGCAGGTGGTGGCATTGCTGGCCCCTTGTTTCTATTAAATATATTCATATTCCAGAGGCTCATCTACTATATCTTTTGGAAAGTTGTCTGTCTGTTCCCTATGCATTTGGACACCTCTTGAAATATTGTTGCCAAATTTGGCATGATGCTTCCCAGGGTCAAGGAGCGGGTTTTGGTCTATGTTTGTTTACCATTGGATGCCATTTTGAATCAAGATAGTGGACTAAACTATTCCAAGTGTTCTGATTTGGACACCTCTGATGCTACCATAACCAAATTTTGCATGATGATTCTTGAGATGAAGAAGCAGATTTTCATCTATACAATTGGATGCCATTTTGAATCAAGATGGCAGACTGAACCTTTCAAAACTGCCTTGCTTGTTTTAATTTCTTAGAATTCCCAAGCAGTGCCAGGTATGAGGTATAACACCATAATATAAACCACTAAACCACCCACAACAAATGTAGAACAACACTCTGGTAAAATTTTAATTTCTTCATGGCCTTGGAATGTTGGAAGCTTCAGAGTATGAGCAGAAAGATTCAGCCAAGGTTTGCTTGGAACAGTGTGTGGGATGCATTCCAGACTGCCACAACCTGTGCCAGAATTTTGGTGGCACAGAAACCAATGGCTCTACTCACACCCCCTTTTAAATATGTGACATTCTCATCTTGTGGCATTCCTATGCCCTTAGAAAACATACCTGAAGAATGGGGGGGATGTAAATGACTGGCATGCAACATAGCAAGTGGGAATGGAACTTGAGAACAGAGGGGACCTCAAAAGAGAAAGGAGTGTAAGAGCAAAACCAGCTCATGTCTATGGAAAGGAACAAAAAATCTGATTAAAATCTGGCACCAAGGATTTGCAGTCTCAGGAGAGAGTATGGAAGGAAATGTTAGCACTTACTAATGCAAAGCCTCTGGACAAATAGACTAGGGTCTTAATGAATTTATACCAGTGGAATCTGGGTCAGCCTGCAAACTGTTTATTGTCCTCCCCTTTTTAAAAGGGCTTAGCTGGATATGAAGAATTGTAATCAAAATAATGATTTGATTGCATGGTAGTGTTTCCATTGTATTAACAGCTAGGGCCTGGAGATTTTTTTTATTTGTAGCAGATAGGATAAAGGAGAATTTATCATAACCGAGACTAATGAGGACATTAAAATCAAATTACCTTCTGGTGGCTTCTGTGTGCTCAAAGGAGTGTTTGGCAGCTATGGGCAACCAGGGAGACATTCAAGTGGCCTTGGAGCTAGGAAGCTCCCCTTTTGTTGTTGTTTCAGCCAGTATGCCCTAGAGCAGGGAGGGGAAACCTTGGCCTTCCAGATGTTGTTACACACCAACTTTCATCATCCCTGATGATAAGCCAAGGTGGCTGGGGCTGATGGGAGCTTGAGTCCACAGACATTTGGAGGGCCTCAGATCCCCCCATCCCTGTCCTAGAGAATCATATGCACCACCTGTCCTTATTTTCTTGAATTCATCCCTGGTAAAACACTATTGTCGCCCTAGGGAGAGGCAGCCCTACAATTAATCAGTGCCTTGTGCAGCAGTTGCTGGGGGAGTGAGGAGTGGTGAGGAGCTTTTGGAGGACAGAGCTGTGTGTCTGCTCTGTGCCCCCTAAACTAGTTGCTGCCCTCAGGTATAATGAGAATGCTGTCCCGATGTGAGCCTCTTCAAACTGGTGAGGTTTTTATGTCACTGATGCAATTAGAGTGCATTAGTGGAGACTTTATGCTGGACCATCCACACCTCATTCCACTTTATTAGTTGTTCAGGACTGCTTCCCCAGGATTTACTACATTATTGCAATTTGAAGGGGCGCTCTTGCACCATAGAGCAACAAAAGAGGGACACTCCCCCCCGGAACATTTGTAGTATGTAAAGCTACAGGATTTCAGCAGGAAGTTTAGGGCCATGCGCTGATGGGAGACAAAGCTGTATCTCTGCCCCTATACCATCATGAGTGCAAATAATCATGAATGCACATTGAAAAGGAACTCTGGAGAGGTCCTATGAGTGCTGAAGCAAGATTAAACTGTCAGTCTGATTAGTTTCTCTACATGGGATGGGGGCTGTATATTTTTCTCTGCTTCAGACAGCAAAACATTTTGGGCCTGCCCTGCTTTTAAAGTAGAGGTTGCAGAAGCTTTTTTAAAATATTGGAAATGGGCACCCAACTGCTCCTTTAGAGTTCAGACCCCTCTGAGAGTTATATCTCTACATGGATTTGCTTAAGCATCTTGACCGGAGTGCATAATAAGCATGAACGTTCAGATATATGGACACAGGTTGCCAATGCACAGCTTCCCCCCCTGCTTATTATAGCCAACTATAAGGGGCTAGGAAGTTAGAATCAATGAAAATAGCCTCAGGTTTGTGTTCTGCTCAATTGACACAACAAGTCACAGAAACTAAAAGCAGATTTGTCAGGAGTGGGTGTGTGGCAGAAGGGCTTGAAAGTACACCATTTTCTAAGCAAGCACTACTAGCAGAACTAGGAAGGAGCATGGAACAGACAAGTTGATACATTATTTCAACATCTTTCCTGCAAAGCACTATCACTGGAGAGTGTAAGGTAAGTCCCTCTGATTGGAAGTTAGGCCTGTCACTCATAAAAGAGTTCTCCCTTTCTCTCTGGCTGCTTTCAGACATGGAGTTCATTGCATTAGTTCAATGGATTAAAATGGTAGCGCTTCTGTCCCAATTTCTAAAATTCCTTGCACACTGCAGTACCTGTTGTGATAAGGAACAGTACATTTTTCAGCTGATATACTGGCATTTCATGCAACTGTCTTTCATATGGCTGTAATGAACATCTGGTTTTTGTCCGTCACCCATTATACACATACACACTGTTGTTCCCCACTGTGTAGAAAGTCTAAGATCTCATCTCATCATGATGCAAGCCCTCTCCCTTTAGCATCTGACTGTTTTTTTTAGTTGCACAGACACAGGGGTATGTGTGGGAAATGCTTCTGCTACCCGCGGCTATGTCAGAATATCAGTGCAATTTTCATCAGGCAAAAAAAAGTGCACACCTAAAGGGTGGGAACACACTGCATGCTGGGATGACTGTCATGTGACAGGCTGCAGACAGCGAAAAACTCCCACAATTTTCTGGGTTCCCAAACTTGCAAACGGATTATTTCTGGTATTATTTATCACAAAAATTTGCGCCAAACTTGCACTATATTCCACTAGAATCCCAGAACTAGCTTGTACGTTGTGTGAAAGATCAAATATAATGAGCAAATTACCAGGTAAGAAATCATCAGAATAACGAAATAAAGTGCAGTGTGAAAGCAGCCTCTCTCCCCACCCTGGCATTTTCTTTTTAGGGTGAGCTTAGGTAAAAATATTGCGGGGTTTGCAGACACACTGCCGACACAGTTTTTTAAAAACATCTGAATCTCCAAAGCATCCCAAATCACTTAGAAGGTCCGACTTTGGGTCACGCTTCAGAGAGATTCCACTTCAGTGGCATGGTTTGGATTCTCATTTGGGATTTGTCTGAATTTGATGAACTCCAGATCCATTGTGGGATTAAATATTCTATTTAACATTGTTAACAAGACAAAGACAAAGCTGGAACGTAACCCATTTACTAAGCTTAGGAGGGGCATCTTGCAGCACAGAAACATGTGAAAAGGGAAGCGTTTAAATCACCCTCTACCACTTACTTCCCCTTTGAGATTCCCCACCAGCTGGATGTTTGAACTATAATAAATGCATCCATGGTAAAGAACTCAAAACATGAGCAGAGCAGTCAAGGAAGTGAGCCAAGTTCTCAAAATAAGCATCATTCCAATGAGTTACACATCAATACAATGAATTAGGCAGTTAGCAAATACCCATTTTCACAAGGCCCACTTCTCATATAGAACAAGGATAGGGAACATCAGTCTTGGGAGGGGGGCAAACTCAGCCCTCCAGGCCTCACTATCTCACCTTGGAACAATCCCCAGGCCACATCCCTATCCTAGCCACATCCCTTTTCCTCACATCACTGATCCTGCTCCACATTCTCCCTCAGTGTTTTTGCCTGACTGGACTGTGTCCTTCAACTCTGAAAATGCCTCTTGCTTGTCTGGATAGAGGGCTATGCGAGCATGTGTAGAAACTAGCCTAGGGGCAAGTTGTCCAGGGTCTTGGGCATGGGGGTATCTGAGACCCTTTACTTTTGGGGAAACAGGGTCCCAGCAGGGTCCCTATGTCTCCAGCATCCTATGAGCCAGTCAACATGAAAAGAAAGTGTGTTAGCAACTGAGAAGAGTATTTTAACATGCTTCCTTGTCCTCTCCTGCTGACTGGAGTCAATCAGAGTGAAATTACGTAAGTCAGCCACTGAGAAGACTGTTCTCAGTACCTAACACTATCCCCTTTCATGCGGGGAAGGAGATGTGGCTGTGACTAGCATGTAGTGATCCTGCACTTCTGAATTTGCTGCTACACTACTGAACCAGCCTATTGTACAAAGGTAATATTTGCATTATTGCTCCACCCACTTTTCCTTCAGGCCCCTGTAAGATTGCCCAGAAGGGAATGCAGCCCCCCCACACGCCCTGGCCCCTTCCCTTGCTCCAATATGCATTTGTTCTGTATGTATGTACAAAAACAAAAATATAAGAAATCAGTTTTGCCTTTCTTGCCTGACAACAGGTATGGGGAGTGGGTGGGAAAAGAGCCCTGAAAATCAGCAAGGCTAATGATTTACCAGCTGGTTGCCATCTCTAATCTGACAATCCACAAAGACTGATGTTCCACATTCTGATTCCCTTTTATGCCTGAAGAGGGCTCTCTGGAGCCTGAAGCTACACAGCAGGAGATCACTTACATGGCTTCACCCTGGCCTCAGACAAATATATGAGGCATTTTGTATCCTGGATTGTTCCTCCATTTATTTTTAGGTTGAGGGTGAGAAGAAAAAAGTGAGAAAAAACCTCAAAAGTCAAATTCTTAGGCACTGGTAATCTAGTGGTGGTTGTCGGTCTTGTGTTTTGATCTGAGAACTAAGGATGCTTGATGGATTTGGTGTCTGCAAATTCCAGTGCAAATTGACTTACCTGATCCACACAGCATGGACCAGTATGTGGACTGAACTTAGGTTACCTGCTGCTCAAATGATCCAGTGCATCTCCTGAGAAAAAGTAAGTTTAGAAATGTGTATTTAAATGTGAAATTTTGAACAGATTTCTTAAAGGCCCATTGATCACTGCAGTCTGCAGGTGAGGATCTGCTGCACGTACTACCTTATCAGGATAACTTTTTTTGCATCATGTAGGAATCGGGCCTTTTGTATTGTGGCAATAACCCTTTCAAATTCCTTCCTGTTAAATATGATTTATTTATTTAAAACATTGATATATCCCTTAATTATTTGCATTTCTAAGTGGTGTACCTAAAAACAAGCCATACATAAAATAAACAATAAAATCATCCTAAAACCAGAGCTTGGAAAAGTTACTTTTTTGAACTACAACTCCCATCAGCCCCAGCCAGTGCCATGCTGGCTGGGGCTGATGGGAGTTGTAGTTCAAAAAAGTAACTTTTCCAAGCTCTGCCTAAAACCAAACACTACCTTAAAATTATAGGAGTTTGGTATATGTTGTGCGGTAGAGTGCAGAAACAGTCTGGTGCTAGGGTGGCCAGGTTCTTGGCCTGAGACTGATCCTGTATCTTTAGGAGAAGAGAAAGTCAGCCAAGTGCAAGTGTTCTTGCAACAATGTAATGAGAAAAACCACAAGGTGGAATTCTTTCTTTCTCCTGCACAACTTTTAAAGATACAAAAGACCTCTTGGAGGCTGGGCCTGGCAACCAGGCTGACTTCCTCTTCTCCTGTCTAATCTCAGTTGGGAGGGAGATCCAGGGGCTTAGGCCCTCTACACTGAAAGCATGGCTTCTAGTCATTACAAGACATGTATCTGAGTAGAGATGCCAGGTCTCTAGTTTTTGCCTGGAGACTGGTTTTTGGGGATCCTCTCTGGGTAGGGTTGCCATATTCCAGTTCCACAAATCTGGGCAGGCTATTTTGCATATTATTTGCATATTATTTGCATATTATGCATATTATTTGCATATTAATATTTGGATTGTCCAGTTGTTTTGTTTTTGTGCCTAGGAATTACCACCAAAAACTGGGGAAAGATGTGAGAAACTTTTTTTTAAAAGCAACATTTTCAGCCTTAAATGCCTAGACTCTGGTTTCCAACACTATGGAGTATTTATTGATTGATTAAGAGGATTTCTATCCTGCCCTTCTGCTGTTAAAAACAGAGCTCAGCACAGCTTACAAATATAATAAAAACAATAAAAATACACAACCAATATAAAAACATAATAAAAACACAAAATAGCAACAAACATAAAGTAAGTCAGGGCAGCAGTACGGTTAACCATATACGATATATTTCAAAGATGTGGTGGGTGGAGAAAAACAAGAAGCCAAAATGTTAGGAAAAGGAGTCTTTCACACCACATGCTCAGTTCTAAATACTGTTGCAGCAAGTTTTACAAGTTCCTCCAGTATTCCACTGGTGCTGTCCCTCAGACGTTCAAAGTATCTGTATGTTTCTTAGGTTTTATAAAAGCAGAGCTTTGCTTAACTCAAAATTTCTTCTCCCTTTGATCAACCACATCTACACAGGTTCCACCTCCCTACTCAAAATGAAACTGGGTCTGGAAGTGTGCAACAACCCCACACATACCTTGCTAATTAGATTACCAATGCCAGGATGTCTGTCTTATCGACTACTCTTCTGCTCCCCCCCCCACCTGGCATCATGAAAGACTCAGTCCTGGGTTCAGAAAGAAAATAAATATCTGGTCCTCTTCAAAGTATTGATAAGCCTCTTGTTTTAATTGAAATAATAATTATAAATTCTTGCTCTTATCACTAATGGGAGTTAATTATCTTGCATATGCTGCTGTTGCTTCTATGGCTGTAACAGAGTGAGGTTAAATATAAGTGAAATGCAAATAGGAAAAAAACAACACAAAGGCAGTATCACTTTCCTAAATGTAATACCATACCAACCACAAGATTCCTATGAGTAAGGCAGAAAACTAAGCATCTCACAACCAGTCAGGATTCCTAACCAAAAACCAAAAATATGATAAATGAAGAAATATTTATATAAGCATGACTATCAAATATATTTATTATTTACACAAACTGTAAATATATTTATAGTGCAATCCTAGGTTTATTTATTCAGAAGCAAGTCCCAGTGTATTCAGTGGGACCTACTCAAACAGGGACAGAAATGCAACCTCAAGTGATAAGCAACATATGGGATTAGCATTGCTTTTACAAAAAGCAAGTATTGGGAAGGTTTTCAAAACACTGCCCAAGATCTGACTCCTGCACACAAGAGGAAAAGAAACTGAAATGTATATACTTACCCAATTTATGAGATTTTCACATAAACGGAGGGGGGGGTAACCACCATTTTGTTTTCTAGACACTGCCACAGGTCAATGAAACTGAAACAATCCTGGCTTCTCTGATTGGCTGCAATCCTGAACGGGTGGGGTTAAAGCTACGAAGTGCTATATTACTGTATACAGTACTGTTTAAAGAAAGATTTAACAGTCGGGGGTGGCTGACCTTTTTATGTATATCTCGAGAACTGGACCACCTAGAAATTTTTTTTTTAAATTAAAGGTGAGAATCCGTGCCACCTAAGGGGCTAGCCGGGTGCCGGGTGGCATGCAAAGAATATGGGTAAAACCTGGCTAACCGGGCAATATGGCAACACTATCTCTGGGTCCTGGGTGAGTCACTTAATCTTGACTTTTAGGTTTCATTTTTTAAAAAAAATTAAGTTTCTAGATGGTCTGGTTCAAAAGATATGAACCAAAATGTAAGTCCCACCCCACCCCGCAATTTATGTTAGTACCAGCTGCTCTAATCCCTGCCCTTTCAGATTTTTAGCCTATAAGTGAAGTCAGGGATGTTATTGACAAGATTTGTTGACCCCCAGGCAATATCTAAACCCCATTTCAAGTTCTGAGAACAGTTTCCTTTTCCTGCTTGTCTCACACCAGGAATTCAGTAAATATATAACTTTAAGCAGCATAAAGAGTAATTTCTTTGTACAGAATTGGGACCTACTTCTGAGTAAACATGCCTAAGATTGCACAGAATATCACAACATGATCTTGGTAGTGTTGGGTATGGAAATATTACTGACTTGATATAAAGTAGATATCGGTTTGTTTCCCAGTGACCTGACCCCAAACATTCCAGTGGCTAAGTGAATAAAAGCCTGATTGAACTGGAAATGTGCTCCCCTCCCATTTCCTTGTGAATATCTATACTCAATGTCTTATATGATGTTACCAACTGTATCACAAAAGAATGCCTGTGCTTCATTTACATGGTTGTAGACCCTGAGACGCATACTCTTACAAATGTAGAAGATGTAACCTGAGTGCATGCTTAGTTTAATGATTCCACGTGTAACCGAACCTCCCCTGCTCCTATCTATCCTTTGTTCCTCTGACTCTGAGTGCTTATCTCAAGGTCGTATAAACTATGCAAGCCTATGTCTGAAAGAAGGCAAGATGTTCCTGGCTTTTGTTATCCTAAGCACCCCTTTTTCCATATCTAAAATGTTACTATGTCTAGCAATGTTTTCTATTCTTTATGATGTCTGCTCCCCATTTTGTAACCATTGGGGAAACTATATATATCTTGTGTGTATCAATAAACGGGGTTCCCACTTCTGAAAGGCAGCTTGCTGGCAGGTCTTGGGACCCCTTTGCAAAGGTAATATTGTGTGTTATTTCCTGGCCTCTGGCAATAGGTTCTTGCTCTCAACTCCGCACCTTCCCGGGTGTATGTGAGCTGAGTAGACAGTGATAGCTTGCGTGTTGGGTTTGGACCTAACAGTAGGCATAAAAGTGTACATGCAGGGTTTTTTTTAATTACTTACAAAAATGGCATGTTATACATTTTTTCTTTCAAATAATTTTTGAACAGAAGTTTTAAAAGGTGTACATGCTGCAGTGTTTTATAATTAAGAAGTCAAACAACTTTAAATTTTCCTGGACTGTTGAAGAGGGCAGTTTATTTGTTTTATTCATAACCTGTTTTGAAAACCTTCCTAATATGAAGCTTTTCTGGGAGTAAAGCTGCAATGCTAACTCCACATACCTGGGAGTTAACCCCATTGAATGTAGTAGGACTTACTGTTGAGTAGACATGGAAAATCAATGGGATTTTTGAGTGAACATAGAAAAAGATTGTGTTGCAAATCTTTCTCTTCCCCTATGATCCTTTTTTTTAAGCAGTTAGCAGGGCTTCCTTAGGTGTCACTGGTTTTATTTGGCAGGAAACTAATACGTATTTTTTTTAAAAAAAGTTCTGCAATGGCCAACTGGTTTTGACAATAAACTATGGGGTGTATGTATTTTTACATCTCCAGTGTGTGTGTATATGGAATATGTCCACCAACCCTGTGAGATAGGGTTGAAAACCAAGGCAGCTCATAACAAGAAATAAAGCCATTTAAAATCCAGTAACCATTTGCAAAACAGCTTAAAGTGGCATGATTCTGAATTTTGGATTGGGTGAGTGAAGTTCCTTATCATTGAACTGCAGTCCTGTGCGTGCTTTCTTGTCTGAGTAAGCCCAATTGATTACATTGGGACTTGCTTCTGAGTAAACATGCATAGGATTGCACTATAAATATCTTCACAGGTTGTGTAAATAATAAACATTTTTGATAGTCATGCTTATATAAATATTTCTTCCTACTGTTTCCTGATAAGTATCTGATTTCACACTATGGCTGTACATTATTTCCTCTACATTTTAAGTGTGCCTTTATTCCTTGGGGTGGTCATGGTCCCCCTCTGTTGTTTTCACCCTGAGGGGCAGCTTAGGCTGAGAGATGGTGCCTAGCCCATGGTCACCCAGTAAACTTTGAAGCTTATTCCCATTTTAAAATTTAATTAAAATGATTTATATGCAGGCAAGGTTTATGAAATAATGCAGATCCACAAAATACATTTAAAGCCCATCCAACTTGCATTTAAAGCACATGACTTTCTGCAAAAAAATCCTGGGAAGTGTAGTGTCCCCCTCACAGTTATAGTTCCCACTTATTGTTTGTTTTGTTTTTTTATTATTTATTGTATTTATTGTATTTATATATTGTGCTTGTTTTTATCTTTTTGTACACCGCCCAGAGAGCCTTCGGGCTTAGGGCGGTATATAAATTAAACTAAATAAATAAATAAAAATAAATACCCTTAACAAACTACAGTTCCCATGATTCTGTGGTGGGATTCATGTGCTTCAAATGTCTGTTGAATGTGCTTTAAATGTGTGGATCTGCCCTAGGTATGCTGTGCATTCATTAGTGAATTGAAAAGAACAATTTTAAAGATACTTTCTTTAAACAGGGGAAGGGCTGAAGCTCAGTAGTAGAGCATGTGCTTTAAAAACATTCAAAATAACACAACCAACAATGAATTAAAAAGAGATAAAAAAACATAATAGCTTCTACATGCCTGGGTAGGCTTGCATGAATAAAAATGTTTTTAGCAGGTGCAGAAAATACAATGAAGGCGTCTCCCTAATGGTGATAGGCAGGAAGTTCCAAAGCATAGGTGCTTCCACACTAAAGGACTGATTTCTCACAAGAGTACTATGTGGAATCCCTAACATGGAAAGCACACGTTGAACCAGAGGTATTATGTGCCGATACGGGACTCGTCCAAACTGACCCCGATAATCCACGTTTTCCATATTCGCTTTGTCATCTGACAGTCCCCACTTTGCCTGAAATTCGCTCGTTTCCGATCTGAAAAATATGCTTTTTTTTGCGCCCGCACACACAGCAAGAAGACCCTTACATTCTTTTTGCTTTTTCCCAGCTCCGCCTGAAACACCACCCCCTATCAGCCAATTGGTCCGCAAAATATGACGTATGCTCCTCTCCCCCTTTGCACCGAAGCACAATAATGTGCATGCACTTGAATGTAAGAGCGCAAAAGTTTGAATTCCCTGTTGGTTTGGTAGTGGTGGCTGTAATGGAGTTGACCGAGTTTTTGGCTCTTGTACAGCTCAACCTACAGCTATTAAATTTCTGCCTTGTGCAGTTGAGGACAGCCGGAGCCCAACGGGCACCTGGACAGGGTCGAGTGACACCCTGGAGCCCAGGAACAGCAGGAACCCCAGCAGCACCGAAGCCATGCTGAGCTTCCTCGGCTCATGTGGTGGTGGTGGTGGAGGAGGCTACTTCACAGCAGCTGCACCGGCGAAGCTTCAGGATAGGAAGCGCTGCGATGTAGCGAGCTCAGCGCGGCGGGAGGTGGTGGCAGCGGCTACATTTTCCTCCCTTCTGACAACATTGTTCACAAGCCAGGGCTTGGGGGAGGGAGATCTCCATCACCCCTCTCGCAGCCCCTCCCACCCAGTGCCCAGCAGCCTTTCCTAGCTAGGGAACCCCACGCGGCTGCTGGATCCCTCGATACTTGGGGGCTGCTGGTGGTGGTGCTGAGTCCAGGGCCTCCCCTCCCCCCTTTTGCACACACACATGCACGCTGGACACATTCTCCAGGAACAATTTGGAATAGGAAGGCATGCAGGGGGGATGAGGTTAGAGCTGCTAAACATCCTTTCCTCTTTCTCCGATTTGAAGTGTTCCCTCTGATAAAAGAGAACTGCAAACCACTTATCTGACAATAATTGCTGTATTGTTGTTTGCTTGCATTTTCAATATATCGCTAAACCAAATGTATGTGGTTTTGCCTTTTTGCATATTAAATTTTCTGGGAGTAAACACGCCTGGCAATTCCACTTTTTTCTCATGGAACTGCAAGCAAGTAACGACTTGTCATGTCTAGGAAGGTAGACGACCAGTATCTATGGTTGCGAGCGCCCGAGACGCTCTAGCAAAACAATTATATGAATTTACTTCCAGTACAGTATTGTTGTTTGCTTGTATTTGCGATATATCTCTAAACCGAATATATCTGGTTTTGCCTTTTTCCATATCAAATTTTCTGGGGGTAAACATGCCTGGCAATTCCACTTATTTCTCATGGAACGGCAAGCAAGTAATGATGTGTCATGTCTAGGAAAGTAGACGACCAGTCTCTATGGTTGCAGGCACCCGAGATGCTCTAGCAAACCACTTACATGCCAATAATTCCTGTCTTTTTGTTTGCTCGTGTTTGCGATATTTCGCAAAACCGACTGTATGCTTTTCTGCCTTTATGCATATTGCAGTTTCTGGAGATACACACGGCTGGCAATTCCACTTATTTCTACAGAACGGAAAGGGGGGGTATTGAGGAGCTGCTACTACTTGCTTCTTTTGTAAAGAATGGCAGGAATGCTGAGCATTTAATGGGGAGCACCCCCCTTCTTACAGAACCAACTTTTTCTGGGGTGGCGCGGCAGCTTTGTGACTCTGCGTATTTGCGCACACCCGCCCAGGCACGTTCTTGATTCAAGTTGTCCTTGTACCTTACATCCCCCCCCAAATGTCTCATAAATCAAATACCACGCAAGAATGCAAGCTGGGACCTCTGGCTCCACTGCAAGGTTCCTGACCCCCAAGTTTTCGAGAGTGCAGCTCTCGATGGCGGCTCCCAGCTCCTCCCCATTCTCTCTCTCGGTCTCACTCTGCCTGCCTCTGGCTCTCCACGTAGGCGGGTGGCATCAGCATCAGGGAAGAGCCACCGAGAGAGGCTTCCCAGCAGCTTCCCAACCACTTTGGGGCAAAACTTAATGCTCTGTTGCCTTCACACACACCCCTCCTTCTCCCTTTCCTTCCCGTGGCTGTTTGCAAAGCGCCAGCAAAGCGAACTCCCTGCACCAACCAGCCGCACTTGAGTGAGACCAGCCAGGAAAAGGGGGGCTTTACAAACAGCCACAGTTGCAGATCTCACCCGGAGCGGCCACCCAGTTCGCAGGCTGGCTAAAAATAAATGGCTGTAGCTGTGCAGTATAATTGCAGAGCCCCCCCAACACCATACCATTGCTCTGATTGGTTCAGTTTTCCCTGGCTTTCCCCTGACATTCGCACACATGCGCAAAAGTGGAAATACATGATTGGCTGGGAACGAGGGAAGGGGTATGGGGAAACGCCCATGGACTTCCCACAGCTCTAAAGTCCGCAGTATTGCACCTGAGTGCCTTATGGTACAGCGGATGATTCCTGATTTAAAAAAGCAAACTGTATTTTTTGCGGTAATGCAACAGCGGATTTAACCGCACGAAAATGCGCAAAAGCGCGCGACGTCATATGGATGACCGAAAAATCATGAATACACAAAGCGATTATGTCACACATTATACGGTCGTCTGGATGAGCCCACGGTCTAACTCATGTCAGCAAACAAGCCACAGCATTCTGCACTATCTGCAACCCCCAGGCCAGGTAGTGCTGCATGGGGATTTTTGTGACCTTGGATATTTTTGGTTTTGGTTTTTGGTTAGGAATCCTGACTGGTTATGGGATGCAGAATTTTCTGCCTTACTCATAGGAATCTTGTTGTGGTTGGTATAGTATTGCATTTAGAAAATCATCACTGTCTTTTGTTTTTCTTTTGCTATTTGCATTTCATATACCTCTGACATCACTCCCATAAACTCAATAAGTGTTTTCATGTGCTCAACTCAACCCCCTTAAACCCACTGATAATGCACTTTTTTTGGTTGCATGACAGTTTTGTTTCTTTCCCAATAGTGAACATTGCATGCAGGGGATTTCCAACCATGCTTGAATATCAATATCTTTGCAGAGGAGCCCTAGTCAAGCCTTACCAACAGCACAATCCTGGCCATATCTTCTCAGAAGTAAATCCTATTGAGTTTTTTTGGGCTTAGTCCTTTAGTCAGTGTGTTTAGAATTGCAGCTTTCAGGGGCATCCAACTTTACTCCTGAGTGCTCCCATCTAAGATCTCCACAGCGCCAGGCTCCTTTCTTCCTGCAATGGCCTTATGGTGACTGGCCTGGCCTGCGGGCACTTAAACCCTTTTTGCCAGAAGCAAGTAGGCTAGATTAAATAAGAAATCAGAAGAAGGCTAGGACTGGGGACGGTAGCTATGAGAGAACATCCTCAAATGCAAAGATGTATCAATGAACACTGAAGTCAGGATCATTCAGATCATGGTATTCCCAATTTCTATGTATGGATGTGAAAGTTGGACAGTGAAAAAAGCGGATAAGAGAAAAATCAAGTCCTTTGAAATGTGGTGTTGGAGGAGCGCTTTGTGCATACCATGGACTGTGAAAAAGAAAAATAATTGGGTGTTAGAACAAATTAAACCAGAACTGTCACTAGAAGTGAAAATGATGAAACTGAGGTTATCATACTTTGGAACCATAATGAGAACACATGATTCACTAGGAAAGACAATAATACTGGGAAAAACAGAAGGGAGTAGAAAAAGAGGAAGGCCAAATAAGAGATGAATTGATTCCATAAAGGAAGCCACAGACCTGAACTTACAAGATCTAAACAGGGTGGTTCACGACAGATGATATTGGAGGTCGCTGATTCATGGGGTTGCCATAAGTCGTAGTCGACTTGACGGCACATAACAATAACAAAAACCCAATCTTAATTTCCAATCAGAGAAATGTCTTTGTTTGAATTGTATGCGCCAAGCAACTATGGTGCTTAATTATCATGCGTAATGACCTTATCATTAATGACCCCTGTGACATCACTAAGGCCCACCCTGTGACATGACTAAGGCCCACCCCATGACATCACTAGGGCCCACCCCTGAAATCTCAGGGTTTGGGATGCTTCTGGCCTAGCAACCTTAACCAGCACAGTCTTGGGAAATGTAGTTTTGTGAGTGGTACTCTTTTAAAATAGGAGAAGGGTTGTAGCTCAGTGGTATGGCGTATGCTTTGCATGCAAAGGTCCAAAATTCAATTTCTGGAAAAGACTATTGCCTGGAATCCTGGAGAGCCAATGCTAGTCCATGTCATCAGTACTCAGCTATATGGTATCAAATGGCCTGAGTAGGCATAAGGAACATTCCTTGTTCCTAAAAGTGGAAAGGGACCCAAGGGCCACAGTGACTCTAAAATTTATTTATGCATTTTATTTACAACATTTATATACTGCTTTATTGTAAAAAATCTCAAAGCGATTTATAGAAGGAATTAAAACATAAAATTATTGGCAAAAACAGTTGATGATAGGTATTTAAAAACATTCAAAATAAGAAAACCAACAATGAGTTAACAACAGATAAAAAACATAATAGCTTCTACATGCCTGGGTAGGCTTTTCTAAACAAAGATGTTTTTAGTAGGTGCCAAAAAGAGTACAATGAAGGTGTCTGCCTAATGTCAATATGCAGGGAGTTCCAAAGCGTAAGTGCTGCCACACTAAAGGATGGATTTCTTACAAGAGCAGAACAAGTGGCATGTGGAACCTGTAACATGGAAAGCACACCTTGAACTTGGCCTGGTAGCAAATCAGCAAGTAGTACAGATTTCAGAGCAGAGGTATGATAGGGTCTCACTCATGTCAGCAATTGTGGCACAGAATTCTGCACTAAATGCAGCCTCTGGGTCAGGTAGTGCTGCATGGGGATTTCTGTGACCTTGGCTGACTGGCTGCCAGGATTTTTTTAGCTTTGGTTAAGAACCCTGACTGGTTGTGGGATGCTGAGTTTTCTCTCTTACTCATAGGAATCTTGTGTTTGGTATGTTATTGTATTTATGAAATCATCACTGTCTTTTTCTTTTTCTATTTGCATTTAATTTACTTCCAACCTTACTCCCTTACATCTATAGAAGCAACAACAGTGGTTCCATGTGGTCAGCTCAACCCCCATAAAACCACTGATGATGCACCTTGTTATTTTCATGATGGTTTGTTTCTTGCCCAATAGAGGTAAAAGAGAATTCACATACTGGGAAGTGTGGATTCAGTTGTTGTTGTTCTCCATATACTGCTCATGATGGTAGACCCAACCATGTGTGTTTTCTTTCTGTCAATTATTACTCAGAATTGGGTTGGCTGTCAAAGTGAGTTTATAGAAGTCCACAGAGTAGGCAGGAAAGAGTAAAGAATCTTCTTAACTCTTACTCATTCCTCAAACCTCTCTCTGCAGTGAAGGGTCAAGTTTGTAAAGAAGTTTGGAGCAGCCACATTAAAAGGCAGGCAGGGCATTCCAGGCAGGGGTTGTCAGCCCTCTTTGATGTGGATATTGTTGCAGAGGATCCCTACCCAAGCCTTACCAACAGCACAATTCTAACAATATCTACTAAGAAGTAAGTCTTGTTGACTTCTATGGGGCTTAGTCCCTTAGGGTGTGTTTAGAATTGCAGCCTTCATGGGCTTCCATCTTTACTCCTGAATGCTCCCATCTAACATCTCCACAACACTAGGCTTTCTTCCTACAACTGCTTTCTGGTGACTGGCCTGGCCTGAGGGCACTTAAACCCTTCTTGCCAGAAGCAAGTAGGCTAGATTAAATGTTCCTTACCCAGGCTCTCTAGAGAGCCAGTGTGGTGTAGTTGTTAGAGTGTTGGACTACGACCTGGGAGACCAGGGCTTGAATCCCCACACAGCCATGAAGCTCACTGAGTGACTTTGGGCCAGTAATTGCCCCTCAGCCTCAGAGGAAGGCAATGGTAAAATCACCTCTGAATACCGCTTACCATGAAAACTCTATTCATTGGGTTGCCATAAGTCATAATAATTTAAAGGCAGTCCATTTTTACCCAGGGTCTCTAAGCAGGTGAGAAGGAATGATCCTGTCACTTCAGCTGGACCTGGAAACATCTTTATTTACAGGGCCGGATTTAAACTTGTTGTGGCCCTAAGCTTTAACATATGTGAGGCCCTTCCTGCTTCAACAAGTATGTGCATTACTTATAGGGTTAGTGCAGTTGACGACGACGACACGCGAGCTGTTTTCTGCAAGAATCCAAAAGGCCACATGTGTACGACGTTCTACAGAATTGTTTACTGTTGTCGGTGAGAGAGCTGCAACAATGATATTCAATACCTACCAAAAATTATCTTCATTTTGTATGATGTTTATGGTTTCTTGGTGGCAATGTTGTAAACTTTTTTTCTTTCTTTCTAACGCGAGGCCCCTTGTAATGTGAGGTCATAAGCTGTAGCTTGTTTCACTTGTTCGTAAATCCGGCCCTGCTCATTTAGCTAAGATTTCTATCTTAATTTCCAATTAGAGAATTTTTTTTGTTTGAGTGGTATGCTCCAAGCAACTGTGGTTGATGGTTAATGTATCATGCTTAATGACATCACTAGGGTCTGCCCCCATGACATCGCTAGGGCCCAACCCTGAAATATCAGGGTTTGGGATGCTTCTGACCTGGCAACCCTACATCTGAGTAGGGTTGCCAGGTTCAAGGCCTGAGACTGATCCTGTATCTTTAGGAGAAGAGAAAGTCAGCCAAGTGCAGATGTTCTTGCAACCCTGTAATGGGAAAAACCACAAGGGGAATTCTCCCCTCCCCCTGGCAAAAGACCTCTTGGTTGCCAGGCCCAGCCTCCAAGAGGTCTTTTATATCTTTAAAAGTTGTGCAGGGGGAAGGGAGAATTCCACCGTGTGGTTTTTCCCATTACATGGTTGCAAGAACACCTGCACTTGGCTGACTTTCTCCTCTCCTAAACATACAGGATCAGTCTCAGGCCTTGAACCTGGCAACCCTACATCTGAGCCATGGGGGACCATCAGTTGAGGCTCCCCCAAAGATCTCAGTGATTTGGCTGAGATATAAGGAATTAGGTGGTTCTTAGGATATTCTGGACCCAAGTTGTTAAGGGCCTTGTAAATTAATACAAGAACCTTGAGCCTGGCCCAGTAATATATGGGCAGCCAGTGCACGCTTATAAGCACTGGAGTTATGTGCTGGTGGTATTAGACAGGCTCTGTCTTGGTTGTTTTTTCGGCACCTACTGAAGACCTTCCTCTTCCAACAAGACTTTTAAGTATAGCCCTTTATCCCAGTCTGCATCTGTATTGGAATTTGTTTTTATATGTTTTTATTATTTTAACGTTTGTGTGTTTGCTGCCCAGGGCTCCCTTGGGAGGAAAAACAGGATATAATTTAATTGCTGCTGCTGCTGCACTGATAATAGTAATAGTAGCAGTAGTAGTAGTAGTAATAATACACAGATTAATTCAGAAATGGAACAGAATGGACTTATAGATGAATATATGGAAAAGTGACGCAGATTAAAAATAGACTGATTTATTTATACTTTTTGAGAACTAGCGTTTGTTGAAGCAGCATTGCTGCTCTTCCCAGAACAGTTCTAGGTGCTGCAACCTTTGCTGCATATAGAAATATCGGAAGCTGCCTTTATACAGGCATACCCCGCTTTAACGTACGCAATGGGACTGGAGAGTGTACTTTAAGTGAAAATGTACTTAAAGTGAAGCAATTATCTTCACTTGTACTGCACGCAATCACCACTAGATGGCAGCGGCGTCATGCCAATAAAGTGTCCGTTATTACGAAGCGCGCGTACTTTAAGTGGGGTATGGTGGAGTATGGAGCATGTACTTTATAGCGAGGCTACTTTAACTGGGTATGCCTGTACTGAGTCAGACCACTGACCCATCTTGCTCAGTATTGTCTACACTGACTTGCAGTGGCTCTCCAGGCTTTCAGGCAGGGGTCTCTCCCAGCCCCCCCCGTGGAAATGCCAAGGATTGAACTTGGAACTCTCTGCATGCAAGGCAGATGGTCTGCCAGTGAGCTGACAGGAAGCTACCTTACACAGAGCCAGGCCATTGGCCCATCTAGCTCGGTACTGACTGGCAGTATCTCTGCAAGGTTTCCGACAGGGATCTCACCCAGCCCTACCTGGAGATGCCGAAACTGAACCTGGGCGCTTCTGCATGCAAAGCATGTGCTCAGTCTGTCACAGCGCATGTGGTACCACGTATGGCTGCTTACAGTCCCAGCCTGGACCCAGCAGAAGGAATGAAATCTATTTCCCTGTCTCTTCTTAAACAGATTTATGCATGTTGATGCTACTTTCCCTTTTCCCCCTCCTCTGTGGAGTTTCCCCTCCTGCATTCTGCAAAATACTAATAAATGACACTAATGACAGAGGATATGCTTGTAATGAGATAATTGCATCGCAAAGCACACATAAGGGGCAGGCAAAGTCCTTCCAATTTCCCAAAGGTTAGGGATGGTTCTTGATAATCAGATGCACCACAGGCATGCTAATTGGCTTTATTGAAACAGCATATTGCAAGACAAATTGTATTTTCAAGGGACTAAATGAAGATGAAATTTGAAACGCTAGAAACGCTTTTTGGATCACATATGACTCATGCTCCCAATGACTTCAGAATCACCATTGCCCAGTTATAAATATTGCCTTTTTCTCATGTGGTAGAACGAAGCCAGTTAATACGCGTGAAAAATGTTCCTATTTATAGCATTCACAGAAATGGGAAATGACAGACCTTGAAGCGCAGAGGCAAATGAGACCACCATTCTTAGAGTGTGAAGTCAAAGTCCTTCAGGAGAACCACAAGGTCTGGCTGACTTCTTGCAACCTTTTGACTGGGCCAAGAGGCGGAATGCTCACATGCCCATTCTTTTCCAATCAGTGCTACATTGGCCCCTGTCTTGGCAAAATGTCTGATGAGTGTGTAAGAGTTATATGGTGCAGAAAACTCTGTACTTCACTGTGCATATGGATGCATCCTCCTCTACAACAGGATCCATCATCCATGTCAAGAGGACCAGACCTCCCACATTGGCAAGAATGACTTGGATTTCATCACAACATTGCCCCTATGAGAAACCCTTTACTTTTCCCCACAGGAATAAATGGCACCGCTGACTATAATAAAGCTTGGGGATATCATCGGGGGGGGGGAGAGCTTCATATGTTCCCTCACTAAGGTGATCCCTGCTGTTCTCTGCATAGCCCCACCCTGAGTTCCATTTCTTGAGATGCATGAAAAATTATGGGTATTAAGCCCCTACGCCAATCTATTAAAACATTAAGGGGTCCTGTGGCTTTATTGCTTGGTGAGTGAGGGAAATCTGGCTTTAAGGATGTATCTCCTGCCATGCCCCTGAAACCCAAATCAACCATAAGAAGAGTCCTGCTAGATCAGGCCAGCAGTCCATCTAGTCCAGCATTCTGTTCTCAGAGTAGCCAACTAGACGTCTGTGGGAAGCCCACAAGCAGGACTTGAGTGCAATAGTGCTTTCCCCACTTGTGATTCCCAGAAACTGGTACCTGGAAGGTGGGCTCAGCTTCTATTTTGCTGTCAAAATTATTGGGGGGGGGATTTGGGGTTTAAGGACATGTGCCAGAGGTTATGCTTCTCCAAAGCCCAATTCTCCCTCTTCTCCTTGGTATTCCTTTTGTGTGTATGTGCTCAGTTTCCCCTCCCTACTACCAAAAGACCTTGAGTTGTATTCAACTAAATCCTACTCAGAGTAGAAATTGATGAATCTAAGTTAGTCATGTTTGTTCATTTTAATGGGTCTACTCTGAGTGGGACAAATAAGGAATACCACTCCATGTTGTTATAATCCTTTCCTACTTTGCCTTTTTGACCTACTCCTGCTGCCCTAGGCCCCTTGGGGAGGAAGGGCAGGATGTAAATTCAACAAATAATAATGAATAATACCCACCCCAGCTAGGCACAGTGGATGTCCACGCAGAGGCATACCACATTGTCATTACGGAGAGTGATTTATATAATGGCTTCAGTGAAGCTGAATGTTGGAAGATTCAGGACAGACAAAAGGAAGTACATCTTCTTTACTCAGCGCATAGTTAAACTATGGAATTTGCTCTCACAAGATGCAGTGCCACCAGCTTGGATGGCTTTAAAAGAAGATTAGACAAATTCATGGAGGACAGGGCTATCAATGGCTACTAGCCATGATGGCTGTGCTCTGCCACCCTAGCAGAAAGCAGAGAGTAGGAATAAACGGACAGTTCTCCCAACGGAGGGCTGTAGAAAGTGGAGTCCCTCAAGGATCAGTATTGGGACCTGTACTTTTCAACTTGTTCATTAATGACCTAGAATTAGGAGTGAGCAGTGAAGTGGCCAAGTTTGCTGACGACACTAAATTGTTCAGGGTTGTTAAAACAAAAAGGGATTGCGAAGAGCTCCAAAAAGACCTCTCCAAACTGAGTGAATGGGCGGAAAAATGGCAAATGCAATTCAATATAAACAAGTGTAAAATTATGCATATTGGAGCAAAAAATCTGAATTTCACATACACGCTCATGGGGTCTGAACTGGCGGTGACCGACCAGGAGAGAGACCTCGGGGTTGTACTGGACAGCACGATGAAAATGTCGACCCAGTGTGCGGCAGCTGTGAAAAAGGCAAATTCCATGCTAGCAATAATTAGGAAAGGTATTGAAAATAAAACAGCCGATATCATAATGCCGTTGTATAAATCTATGGTGCGGCCGCATTTGGAATACTGTGTACAGTTCTGGTCGCCTCATCTCAAAAAGGATATTATAGAGTTGGAAAAGGTTCAGAAGAGGGCAACCAGAATGATCAAGGGGATGGAGCGACTCCCTTACGAGGAAAGGTTGCAGCATTTGGGGCTTTTTAGTTTAGAGAAAAGGCGGGTCAGAGGAGACATGATAGAAGTGTATAAAATTATGCATGGCATTGAGAAAGTGGATAGAGAAAAGTTCTTCTCCCTCTCTCATAATACTAGAACTCGTGGACATTCAAAGAAGCTGAATGTTGGAAGATTCAGGACAGACAAAAGGAAGTACTTCTTTACTCAGCGCATAGTTAAACTATGGAATTTGCTCCCACAAGATGCAGTAATGGCCACCAGCTTGGATGGCTTTAAAAGAAGATTAGACAAATTCATGGAGGACAGGGCTATCAATGGCTACTAGCCACGATGGCTGTGCTCTGCCACCCTAGTCAGAGGCAGCATGCTTCTGACAACCAGTTGCCGGAAGCCTCAGGAGGGGAGAGTGTTCTTGCACTCGGGTCCTGCTTGCGGGCTTCCCCCAGGCACCTGGTTGGCCACTGTGAGAACAGGATGCTGGACTAGATGGGCCACTGGCCTGATCCAGCAGGCTCTTCTTATGTTCTCATGTTCTTATGTACTTGACACTTTACAACAGTGCCCTCCATATGTTGTTGGACTATAACTCCTACTAGCCTCTACCAGCATTGCCAATGGTCAGGGATTATGGGAGTTGAAGTCCAGCATCTGGAGGGCACCTTGTCAGCTACCTCTGCTTTAGTCCCATGCCAGGCACTGCTTCTCAGTCCTTTGGTGTCTCCTCCAGTGCTTCACAATGTACTCCAGTAAAGATGCCAGGTCACTCTCCCCCATGTAGTATTCGCTTGTAGAAGATGGTCATCTTTCTGTAGACCACCACATGAGCTGCCACATGGCATGTTACATCTGCAGCTATCTGTTATCTGCTATCTGCTACCTACTATCTGCTACCCGCTACCCGCTTCCCTCCACACACACACACCTTTCACAATCTTGATTACATTGTATTAATCATGATCAATGTCCCCTTTGGTTGCAGAATGCCTCTTATTTTGTATTTGCCACTTAGCTGTGATCCAAAGGTTGCTGTTTTGTGAACTTAAGAGCCTTCCTCCACTGCCAATGGCCTTATCCTCCCACATTTCCATCTGTTCGTTCTACAACCCACTCAGATATCTTTTCTGCTTCACGCAAACATTTTCTTAAACCGCCCACACTTCTATTCATCGCACCATGCACTGAATACTGCTTCATCTAGAAATGATTAATGAGAGGAAAATGGGAAATTGCAAGTGAAGGTGAGCAACACAGCAACTTCTTTTTGTGATCTGGTGTGGGAAGGCACAGGAATGCAAAAGGGCCACAGCCACCAAGGGGGTATTGATGCTACCTGAGCTGAGGGCTCGCACTCAGGAATGATCTTTAAGTGTAATTGTCTCATGACCCCAGTGATGCCCTGGGATATTTTTTAGACTCTAGACCTAATGGTCTTATGAGGTAGGGGTCACTTTAGATGGTCATGTGCTTTATTACACTTACTTCAAAGTGTGGTAGGCCAAGAGCCATGCTGCTTGTGGGGGCCCTCCTTCTCATTCTTCTGAATCAGACCCTGAACTTCTGCCCAAAAGTCCTTGGTCTGCACTAAACCAATCCTGTGCAAATCCCAGTCCAGGGTAATATAAGTGACATACGAAGCTGCCTTATACTAAATTATACCATTAGTGCAGGGTTTCCAATGTGATGGTGGTGGTGCCTTCCAGATATTTTGGACTATAACTCCCATCAGCCTCAGCCACTATGGCCAATGGTCAGGGATGTCTGAGACATCTAGAGGGCACCATGTAGGAGTTTGGCCTTCTAGATGTTGTTGAACTGCAGCTCCCATCATCCTCTTACCATTGGTCATGCTGCCTGGGCCTGAAGGGAGTTGGAGTCCAACAACATCTGGAGAGTATTATTTATATTTATTTTATTTTTTAAACTTATATACCGCCCGACTAGCAAGCAGCTGTCTGGGCGGTGAACATAAAAACATATACAATAAAATCACAGAATCTGATATAACAAATACATAAAAAACCATCTAAAATGAAATTACAACATTTACTTAAATTAACTTAAATTAAAATGCCTCAGAGAAGAGAAAGGTCTTAACTTGGCGCCGAAAGGATAATAGTGTCGGAGCCAAGCATACCTCCTCGGGGAGACTGTTCCACAATTCGGGGGCCACCACTGAGAAGGCCCTTGATCTTGTTACTACCCTCCGGGCCTCCCTGTGGGTCGGGACCCGGAGGAGGGCCTTCGTAGTAGACCGTAGTGTACGAGCCGGTAAACATCTGCTCCACCCCTGAGTTGTGGCAGGATAACGTCGTCTGTTATTTAAATGTCAAGTTCATTTGGTAGCCTTGCACAATTCACAGTGTGTAGCCTACCTCACAAGGATGTTTTGAACGTACAATGATGCTCTGTGCTCCATGGAAAAGGGGTGGGATACAAATGTTTCAAATGAAAATAATCTACAAAAAGGATCCCAAACTGAGCCTTAAACAGAAATTTTCAGATAATGACAGTCGAGGATCTCTCCACCTTTAAGAACTGATCCTTTTAATCTAATTTCTGTGAAATTGACATACTTATTGAGTGATGAATACCAAAAATGGTTTACCAAGTGGCTATTTTTGCCAATTTAGTTAAGATTAGTGGGCTACAAAATTAGCAATCAGCCTGGTTATGCTTCACATGCATTTTATAATATGCTATGGTAAAAATGTGAAGTTGTTATTAAATCTTAATCTCATTTTTATTTTGCGTGCTTGAATTCCCTTTGGCTCTTATTTTTAGTAGAGGAGCACATGTTTGTATTTTGATGTTCTGTTCTGGATTTTAGAGGAATTTCATAGTGAAAACAAAGAAAGAAATTGGATTATCTGGCTGCAAAAAAATTAGTGAGGTAGCCTATTATACTGTCCTGCCCTCCAAAAATTAGGCTATTGCATGGAACGAACCAGTAACTATGGTGGGAGAGCTTTCTAGGGATATAATAAATGGATTTATGAGATAATGTGTACGTTCTCACATCTCTCCAGATCTGCAAATCTGAAGGTTACACATGGTCCTCAGGCTAGGATGTCATTTTTTTTTCTACAAGAAGGCTCTAAAAATTTATGAGTCACTAAATTTATGAGGTGTTAAATTTGTGGCCCATACTTTTTGGTTGGTTTGTTTTGCTTTGTCCCTGATGGATCACCATAGATGGTAGGTGAGCATTATTTGGTTTGATGGGTCACCAACAATTGTTCACCCTTTTCTATAAGAATGTATTTATTACAGATGTGCACTGGCTCCATGTGTGGGATGAATAATGGGATTATAATTGGGATTATTCAGGGAGCTTCCCCCTCCTAAATTGAATTGCGATGTCAATTCCTCCCCAAGTTGTATCAGACCCCTCCACAGAGCCTTGTGTCATTCCGATTTTTCTGAATTGTATATTTCTATATTTCCATATCTCTGTGTTTCTCTTGGTCGATAGGTTTTACAAAAAGGAGTCCGTCTAAAAGATTGCTTGCAGAGAACAGATGAGCTTTTTTGATTCTTGTTAAAACATAGCAATGGAATTAATTTTTTCCCCTCCCAAAAAAGGTAAAAAGTAAAATCTTCATTTTAAAATTTAAAAAATCCTATGCTGCTCTGCTTTAACAACAACAAAAACAACAAAATGCCTCAGAATTCTTGAGAATTCCATCGGCAGCATTCTAGACAGCCTCACATTGTAAGGTCTAGTTAAATGAGATCCATCATCATGTAGATCATCACCCGGTCCCTAGCTAATGCCTGCTGTTTGGCCTTGGGGGCCAGGGCCAGCTGGGGGTCCAGTTTCAAAGCAGGCATATCAGTACTGAAACAGCCAAAGGCAGAGAATGTGGTCAAGGATGAGGCAGGGATTAGGTTCCATGGCCGGCAGACAATGAAGGGAGGCAAGTGAGGCAAGCCTGTTCAGCAACTTTTCTCAATGGGAAGGTATTCAGATTATGGAGCTGATTCAGATGTTACCCTTGACCCAATCTACCTGGTTGGCTCAGAAACCAACACACTGTTAGTATGAGGGCAAATAACTGGAGATGGGCTGCTGGAGGCCTTGGTTTGAGACCCCACCCCATCCAGTGCCTTACAGCTAACTAGGGATGGATGAACCCATTACAGGTTTCAGTTTTGAAAGGGGTCAGCCATGTTTTTTCCCACTGAGAGTGCCAGACTGTCATCAAGCACCATTGCTACATTGCTCCCAAGAGGACATGCTCTATTCTGTTCAAAGCACATGGTGGCAAGAAGGCCCATGCACTGGCTGCTTCAGGCTACGAGTGTCTGGATGACTTCTTCTGGAGCATTGTAAAGAAAAACTAAAAAAAAATGGTATGGGAGCCCTTGGACAGCCTTGTAATGAGATCCACAGGACTGTGGATTTTAAAACAGGCAAAAATGGACTCATGATTATCCGGGTCATGATCCCCCTGGATTGAGTCGGATGAATGTGCTTTGGAATCTGAGTTCTGCAGATTCTGCCTCCAGCCCTACAACTAAGTTCAGAAATTAAATGCTATACTCGGAAAACTTTTCCACTACTAGGAACAGTCAATTTTCAGTCCAAAATATGAAGATCATGCATATTTATCGCTTCCCTATTCACAAACTGACCAGGTAGAAGCGTTCTGAATGAATGAGATTCTGAAAGGCCATTTGAGTATCTCTGAAGTTCTTATTAGAATATTAGAATATTCAGTAGCAGGGATGTGCTGTGGGTAATAATGTCCAACTTATGGGGATAGGGACTGGATATATTGGACAGTCCTTGTGAGCCTCTCAGTGCTGTCACTTCCCTGCAAATGAAGACATGCTCTGATTGCAGTGGGCATCTCTGCCATTGTCAACATGCCCACTGTGATTAGTAACATTTAGCACCTGACATGTAGGTGAAAATCTAAAATGCTCCCATCTGATATGATTTGTCACTTGGTCGCAATCAGTTTGAATGGTAAATGTTAAAATACTGCCTAAAGTAAATGTATGTTATATTACAGATTTTGTTTTAATATGGAGTGTTTTAGCTTCTGTATATATTGATACTTGTGGCATTTTATTTTGTTAACAATGCAGGCCTCTTCATTATGTGGTACATGAAAGCATTTCACAATGGTCATCTGAGAATGTGCTTTTCAAATGGGCTCTTCCAAATGGCCTGATGATTGAGTATTCATCCTAATTTCCTTGCACCAAACATATGTGGAGGCTAGACTATATCTGGTCTGTGAGCATTTGTTCTGATATGTTTGTGGGACAGTTATACAACAATGAGAATACATCCTGATTCACTTGTGGGGTGTTTCTAGGTCAGCCTTTCCCAACTAGTGGGCCACCAGATGTCGTTGGACCACAACTCCCATCAGCCTCAGCCAGCATTGCCAGTGGTCAGGAAAGATGGGAATTGTGGTCCAACAACATCTGGTGGCCCACTAGTTGGGAAAGGCTGTTCTAGGTCTTCCCGTTCATCATTGGTTCATCCACACTTTTCAGTGTATTTCCCCATTACTTTCCTAACTGCAAAAAGTCATTTTTTAAAAAAATAAAAGTTGATTTGTTGTGCTAGGATTACAGAGCACTTTCCTGCACTTTAATTGTGCAAACCTAAATTTCTAGTATGCAATCCCGCCTGCAAAACAGTGAGAGTCTGGAGATGCCCTGTGGGTGGTAAGCAGCGTCACATAGATTGAAAAACAGTGCTAAAGGCAAAGCTGCCTTGATTTAAGAATCTGTGCTTTTGTTATGTGTATATTGTATGCACATAAGCCTGTTTAATTGCTTTTAACTGTAGATTAGGACTTGCAAGGTGGCCAGAAACATAGGTGCTCTTAAAGAAGAAGAAAACCACATGTGGCTTGAATGAGAGTAGAGTAAATCCCCTCCACCTCAGTTAAATAGCATACCTGCTCCTTTTCCATCTGTGAACAGCCAGATGACCTTTAAAAGAGTCCTTTCGGAAATTAACACTGTTTCTCCTCCTCGGTACTCCTGTTCCTCTCCCTTATGCTGAAGTGACATCACAATGAGAAATTACTGATTGTGATTTCTCCAAGAACCAGTCAAGACTTACAGGCTGATTAGAAGAAGATGCTGCTTCTATTTATTCCCCAGCAATCAACTGTGATGTGAGTGGATATATAAATTCTCCCGTGTTTATCCCTTGTTTATCAGATCAGCCTTTAAAACAAATCTGGCTCTACAAAAATCATGTTTGGTATTTCTCTCCTTGCAGACCCAGAGACGTCTGTATGCATCTAAGCTGTATTTGGGCCTCCAACACCTGCTAGCAGCACAGTACCCCTGCCATTTGAGGGGAAAAATAGATAACATTTCTGAGTGTAATGTGTGTGATTCCTCTTTAGGACACTAGGCATTTCTGTTCTTTGTTTCCCTTAGGTGTCAGACAGAAAGGTCCTTGAGCATCACAGATGCTGCCTGCAGCCAGTGATTAGTAGGGTAGCACATAGATGCATGAGTTCTTACAGGCAATAGCCAGAGAGGTTTCAGAGATTGCAGCCTGTGTGCATCTCTTTTTTCTTTTGTTGATTATCTGATTTTTACGAGCCAACTGTCAAAATATTTCTCTGCCATCTACATAGTCCATAGTGATGGAAAGATCTGTCAGTTTCTCTTCTCTCATATTCTCATTTTCCCAATCTTAAATTCAATTCTCCATGTTTCTGCAGCAATTTGAGCTTCCTTTTTTAAAAGAAACCTCATGAAAATTCTTCAGCATTTTAGTGCAAATTTCTCATAGTAAGCACAGTTTTGCTTAGTGTGCAAGCAATTTCTCATAATGCATTTTTTGTTATTTTACTAGTATATTCATTGTTTATGCACATTCCTCCCAACCAAACAATAATCAATGCTTTGATTTGAGAATTTCTTGCTTGATAAGTGGCCTATAATATTATTCAGAGTTGACTTGAGCCCTAGCCTCCTCCTCATGTGATCGCCATCACATAAGAAGAAGAATGGAGTTGTGTCCACTGGCCCTGCCCCACTGTTGCATCCTTGCTGGCCCCGCCCCTTGCCATCCACATGTTGTGGGGGAGATCTAAATTGGGGAGCTTGTTGTGCACTTTGCAATTTAGAACTTTGAACATGCAGGTCTCTCACATCAGAGCTTTGCCTTCCAATGCCTGGATTGTAGGGTCCAGAGCCAGTAAGAACTCAATGACAGGAGAGGGGCCTGCAATCTGGCCCTGCTGTTCCCCAGACACAATAATTACATGAAAAGCAAATGCCTGTGTAGAGCTTTGAACTTCTTATCAACTGACATTCTACCAGTAGTACAGGTGGCAAATTCAATCTCTGTTCTGAAAGAGTCATCATTAGTTTTATGATTCCCCCTCCCCCCAATCTCAATGCTTAGCTTAATTTGTCACAATGAAAGATCTAACAACAATGTATTGTCTGCAGGCAGCAGAATATGGATTTAAATAGTTCAAATTATCCTTCCTTTTTGATGACATTATACTGCATATAGATGAAGCCAGGAAGGGTGTATGTGTGTGTGCACTTTATGATAGATCAAGCTTTTTTTAAAAGTCCTCTCTCCAGCATGGCATTTGTTCAAAGAGAACTTCAAAAGGACTCAAATTGTAAGGTGTTTTATGTTGATCCAAGCAGCAACAAACAGACTGAGTCATGAGTGGGGATACCAGTAGTGTGACATTTTGGGCACAGGTACATCACTAAGTCTCAATGAAGGTCAAAAAAGTGGAATTTGCAGATCCTGATGCAGGTGAACCCATTTTGTATAGTTTGTTGGATAAAGCTGGGTACTGTGCAGTTTTGTAGAATGTGTTGGAAGGGTGCACAACTGATTGCACACATGTGGCATGATCCAGTGCATTTTCCCCATTGTGTTCTCCCCGTGCATAAGATTTCTGACTTTGATTGCCTACAGATTCTAGAACTCAAACTAATTTGCTCTTCAAAATCCTCTGCAAATGTTGATGTTGAGTATTCACCAAACGCTCAAATATTGTCTGAATATTTTTGCATCTGTATGTTGTGCCCCAGACAAAGGGGGAGTTAGATCAGGGAGGGGAGTCAGATGAGGACAAGGCTCCTTGGGGAGTTGGAGGAAGAGAGACAAGTGGGGAGGGTTCTGGCAGTCCTCAAACTCCCCTGCCCAGCACTTCCACCAAGGCAGCTCCTACCCTGCCCGTGAGTCCAATTCCCGAGCGGTTGGGAAGCGACTGTCCGATCACACCATCTACTCCCATGCAGGAATCCCCACCAGACACTTCAAACACTTCCCAGCCGATCAGCATCCCGCTTCCAGACACCGTGCTGTCAGCTAGCGAAGCCCTGCTGTTGGATGGGCTGTCTGAGACTTGTCCCCCCTCACCCCATGTGAGGAAGCATGAGAAGAGAGACCTTCAGAGGGTGGAACTCAGGTGGAGCCGCCAAAAACCTTATGCGCAAAAACCTTACCTACTTAAGCCAGTGTCTCCCAAGGCACAAGTGCTGAGTCAACTCTCCCCAAACGCTGCAGAGACTGCTTAGCTAGGATAGTTAGGGAAAGTAGTGAGTCAGAGTAGACAGGTATATGAAGCGCACCGCTTTGGATGTAGCTATAACACTAATAAAAAGGGGGAAAGACATCACTTCGCCTCAGTCTGAATCCTTCGCCTCTGGGCGGGACACTGTATTAGATGACCTATAATGTTTTGAGAACCAGTGTCGCATAGTGGTTAGAGTGTTGGACTATGACCTGGGAGACCAGAGTTCGAATCCCCACACAGCCATGAAGTTCCCTGGGTGACCTTGGGCCAGTCACTGCCTTTCAGCCTCCGAGGAAGGCAATGGAAAACCACCTCTGAATACCGTTTACCATGAAAACCCTATTCATAGGGTCGCCATAATTCGGGATTGACTTGAAGGCAGTCGATTTCCATTTTTTAATATTTGTTTTCTACATTCAACAGTATTTAATAGTTGCCATTCAATGCACTTTAGTGTCTGAGGTCATCTGATACATGACAGGCAGCGGCATTTAGTTTCTGAAGGGGCCTGACAGCATATGAGATTGTTTATCAAACATCAAATCAAGTTGCCAAGCATTCTAATTCTGAGGCAAATTTTGCATTCCTCTTTTGAATTATGAAATTGGAAAAGCAGGAGAATTTTTGAACATTCATGAATAAGTTCCAGCTTTAGCAGTTTCTCTCATTTTCTTCTAAGGGATGCCTGGTTGCAACCTCATTCTTTATTTGTAACTCCACTGATGAAGCAGGAGACAAAAGCAGATGTGACTTCTCTAGCCTGCTCCTTTCATCAACTTCCTTTGCCCGCCTTCTGCGTGGCATATTTAAGGCTCGCCTTGCTACAGCAGGTGAATAGATGAAAGGACCATGGAGAAGTAGGTAAAAAAAAAACCAAACACCTGTGGCTGCTCTTGTCTCCTGCTTGTTTGATGGAACTGAAAGTAACCCAAAACCCTGACAACCCTTTCCTATCCTAGACCTGAAGCCCTAGAGCCAGAGCCAGCTAGCTGGAATCAAAATGAGCACTGTGGTGTAGCGGTTGGAGTGTTGGGACTAGAACATGGGAGACCGGGGTTCAAATCCCCACTCAGCCATGAAGCTCACTGGGCCAGTCGCCATCTCTCAGCCTAACCTACCTCACAGGGTTATTGTGAGGATAGACCATACTGAGCTAAATGGACCAATGGACTCAGTATAAGGCAGTTTCCTACGTACTACATTTCCTTAATTCGGACTTTTTAAATATGTATATGATAATATATGTATATATAATCATTTTTTTAACTTGATCCTCCTGCCCATTTCAATATCTGGACTATATGTCTGTGTTGCTTTGTTTTCCCCTTGCCCCTTTACTGCCTCTAGATTTTTGTGTTTAAAAGGGTTGGGGGAGCCCTTAACTACCTTTGATCCTGGTAGATTTCTCTTGATTACAAAAATGACAGACTATCTGCATGCAGACAAGCAAACTCGCCACCAGCACGTTAAACATCACACTCCTGATCCAACAAAGTGTCACATGTAATTTGTCACGCCCAACAACTACTAACTTTATCGCCAGCTGGTTCAGTGGGTCCAGACTGGCATTCTGATATACGTTTGCATGCAAAAGATCATATGAAGCGCCTTGATAGATTAGACTGAGGGCCCAGCAGATATTCCTGAGTGCTCACAAACGGACCAGAAAAGTGACAACTTTCTGTTTGTTCCCATCTTCTGATACTCAGAGATATACTGCTTCTGACCCTGGAAGTTCCTTGTCACATCATGGCTAGTCATAACCCTTGATCAACCTCCAGGAATTTATTTTTTCTTTGAAATCACCTACGTTGGTGGGGGTCATCATCGCCATCATCATCTATTGCAGTTGTGAACTTCATTTGTTTTAAGTGTCATGGGGAGGGAAATCCATATCACACGAGGGTCTCCCTTGCTGGATTGAAGCATGGTTGTGAATCTATGTACATAGCATCTTTAAAAACACACACAAACAACTGAAATCTGTGTGTGGGTATATAGGGAGAGACTGAATCTAGCCCTTGCTCCTCTTCCTGATAAATATGCCTTTTTAAGAGTTCTTCACATTTTTACTGAAAACGAGCATCTTCTTTCTTGAAGTGCTTTTAGTCATTGACAGAATAATGTGCCAGGTTTTTTGCTTTGTCTGTGTGTGTCTCCATAGTGACTTTCTGCAAGCACCCAACTCACTAGGGATTTAAAGCATAGTAATAATGAAGCATGTTAACACTTCCATCAAAATTAATGGGTCCAATCCACAGTATTGATGAAATAGACATTCATTTCATTGCTGAGTCCATTTGCACAGAAGGACATCCTATTGGTTTCATTAGGAGTTATTTCCAAGTAAGTTATGCTTAGGATGACCCACAACCACCTACAAAACTACAAATGGATCCCCCCCCCCAAAAAAAACAAATGGGAAAAAGGTTTTTTGGAACTTCCTGGTCTCTAGATGGAATCTATGGAACGTGTGTATAGGTGTATAGGTTACTCTGTTCTGCTCAGGTGCTGGGCAGAAGAGTTCTGGGCAGACAGAGCCTTGAAAGGCAAAACATAGTAACACAGGAAGCTGCCTTATACTGAGTGAGACCATTGGTCCATCTAACTCAGTATTGTCTACACTGGCTGGCAATGGCTCTCCAGGATTTCAGACGGGTTCTGGAGATGCTGGGAATTGAGCCTAAGACCTTCTGCATGCAAAGCAGATGCTCTGCTGCTGAGCTGTGGTCCTTCCTTAAAGCTAATTTCCCACAGTGCAAGGGTGGTGTGGTGGTTAAAGTATCAGATTGGGCTAGGAAGTTTCAAGGTCAAGCTCCCACTGGGCCATGTGGGTCAGTCATTCTTTCTCAGCCTAAGCTATTTCACAGGGTTGTTGTGAGGATAAAATGGTAAGGGAGAACCATGTATGCCACCTTCAACTCCTTGGAGGGAGGGTGGGATAAAAATGTAATAAATAAAATAGGCCTCCATGGAAGAATCTTGTCACTCTGCTGCTAAATCTGCTGCCATGTTGTGCAAAATGTAACAGCAACTGTATTGAGGTCAATGGTGCCCTAGACAGTGTGTGTTGACATGGAAAGGATGCTAGACTCTGTTGGCGCGTGTGCATTGGTACGGTCCAGAGAAGCGACTCTGGAGCTGTGCAGAACCAGAAATAATCCAGGCCAGGCAAAGTTCTTTGTAAGAGTCTTTTACTGACAATAAGTTTCAAACGCAGTCCTCTCTCCATACAACTTTTCCCCCACACTAGAGCTTCTGCGAGAGCTGCTCTTATCAGAGCCGTTGCCCTTGCCAACCATCTGCTGGCCTTGACAACTCTGGCACTCACTGTTGCTCAAGTTAACCCATTTTCTTCAGGTTTCCTTTTCTCTGCAAAACCTCTGTCTGTGAGTCACATTGATAGCATTACTGGCCAACAGACTCCTGTGAGAGTTCTGCTTCAGGAAGAACCGACCTTGATATATCTAACAGAGGAATAGGGGCATTTGGATGTATAGCAACAAGAACAAGAACAAAACCCTTAGCGAAAAAATCCCCTTCTCAAATCTTAAACTGCAAAACGCTTTCCCAGTTAGTAAACAGCAGCAACTTAAAGGCTCATGAGCTTCCTCATTTTTGAAGGAGAAAGATCATTGTTGTTGTTATGTGCCTTCAAGTTGTTTATGACTTATGGCAACCCTATGAATCAGAGACCTCCAAGAGCATCTGTCATGGACCACCTTGTTCAGATCTTGTACGTTCAGGTCTGTGGCTTCTTTTATGGAATCAACCCATATCTTGTTTGGCCTTCCTCTTTTTCTGCTCCCTTCTGTTTCCCCCAGCATTATTGTCTTTTCTAGTGAATCATGTCTTCACAATATTTGTCCAAAGTATGATGACCTCAGTTTCATCATTTTAGCTTCTAGTGACAGTTCTGGTTTAATTTGTTCTAACACCCAGTTATTTGTCTTTTTTGCAGACCATGGTATGCTCAAAGCTCTCCTCCACTACCACATTTCAAATGAGTTGATTTTTCTCTTACCTGAGTTTTTCACTGTCCAACTTTCACATCCACACATAGATATCGGAAATACCATGGTCTGAATGATCCTGACTTTAGTGTTCAGTGATACATCTTTGCATTTGAGGATGTTTTCTAGTTCTCTCATAGCTGCCCTCTTCAGTCCTAGTCTTCTTCTGATTTCTTGACTATTGTCTCCATTTTGGTTAATGACTGTGCCGAGGTATTTCCTTGACAAGTTCAATGTCCTCATTGCCAACTGTAAAGTTACATAAATCTTCTGTTGTCATTACTTTAGTCTTCTTGACGTTCAGCTGTAGTCCTGCTTTTGTGCTTTCCTCTTTAACTTTCATCAGCATTCGTTTTTAAATCATTACTGGTTTCTGCTACGAGTATGGTATTGTCTGCATATCTTAAATTATTGATGTTTCTCCCTCCAATTTTCACACCTCCTTCATCTTGGTCCAATCCCGCTTTCCGTATGATATGTTCTGCATACAGATTAAACAAATAGGATGATAAAATACACCCCTGTCTCACACCCTTTCCGATGGGGAACCAATCGGTTTCTCCATATTCTGTCCTTACAGTAGCCTTTTGTGCAGAGTATAGGTTGCGCATCAGGACAATCAGATGCTGTGGCACCCCCATTTCTTTTAAAGCATTCCATAGTTTTTCATGATCTACACAGTCAAACACTTTGCTGTAGTCTATAAAGCACAGGGTGATTTTCTTCTGAAATTCCTTGCTCTGTTCCATTATCCAACGTGTGTTTGCAATATGATCTCTGGTGCCTCTTCCCTTTCTAAATCCAGCTTGGACGTCTGGCACTTCTCGCTCCATATATGGTAAGAGCCTTTGTTGTAGAATCTTGAGCATTACTTTACTTGCATGGGATATTAAGGCAATAGTTCGGTAATTACTGCATTCCCTGGGATCCCCTTTTTTTGGAAGTGGGATATATATTGAACGCTTCCAGTCTGTTGGCCATTGTTTAGTTTTCCATATTTCTTGACAAATTCTTGTCAAAATGTGGACAGATTCAGTCTCAGTAGCTTGTAGCAACTCTATTGGTATGCCATCTATTCCTGGTGATTTGTTTCTTCCAAGAATTTTAAGAGCAGCTTTTACCTCACATTCTAAAATTTCTGGTTCTTCATCATATGGTTCCTCCATGAATGAATCTGTCATCCTGTCATCTCTTTTATAGAGTTCTTCAGTGTATTGCTTCCATCTTCCTTTTATTTCATCTCGGTCAGTCAGTGTGTTCCCCTGTTGATTATTCAACATCCCTAGTCGTAGTTTAAATTTCCCTTTCATTTCTCTGATCTTTTGGAATAGGGCTCTTGTTCTACCCTTTTTGTTGTCCTTTTCTATTTCTATACAGTATTGTAATAGTTCTCTTTGTCCCTACATACTAGTCACTGTATCGTTGCATTTAGGGTTCTGACTGTGTTTCTATCTCCTTTTGCTTTTGCTTTCCTTCTCTCTTTAACCATTTTAAGAGTTTCTTCAGTCATCCATTGAGGTCTTTCTCTCTTTTTAACAAGAGGTATTGTCTTTTTGCATTCTTCCCTGATAATGTCCCTGACTTCAGTCCATAGTTCTTCTGGTTCTCTGTCAACTAAGTTTAAAGCCTCAAACCTGTTCCTTATTTGATCTTTATATGCTTCTGGGATGTTATTTAAATTGTATTTTGGCATTATGAGTGCTTTGTTGTTCTTCTTTAGCTTCACTCTGATTTTCGATACGATCAGTTCATGATCTGTACTGCAGTCTGCTCCTGGTCTTGTTTTTGCAGAAAGTATGGAACTTCTCCATCTTCTGTTTCCAATTATATAATCAATTTGATTCCTATATTGACCATCTGGTGATGTCCACGTGTACAGCTGTCTTTTTGGTTGCTCAAAAACTGTGTTGGCAAGAAACAAATCATTGGCTTCACAGAATTCAATAAGTCTTTCTCCTGCTTCATTTCTATCTCCTAAGCCCCATTTCCCACAATTCCTAGTTCTTCTCTGTTCCCTACTTTTGCATTCCAGTCCCCCATGATTATCAGATCATCTTGTTTTAGTGTGTGATCAATTTCTTCTTGTACTTCTGTATAAAATATCTCCAATTCCTCTTCTTCTGCGTTTGCTGTTGGAGCATAGACTTGGATGATGGTTATGTTATTAGGTTTCCCATTTAATCTCACTGATATCACTCACTCAGACCTTGCATTGTAGCTCCTAATTGCTTTTGCTACATCACTTCTCACTATTAAAGCAACCCCATTTCTTCTTAATTTCTCATTTCCTGCATAAAATATTTTGTAGTTGCCTGATTGAAAATGTCCCATTCCTGTCCATTTTAATTCACTCATGCCAAGTATTGTAATATGGATATGTTCCATTTCTTGCTTGACAATTTATAACTCTCCCTGGTTCATGCTTCTCACATTCTGTGTTCCTGTTGTGTCCATCGTACAACTCTGGACTCTCCTTTCACATCTGTGCTCATCAGCCTCTGGGCTTCCTTTCGGCTTTGACCCAGCTGCGTCATAAGTCATGGCACTACTTTTACTTGTCCTTTGTTCTTCCCCAGTAACTTGGTGAGTGCCTCCTGACCTGGGGGTCTCATTTTACAGCACTATCTCATGCTGCATTTTGGATACTCCGTTCGTAGGGTTTTCGTGGTAAACCTTCTTCTGAGTTTGGATTCATCTTAGTCTGTTGTCTCAGCTTTGACCATTCTGCATTGGGTTCCCCTGCTAGGAGTCTAGCCTCTTGGTCTAGACTCCTGACGGCATTGCTCTCAGCTTCTTCAACACTCTCAGACCCCCTCACCACATGAAGGTGTGCATCCTAGAGGGGGTGAGAGATCATAGAATCATAGAATTGTAGAGTTGGAAGGGACCTATAAGGCCATTGAGTCCAACCGTCTGCTCAATGCAGGAATCCAACTTAAAGCTATCCAGCTGCCTCTTGAATGCCTCCAGTGTTGGAGAGCCCACCACCTCCCTAGGTTCCATTATCGTAACCACTCTAACAGTTAGGAGGTTTTTTCTGATGTTCAGTCAAAATCAGGCTTACTCCAACTTGATCCCATTATTCCATGTCCTGCACTCTGGAATGATCGAGAAGAGATCTTGGCCCTCCTCTGTGTGACAACTTTTCAAGTACTTGAACAGTACAATCATATCTTGCCCCAGTCTTCTCTTCTGAAGGCTAAACATGCCCAGTTCTTTCAGTTTCTCCTCATAAGGCTTTGTTTCCAGACTCCAGATCATCTTTGTTGCCCTCATCTGAACCAGTTTGTCTGCATCCTTCCTAAAGTGTGGTGTCCAGAACTTGACACAGTACTCAAGATGAGGCCTAACCAGCACTGAAGAGAGGGGAACTAGTACTTCATGTGATCTCAGAGGTGTGTCCCCACCCCATTCCTCCATGTCTCTGCAAGACTTCCGAATCTAAAGTTCAGAATGTGTGCTAGCAAGCTAAATGGAATATACAGATGCCTAGATGATGGAGAAAGGAATGTGAATGATTGGTGAATATAAGCTTTTAGTGCGATGGTAACATAGGAAACTGTCTTATAATGGGTCAGATTATTGGTCCCTTTAGCTCAATATTGTCCAGATTGATTGGTAGTGGCACTCCTGGGCTTCAGGCAAGAATTTTTCCCAGCCCCACCCGGAGATGCCAGGGATTGAACCTGGGACCGTTTGCATGCAAAGCATGTGTTCTGCCACCGAGCTCTGGCTCTTTTCTAACGGTGTCCATTAATTATCTCATACATCCCCTTCCATCAGTACACCATACAGAAGCATTAGTATACCATTAACAAGAAATTTGGTTCATATCTATAAAGGAAGGAAAACGTCTTGAAAAATATTCCACTCCTTAGAAAGCCTGTTAACCTGAAAGAACCCATTGTTATATAACTGGATAAGTAATATCCATAGCTGCTCTGATCATTTACCCATTTTTCCGTGTTTTGCAAAACAAAGTCTTGTCTGCAGCATGAGCTTTGATGAGATGCTGTGCAAAATGAATACTTTTTTTTAAAGTCTGTGACCTGAAATTGATATCCCAGTCAAATGGATCTGCTGGAAGAACTGAGAAATTTGGCTTTGCACAATGCAGTGATGATTTAATGGGATTTGTACACTTTCTTGAAGGTCATATTGCCTGAGGTGTCCCACTTTTTTTAATCCATAATTATCATTACATTGATATTCCCCGTTGTCAGACAAAATGAAGTTAAAATCTTCACTGTTAGGCTCCGCCCCCATTTGTCAATCGTTTCCCAACACTCTTTGAAATTGACTCAAATAATATTAAAGTAACTCCCTCAATCTATCATGAATATTGTCATTATGTCTGTGAACAGGGAGAAAAGTCATTATTAGCTGGATCTGGAACCACCTTTGAATTTGGGAGGTTCCTTCAGATTTTGGCCTTCTTTTGTAATCCATTATATGTTGCAGACTCTGAAAAGGAGTTTTCCTATAACCACCACCCATCTGAATGAATGGGATTCTTATACTTCACCCCATCTTATTTTATTTTTAAAATATATGCTGCATTTCTGCCAAGTGGCACTAATGTTCTGGCAGTAATTGCCACCCTGGTCTGCTGCTGGGAGGAAGGGCGGGATATAAATCAAATAATACATAAATAAATAATGTTGTCTTACAGGTGGTGGTAGGCAGTGAAGTGGGTCCACATAAGGCCAGGAAGGTTATTTTGTCAAGTTGCTTTGAGACTTTTTTATTGTATAAAGTGACTGATAAATGAAATAAGAATAACAATATTATTGGCGATGGTAGGGTTTGGACCCTGCTTCACATATGAAAGTATGCCCAGGGTGTTTGGGGGCATACATTTCTGTCATGCTCGACCACTCTGGACAAATGTGTGGTAGCATTCAAGTTCTTAGGTCACTCTAAGCCCTTCCCAGCATGGGGTGCTCCATTCATGCTCTTGGGTCTGTAGAGGGGACTCTAGTCTCCATCATGCGCCTGATGACATAGAGGACTCAGCACATCCTTCTTCTTGCTATTGCTCCACATTTCTCAAGAATAGCTGTCAGGAACTACATTAGGAGTTGATGTTTCAAGCACCTGCCAAAGCCCACACTCAACAAGGGTTCAGCGGCTGATCACCAGAGTCTCTCCCATGTGCTTTGCCAGAGAGAGCGAGAGCGAGAGCGCACCAGCAAGCCATCGGAGTGAAGAGAAGGAACAGCAGCTGCCACTGCTTCCTGGCTTGTTTGGCCTTTCTCTTTGGACAGTGATGGGGCTTGGCCTGGAGTGGGGATGGAAAGATCTGTCCATTTTGGTTCTTCATTTTCCTAATCTTAAATTCAGTTCACATTTGTGTAGCAATTCACATTTTTTAAAAAAATCCTCATGAAAGTTCTTCAGCATTTCAGTACAAATTTCTCCTAGTAAGCACCTTTTGTATGCCGTTTTGACCAATGCACACATTTTTTGCAAGCAATTACCTCCTCATATAATGAACTTTTGTATATTGTTTTCACAAATATATATTCATTGCGATGCACACGTTCTCCTAATATATACATTTTTGTAAGTGCCGTTTGGCTGGAGAACAAGTGTGACGTTTGAAGGATGGCTGGGTTTTGGTTCTCGTACTGTTTTGGAAAGTGCAAATTTGACAGGTTTGGATTTAAATGTGAACTGAATTGAATCTCTCCCCATCCCTAGCCTGGAGGCAGATGAAGAACAAGTGGGGATTTGCAGGGAGAAGGAGAGGAGCCCACTATGGAGGTCTTGCCTGATGATACCCCAGAATGTGGAGCTGGCGCTGCTTCTAGGCTCTGCTCTTGAGCCCTGGTGGATCTTGCTTGAAAGGGAGCTTGAAATGAAGCGCTGTAGATCCATGGACGTAGCAGACACTGGAGCAACCCTTTATATCCTCCACAAAAGCTGTGGAGCTCTGCAGAAAGCACTTGCCATCTCTGTTCATGTCTTTGTCCCAGAAAAGTAGAGAGGAATATTTCCCTTCTGGGGGGAAATGGTATAGGGAAGCTCCTTCCTGCTTGCCAATAGCAGGAGATACTCTGGTGAATAAGGAACGATAGGTGTAAACAATCAAGGCTTGTCTTATGTTCTTACTTGTGCAAATGCATGCCTTTATTGTAAAAAAACCCCATACTGTCATGTCATATGTTCTGTACACAAGAAGAACAACTATAAGGGGGATGCATTCTTCTTTGGAACAAAGGATGTGGAGCACTGTGCCTTACTTCCTTATTTCCTCCTTCAAGAAAGAAGTGAAAGGCTGTAGTTCTATAAAGCTAATATGGAGGGAAGGATGGCGCGTGCAGGTAGAGGCACCGGTAGAGTTTCTGCAGCAAGTGCTTGCGTAGCTAAGTAAGCTTCACTGAACTTTGCAATTGGCTTTCCTGCCCAGCTGTGTGGTTTCACAACCAGTCACCTGTCCTCCTCCACACACACATTCGTAAGGTTTCAGACTATAAGTTGAAGATTTATAAAATCAAAATAATTGGAGAACAGGGTACCAATTATGTTTTTCATAAAAATTGCTCTCCCAGTGGTGTCAACAGAGGAAGGCATGGGTCACCTCCAGAATGTCAGTATTTTGAGGAAGAGATTCAAGCGCCTACCAGAAATGTAGGTTTGTGCAATTAAAAGTGGATTAAAGCACCTTATCACCCTACTGCAACAAATCTACTTTTTAAAAAGGACTTTTTGCCATTAGGAAAGTGATGGGGAAATGCACTGAAAAGTGTAGGATGATTGGTGTAAAAACACCATGTAAACAAAACATGCAAGATGAAATTTCATTGTATAACCTCTGTATAAGCTTTGTGCGCAAGCAAGTCAAGATGGATGCTCAGTAAAGACTGGACTCAGAATAACCCCCACGTGAGCTTCATACAAGCAAATCAGGATGAATGCTCACTAAAGATGAGACATAGTATAACCTCTGTGTTGTTGGGAATAAAGCACCAACACATGCTACAAATGACAGCCAGTGTGTGTGGGGAATGATAGATAGAAAGGCAATATATTCTTCCTTCTGCTTATTCTTCCTCTAAAGTGTTTGTTGCTTTTGCAGGTTTTGCTCCTCCCCTTTCTCCCTACTCTTCCTAACTTTGTCCTCAGTTGGTTAGTAACGGCAGACTGTGCAGGCTGCATGGCTGCCTCAGCATGTATGATTTTTCCTCTTCGTGGTAATACACTTTTAAGTTTCTTTATTCTTTCAACTGCTAGTCTTAACAGACCAGTCATTTCTGCACCCCGCTGCAATATATAGATATAGATACCAAAAACTCTAACACATGTGAGCAAGCAAATCAGAATGAATGCTCAATAAACAGGTTGCCTGGAGGGGCCTTTGGGGAGCAGCAGTCCAAGGTTCTATTTAGCAGAGTGAGAGGGAATGCCCCGAGCTCACCTTTCCCTTTTATTTTCCGTGGATTACTTGACTGCCTGCAGTTGCAAAAACAGAGTTTATCAAGCACCTGCCAGGACTCAGGCTGTATGTGGCTGGCACACCACATACAACCTGGGGCCGCATGTTGGGACAGTTGGCTATGTGTTTGACACAGAGCAGAATTGATGTTTGAAATGCTGGTGACATCCCAGGTAAGAGAACCATCCTCTTGATGTTGAATCAAATTGCTGAGGGCCAGCTGAACATTTGCAGCAGACCCAACTCCAGGAAAAGTGAAACCTCTGTATTTTCCAGCCACAGGTTTGGCAGTGAAAACAGCTGTCACCAGAAGCGGGGTGAGCATCAGAAGCAGCTAATCAATTTTGACTGGCATGTTGACTTTGCATTACTTCTGGGCTAACAGGAGACCAGTAGGGACATTCCAAGCAGGGTGACTTAGCCAGATCTGGAAGTCAGAGCTGGTCAATAAATATTTATGAGGAGCAGAGGAGGAAAATTAAATTAGGCAAATAGCTCACCAGAGGGGTTGTTTTTCTTTTTTGGCCAAGGTAGCTACGAAAGTGGCTGAGAATAATTAGAAAGCAAAACAGTATTTTGGTGGAACAGCCATTAACATCACTGAGCAAGTACTAAGAACTAAGAATACACCAAAAAGCCCACTGTTAACAGATTTTGTTTTGCTTATTTATTTAAGATATTTGTGTACCACTCTTCATACAGATATATCCCAGGGCTGTTCACAGGGGGAAAAAAAATAAAAATAAAATCGCATCATTTAAACACCATGAAAAACACAAATGAAAAGCCCTTTCCAAATTTGCTACAGCTTCAAAAACCAACATTCAGATAGCAGAACGGATGATGGCAGAGGGCAATCCTAAGCTCCAGATCCACTGGGGGGGGGACCGGGTGGTGGCACCTCACCACTCATAGGGAGAGAAGCTCTGCTGGTGGGGAGGCCGTGGTCTACTGCAGTGGTTCTCAAACTTTTTTGTTTCGCGGCGCACTGTAAAACATAAAAATTTCTGGCGCACTTCGTGTACAAAATTAAAAATATATTAATATATTTTAAACTATGAATAAAAATAAACTATAGAAAACTATTACTTACCCTATACAAATGGGTTTCTTCTCATTTTTAAAATATACTTTCATAATATTTGAGGCACACCTAGCCACCTCTTAGGGTACACCGTTTGAGAATCACTGGTCTACTGCAAAAGCCCCTATTATGACCATGGACAACTCTGCAGGCATAGATCTACTGCAGTTGAGAAGACCACCATTGGCAGCCAGTATGAGTCCCTGCAACTGAAACCAATGGGGAAATTAAAAACAAAGGAACCACACAGGAGGAGAAAACAAGGGGAAACAGCTGCAGCACTAGGGGACTGGAGAAGACCTGCCCTGGGAGTGAGAACTTGAGCATGTGGGTGCTTGCTTGCTCCTCCCTTGGGTTGCTATCTCTTGAGACAGCTGAGGTCCCTGGTAAGTGCTGTAAGGACTGGGACTGCTACCTGACCCTGAATCCAGAGAGAGGCTGCATTCAGTCTTGCAGCCTCTTGCATCAGCTCCTGGCTGGGTCAGGGGCATAAAAGCCCAGCTGCCCTTGGGTGGTAGGTCTGCTGCCGGTGGGGTTGCCACCAAAGGGGAGACACCAAAGGAAGCTTGTCCCTTAGGGATTCTCTTAGGGAATCCCGAAGGCGAGGGTGATACCCCCTTCTATTTTTTAAAAAAACCAGTCTAGAAGAGATTGGTAGTGGGGAGGGTATAAGGCACGTGGATTATCTTGACTCATCCCAGTCTGGGTTCAGGCCTGGTTATGGGACTGAATTGGCCTTGGTCACCCCGATGGATGACCTTTATTGTGAGAAGGACAAGGGGAGTGCAACCCTGTTATTCTTACCTGATCTCTTGACAGCTTTTGACACCATTGACCAACATATCCTTCTGAGCCGACAGTGGGATGGGTATCGGAGGCACTGTTTTACAGTGGTTCCACTCTTATCTCCAGGGTTGTTTTCAGAGAATACCAATGGGTGATTGTTTTTTGGCCCTCTGTTGTTAAACATATATAAAACCCTTGGGAGCAGTCATCAGGAGATTTGGGGTGAAGTGTCAGCCGTTTTTAAAGGTGTTTTATTTTAATATGTTTTTAAAGATGTTTTGTTTTAATATATTTTAAAGTCTGTTTTAAAGATATTTTAGAGTGTTTTTTAGTTTGTTTGCTGCCCTGGGTTCCTTCTGGAAGGAAGGGAGGGATATAAATTTAATAAATAAATAAATAAGTAAAGGAAAGTTGCCCCTACCTCCAAACTTTCACCTTGGCCAGTACAAGCTGGCAGGGTTTTAGAAGTGGATTATTGCCACTTCACTCCCCCCCTCACTCCCCCCGGTTAGGAGTACACTCTTAAGCTTCAACCCTGTTAACAGTGTATAAAAGTTTCCTTTTTCATCAGATTTTTTAAAAAAATCATTTGAAATCCCTGAGAACATTAAAACATCTTAACCTGGCACCTAAGATGCAATAACATATGCACCAACTGAACTTCCCAGGATAGGGAATTCCATAACTGGGACAGAACTAATGGGCAGAAAATAAGACATGTCACAGGCTTGATTTCTGATGGTGATGGCACTCTGAGAAGGGCCGCATGGCAAGATCTGTACTACAGCTTGATATAGGAGAAGGTGGGTGTTCCTCAGTTGTCCTTGGTAGCTGCACCACAGAACTGTAATCAGTGAAGTGTTATAGCCAAGGCTGAGCCAAAGCTATAGAAGTAGTTTTGTAGTGTCAAAAGTGCCACCCATCTCCTAGCTATTTTTCCACTAGCGGTAACTAGGAATGGAGGAGCAATTCTATTCCGTTCCCATTTAAAGCTGAATCTATCAAATCTGCACTTTGCAAAACAATCTGAGAACCAAAACATAGCCATCCTTCAAAATTTGCACTTATCTGAATTTTGCGACGCAATTCGCCAACCTAACAGTGTTTACAAAAATGCACATGTTAGGGGAAAGCATGCATAAAAATGAAAACAATCATGGAAATAACAACCAAAAATGCATTATATTAAGAAAAATAGTTTGCACAAATGTGTACATTGGTCAAAACGACACACAAAAATTAAATTTGCACTAAAATGCTGAAGAATTATGATGACGGGTTTTTTTTTCCAAATTGTTGCAGAACTATGGAGAACTGAATTTAAGATTGGAAAAACGGGAAACTAAGAAAACTGACACTGACGGTTCCTTCCGTCCCTAGCAGTAGCATATCTGTTGTCATTTCAATGCTTGTTTACTGCCTGTGCATTCCCCTGGCGACAGCTGTTCCTTTATGCTATTTTTCTTCTTTGCTGTCATTCTCCTTGACCTCATTTGCTTTCACTGCCAATTAATCTGATTGGCTCTAGAGATGTATGTGATTTTATCAATGACTTCACAACGCTAGGTCACTGCAGCTGACCAGGATAAATGACAGGGCAAAGAAAAAGAAAATGGCACCAAGGACAAAAGCAGCACCTGGAGAAACAAAAGGGCGCTGAGCAGCAATCAAAATGACACAAATGTTTGGCAAGGTGAGTATTTTGGGGTAATGGGTTCGGCTGCGTGGAACATGCCAATTTCAAAGTGAAGACAGAAATCAGCAAGTATGCAGCACAGATCATGTTGTATTTAGCGTTGAACCAAAACAGATATGTCAGCATATGTGAACCCTCTTTGATCATTTTTGATTTTGGTGGGGGCCCCAAATGGGCCAGATTTGTTTGCCCGTTGGGCAGGAAGAAGGAGAAGAGGAAGCACCGGCCAACATTTCTCAACTTCCTGTGCTACTTTGTGTGCAGATAGGCCATGGGACTCTCTGCCACAGCACAGAGAGGTGGGAAGTCTTGCCCAGTGCCTTGACAACCCATTCTTGCAGCAATGTGCTGCCAGGATGAGCCATGAATCAGCCGCATCAGGAATGCTGCTTCCTTTGCCCTCAGTGATGGTGCTTTGTAGCTAAATCTGGCTGCGTAGTGTCATGGCATTGGTGGTGGTGGGGTCAGGCAGTCCTCTCTAGGGATGGGATCCATTGGTGGGGCCAGTCTGAAAGCATTCTGTCAACTTAACAGGCCTGTATTGATTCAGGTTTGTTCTTTGTCCACTAGCTACTGCTTTTACCAATCCGTTTTTTCCCTCACAAAAAATATTGATATTCATATTGCTATTTTTAAAGGAAATACCAACATTTGGAAAGGAAGCATCAATATTTTGGAAGGAAATACCAATAAATTAAATATCAATATTAATTGATATTTTATTTAATTTATTGGTATTTCCTTCCAAAATATTGATGCTTCCTTTCCAAATGTTGGTATTTTGAAGGCAGTACATTTACATTTTTATCAATATTAATATCAATATTTGAGAGGCAGATTTTTTTTAAAAAATCCATTTTTGAAAATAGCAATGGAAAATCATAAAAATTCAATCTGCAATGAAAGAGAATGAGTGAATTAATGGAAAATTTGGTACCAAATTCATATTGGGCAGAATTCTAGCACATCCCTAATTCCCTCACACATTCAGAGCATGCGTCAAGGGAGGTCAGAGAGCTGTGCAGGCTACACCTGCCCAGGCTGCCCATGTTTTCAGCATGTATCAGATGGGCTGTACATATGTATGGACGTATACCTGTAAACCTTTTCCACATGAAGGGATCCTGGCGTAATCAGGATTCCCCTGTACATGGAGGTACTGTTGTTGTTGTTTATGAATTGGTTCCCATGAGGCATCCCAAAGTGATTTACAAACATACATCTGTGCATGCATCAGTACATGGAGAGAGTCACTTCTGATGTGCACCTGTGGGTTTGGTGGGTGTGTGGCTATTCTGAATAGCCCTGCGACTGACCGACAGACAGACAGACACAAACACTCACACCATGCATTTTTTGAATGTAAGGTGGGGTCATATGAACCTCCACTGGTATCCAAACACTATGTGTAGCCAGATTTGTAATTATGAGGAACATAGGAGAGTTATTTATACCAAGTTAGACCATTGGTCACTCCATCTCAATACTGTCGACACTGATTGGCAGCAGATCTCCAAGGTTTCAAACAGGGTTTTGCAGCTCTGTCTGGAGATGCCGAGGAAAAAGAGCAATTAGGTCAGTTCTTCCAACATTCAGGTATTGGGATTAGTAGAGTGGTCCCTTCAAAAACCCACAGGCCTCATATTTCAACGTGATCTGGTATTCTTGCAGTCCCCACTAATAGCAATGGGCTCTTTGAATACAAAGTCAGAGGATGACAAAATTAAGGATAAAATTAAGTGGAACCCCCTTGTTTCTTTTCAGCCATAACCCTGTTATAATTATGCCCTAAAACCTGGGAAACTGCCAAGCCTAAGAGCTAATCATATGAAATACAGCAGATGACATTATACCGTTTCCCCCAGGCAGTACCCTTCCAGTTGGCACATTTTGAAGTTTGATCTGCAGCAGACAGTTAGCTGGTGATTATCTTTAGCTCCATGCCACTAAAAGTTTCACCTGCTGATTTCCAATCCCCCCCCCTCACCAAGTCTCTAGTAAAGGACTGGAGCACTCCAGGCCAGGATTTTTCCTCCCCCCCCCCCCCGCACACAGGCAGCTGGCAACTGTTCAGACTGAAGATGGTAAAATTGCATGCAGGAATTTTCTCTCATGGTAGAATTCTAGCCCAGTCTTTATCTTGACTTGCTTACATGCAGTGGAGGCTAATCTGTTTGGGCAAATGGGGCACTACCCACCAGCCTCAGTTTGCCTTTAGCATATCCCCTCCAACTGCCTGCCTGGCATAGCACTGCCTGCCATCTTTCTTCTCCTTAGTCCTGATGTTCCTCTTGTACAACTCAGCAGGGAGGAAGGCAGGGACAAAACTAGCCTCTCGTTGGCTCCGGCTCCATCTACTCTTGATCTCCCTGCCTTCAAGATCTCCTAGTCCCAATGGGCACCACCCACCACTACTTAACATGCAAAGTATTCCCACCAGCACTACTGCTGGGGATTTTTCAAACACGTGATCCCCTACCTGCCATCCGAATGGTCCACGTGATTATGCTGCACATGTGACCTGGCTGTCCCCAGAAACAGCTCTCTAGGATTCCCAGAACGGACTGTTTTTGCAAACATGCTAACATCCTTCAAACAGGGGAGTGAATCTGGAGCTATATAGATGCACAGCATGCACTCCTGGGTAAAAGAGGAAACCATTGTATTTTTGTACTGTTAACAAAAGAAGGTGCTAATCTACTCTTTCTGCATCAGGTCTGCGGAAACCTTGCAGTTCAGCTATTAATTATAGGACAGTTCTTTCCTTTCCTTTTGAACCATAGCATTATCTCCCCCTCTTTGCCCAATTGCAGGGCCTTCACTTTGGAAATGGGATTTCCCAGTTATTCTAGCTTCATCTGATAGTGAAAGGATGGCTGATCTCTTTGGTGCTTGTGTTGCAGAGGTTGTAACAGCATCCTGGCAAAATCATAGAGTTGGAGGGGGTCTTGCAGGCTCTTTAGTCCAGGCCCCTGCTCAGTGCACAAAACCTAGGGCTAGAGTATCAGCAAGAGATGGCTGTCCAGCCTCTGCCTGAAGGACCTCCAGCAAAGGGAGCACCTAGCACAAACATCCTAATCCACGGACACTTCCAGACCTGTTTATTGAGTTTTCATCCCAATCTGTCTGCAGGGATGCTAGATGACGTTAGGCTATTTAGTGAGCTTTCATCCTGATTTGTTTGAAGGGATGTTAGATGACATTCTGTGAAAGCAAGTGTTACCTCATACTTTCCAGTGCATTTCCCCATCACTCTCCTTATCACAAAAAGTCTGATCTTTTGGGGAAGCAAGACCTCACAATCAGCTATAATTGTGTAGCTGGTATGTGACTGAATCCTGCTCGGAAAAACTGACAGTTTGGAGGTGCTCCACGTTTATTCAGAAAGAAGTGCTGGGAGTTCAAGAGAATTTATTTCCAAGTAAGTATGGACAGAATTGCAGCCTTAAGCTACTTGCACATTTACTTGGGAGTTAAATACTGAGTAAGCCTGCACAGGAGGACCAGTTTTCAAACAGCTGAGTTATTTGAGACTTACAGCGCAATCCAACCAGATCTTCTCAGAAGTAAGTCACATTAAATTCAGGGGGCTTACTCCCAAGTAAGTTGAATTAGAAGAATTGCAGCCTTACTCCTCTGTAATGGCACATAAAATTGTAACCATGCAGCACAATCTGATGCATGCCTGCTCAGAAGAAAGACCCATTGAATTGAATGGGATTAACTCCCAGGTGAATGTGCATAGTATTGCAGCTTTAGCCTTTTAAGGCTGCAGTCCTTAGCACACTTACTTGGGAGTGAGTCCCATAAAATTAGCAGCACTTACTTCCATTCAATTATAGCTAAGATCAGGGATGGACTTGGAATGGATGAGATTCGGTTCTCTCTGATTCTCAGTTTTCCAGTGTTAAATTCCATTTCTCACATTTCCACAGCAATTGCATAAAAAAAAGTCCCCATTAAAATTTGTCAGCACTTTAGATTTCTCCTGATAAATAAATTTTGATGCCTTTTTGAAGGATATTCAGATCTTGGCAAGGGGTTTCCCCTAATAGGATGCATTTTTGGATGTCATCTTAACCATTATATGAATTTTTAATACACATTTCTCCTTAATAGAATGCATTTTAGTTTGGTTGCAGAACTGCATGGCACCATGTGAAGAAGGGTGAATGTCGAAGGATAGCCGGATTTTGCTTTGTTCATTGGTTCAAGAAGTGCAAATGAGGTAGTTTCTCATCAAAAGACAAACAAAATTGAATTTCTCCCCCATCCCCAGCTAGGGCTGAGGGGCAGAACTCCCTTTGTATATTGCATGCCACAGAAGAATTCACAGTGTCTTCAGTGGCTGGCTGTTTTCATTTTGCAACACTGCTTTTCATGGGACGAGGGGGGTTTCAGTTGGTTAGAGTGGGTTATCTTGGCTCTCTCAAAAGACAGAGATCTGCATTCGTAAGGCAAACAGACAGCCTTGGCTGCGGGGTTAACCCAGGGATACAGGCCCCCTGCCAGGAGTGACTAAGCACAGAATGGAGGTAATGTTCTCAGCTTGAGAGGGAGGGAGCTGTGCAAGCATTTCTGGAGCACATTTCTCAGCAGTCAACGTGTCACACAGGGAGCAGCTAACAAGCTCTTAAAGGGACCAGCCTTGGTTTTGGCACAGCTTCACAAACAGTAACAAACTGCTGATATGAGAAGAGAGGAAGAAAGATGGAGTGGGTTCAATTGTGCAAGGCACCATCTTCAGGAATCTGAAGGTTATTCCCGGCCTTAATGCTCCTCTGTTGCATTTAGGGAGTTGTGGGGAAACAGCTGGATATACAAGTTGAGTCTGAATACAGGTAATGTCAAGATAGGCATTGTTTGGACACACACGGCATGAGAAGGCAGAACTTTTGTACTTCAAATAGATGCACAGAAAGGGGCCTTTCAGCAGCAGAAAGAAATATATGTGCCTGATTTGGGAAGTACTGGAGATTTACAAAAAAACACACATAAAAACAAATGTTTGCACAAATTTGAAATTAAACACATCAAATTCAACTTTTTGAATTGTAGATATTCTCTGGTCTTGCTTTTGATTTTTTTGATTTTTTTTTTTGGAGGGGACTCGAACATGTGACAGCAGCAGACCTGGGAGCTTAAAACAGGTGTAGCCAACATGATGCCCTCAATGCGTTGTTGGACTCCAACTCTGATTAATCCCAGCCCAACATGGTCTGTGATCAAGGGTGATGGGAGGTAGAGGCCCACCCCTAGGGGGCACCACATTGGCTTAAGACTTATGAGAAAAATGGAGCCAGTGGCTAAGAAGGGCGGAAGGCTGAATCTTGTCCGGTGCATTTGGCTCACCTCCCAGCAAGCTCCTTGCCAGGACTCCTCCCTTCCCCGCAGTTGACCTCCAATACTGAAAGTGAGCCCAGACAAGGGAATCGATAACACCTGGGGTAATGCGCTGTAGTTAGGGATGCCCAATCTTAAAAAAAGAGGCAAGCTTTATTTGGATCCATAAGCTTACAGGGGCAAATCCTTCTAAAGGACCTTCCACCCCTGGGGAAGGGAAACATTGCCTATAGTCTTATCCTGGGATCACAACAGCTCATCCAGTAGGAGGCAGAGAGCTTTATGTCTGCCGTAACTTCTGTGACATTAGGGCAGCTCAGCCAATTGACTCCAGAGGCTTTTTCACTGCCACCATAAAAGCATGATTAGATAGATATTATGGGAAGCATGAGCATATTTACATTCACTTCCCACACTTGGATGTGCTGTTATTGATGAAAGGACCCTTAGCATAATGTATTTGGCATGATTTTCTTTATTTACATCCTTGTAGACAAGCAGATTCTTTTTCTTACATTTTGCACACTTTGCTGACTGCCACCGTAGGGATTCAGGGAACGATGGAACCATGGATGTGTGTACCGTTCCCCACCCCCATCAATACAAAGTGGAGACTTCTTCCCATTGCTCTTCCCCTTGTTGGCTATTTAGGAAAAAGATATGTTGATGAACTTGTTTTCCTACATATTCACAGCTGCACATGCGCCATTGCTCATCTATCTTCAAGACATGTTGCTTCCAATTCACATGATTGATGGTGAGACAGGATGAGGAATATAAGCAGAGGAAGGAGTCATCCCTAGCGAAGGAAGCAAACACCTATTTGCATCATTCTCTTGTGTGTGTGTTCCCTTCCGTCCTGCACTATTGTGGGTGTCTCATCTACTGATTTCCTCTAGCCCTGTCAGGTGGCCCTCCAGTGGCCATATCAGTCACCCAAATTTGCTGCCTGTTTGGGATTGCAAAGATCTCTCTCTTTGTGTGTGTGAGAGAGAGGAGTGTGTGTGATTGGCCTAGTAGGCCATAGTGCATGACTGGAGGACTCTGTTGGTGGGCTACAACATATGTAAACCAGTTAGAAATTTCTGTTTGTATTAAGAAGGTATATATATATTATAAATACAAATAAAGTAAATTTAGGCTAGATGCAAGAACATAATTTTCATGCACACACAGTAAGATTAGTCATTCAATCAATAATGTAAGCTGAGCCAATGTCTGATCAAATCATGGCCGGCACCAGGCATGACTGGGCCCTTGGACACCAGACTGCCCAGGGCTATGTCATCACGCTCCTTAACATTCCCTCCCAATGCATGCAGTGCAGGCTTAAATAGGCCCGCCCACCCCACCTACCTCCGACGTTGCTGCATCTCCATGCTACTGCAGTGTGCGCACATGCCTGCCATTACCAAAGATGCCAGCAGGGGCATCAACCCCTAGGGACACCTCTGCCTCCATAATGGCAGGCACGTGCATGTACTGTGCTAGCATTCTGATAAGGTGACACAGGAGATAAGTGGGGTGGGCCTATTTAAGTCCATACCACCTGCATGGGGGGGGGGAGTGTGGAGTTTCCGTTCCATGATCCGCAGCAGTGTCAGGTCACTAGACCCTTTGACCCATTGCTGCTGCAGATTGCAGAGTGGGAGCTCTACCCTCCCTGCCTAAGGAGGGTCCCCTCAGAGGCCCTTCTGGACTACATGGGCCCTCAGCCAGGGCCTGACCAGGTCACTTACTGACGCCAGGCCTGGGTCAAATGGTAGCACTACTAGGTAGGACAATAGAGGCACCTGGTCTGGGTGCAAAATCAAAGATCAAGGAATACATTGACAGGAATTAAGCTAATGTTAATTATGTAGACCCCAATGCAACACAGAGTTAAGGGCACTAAATACCATTGATTTCTGCTGACTATAACTATATTGGATTGTAGTCAAAATATTTTTGTTTATGCATATTAATAGTTAAGAATCTTTTCAAAATGGGAAATGAAAAGCCAGAGCCTGCACAGAGGCTTAATGAGGAAAGCAGGCTAGGCAGACTGGCACTGTTATGGTTCTTTATTGGCTTTATGGCTGCAGCCTAGTACAGCACAGTGCATTTCGCCCCTTGCTGGGGGGAAAAGAAGAACCGGAGACTGGACTACAACAACCAGTCATTTGTGGGACAAAGCTTCAGAGCAGAAGTCAGAGTGGCAAGGTGTTGGCATTTGTTTCAACAGCACTGACCTTCAACATCCACAATTCACCCTGGTGCTGTTTCAAAGGATGGGTGGAACTTGCCTTGTCTGAAGAAATGACTAAGTTACGGTACGGAAATGTTTTCAGATCTTGTCAAGCATTTAAAGCAAGGACTTCTGTTAGCAAAGAAAGCCACACGAATTACAAAGAGGGAGTTATATGCAATGAAATTCTAAACAATTATAATCTATCAGTAATTATAACTGATAATGCTGTACAAATAAAAATATATGCTAATAGTCAAGTGGCTGAAGAGCTCCCCTGGCTTTTATATTGGCACCCCACAGATAACCCAAACAGTTACAATTTTTTTTTTAAAAAAAATAAACTTAAATAAAAGCATGCATAGCAATTATCGCTTGCTGACTCAGGGCTGTATTCAGTGTAGTGCTACAGCGAACGTTCTGTCAGCGCAAGGATTTTTCCTTGCACAATGGAACATTCTTTCCCCTCTCCTCCTCCTGCATGCCCCCTAAATCTGTTCTGGTGAGTTCCCCCACACTATCTGCCCTGTTTCTCCCAAATAACCTGCTGCCCTCAGGTGTGAAATAGAGGACACCAACCCTTTACTAATTGTGGAAGAAGATTCAGCTCAGCTTCTGTAGAGAGAACTGGGGGACGACCATCTTCTCCTCTTGTGACAGCAGGGAGGAAAGAGGCTAAGCACTCCTCTCCCCACCTTTTCTCCAAATCTTTTAGAAGAACATTGGGCATTGGTTACATATGATTTTGTTGTCGTCGTTGTTTATTAAATTTATATCCCACCCTTCCTCCTGAAAGAGCCCAGGCCTTAGCTCCTTAGGGCAGTCTGTAATGTTCCTCCCCCTGGCACCACCTGTCAGGCTCCCTCCCGTGGCTACCAGCAGTCAGAATCACACTTTTTACTTTTCTTTAGCTCACCCTAGCACAGATCTCACAAGATCCCACTGCTAGGCAGCACCACCAGCCACTCCCTATTTCACAATATTGCCTGGGGACTTTGCCTTAGTCTCCCTCTGGCTTATTGCTACTTAGTGTCTGGGTGCACTTACAGGCCACAACCCCCCTGTGTCTTTGTGCCAATAAAGCATACAGACCTGAGTTGCTCTGGATATTGCCTAAATATCAGCCAAATACAATCCAACACACAACCAACTCCAATCCACGCTCCACAACCAACTGCCAACAACTCCCCACAAAACAGAACCCTGAACTGTTATCCTCTCATTTATACCTTCAGCCACTCAAACGCTCAGCCAATCATCATACACCATTCTCCAGCATTCTAGCCCATGTACTCCCCCCTCTCACTCACTCACTTACCATATATCACTTAATAAACCCGCACTTACCATATTTACAGATATTAAAATACAGGGACATCACACAGTCATTATCCCTTGGAGGAAAGTTTCCATGTAATAAGATTACTAGCTCATGAATGGATGATTAAAAGGTTAACTGAACACATATTTGATCTCCTAATGGCGAGAGCAGGCATTGTTTTTCCCCCTTAGCTTTCTCTGATGGGCCTCTCCTGCACTTTTTTTCTTATGCAGCTCCTCAGTTTCCATTCTCTTGGGCCCTCCCTAAAATCTGTCACAGGTACCAATGTCTACATAATCACCATTATCTAAAGATGAGTAACAACCTTATGAGTATTAATGCATTTTGTTCACCCAAACACCTGTTGTGCCATGCAGGTAGCCATCAGTGATTTCCCTTTCCCTTTGATTGATACTGAGAACCATGAAGGTCCCACGACACAATGCTTTTCTAATTAGAATAGCAAATTGGTCTCCAACTGTGACGTACCCCATAATTAAACAATGCAAGCAATCAGCTTAAAATGGAGAGCTGCCAAAAAAGTATAATCAAAGTATAACACAGTCCTCGTGATACATTTTGTTGCTGAGGGGCTAGGGTCCTGATCTGCTGCACAGTGTGAGACCTCGGGATTACTTCTGCTGTTTACTGTTGGGTGATGAGTTGGAATGGGGAAGAGATTCAATTCAGTTCACCAAATCTATCAATTTTGCACTTTCCAAAACAATAGGAGAACCGAACCAGCCATCCTTCAAAATTCACATTTATCTGAATTTTGCGATGCAGTTTTCCAACCAAACCATGTTTACAAAAATGCATATGTTAGGGGAAGTGTGTATAAAGATGAAAATAGTACTGATAATAACATACAAAAATGCATTATGTGAGGAGAAATTGCTTGCAAAATGTGTACATTGGCAAAAATTACATACAAATGTGTTTATTGGGAGAAGTTTGCGCTAAAATGCTGAAGGATTTTCATTTGGATTTTTTTTAAAAAAATAGCAAATTGCTGCAGAAATGTGAATAACTGAATTTAATACTGGAAAAATAAGAAACTAAGAACTGAAATGGACAGATCCTTCCATCCCTAGCGATCAGTCGGGAAGCTAGCTAAGCCTATTTCTTCACTGGCTGAGCAGACAAGTGGGCAAAACAGGAGAGGTAAGATTAGGCAATGAGGAAAAGAAACCTGTGGTGCAACAACCAGCAAGTTGTCTTCCTTCCGAAGGCACGCTAGGAATGGACAAACTTGTTAGTTTCTCAAGTTTCCAATATTAAGTTCAGTTCTCCACATTTCTACATCAGTATGCAATTTTTTAAAAAGTCCTCATGAAAATTCATCAACTTGTTAGTGTGCCCTTCTCCTAATATATAGATTTTTGCAAGCAATTTCCCCCCAATATAATTTTATTTATTTGCTTTAAAGGATTTATAAACTGCTTAATATTTTAAGAATCTCTTAAGTGGTGCGCACTAAATACAATATAAAACCCAATATTCATTAAAACAAAAACCTAAAACCAATAAAACCATATACAAACATTGTTGTTATGTGCCTTCGACTACGACCTATGGTGACCCTATGAATCAGCGATCTCCAACAGCATCTGTCATGAACCACCCTGTTCAGATTTTGTAAGTTCAGGTCTGTAGCTTCCTTGATGGAATCAATCCATCTCTTGTTTGCCTTCCTCTTTTTCTGCTCCCTTCTGTTTTTCCCAGCATCATTGTTTTTTCTAGTGAATCATGTCTTCTCATGATGTGTCCAAAGTATATTCATGGGATTCAAACATATAAATCAGGGTCTATTTTTATGGGTCAGGGAAAGGTTGAGCAAAAAGATTAGTCTTTCCAAGAGGTCTGAAGCAAATGATAGCTGCTGCTTCACAAATGGTATAAGCAGTGGTGGTTTTTTTGGTTAAAGATCTGGTGCTGGTACTCATATCATATCTTCATAAAAGTACTGTGGGTGTCAGCACAAAATGGCTGCCAATGGCAGTGAGTACTGTCACAAAAAGGGCCCTGCATATAATGCATTTCTGTATGTTGTTTGGAGATGTGTGAATTTTGATGGATGGCTGTGTTTTGGTTCTCACATTGTTTTGGGAAGAACAAATTAGGCAGGTTTCAATTAAAATGTGTACCCAATTTCCTCCCCTACCCCACCACCTCTAAGGCAGATGCTTAGAGAGATGTTGAAGCAGGTAACTGATGGCAATGATAAAGGCAGCATCACGGAGGCAGCTTCAGACTATGCAGTGCTAACCACAGACAGCTGCTAGGGTGATCAGCTACAAAGAAGGATGAGGACCCTGAGAAGGGCATAAAACTAAGCAGGGATGGAAAAAGGGAAACCTCTGACTTTCAGCAACCAATGCTATTTAGTTTGCAGTAAAGTGCAAGGAGTATTGTCAGGAGGAGTAAGCTCTCTCCCATCGTGTGTCTCATGGCCAAATATGGTGGTCAGGTGAAAAAATGCTTGCTGTTCCACTCCTTTCTCTGGAATACATCAGAAATTTCCAACCTTTGCAGAGCCAAGGCCCACCTGGAACCCCAGCCTGCATCACAGGTCCCACTTGTTATTCTCCATACACCAATATCTCTGGCTTTCCCTGCATCTGCCTTTTCTCTTTCTCTCTGACACTCTTCTTTTTTTTGTTTGTTCTCCGTCTGTCTTCCTCACTGTCTGTCTGTCTGTCTGTCTCTCTATTAAAATCACAAATTCAAGCAGTGCCAAACAGAAAAGAAATAAATAATGGTGGTGGTGCCAGAATGCCCACTGTAAATGAAAATGTGGCATGCCACTCCTGAACCACCAGGTGAAAACTTAAATTGGGGTGGGTTAGGTTTTATTATCATTGTTTGAGATTTTTTTAATGCTGGAATGTAAATTGTATGTTTTTATGTTGTACATCGCCCAGAGTGGCTGGATAACCACCCAGATGGACAACTAATAAATTTAATAAATAAACAAATAAATAAATAAATCTGCAGTAGCTACTTGGGAGTTCCTATGAAGCCTCTGAAATAGCGTCTCAGTTAGTATGGGGACTGAGACCAGCCCCTTCCTCAGGCACAATGAGGCATTTGCCTCAAGTCGCAGATGCTGGGGTGATGGGAGATAGGGATAGGGGAGAATATCTACCAAATCGGACCTGGCACTGGATTCCAGCTGAATTCGATCGTTCGCCATCCTTTGGGGCCGGCATCTATTTCTTGCTGCGGGCCATGGCTGTAATTGGCACTGATCTTGCGGCCACGGCTGCAAATCAGCAAGAATTTATTCTGTCAAACATTCCCCCTTATCTTACATTGAGTTATTTTCATAATGCTCTGTAAATGGCACATTTCCATTAAGAAACCAGCATTTCGTGCCCTTGTGACCTCTGTCACTTGTCAATCAACCACTTGCCAAGCCCCGGGCGTTGCTAACAAGGAAAAGCAGCTTCAAATAGCCAATTTAAAACTGCATTTCATCGTACTTGCAAATACCCATGCCGCGAAGCATCCTGGGTTCATTCTTTAGCCCCGTTTTCGTATGCTCTCACGTCCCCTGACTTCCCCAAATTTTAGGAAACTTAATATTTTACAGAAATGTTCCCAAATAAGCAGGTTTTGAATCTTGATCATCCTAAGGGTAAAGGATAATCTGTTCATAAGCCTGACACCGTTTGGCTCCAATCGGGTAACCTCCAAGGCTTTTGCCTTGGAATCTGGAAAGCGCTTGTTGCAAGAGGAATGGGAAACTGTTTCTCTCTTCCCAGAGTCCTTCAGGATCTGCCCTTCTTTGGTAAAGAATAGATGAACAAACAACACATATAGAGAGGGTTGCCAGGTTCATGGCCTGAGACTGATCCTGCATTTTTAGGAGAAGAGAAAGTCAGTCTTTTCTCCTAAAGATACAGGATCAGTCTCAGGCCATGAACCGGGCAACCCTAGAGACATTTAACGTACATTATAATACCTTGAGACCTCCATGGCCCCTGATGTTGATAACTACGTGGCCACTGGGGAAAAAGAAACACACCGCAGATCAAATCACCCAAAAACACACACAGCAGATCGAATGGCCAAGTGTGAGAGCAGGCGGGAACAAAAAAATGGCAGATCAGGATTAAATGATGGACTGTTAGAATGTAAGTGGATCAAAACCATGCAGTGAACCTCATCCCTAGTGGGGGGTGATGGCAGCATCCCCCCTAGCATTTCCTCTTGAGTCTCCCCAACATGGATAGACTCAGACTGCCTCATGGATTAATATAGCCAGTGGGGGATGGGGGGCAGGAAGTGTACATAAATCCATGGGGCATACTGTACTTTATAGCATTTTTTAAAAATCTCTGGCCTAACCTCAATTCTTTGGATTTTGAGGAACTTTTCTCCCATCCTTGAATGTGCCTTGGATGTCAAGTTATACAAAAGCAGAATCAAAGGAAGTCTATGTAGACTAGCTTTACAAACAGAGCTGCTCCCACCATTAGACAAGATGAGGCGGCTGTCTGAGGAAGCAGATGCTGGTGTAGCGGCAAGAGCAGCAGTTCCCTCAGCAGTTCCTCCTAAATCTCTCACATGCTATGAGGATAGGATCAGGCAGCATAACTAATTCCTCATGGATAAATGCAGCAAATGGCGGGCGGGTAAGGGGGAGAGTGTGCTTAAACCCAAAGGATGTACCATACTTTATCATAAATATTTATCTCTGGCTTAGCCTATGTTCTTCAGATTTTGGAGGCCCATCTCTTTGCCCTATGGGAAGACTAGGCAGACTGCACAGTAGCATCATGGATTATGTTTACCCTTATCCACCAATTGGAAAGAAAATGTTCATTTCTGCTAGTTGTGTGCATCTCCACTATGCACCTTGACTTGGAGGAGCGACTGCACCATTTGCTGCTCTACCTCAGGCAAAAATAATGTCTTGGGCTGATCCTGACAGCGATGCCGAGAGCCACCACCCTTAGACAAAATCCCAGCTTTGTGGGATTGAGTGCCTGAATTAAGTTATATTGACCACATTCTGCATATAGAATGGAAAAACAACTTGAATTGTTGTATTCTTGGATGGTCCAGCAGCAATGAAATAATGCCCATCTGGCTTTTTTTTTAAAAAAAATTATTATTATTATTATTATTAACTGCTTTTTTCTCAAAGAGTCACTCAAGGCAATTTACAAAATAGTAAAGATTAAAAGATTGTACCAGGTTTACATTGGATGGAGTGCAGAGGGTGAGCTAATTACATACAATCAGCTACAAAGCAACAAAGTTTAAGAATTGCTTATCTAGGACATACATACATCACCAATAGCAAAATGAGATGTTTGGTCTAGAAAGATTTGTTTATTTTTAAGGTCCGAAGGGAATGTTGCTGCCCTACATTTTAGCCTGCTTTCTCTTACATAGGCCAAGCCAGCAAAAAAATCCTAATTCTAAAACTTGACTGAATTTTCCACGTAGTGATCACAATATATTGAAGAATTATATTTTCACAAAAAGAATTGCCATACTCTCTCTCTGTGTGTGTGGGGGGCACATAGTTCTTTAAGACTGAAATCCTATTCTTACCTGGGAGTAAGTCCCACTGAACTCAGTGGGGCTTACTTCTAGTAGGCTGCAATGTAAATAACTAACAAATAAAAGTGGCAAACACAGCAAGGCTATGCTACACCATCTTTCCCCCCAGCATCACCGCCTTTTCCACTCTTATTTAAAACTTGTGTGCAGACTTTATGGCCTACCAAGCTGACTATAGCCCACCAGCCATGTATTTTGGTCTTTCAGGTAGCTGATGGTGGCCAGATGGAAAGAGGACAGAGGTCCTGCAATTGTAATAGTTTTGCAGTTGAAGAGGGAATTTCAGCTGTATGACAGGCTACAGCTGCTGAAATTTCCTCTCCTCTTGTCTGTCTGGCCACCCTGCAGGTGGTTGACAACTCATCTAGTTTTGTCATCCCAGGACCAGAAGGTTTATGAAGTCTCCGGCGGGCCATTGTACATGGCCGGTGGACTGCATGCAGTTTGATGGGTTGCAAATGATGCTGCCCTGTTCTACATTTATAATCACCACTGAATAAGCTGAATGCTGATATATACTAAAAATAAAGACTTGGACATTTTAGAATCCTTCTGTTACTGTTTTTAGAATGTCCCCCTCTCCCCACCACCCACCACCTGGTAGTCTTGTTAATACTTCAATTGCTAGGATCTCCTTTGGCTTCAAGTTCTGTTCTGCTCTCTTCTTGCTTTTGAAAATCCTTCTCTTTTGTTCTGTGTATTGTGCTGTGAATCGATCAGAGCTTGGAAGTAACTAGTTACAAATAATGAGTTACTTGTAATTTTTTACTTTTTTGAGTAACGAGTGGGTAACTTTGTTACATTTTGCTGGTAATAGAATGAGTAGTAACTTCATTACTTTTCAGCTGTAACTTTAACATTTGGGGGGGAGCAGAGGAAGTCTTCTGCTCCTCTGAAATATGGATAAAAATAATGTGCTTCAAATTGGGCATCTGTGCAGCTCTTCCCTCGTGCTCTATGGGTGCTTAGGAGGCGACGAGGGAGGAGGTGGAGAGCGAGACAGGGTGGAGAAAACAATTGTTTAAAAATGGACAGGAGTGGAGGGAGAAAAGAGCTGGAGGGCAAGGAGGCAACAAGGAGGCATAGGCAAAATGGACACAAAGAACTGGCTGCAGAGGTGAGAGACAATGATGTGTGTGTGTGTGTGTTTGGTGCGCAAAGTGCCCTCTCTTACCAGCGGAGAGCCAAAAGCAGGGCTTCAGGGTGGCAGGCAGAAGTTGTAACAGCAAGCTGCCAGGGTCCTAAAGAGCTGCTGCTTTCTTTCCTGCCCTTCCTTTTCCTAACAAGCAGAACGCATCTTCATCTTGTGAGGAAGATACTCGCTGGAAGCTCTTTTGTGCAAATCCTTCTCCCCATGGCAAATGCAAAGAATTACAAACAGGCACTTGATAAAAATGATTGTATAGCTGACTCACAGTACAATATACAGGGATACCCCGCTTAAAGTAGCTTCACTTAAAGTAGCCTCGCTATAAAGTACATGCTCCATACTCCACCATACCCCGCAATAACAGACACTTTATTGGCATGACACCACTGCCATCTAGTGGTGATTGCGTGCAGTACAAGTGAAGATAATTGCTTCACTTTAAGTACATTTTCACTTAAAGTACACTCTCCGGTCCCATTGTGTACGTTAAAGCAGGGTATGCCTGTATACAAGTCTACTCAGAAGTAAGTCTCTTTATGTTTAATGGAGCTAACTCCCAGGTAAATCAAATTGGGTATAGGATTGCACTAATTAGGCAATATAAAGACTGGATGAAGCTGTACCAATTTGCGGGGGGAGGGAAGAAAAATATAGTACAAAGATGCATCGATCTGGTTAAGGCAAGTAAAATTTGATGCATGTAATACAAGGACTAACGGGCAATCTAGTATTTGTCTACTCAGAAGTAAGTCCCTTTGAGTTTAATGGGACTTACTCTCAGGCAAGTGTGTATTGAGTACACACTTACCTGGGAGTAAGTCCCATTGAACCCAATAAAGCTTACTTCTGAGTAGACATGTACTGGATTGCAGCCTTAGTTTTCTTTTTTCCCCTTTTTAATTCTGCCTTCCGTATATTCACAACAGCCCTGTGAGGTAGTTTAGACTGAGAGTTAGGGACTGGCCCAAGACAATAAATAAGCAAAAACAATGATGAGTTAAAATGTCAAAATGCTCATGCTCAGAATATTTTTGTCACTCTTTGTCAAAGCTTTGTGTGTGGGTTTTTATGTCTACTGTCTCATAACTTCGTTTTGCCTGAAAATGTCATATTTTATACTGTTACAGACATTCTTTTTTAAAAACAAAATTGCCCAAATTCTGTGGTTTGTTTTCGTTTTTTACTTGAGTTCTTTGCATGGTTTGGGGTGGCATTGCAGGAGACCAGGCTGTTATGGACAGCTGTAGAAATTAAACAGAGTAAGCCTTTTTTGTATGGAAATACAATTATGGTGAAAGCTTCACCTGTTAACATTCTATCTGTCAGACATCTTATTACTTGTGTGTGCCCCCCTCCCCAGATTTATTTTGATTTGTGAATGCCATGACTATTGGAATTCCCTCACCCCATTTATCTTTGCAACAACCCTGTGAGGTAGCTTAGGCTGAGATAATATATGTACATAAGCAGCAGTTGGTAGTTGTAGCTGGTACAGCATTAATAAAGTATAGCCCCTGAAATGTATTGTGATAGAGTCCAGTCCTATATACGTCTGCTCCAAATTAAGCCTCATTGAGTTAAATGGATAAGTATATAGGATTAATTTTTACCTCTGTCAGACATAGAATTTAAGAGACACACTTTTCTGGATGTGTTTGAAACAGATGGGTAGGTGGGAAGGGAGTTGGGTCTTCAACATAGTGCCCTCCAGATGTTGTTGAACTACAACTCCCATCAGTCTCAGATAACATAATGATGCTGAAGTTGGTTCCTAGTTCCCAGTTCCAAGTTCACAGCTACAGTAACTCCAAGCCAAAGTTAACATGTCCCTGAACCCCAAAATATATGTTGGAGTACTCCGTATCATATATCGCTGTGATCTGGGGACTCTCCCCATCAAGAATAACAACAAATTTATTCAATCAAAATTATCAGGCTTCTGAAATGCTCATAAATGCATAATGATGTCATAAAATCATAAAAAATAAGTAACTGGGTGAGCCCACCCCACAGTCTGTTCTGGGCCAGGACAACTCATACACCCCAGGGAAGGGGAGGGTGTTCTCTATGAGATGCCAGTGCATCCTGCCTGGCCCAGAGCTTTTGCTGGGTGCAGGGCAGGGATAAGGGCATATATGTACAACCCAAAGCGACAAAAATATGCAGAAAACAATAAGAAACTGGGGGTGCCCACCCAAAAATCCTCATTGTGCCAGGTAGTAGTGTAGTGGCAAATTCAGAAGTACAGGGTCCCTTCATGAAAGTCTCAGCCACAGCCAGACCCCCCTCCCCCCTTATTTTCCTCCTGGGTTGAGAATAAGGTCCTTGTTAATGCCTTCTCTCATAACAACTGATGTCCCTAGGAGATGATCAGTATGAAAGGGGAGAGTATTAGCTACTGAAAAGAGTCTTCTCAGTGGGTGACTCACCTTCTTTCACTCTGATTGGCTCCAATCAGCAGGAAAGGCCAAGGAAGCATATTAGAAGACTCTTCTCAGTGGCCAACACACTCCACTTTCATGCCAATCAGCTCATATGATGCTGGAGACATAGGGACCTTGCTCCCAAAAATGCAAGGTGTCTAGGACTCCCTGAGCCCCTGGACAACTATACCCATGGTGCCAGGACAAATCATACATCCCAGGAAGGGGGAGGGTGGCCTCTACAAGGTGCCATTACTTCCCACCTGGTCTATAGTTTCTGCTGGGCGCAGGGCACTCATAAGGTCATCTGTGCAGAACTAAAATAATGCAGAGTAAGTAGAGAAAAATAGGTAATTTGGGGTGACCACTCCAAAATCTGCTGTGGGCCATGAAACATCATTCACCTGAGCAAAGGGGAGAGTGTCCTCAACAAGATGCCACTCCATCCTGCCTGGAATGGATTTTCTTGTGGACACACGAAACGGATATGCGCATCTAAGCACAACAAGCAATGTAGAATGTATATAAGGAACTGTGGGTTCCCACCCCAAAACATGCTTTGGGCACTACAAGTCATACATCCATGCATGCAGGAGAGGGTTCCCACCCGGTTCAGAGCTTCTTTTGTATGTATGCTACAGACAAGGGCATATATCCAAGCTCTGTGATTGATATGCAGAAGATTCCTCAAAGATGCATAGTTTTTAACTGGGAGGAACTTTTATGGAGGATCTAAAATGGCAAGGGCTGTACTGAAGGAAAGGGGGAGGCAGTCGGAGAATTAAAGGAGAATGAAAATAGATATGAAAAGTTTTTATTTGTGTTGGTTGACAAGTTATCACTAAACCTAATAAAAAGTACATTTAAAGGACATTAACTGTTGGTGTGCTGGTACTTACTACCATCACCCCGGCCAATTTTAAGTGGAATGATATTTTGCTCTTCCGCTTTGCTTCATAGGGCAAATTGGATCTATGCCTCAAAAATGGATGGCCTGATGAATCTGGTCAAAGCGTTTCCAGAGAGCTGTCCATTTTTTTTATCTGGAATTGGCTGCTTAGTTTTGGGTATATCAGAAAAGTGTGTATGTGTGGTGGATGATGTCATCCAAAGATTATGTCTGGCTAAAACCATTAGACAGGAGGGGAAAAGGGAGAACTAAGCCCTTCAAAGAGATTTCCAGCACTGGATATTACAGGGGAGTGAGGTGGTGTATGTGTGATGAGAGTGTGTATGTTTGTGAATGGTGTGTGAGTCTTAGGTTTACATTATGTGCCTGGGTGAAGGGACTCAGAATCGAGTGGAGAGATCTGAGGGGGCCCCAATTGGCGTGGTGACGGGCAGAGGGAGATATGGCGTTGTGAGGAAGACTTGCCAGGTGAGGGGAACTCGGCCCAGGCAGCTAATGACTGTGCCTTGTTCCGGTCTCCCTCACACCCAAAGGTTTTTTGGTTGTCTTATCAGCCAGCTCTTGGATCTCCGGATGCTGCTCCTAAATGCCAGGTCGGTACAAAATAAGATCTCCCTCATCCACGATTTAATTGTGGGTGAGGGAGCCGATCTGGCATGTATTACGGAAACCTGGGTGGGTGAGCAGGGAGGAGTTGGTCTCTCCCAGCTGTGCCCACCGGGGTATCTGGTTCAGCATCAGGGTAGATCTGAGGGACGGGGAGAGGGGTGGCTGTGGTCTATAGGAGTTCCATCTCCCTCTCCAGGCACCCTGTCCCTGTGGTTACTGGTCTGGAGTGTTTGCATCTTGTGTTGGGCCAACATGACAGATTGGGGATTCTGTTGGTGTACCACCCACCCAGCTGCCCAACGGACTCCCTAACTGAGCTGATGGAGGTGGTCTCGGTTGTATTGCTGAGATCCCCTAGACTGATGGTGCTGGGGGATGTCAACATCCATGCCGAGGCTGCCTTGTCTGGGGCGGCTCAGGACTTCATGGCTTCCATGGCAACCATGGGGCTGTCATAATATGTTGTTGGCCCAACACATGTAGCAGGACATACTCTAGACTTAATTTTTGCCGCAGGACAGGGGGATGGTGATCTGTATATAGGGAGTTTTACATCAGTCCCTTTGTCATGGACAGATCACTGCTTGTTGAGGTTTAGAGTTACAGCGACCTCTCCCCTCTGCAAGGGTGGGGGACCCATTAAGATGGTCTGCCCCCAGAGACTAATGATTCCTGAGGATTTTCAAAGGGCTCTGGGGAGTTTTCCGGCTGATAAGGCTGGCGCTCCTGTCGAAGCCCTGGTGGACCTGTGGAACGCAGAAATGACCCGGGCGGTTGACACAATTGCTCCTGTGCGCCCTCTCTTGTGTAGAGCTCATACAGCTCCATGGTATACCTTGGAGCTGAGAGCGATGAAACAGCAGAGGAGACGGCTTGAGTGCGGATGGAGGTGAACTCCTGATGGATGCAATTATGCACTGGTAAGTGCCTATACTAAATTGTACTTAGGGGCAGTGAGGGCAGCAAAAAAGCAACATCTTGCTGCCACTATTAAATCATCTCTCTGCCGTCTGGCGGAGCTTTTTAAGATCGTCCATGGGCTTTTGCATTCTGGCCCTACGGACATGGTGGAGTCATCTCAGGCATGCTGCAATGAATTTGCTAGGCACTTCAGGATAAAATCTCTTGCATCCGCCAGGACTTGGACTCCAATGTTATAGCAGTTGAATTGAATGAGGTGTCCAGTGCACAGTCTTGTCCTGATTCTTTGGATGAGTTTCAGTTGGTACAGCTCGAGGACGTTGACAAGGTGCTTGGACTGGTGCATGCAACCACTTCTAGGCTGGACCCTTGCCCTTCTTGGCTAATAAAAGCTAGCAGGGCTGGAACAGCCGGCTGAGCCAGGGCAGTGATTAACGCTTCACTGCGAGAGGGAGTGGTCCCTGGTCGCCTGAAAGAGGCAGCAGTAAGACCACTTCTGAAGAAACCATCTTTAGACCCGGAAAATTTTAACAACTATAGGCCAGTAGCTAATGTTCCGTTCCTGGGCAAGGTCCTGGAACGAGTGGTTGCAAACCAGCTCCAGACACTCTTGGATGAAACCGATTTTCTGGATCCATTTCAGTCCGGCTTTAGACCCGGTTTTGGCACGGAGACAGCCTTGGTCGCCCTGTATGATGACCTTTGTCGGGAGACAGACAGGGGGAGTGTGACTCTGCTGATTCTCCTTGATCTCTCAGCGGCTTTTGATACCATCGACCATGGTATCCTTCTGGGCCGACTCACTGATTTGGGAGTGGGCGGTACTGCGTGGCAGTGGTTCCGCTCCTACTTGGTGGGCCATCTCCAGAGGGTAGCGCTTGGGGAGCATTACTCGGCACCCTGGGACCTCCAGTATGGAGTTCCGCAGGGGTCAGTTCTGTCCCCCATGCTTTTTAATATCTATATGAAGCCACTGGGTGCGGTCATCAGGAGCTTTGGAGTGCGTTGCCATCAGTATGCTGATGACACACAGCTCTATTTCTCCTTTTCATCTTCTACAGGTGAGTCTGTCAACGTGCTGAACTGATGCCTAGCTGCGACAATGGACTGGATGAGAGCTAACAAACTGAGGCTTAATCCAGACAAGACCGAGATGCTGCTGGTGGGTGGTTCTCCTGACCAGTTGGTGGATGTTCGACCTGTTCTGGATGGGGTTGCACTCCCCCTGAAGGAGCATGTTTGTAGTTTGGGAGTCCTTCTAGAATCATCCCTGTCACTCGAGGCTCAGATAGCCTCGGTGGCAAAGGGTGCTTTTTACCAACTCCGGCTGGTGGCCCAATTATGCCCCTATCTGGACATGGAGAACCTCGCTTCAGTAGTTCATGCGCTGGTAACCTCGAAACTAGATTACTGCAATGCACTCTACGTGGGGCTGCCTTTGAAGACGGTTCAGAAACTGCAGCTTGTGCAGAATGCAGCGGCCAGACTGTTAACGGGGACCAGACGGTCCGACCATATAACACCTGTTCTGGCCTGCTTGCATTGGCTACCTATATGTTTCCGGGCCCGGTTCAAAGTGCTGGTTCTAACCTACAAAGCCCTACATGGCACAGGACCACAATACCTGTTGGAACACCTCCCCCAATATGAACCTGCCCGTACACTCTGCTCATCAACGAAGACCCTCCTCCGAGTGCCTACCCATAGGGAAGCTCGGAGAGCAGCAACACGAAAAAGGGCTTTTTCAGTGGTGGCCCCCGAACTGTGGAACAACCTCCCTGAGGAAATACGCCTGGCGCCAACATTACTATCTTTTCAGCGCCAGGTTAAAACTTTTCTCTTCACCCAGGCATTTTAATTAGTTAGTATATGTTGGAACTGTTTTAATCTTAACATTTTTTAATTTTAATGTTTTATATTGTTATATGTATATTGTATTTCTGATGTTGTTCTTGTTCTTGTAAACCGCCCAGAGAGCTTCGGCTATGGGGCGGTCTATAAGTTTAATGAAATAAATAAATAAATACAGACAAGGAGCAACATGGAATGAAAATACAGAAAGCCTTATTACGCTTAAATGGGATTTATTCAATCCATGTTAATGCTGAAACTCATTAAATGTCCTTCCTAAGGGGCAGTATTTTATGTCCCATGCAAGGCAGCTGACAATTGGCTACTTGGGTGGGAGCTGTGTGGATAGAGGGATGCTAGGACCCAGAGGCGTCTGAGCTGTCACTTTCTCTTTCTTCTTGTTTGGAGAATGACTCTGGCACTAGTTATAATGTTTGTCTTTGAAACGGTTTGAAAGTCATCAGTTGTATTTCAGCAAATGGAAATTCTTTCTTTTTTCTCTCACCCCTTTCCCATTACTAATATGGCTTGGATTTCTTTTTAAAAAACAAACTATTGTAGCTACTTTTCATTAATGGATTAAGTATGTGGTCTATTGCTGTAGGGAACATCTTTGTGAAACATACTAAAGTTTCAATATGAGTACAATGTTTAAGTAGATGCTAAATGCCAATCTACTGAGATTTAAGCATTTACTTGGAAGTAAAGAGGGATAGGAGTCATAAGAATCATTTATTTCTTACAGAGGCACATTCCAAGCCAAGGAAGGATTCTCTCTATTTGAGGGATTCCCAAACTGTGGTCCATGCAGCTTCCACAAGCTTCCATTCAGGTGGTCCACAGCATTAACAACCATGTAGCACCCATCATAGTGCATTACAATTGCTACATCAGGCAGAAAAATCATTACATGGTCCACCAAGACCATCAGCAATTTTCAAGTGGCCCTTGGGAGGAAGAAAAGTTTAGAGACCGCTGCTCTATGGCTTTAATGCGGTCTCATAGTTTTTAAGAGTTTTCAAGAGGGACTCGAGTTGCTCCTAAAGGTTCTCCTGAGAAATTTCCTTTGTGAAGATTGATATCAAATAACTCCCCAGATAGTCTTCAAATACTTACTTGCCAATATGCACTGAAAAATATTGTTGATATGTATCTGATTCCTCCCCACATGCATTTTCAATAATATGTTACAATGTTAGGTAGTGACCTTAGGACTGCACTGAAATGACCACCCCCAAATACTGCAAAGCTGCTTGAGGGCTGTGAATGTGGGGGGAATGCTCTGACTTCTGGGGAAGGTGTGTGCTCAGATTCACCTTTTCCAGTGATGGGGTGTTGTTGTTGTTGTTGTTTGTTTCATTGTTGAACTTGATTTTTCCGCTTCCTGTGCTGGTGTCATCAGTGGCAGCAATGAAGCTCCACTTTTCGTGGACCAGATAGCATGTATCTCCAAAATGATCTGGATGGAGCAGCATTCTGTAACATGGGGGGGGGGATAGCAGCTATTATATATTTTTGGCAACCATCATATTTTTCCCTTCCAAAATAGCCCAGAACAGTGCTACCAGACTGCCAAGAGTGAAGCCGGTGAGGCAAGCAGTGGCAAAATAACATTTAAAAAAGAAGGGACTCCCTGTTTCCTGATACCCACCATGGGGAAGGGCTCCTGGAGCCCTTGAAAACCTGCTGTAGCCAACCGGATGCACACTTTAAGGATAATGTCCCTTGACTTTGGCTCTATTCTTCATGATAAATGAATTCTAAAAGCAATGGAATTGTGACCCTTGCTGGCAACATGTGACTAAAATGAAAGTCTACAGTAGCGGTCTGCCATGGCTCAGGTCTTGGGTTCACTTAGCATTGGAGGAAAAGCTTAGGAATCAAGGGTGGATTTTGCCCTTGAGAAGGTTTCTCTAAATCAGTGCAAATAAATCAGGACAGGGGAAATAGTGTAATGTTGGAGCATATTAATTCATTTCCAAATTTCAGAACACAACTCCTAAATGTATGCCACCTACATTTGTTGTTGTTCTGGGCCTTCAAGTCAATTATGACTTATGGCGACCCTATGAATCAGCAACCTCCAAGAGCATCTGTCATGGACCACCCTGTTCAGATCTTCATCAATGGTGATCACGTCTGGGGCTTCCTTTATGGAATCAATCCATCGCTTGTTTGGCCCTCTTTTTCTACTCCCTTCTGTTTTTCCCAGCATTATTGTCTTTTCTAGTGAATCATGTCTTCTCATTATATGTCCAAAGTATAATAACTTCAGTTTCATCATTTTAGCTTCTAGTGACAGTTCTGGTTTAATTTGTTCTAACACCCAGTTATTTGTCCATGGTATGCTCAAAGCTCTCCTCCACTACCACATTTCAAATGAGTTGATTTTTCTCTTACCTGATTTTTTCACTGTTCAACTTTCACATCCATACACAGAGATCGGGAATACAATGGTCTGAATGATTCTGACTTTAGTGTTCAGTGATACATCTTTGCATTTGAGGACCTTTTCTAGTTCTCCCATAGCTGCCCTCCCGTCCTAGCCTTCTTCTGATTTCTTGACTATTGCCTCCCTTTTGGTTAATGACTGTGCCAAGGTGTGCCAAGGCCACCTACGTGGACCATACATATTTCACAGTCTCATTTTTGCTTGGGGAAACTCAAGGCTCAAAAATGTCATTGACTGATGTACTTATCAGTTTGTTAGTTGCATTTCCTGCCAAAAGACTCTGGTAGTGATCAACAATCAATAAAACCCCCAAATCATTGAAACAATAGAAAATAACACCGTATCGTATCATCAGCTGTAGCATCTGAAAGCCGTCTTAGACAGGTACGCTTTAATCTGATAACTGATGCTTACAGAAGTAAGGTACATGTGGACCCCTTTGGCAGGGAATTCTAGAAAGCAGCTGCTGCCAATTTTGGAGAATATTGTGCTTCGTGTTCCCACAGATTGCATTATAATGAGAGAAGGAATAGGGCATCCTTGGTGGATCTTAGCATTTATCGAAGTTCATATGGGACAGGTAGCCAACGTGGTGCCCTCCAGATGTTGTTGGACTCCAACCCCCTTCAGCCCAGCCAGCATGGCCAATGGTCAGGGATGATAGGAGTTGTACTCTAACAACATCCAGAGGGCACCATGTTGGCTGTCCCTGACACGGGAGAAAGCACTCTTTTTAGAGATGCAATACTCAGACCACTTTAAGTCTTTAAATATAGGACCCAGCACATTGAATTGGCCCCGAGGGCTACTTAATAGCCAGACCTGCAGTGATGGGCTTCCAGTGCTTTGATCCTGTCAGCAAATGAGCTGCCACAGAAGGAAGGAAGCTCTGTGACATCACAATGAATTCTTGGATCACAGGCTGGCTCATTAGTACCCCTAAACAGATTACTATCCCAAGGACCAGGACTGCTGTTACAGGCAGGCTCTTTCTGGCATATTTTGTTATAGTTGGACCTGAAGTGATGGGTATTATAATAAATCCTTATTTCCATCATTACAGCATTTTGGAGGCCTTCTTAGGAGCAATGGACTGCAGATCATGATCCTCTCGGCTTAAATGGAAAATTCTTGTACTATACTTTCTCAACTCGACAGTATTACAAAATAAAATTTAATATCTCACTGCACTGATTAAAATTACAATTGCCTTATGGGGGGGGGGTCACAATTCTCTTTGAGCTTACAAAGGGGATCCTGTACTCATAAAGGTTGGGAAGCACTGGTCTAGAGTATTACAATCCTACAAGGCAGTTTTGTGTTACCATAAAACCATGTGATGCAGCTATTTCTGGTAGCAGTTTCTAATGGAGGCAGCCATTATCATGTGTTTGACCATCAGGTGTGTCTAATTTTGATGCATGACATTTGACACAAAAGGTGACAGCTTCACAGAGATGAGCAAATCCACAATTTTTTTCTTCTCAATTTCTGGATACACAGTAGAAAGGTAACATTGCTTTTTTGAGAATGCCTCCTTTGGCAATGTTGTGAAGAGTCTTACCTCTGCTACTGTAGTTTCATTCTTGCAAGCACTCCTTTGAACCATGCTGCAACAACCCTGCAAGGTAGGCCTGTGCCCATACAAATGATCTAGTGCAGGGATGGCCAGAAGGTAGTCTGTAATCTATTGGTGGATTTGTAGTCAATTGGCAAGCGCTTCTGGCTTCCAGTTGTTTAACAATAGCAACAAAAGGACACACACCCATTTGGAAATCTGACAGCTGAAATTTAGAATATTTGTGGAAAGTAGGAATAGATCTGTGTGTGGACAGACTGTGAGCTCATCTCAGTTCTGATAACCCTATGCTCAGCAACTTCTTGAAGACCCCATGTTCTTTCATACTAGACTTATGTCTTTTGCAGCTGGCTGTAGTTGTGGCTCTTGGGGTTGTACTAAAACACAAGGTAGATCCCAGACTCTGCAACAGCAGTGCTCTCCCGGTAATGGCAGCACAGCCACTCACTGAATGGGGATGGGGCAAGGTGCCTGCCAGTTCAGGGCTGGTGGCACCACCATCCTGCAGCAGGTGGGCACACACCTGCAGGCTAGTGCTGCCTTCCACCAAAGTATCCCCAACCTTGACATCTCAGTGCCACTGCCATTCTGCCCCCCCCATGTATCACTGCTGACCTATGCCATCAAATTATTGGAAGAGTCCTGGCTATATTTCTCTCTCTTAACCTTTAGGAGGAAATATAAAGCACACAACAGAATTTATATTACCACTGATATCAATAGGTTTTAAAAGAACAAAGGAAGAAAAGTATAGTGGGTAATTTATATTGTAATTTATAGAGGCAATGTAGTGTACAGGTTCTGAAAAAGCCAGTGCGGTGTAGTGATAAGAGTACTGGGCTAGGGCCTGGGAGACCTGGGTTCAAATCTTCATTCAGCCATGAAACTCACTGGGTAACTTTTGAGCTGGTCATCTTCTCAGCCTAAACTACCTCACAGGGCTAATCGGAGGATATATTGGGGAGGTGCTGATGGTGGGTGGACTAGGAAAAGTCCCAAGGGCCAGTCAGAGAAGCTCAGAGGGGCATAATTGGCCCCTGGCCCTGAGGTTCCCCACCCCTGCCGTAAAAGATCAACAGCTCTTCTTCCTGAACCAATTTAGCTCATTTAACAGAAAGCTGGTGAAGATTTCCCCTGGATTTAATCCCCTCTTCCACTACATGCCTCCAAGATTCTTTGGACCACTTTAATATTAGGATCTTGCATGTTTCTTTATCCTACACCAGCAGCAGCCACAAATGTGGCGGTGGGGAAATTGGCAATACCAGGACATAGCTAACTTCCCATAAACCGTGGTAAGAAACCTGTAGCCCCACAGAAGCTGAACTTAAATTCCCATTACCTCCAGGCAACATGGTGAATGGTGGATTGGTCATTTAATGGTCAATTCATTTAATGGTCAATTCAAGTCCAGCAGGATTATTCCTGCTAATTGTTCTGAGATTTTGTTCTCAGGGAATTTATGACAAAGTGTTTTCTGTGCAAGGTTCCCCCCACCCAATCTCTGAAACAAATTTTGTACTTCAGCCCATCTTGATCCAATAGTTACCTGGATTCAAGCTGCTCCTAAGTCCCACTTTGTTAAGCTTCAGGAAATGATGCAGACCTACCTAGTCTAGGCTGGCACAGGCTTGTATATTGAATTTAAATCATTATGCTTAATTTTCTTGCACTTTTTAATCCACATGTTAATGCCATGGCATGTTTGCTAATTCTTTTTAGCTATAAGTGTTGTAGAGCTGGCATGAATTTGCTCCTGAAGAGTCCCAACATTCTTCTTTGTAAATATGGATGCTATATGTTTTCCAGTCCAGTATCTGAAGAGCTGCATATTTGCTGAACATAGGGATATAATTGATATCCACTGCTTTTATTTCAACATCTGTTACCTGATAATTGATATTTTACATTTTTAACAGCTGATACAGGATGTCTCATTTCACAGTTCTTACTCTGATAGCTGACCTTTAGTTGTCTATCACAATGGTTTGCAAACTTCCAACCATCAAGGAGAGAACACCTTCACCTGGTCTAGCCTACCAATACCCCTGTGTGAATGCTATAGACCTCCAGAATATTTCAGAAGATGGGGTGGCATTTTAGGGGGCAACTATTACAACATGTGGGGATTTTTAGTATGGTAGAGCTGCATAAAATTGTATATAGTGTGGAGAAAGTGGATAGAGAAAAGTTTTTTGTTCTCATAATACTAAACCCCACAGACATCCAATGAAGCTGAAGATCCAAGACAGACGAAAGGAAGTACTTCTTCATACAAGCGCATAGCTAAACTGTAGAATTCATTGACATGGGATGTAGTGATGGTCACCAACTTGGACAGCTTTAAAAGAGAATTAGACATATTCATGGAAGATAAGGCTATCAATGGCTACTAGTCATGATGGCTGTGTACTACCTCCAGTATCAAAAGGGGTAAGCCCAAGAATACTAGCTAGGGAATACAAGTGGGGAGAGTGCTACTACACTCAGGTCCTGCTTGTGGGCTTCCTATAAGCATCTGATTGGCCATGGTAAGAACAGGATGTTGGACTAGATGGGGCTTTGGCATCATCCAGGAGGACTCTTCTTATGTTTTTATCTTCTCATAGAGGAACTCCTGATAAGCTTCTAAAGAACACAACATTTCCTAGAAGACAGTATGGAAAATCTAGTGGTACATTGTATTTGGCAATATTAGATGGTCACTGCTATGCAATAGCATTTAATATATTTCATAACTTACATGTAGTAGGGTTTTTTTTTATTTGACAAGATATAATCGATATCTGGCAGCACTCAACAGTTGACAGCTTGTGGCATTTCAGACCTGATGGCTGCCAAAATCAAATCTATCAAGGGTTGTTAACAAGAATTTGAATGCTGAAGTGAAAAGTTCACATCTAAAATGTGAATTCTGTTTTTTGAACTCAACATCAAGAGGTGCATGATGAAACTACAAAATCTGCAAAATTTTGAATATTTGCAGATGGTGGATGGGCTAAAACAGTAGACAATATGGAGCCTTGCAGATGATGCTGGCCTCCAACTCCCATCTGCCGAAGTCCAAATAGCCAATGATCAGGGATGATGGGAGCTTTAGTCCAACAACATCTGCAGGGCATCATACTGGCTACCCCAATATGATTACCCCTGGGCTAAAATCTGTGCACGTAACTTGGTATTATTGCAATTGCATGCAACTGTTCAATTGTATGTTTATGGAAGTGTCCACTGTGAATATTGCTGTAACACAGTTCTGAATTCCTAGACATATGAGTATTGTAGATAGTTTTGTTCCTCCCATTATACTATTCCTTGCCTGCTGCTTAAAACCAAGCATTGTCGAAATGGCCTGCTCAATAAGGATGGGCATAAGCATGCATCCAGATTATTCATGGAGTGGAGGACCTGGCACATAAATTCTATTCCGAAACTGGCAAACAAGATGATTCTAGGATTCCATCTTCATGAATTATTTGTTGCCCTCAATAATTAAGTTCACTTCAGAGACCTTTGTGTGCACAACACATAAAATTTGAATGGTTTCCTTTGCCAGTTTCCTGCATCTCGATAATGTAAGCTTTACCAAAAATGATTTGCATACAATCACATTGTACCCTCATTATCTGTCTAGCCCTCTAGTTGTCTGTCAATTGAAAAGCTATTTCCTGGTCTTCAGTCACATTTGTGTTACCAAGTCTCTTGTGTTACCAAGAAATGGGACCCAAGATGGGGCTGGGGGTTGCTCAGATTGCTATGAATCCCAGGACAAAGTAATCAAGCATAGTTGGTGGGAACACACTGCTACACACACAGTGGTGCAAGGGACAGTTTTAGCTCTCACCCCAAGGTATCCCTGAGATCACCCCACTGGTTACGATTCATTTATATGGAGAAAAGTGTTGGACTTGGGGAGAAGGATGGATGCCCATCACTCCTGACGCTAGATGGAACCTGCTTCCCCCAGTGAGGACCAGAGCTTGGAAAAGTTACTTTTTTCAACTACAACTCCCATCAGCCCAATCCAGTGGCCATGCTGGCTGGGGCTGATGGGAATTGTAGGTCAAAAAAGTAACTTTTCCAAGCTCTGGTGAGGACCCAGTAGAGGAGTACAATATATGTCTGTGCATAAAGCTCATCATATGATATACTGAATTCCCCTGGGGTCTCTGTGATATCCATGTCTCTTCCATCTACATGCCATATTCTACCCAACAACAGTCGTTTTGCTCATAGCAAATGTGATGCGACTTTTCAACCATCAATAGAAGAAGGAACAGAAAAGAACATGGCAAGGACAAAGGGGTACCTGAAATATAAAGGAAACTGGAGACTGCTTCACACGCATGCATGTACATCAGTGGAGGGATGTACACTTGAAGCTGGTGTTCTTGATTGCTGGCAGCTATGTGAACTGGCTCCACTGAAAAGCACGTTGTTGTAGGGTACATGAGCATTCTGTTTGTGCTATAATACCTGGGGTGGCCCATTCATCCCTACGAGTGATCACTTGAAGTTGTAGTTATCAACGGACCTTTTCAGTGGTAGCCTCTCATTTGTGGAATGCTCTCCCCAGGGAAATGCACCTGGCACCATCGTTGTCTGTTTTTAGGTGACAGGCTAAGGCATTTTTATTTACCTAGACCTTTGGTAGTTAAGCTAGCCTCTACTGTGGTACTCATGCTTAAGTGGGGCAGACTAGGACTTGTCCTTCTTATTGTGCTGTTGGACGAACATTTTAGGAGGGTTGTGTTGTACATTGTTCTAAATTTTCTGGTTTTTAATTGATTTTATTTGCTTGTATTTTATCTTGTCGCTTTGAGACTGTTTTTGTACAAACATATTAAAAAGCAATTCCAACACAGAGGCAGGCTGGGATAAGGTCTCAACTTAAAAGGCTTTATTGAAACAGGAAGGTCTTCAATAGGCACCGAAAAGATAACAGAGATGGTGCCTGTCTAATATTTAATATGATGAGCCTGCATGAGTGAACCAGTCCACAGTAATGTTTCGCTATCCAATGTCAGGGCACCTTATGGTTATTTATAAACGACCTAAAAGGACTAGGAGCTGTACAAAAAGGTTTTCCCTCTGGCCTGATACCTGCAGGCTGCTGATTTTGTTTTATTTTTAAATACAGAAATCTGAAATCCTGCTTCCTCGTGCCCCCCCCTTTTAAGTTATATTTTTCTTTTGCTTCTTTTAATGAGAGGTAGTATTGGACTAATTTAAAAAAAAATAATGTCCTGTGGTGTGTTTAGATTTTTCACAATTATCATTTGTGCATTTCAGTGTTGTGTGCCACTTAAACAATGGCATTCTACAATTGTATGGAGAGTTGTGTCTTTAAGAACTCCAGTGTTTGGCATCTCTAAGCAAATAATATCTCCCAGCTTGAGGCACCCCCAGGAATTGTGAGAGAGATTCTGGGGTGATCCAGGAATGTAAAATCAAAATGACTTTAAGAGCCCCCACAACTGGGCATAAATTACAGGCTGTAAGAAGCCTTGGTCTGTTTGGATTTGAGCCTCTTTTATGCCCCTGAACTCAGGAGCCCTGTGCTGGCATTATGCCTAAACAGGAAACAGCAACCCTTGCAGAGGACATGAGACCACACATCCTGTCCCTCCTCTTGACGCCCCCCCCATCTGCTCAGTCCCCAGCCTTCCTGTGTGGATTGCAGCAGCTCTGAAGCGGGCTTCTACCAGCCTGCCCTTGAACACAAATGGAAGCTTCTGAAAAATTGGGAACCCGGCTTTATCCGGGTTCTTGACCTTGGAAGCAGTTCTACTCTCATTCAAACAAGTGCGGCTAGATAGTCTCCTTGAGACCTGCGCTGGTAAAAATGGGAAGGTCAGGAACAGAATGGGCAAGGGCACACATGTGCAAGGATGCTGGGGAGAGGGGAGGGAGTAAGAATGTGTGGTCCCATGTCTCCCATCTGAGTTGACAGGCTTATACAAGCCTAAACAGACCTAGGCTTGTATAAGAATCTAATTTACCCGACTGATAAGCTGCTATCTTTTAAATGCCAAGGACCTTTCACAGTCAGCCCTCCTTGCCCCAATGTACTGTACTAGTATTTCTGCTGCTGCTTCTCTCTCTCTCTTTTAAACTCCTCTCCACTGACTAAAACTTTACTACATCATCTCTGCCCCTTCTTCCCAATGTTGCATGGCAGACAGTCACTAAAACTCTTCCATCTTGTATTTTAGGGATACTGGAATTCTTCTGACATATACTGGTCAGATGGGCAGCTTCCAGATGAATGTATGGATTGGAATTTATTCCTGAGCCTTCACTCGTTCCAAATATTGCAACACAATGCTCAGCCCCAAAAATGCATCAAAACATATTGCAGTGGCTGAGAAACTAACATACAAATTGTGAGTAGCAAAGGGGAGATCATCAGTATTGGACTTTTCTGCAGTGTGGGACATGTTTGCGGTTTATATTAGAGAACATAGCCCCGCAACAGGAATGGCAGGGACATTTCTCAGGCTCTGGGACAAGGACCAGAATAAGAGACAGAATTCTTGTAAAACTGGAAAATCCTACCTCTTGCATTTGGTTTGCAGGAATGATTAATGCTGTATATTTTATTTGTACTTAACTGACTGAAACACTTAGTGCCACCCTACTGCTTTATATATATATATATATATTTAATATATATATAGAATGCATATTTTTGGGGGGGAAACTGCCCCAAATATATTTAGAAATACATCTTGAAATACAAGTTTTTATGCAGGGGATTTTTTTTAAGACGCAGATTAATGCAGAAATGAGAGGAACAGAATGGAGGGAAGGGCTGCAGCCCAGTGGAAAAGCATCTACTTTTTATGCAGAAGGTCCCTGGCTCAATCTCCAGCATTTCCAGGTAGGCATGAGAGTGTCCCCTGCCTGAAATCCTGGTGATCTGCTGCCAGTCAGTGTAATCCATACTGAGCTAGATGGATCAATGGTCTGACTTGGTTTAAGGCAGCTTCCTATGCTCCTATGTTATGAAAGTTCCTATGTGAAAGTGGCGTGGACTGGAAATAGACTGATTTGCCCAACCAGTTTCAGCTATATCAAGTCTGGAGAACCTTTGGACCCCCAGATGTTGCTGAATTACAACTCCCATCCTCCCTGTCCATTTGCCGTGCTTGCTGAGGCTGATGGGAGTTGTGATTCAGCAACATCTGGAGGGCAAAATCTCCCCACACCTGGCCTATATAGGACTCTTTGGAAATTTATGCTCATGCACTGCCTCCTCAGTCTTCTACTGTTTAAGCCCTGATCCCTGGGTGAGAGCTAAGAACCTCAGGGGCTGATTCTCCATATGGAGAAAGGTTCTGAGGAGTTTGAGAGAGCAGGGTACCTTTATAGCATCAGTAGCTGCAACGCCAGAAGTGCCAAATCATGCAAGATTGTGTCTTCCCTTCTGTGGGGAAGAACACAACAAGCTAAGATTGTCCTGTTCATAGAAGAAGAGCTATAAACTCATATGAGTTCAATCCTCCAACGTTACAAGGCTCATGTGCATAGATCACTTGCATAATAAGTAGTTACATGTAGGAATGGGCAAATATGTCAGTTTCTGTTGCTCTTAGTTTCTAATTTTTCCATAGGTATGTTCAGTTTTCCACATTTTCACATCAGTTAGTGATTTTTTATTTTAAAAAAGTCCTTGTGAACATTTACCATGTTAGTGCACATTTTTGCAGAGCAATTTTCCCTAATATATTTCATTCAAGTATGTTTATTTTCACTAATATATGGACTTACATGCACACTTTATCTGAGTATATGCACTTTGGCACACATTACATGGCTGGAGCACTGAGTTTGTAAGAAAATTGGCTGGTATATAAGGAAATGATTGAATTAGAAAGGCTCATAAAAATGAGTGAACGCATCTACTGACTAGCCCTAGTTTTCAAGATTATGACAGAGGCAATATATCATATGTTATAATAACTAAGGGTGCTTTTTACCAACTCCGGCTGGTGGCCCAATTATGCCCCTATCTGGACATGGAGAACCTCGCTTCAGTAGTTCATGCGCTGGTAACCTCGAAACTAGATTACTGCAATGCACTCTACGTGGGGCTGCCTTTGAAGACGGTTCAGAAACTGCAGCTTGTGCAGAATGCAGCGGCCAGACTGTTAACGGGGACCAGACGGTCCGACCATATAACACCTGTTCTGGCCTGCTTGCATTGGCTACCTATATGTTTCCGGGCCCGGTTCAAAGTGCTGGTTCTAACCTACAAAGCCCTACATGGCACAGGACCACAATACCTGTTGGAACACCTCCCCCAATATGAACCTGCCCGTACACTCTGCTCATCAACGAAGACCCTCCTCCGAGTGCCTACCCATAGGGAAGCTCGGAGAGCAGCAACACGAAAAAGGGCTTTTTCAGTGGTGGCCCCCGAACTGTGGAACAACCTCCCTGAGGAAATACGCCTGGCGCCAACATTACTATCTTTTCAGCGCCAGGTTAAAACTTTTCTCTTCACCCAGGCATTTTAATTAGTTAGTATATGTTGGAACTGTTTTAATCTTAACATTTTTTAATTTTAATGTTTTATATTGTTATATGTATATTGTATTTCTGATGTTGTTCTTGTTCTTGTAAACCGCCCAGAGAGCTTCGGCTATGGGGCGGTCTATAAGTTTAATGAAATAAATAAATAAATACAGACAAGGAGCAACATGGAATGAAAATACAGAAAGCCTTATTACGCTTAAATGGGATTTATTCAATCCATGTTAATGCTGAAACTCATTAAATGTCCTTCCTAAGGGGCAGTATTTTATGTCCCATGCAAGGCAGCTGACAATTGGCTACTTGGGTGGGAGCTGTGTGGATAGAGGGATGCTAGGACCCAGAGGCGTCTGAGCTGTCACTTTCTCTTTCTTCTTGTTTGGAGAATGACTCTGGCACTAGTTATAATGTTTGTCTTTGAAACGGTTTGAAAGTCATCAGTTGTATTTCAGCAAATGGAAATTCTTTCTTTTTTCTCTCACCCCTTTCCCATTACTAATATGGCTTGGATTTCTTTTTAAAAAACAAACTATTGTAGCTACTTTTCATTAATGGATTAAGTATGTGGTCTATTGCTGTAGGGAACATCTTTGTGAAACATACTAAAGTTTCAATATGAGTACAATGTTTAAGTAGATGCTAAATGCCAATCTACTGAGATTTAAGCATTTACTTGGAAGTAAAGAGGGATAGGAGTCATAAGAATCATTTATTTCTTACAGAGGCACATTCCAAGCCAAGGAAGGATTCTCTCTATTTGAGGGATTCCCAAACTGTGGTCCATGCAGCTTCCACAAGCTTCCATTCAGGTGGTCCACAGCATTAACAACCATGTAGCACCCATCATAGTGCATTACAATTGCTACATCAGGCAGAAAAATCATTACATGGTCCACCAAGACCATCAGCAATTTTCAAGTGGCCCTTGGGAGGAAGAAAAGTTTAGAGACCGCTGCTCTATGGCTTTAATGCGGTCTCATAGTTTTTAAGAGTTTTCAAGAGGGACTCGAGTTGCTCCTAAAGGTTCTCCTGAGAAATTTCCTTTGTGAAGATTGATATCAAATAACTCCCCAGATAGTCTTCAAATACTTACTTGCCAATATGCACTGAAAAATATTGTTGATATGTATCTGATTCCTCCCCACATGCATTTTCAATAATATGTTACAATGTTAGGTAGTGACCTTAGGACTGCACTGAAATGACCACCCCCAAATACTGCAAAGCTGCTTGAGGGCTGTGAATGTGGGGGGAATGCTCTGACTTCTGGGGAAGGTGTGTGCTCAGATTCACCTTTTCCAGTGATGGGGTGTTGTTGTTGTTGTTGTTTGTTTCATTGTTGAACTTGATTTTTCCGCTTCCTGTGCTGGTGTCATCAGTGGCAGCAATGAAGCTCCACTTTTCGTGGACCAGATAGCATGTATCTCCAAAATGATCTGGATGGAGCAGCATTCTGTAACATGGGGGGGGGGATAGCAGCTATTATATATTTTTGGCAACCATCATATTTTTCCCTTCCAAAATAGCCCAGAACAGTGCTACCAGACTGCCAAGAGTGAAGCCGGTGAGGCAAGCAGTGGCAAAATAACATTTAAAAAAGAAGGGACTCCCTGTTTCCTGATACCCACCATGGGGAAGGGCTCCTGGAGCCCTTGAAAACCTGCTGTAGCCAACCGGATGCACACTTTAAGGATAATGTCCCTTGACTTTGGCTCTATTCTTCATGATAAATGAATTCTAAAAGCAATGGAATTGTGACCCTTGCTGGCAACATGTGACTAAAATGAAAGTCTACAGTAGCGGTCTGCCATGGCTCAGGTCTTGGGTTCACTTAGCATTGGAGGAAAAGCTTAGGAATCAAGGGTGGATTTTGCCCTTGAGAAGGTTTCTCTAAATCAGTGCAAATAAATCAGGACAGGGGAAATAGTGTAATGTTGGAGCATATTAATTCATTTCCAAATTTCAGAACACAACTCCTAAATGTATGCCACCTACATTTGTTGTTGTTCTGGGCCTTCAAGTCAATTATGACTTATGGCGACCCTATGAATCAGCAACCTCCAAGAGCATCTGTCATGGACCACCCTGTTCAGATCTTCATCAATGGTGATCACGTCTGGGGCTTCCTTTATGGAATCAATCCATCGCTTGTTTGGCCCTCTTTTTCTACTCCCTTCTGTTTTTCCCAGCATTATTGTCTTTTCTAGTGAATCATGTCTTCTCATTATATGTCCAAAGTATAATAACTTCAGTTTCATCATTTTAGCTTCTAGTGACAGTTCTGGTTTAATTTGTTCTAACACCCAGTTATTTGTCCATGGTATGCTCAAAGCTCTCCTCCACTACCACATTTCAAATGAGTTGATTTTTCTCTTACCTGATTTTTTCACTGTTCAACTTTCACATCCATACACAGAGATCGGGAATACAATGGTCTGAATGATTCTGACTTTAGTGTTCAGTGATACATCTTTGCATTTGAGGACCTTTTCTAGTTCTCCCATAGCTGCCCTCCCGTCCTAGCCTTCTTCTGATTTCTTGACTATTGCCTCCCTTTTGGTTAATGACTGTGCCAAGGTGTGCCAAGGCCACCTACGTGGACCATACATATTTCACAGTCTCATTTTTGCTTGGGGAAACTCAAGGCTCAAAAATGTCATTGACTGATGTACTTATCAGTTTGTTAGTTGCATTTCCTGCCAAAAGACTCTGGTAGTGATCAACAATCAATAAAACCCCCAAATCATTGAAACAATAGAAAATAACACCGTATCGTATCATCAGCTGTAGCATCTGAAAGCCGTCTTAGACAGGTACGCTTTAATCTGATAACTGATGCTTACAGAAGTAAGGTACATGTGGACCCCTTTGGCAGGGAATTCTAGAAAGCAGCTGCTGCCAATTTTGGAGAATATTGTGCTTCGTGTTCCCACAGATTGCATTATAATGAGAGAAGGAATAGGGCATCCTTGGTGGATCTTAGCATTTATCGAAGTTCATATGGGACAGGTAGCCAACGTGGTGCCCTCCAGATGTTGTTGGACTCCAACCCCCTTCAGCCCAGCCAGCATGGCCAATGGTCAGGGATGATAGGAGTTGTACTCTAACAACATCCAGAGGGCACCATGTTGGCTGTCCCTGACACGGGAGAAAGCACTCTTTTTAGAGATGCAATACTCAGACCACTTTAAGTCTTTAAATATAGGACCCAGCACATTGAATTGGCCCCGAGGGCTACTTAATAGCCAGACCTGCAGTGATGGGCTTCCAGTGCTTTGATCCTGTCAGCAAATGAGCTGCCACAGAAGGAAGGAAGCTCTGTGACATCACAATGAATTCTTGGATCACAGGCTGGCTCATTAGTACCCCTAAACAGATTACTATCCCAAGGACCAGGACTGCTGTTACAGGCAGGCTCTTTCTGGCATATTTTGTTATAGTTGGACCTGAAGTGATGGGTATTATAATAAATCCTTATTTCCATCATTACAGCATTTTGGAGGCCTTCTTAGGAGCAATGGACTGCAGATCATGATCCTCTCGGCTTAAATGGAAAATTCTTGTACTATACTTTCTCAACTCGACAGTATTACAAAATAAAATTTAATATCTCACTGCACTGATTAAAATTACAATTGCCTTATGGGGGGGGGGTCACAATTCTCTTTGAGCTTACAAAGGGGATCCTGTACTCATAAAGGTTGGGAAGCACTGGTCTAGAGTATTACAATCCTACAAGGCAGTTTTGTGTTACCATAAAACCATGTGATGCAGCTATTTCTGGTAGCAGTTTCTAATGGAGGCAGCCATTATCATGTGTTTGACCATCAGGTGTGTCTAATTTTGATGCATGACATTTGACACAAAAGGTGACAGCTTCACAGAGATGAGCAAATCCACAATTTTTTTCTTCTCAATTTCTGGATACACAGTAGAAAGGTAACATTGCTTTTTTGAGAATGCCTCCTTTGGCAATGTTGTGAAGAGTCTTACCTCTGCTACTGTAGTTTCATTCTTGCAAGCACTCCTTTGAACCATGCTGCAACAACCCTGCAAGGTAGGCCTGTGCCCATACAAATGATCTAGTGCAGGGATGGCCAGAAGGTAGTCTGTAATCTATTGGTGGATTTGTAGTCAATTGGCAAGCGCTTCTGGCTTCCAGTTGTTTAACAATAGCAACAAAAGGACACACACCCATTTGGAAATCTGACAGCTGAAATTTAGAATATTTGTGGAAAGTAGGAATAGATCTGTGTGTGGACAGACTGTGAGCTCATCTCAGTTCTGATAACCCTATGCTCAGCAACTTCTTGAAGACCCCATGTTCTTTCATACTAGACTTATGTCTTTTGCAGCTGGCTGTAGTTGTGGCTCTTGGGGTTGTACTAAAACACAAGGTAGATCCCAGACTCTGCAACAGCAGTGCTCTCCCGGTAATGGCAGCACAGCCACTCACTGAATGGGGATGGGGCAAGGTGCCTGCCAGTTCAGGGCTGGTGGCACCACCATCCTGCAGCAGGTGGGCACACACCTGCAGGCTAGTGCTGCCTTCCACCAAAGTATCCCCAACCTTGACATCTCAGTGCCACTGCCATTCTGCCCCCCCCCATGTATCACTGCTGACCTATGCCATCAAATTATTGGAAGAGTCCTGGCTATATTTCTCTCTCTTAACCTTTAGGAGGAAATATAAAGCACACAACAGAATTTATATTACCACTGATATCAATAGGTTTTAAAAGAACAAAGGAAGAAAAGTATAGTGGGTAATTTATATTGTAATTTATAGAGGCAATGTAGTGTACAGGTTCTGAAAAAGCCAGTGCGGTGTAGTGATAAGAGTACTGGGCTAGGGCCTGGGAGACCTGGGTTCAAATCTTCATTCAGCCATGAAACTCACTGGGTAACTTTTGAGCTGGTCATCTTCTCAGCCTAAACTACCTCACAGGGCTAATCGGAGGATATATTGGGGAGGTGCTGATGGTGGGTGGACTAGGAAAAGTCCCAAGGGCCAGTCAGAGAAGCTCAGAGGGGCATAATTGGCCCCTGGCCCTGAGGTTCCCCACCCCTGCCGTAAAAGATCAACAGCTCTTCTTCCTGAACCAATTTAGCTCATTTAACAGAAAGCTGGTGAAGATTTCCCCTGGATTTAATCCCCTCTTCCACTACATGCCTCCAAGATTCTTTGGACCACTTTAATATTAGGATCTTGCATGTTTCTTTATCCTACACCAGCAGCAGCCACAAATGTGGCGGTGGGGAAATTGGCAATACCAGGACATAGCTAACTTCCCATAAACCGTGGTAAGAAACCTGTAGCCCCACAGAAGCTGAACTTAAATTCCCATTACCTCCAGGCAACATGGTGAATGGTGGATTGGTCATTTAATGGTCAATTCATTTAATGGTCAATTCAAGTCCAGCAGGATTATTCCTGCTAATTGTTCTGAGATTTTGTTCTCAGGGAATTTATGACAAAGTGTTTTCTGTGCAAGGTTCCCCCCACCCAATCTCTGAAACAAATTTTGTACTTCAGCCCATCTTGATCCAATAGTTACCTGGATTCAAGCTGCTCCTAAGTCCCACTTTGTTAAGCTTCAGGAAATGATGCAGACCTACCTAGTCTAGGCTGGCACAGGCTTGTATATTGAATTTAAATCATTATGCTTAATTTTCTTGCACTTTTTAATCCACATGTTAATGCCATGGCATGTTTGCTAATTCTTTTTAGCTATAAGTGTTGTAGAGCTGGCATGAATTTGCTCCTGAAGAGTCCCAACATTCTTCTTTGTAAATATGGATGCTATATGTTTTCCAGTCCAGTATCTGAAGAGCTGCATATTTGCTGAACATAGGGATATAATTGATATCCACTGCTTTTATTTCAACATCTGTTACCTGATAATTGATATTTTACATTTTTAACAGCTGATACAGGATGTCTCATTTCACAGTTCTTACTCTGATAGCTGACCTTTAGTTGTCTATCACAATGGTTTGCAAACTTCCAACCATCAAGGAGAGAACACCTTCACCTGGTCTAGCCTACCAATACCCCTGTGTGAATGCTATAGACCTCCAGAATATTTCAGAAGATGGGGTGGCATTTTAGGGGGCAACTATTACAACATGTGGGGATTTTTAGTATGGTAGAGCTGCATAAAATTGTATATAGTGTGGAGAAAGTGGATAGAGAAAAGTTTTTTGTTCTCATAATACTAAACCCCACAGACATCCAATGAAGCTGAAGATCCAAGACAGACGAAAGGAAGTACTTCTTCATACAAGCGCATAGCTAAACTGTAGAATTCATTGACATGGGATGTAGTGATGGTCACCAACTTGGACAGCTTTAAAAGAGAATTAGACATATTCATGGAAGATAAGGCTATCAATGGCTACTAGTCATGATGGCTGTGTACTACCTCCAGTATCAAAAGGGGTAAGCCCAAGAATACTAGCTAGGGAATACAAGTGGGGAGAGTGCTACTACACTCAGGTCCTGCTTGTGGGCTTCCTATAAGCATCTGATTGGCCATGGTAAGAACAGGATGTTGGACTAGATGGGGCTTTGGCATCATCCAGGAGGACTCTTCTTATGTTTTTATCTTCTCATAGAGGAACTCCTGATAAGCTTCTAAAGAACACAACATTTCCTAGAAGACAGTATGGAAAATCTAGTGGTACATTGTATTTGGCAATATTAGATGGTCACTGCTATGCAATAGCATTTAATATATTTCATAACTTACATGTAGTAGGGTTTTTTTTTATTTGACAAGATATAATCGATATCTGGCAGCACTCAACAGTTGACAGCTTGTGGCATTTCAGACCTGATGGCTGCCAAAATCAAATCTATCAAGGGTTGTTAACAAGAATTTGAATGCTGAAGTGAAAAGTTCACATCTAAAATGTGAATTCTGTTTTTTGAACTCAACATCAAGAGGTGCATGATGAAACTACAAAATCTGCAAAATTTTGAATATTTGCAGATGGTGGATGGGCTAAAACAGTAGACAATATGGAGCCTTGCAGATGATGCTGGCCTCCAACTCCCATCTGCCGAAGTCCAAATAGCCAATGATCAGGGATGATGGGAGCTTTAGTCCAACAACATCTGCAGGGCATCATACTGGCTACCCCAATATGATTACCCCTGGGCTAAAATCTGTGCACGTAACTTGGTATTATTGCAATTGCATGCAACTGTTCAATTGTATGTTTATGGAAGTGTCCACTGTGAATATTGCTGTAACACAGTTCTGAATTCCTAGACATATGAGTATTGTAGATAGTTTTGTTCCTCCCATTATACTATTCCTTGCCTGCTGCTTAAAACCAAGCATTGTCGAAATGGCCTGCTCAATAAGGATGGGCATAAGCATGCATCCAGATTATTCATGGAGTGGAGGACCTGGCACATAAATTCTATTCCGAAACTGGCAAACAAGATGATTCTAGGATTCCATCTTCATGAATTATTTGTTGCCCTCAATAATTAAGTTCACTTCAGAGACCTTTGTGTGCACAACACATAAAATTTGAATGGTTTCCTTTGCCAGTTTCCTGCATCTCGATAATGTAAGCTTTACCAAAAATGATTTGCATACAATCACATTGTACCCTCATTATCTGTCTAGCCCTCTAGTTGTCTGTCAATTGAAAAGCTATTTCCTGGTCTTCAGTCACATTTGTGTTACCAAGTCTCTTGTGTTACCAAGAAATGGGACCCAAGATGGGGCTGGGGGTTGCTCAGATTGCTATGAATCCCAGGACAAAGTAATCAAGCATAGTTGGTGGGAACACACTGCTACACACACAGTGGTGCAAGGGACAGTTTTAGCTCTCACCCCAAGGTATCCCTGAGATCACCCCACTGGTTACGATTCATTTATATGGAGAAAAGTGTTGGACTTGGGGAGAAGGATGGATGCCCATCACTCCTGACGCTAGATGGAACCTGCTTCCCCCAGTGAGGACCAGAGCTTGGAAAAGTTACTTTTTTCAACTACAACTCCCATCAGCCCAATCCAGTGGCCATGCTGGCTGGGGCTGATGGGAATTGTAGGTCAAAAAAGTAACTTTTCCAAGCTCTGGTGAGGACCCAGTAGAGGAGTACAATATATGTCTGTGCATAAAGCTCATCATATGATATACTGAATTCCCCTGGGGTCTCTGTGATATCCATGTCTCTTCCATCTACATGCCATATTCTACCCAACAACAGTCGTTTTGCTCATAGCAAATGTGATGCGACTTTTCAACCATCAATAGAAGAAGGAACAGAAAAGAACATGGCAAGGACAAAGGGGTACCTGAAATATAAAGGAAACTGGAGACTGCTTCACACGCATGCATGTACATCAGTGGAGGGATGTACACTTGAAGCTGGTGTTCTTGATTGCTGGCAGCTATGTGAACTGGCTCCACTGAAAAGCACGTTGTTGTAGGGTACATGAGCATTCTGTTTGTGCTATAATACCTGGGGTGGCCCATTCATCCCTACGAGTGATCACTTGAAGTTGTAGTTATCAACGGACCTTTTCAGTGGTAGCCTCTCATTTGTGGAATGCTCTCCCCAGGGAAATGCACCTGGCACCATCGTTGTCTGTTTTTAGGTGACAGGCTAAGGCATTTTTATTTACCTAGACCTTTGGTAGTTAAGCTAGCCTCTACTGTGGTACTCATGCTTAAGTGGGGCAGACTAGGACTTGTCCTTCTTATTGTGCTGTTGGACGAACATTTTAGGAGGGTTGTGTTGTACATTGTTCTAAATTTTCTGGTTTTTAATTGATTTTATTTGCTTGTATTTTATCTTGTCGCTTTGAGACTGTTTTTGTACAAACATATTAAAAAGCAATTCCAACACAGAGGCAGGCTGGGATAAGGTCTCAACTTAAAAGGCTTTATTGAAACAGGAAGGTCTTCAATAGGCACCGAAAAGATAACAGAGATGGTGCCTGTCTAATATTTAATATGATGAGCCTGCATGAGTGAACCAGTCCACAGTAATGTTTCGCTATCCAATGTCAGGGCACCTTATGGTTATTTATAAACGACCTAAAAGGACTAGGAGCTGTACAAAAAGGTTTTCCCTCTGGCCTGATACCTGCAGGCTGCTGATTTTGTTTTATTTTTAAATACAGAAATCTGAAATCCTGCTTCCTCGTGCCCCCCCCTTTTAAGTTATATTTTTCTTTTGCTTCTTTTAATGAGAGGTAGTATTGGACTAATTTAAAAAAAAATAATGTCCTGTGGTGTGTTTAGATTTTTCACAATTATCATTTGTGCATTTCAGTGTTGTGTGCCACTTAAACAATGGCATTCTACAATTGTATGGAGAGTTGTGTCTTTAAGAACTCCAGTGTTTGGCATCTCTAAGCAAATAATATCTCCCAGCTTGAGGCACCCCCAGGAATTGTGAGAGAGATTCTGGGGTGATCCAGGAATGTAAAATCAAAATGACTTTAAGAGCCCCCACAACTGGGCATAAATTACAGGCTGTAAGAAGCCTTGGTCTGTTTGGATTTGAGCCTCTTTTATGCCCCTGAACTCAGGAGCCCTGTGCTGGCATTATGCCTAAACAGGAAACAGCAACCCTTGCAGAGGACATGAGACCACACATCCTGTCCCTCCTCTTGACGCCCCCCCCATCTGCTCAGTCCCCAGCCTTCCTGTGTGGATTGCAGCAGCTCTGAAGCGGGCTTCTACCAGCCTGCCCTTGAACACAAATGGAAGCTTCTGAAAAATTGGGAACCCGGCTTTATCCGGGTTCTTGACCTTGGAAGCAGTTCTACTCTCATTCAAACAAGTGCGGCTAGATAGTCTCCTTGAGACCTGCGCTGGTAAAAATGGGAAGGTCAGGAACAGAATGGGCAAGGGCACACATGTGCAAGGATGCTGGGGAGAGGGGAGGGAGTAAGAATGTGTGGTCCCATGTCTCCCATCTGAGTTGACAGGCTTATACAAGCCTAAACAGACCTAGGCTTGTATAAGAATCTAATTTACCCGACTGATAAGCTGCTATCTTTTAAATGCCAAGGACCTTTCACAGTCAGCCCTCCTTGCCCCAATGTACTGTACTAGTATTTCTGCTGCTGCTTCTCTCTCTCTCTTTTAAACTCCTCTCCACTGACTAAAACTTTACTACATCATCTCTGCCCCTTCTTCCCAATGTTGCATGGCAGACAGTCACTAAAACTCTTCCATCTTGTATTTTAGGGATACTGGAATTCTTCTGACATATACTGGTCAGATGGGCAGCTTCCAGATGAATGTATGGATTGGAATTTATTCCTGAGCCTTCACTCGTTCCAAATATTGCAACACAATGCTCAGCCCCAAAAATGCATCAAAACATATTGCAGTGGCTGAGAAACTAACATACAAATTGTGAGTAGCAAAGGGGAGATCATCAGTATTGGACTTTTCTGCAGTGTGGGACATGTTTGCGGTTTATATTAGAGAACATAGCCCCGCAACAGGAATGGCAGGGACATTTCTCAGGCTCTGGGACAAGGACCAGAATAAGAGACAGAATTCTTGTAAAACTGGAAAATCCTACCTCTTGCATTTGGTTTGCAGGAATGATTAATGCTGTATATTTTATTTGTACTTAACTGACTGAAACACTTAGTGCCACCCTACTGCTTTATATATATATATATATATTTAATATATATATAGAATGCATATTTTTGGGGGGGAAACTGCCCCAAATATATTTAGAAATACATCTTGAAATACAAGTTTTTATGCAGGGGATTTTTTTTAAGACGCAGATTAATGCAGAAATGAGAGGAACAGAATGGAGGGAAGGGCTGCAGCCCAGTGGAAAAGCATCTACTTTTTATGCAGAAGGTCCCTGGCTCAATCTCCAGCATTTCCAGGTAGGCATGAGAGTGTCCCCTGCCTGAAATCCTGGTGATCTGCTGCCAGTCAGTGTAATCCATACTGAGCTAGATGGATCAATGGTCTGACTTGGTTTAAGGCAGCTTCCTATGCTCCTATGTTATGAAAGTTCCTATGTGAAAGTGGCGTGGACTGGAAATAGACTGATTTGCCCAACCAGTTTCAGCTATATCAAGTCTGGAGAACCTTTGGACCCCCAGATGTTGCTGAATTACAACTCCCATCCTCCCTGTCCATTTGCCGTGCTTGCTGAGGCTGATGGGAGTTGTGATTCAGCAACATCTGGAGGGCAAAATCTCCCCACACCTGGCCTATATAGGACTCTTTGGAAATTTATGCTCATGCACTGCCTCCTCAGTCTTCTACTGTTTAAGCCCTGATCCCTGGGTGAGAGCTAAGAACCTCAGGGGCTGATTCTCCATATGGAGAAAGGTTCTGAGGAGTTTGAGAGAGCAGGGTACCTTTATAGCATCAGTAGCTGCAACGCCAGAAGTGCCAAATCATGCAAGATTGTGTCTTCCCTTCTGTGGGGAAGAACACAACAAGCTAAGATTGTCCTGTTCATAGAAGAAGAGCTATAAACTCATATGAGTTCAATCCTCCAACGTTACAAGGCTCATGTGCATAGATCACTTGCATAATAAGTAGTTACATGTAGGAATGGGCAAATATGTCAGTTTCTGTTGCTCTTAGTTTCTAATTTTTCCATAGGTATGTTCAGTTTTCCACATTTTCACATCAGTTAGTGATTTTTTATTTTAAAAAAGTCCTTGTGAACATTTACCATGTTAGTGCACATTTTTGCAGAGCAATTTTCCCTAATATATTTCATTCAAGTATGTTTATTTTCACTAATATATGGACTTACATGCACACTTTATCTGAGTATATGCACTTTGGCACACATTACATGGCTGGAGCACTGAGTTTGTAAGAAAATTGGCTGGTATATAAGGAAATGATTGAATTAGAAAGGCTCATAAAAATGAGTGAACGCATCTACTGACTAGCCCTAGTTTTCAAGATTATGACAGAGGCAATATATCATATGTTATAATAACTACAGTTACGACCTAAAAGGAGCCATTATTATTCACTAATAGGCAAAAAACCTTGTGGTTTAGGAGTGTACCTATAGCCCACAGATATTTCTATCAAACCTTAAAAAGCAGGGAAATTGGGCAGCTATAGTGAATGCACCAGGGGAGCAGGAGATCTCTCTGAGATATTGTACTGCCTTACAAATTTGTCAAAATGGAAACACCATTTGGGTTGGTCTTTCATAGTCCAATCCACTTCCTGTGTAGCTTGGAAGAATTTGGGGAAAGGAGGGGTGAAGGAAGGAAGGGGCGAGAGGGAGGGGATAGGAAGGAGGAGGTGGGGAGGACAGGTTTGATCATTTGTATGCTTTTTGAGTTCAGTGGGATTTACTCCTATGCAATCATGCTTAGGATAGGTGAAACTGACCTGGGGCAGGGGGAGGAGGAGGGCAGGGAGGGGAGGGGAGGAGATTGGGTGGGTGGGCACTGGGCAGAGGGGAAGCCCCTTTCCTTTCCAAAGGGAAAACATTGTGAACAATATCATTCTTTTTCAGGGTTCCCCCCCCTTTTATTCTACAGCAGGCACATGTAGTCTCCCACCCAAATTTAAACCAAATCTGTCCCTGGCCATATCCACACCAGACTGTAATTTCACTTTAGGCAGTCATGGCTTCTCTGAAAGAATCCTGGGAAGTATAGTTAGTGAAGGGTGCTGAGAGTTGCTAGGAAATGCCCTGTTCCACATATAGAGCTTCAATCAAAGTGGCTGTCTGTCAGTGGAATTGGAGTCTCCACTCAGCACCCTTCACAAACTACATTTCCCAGGATTCTCTGAGGGAAGCCATAACTGTCTCACATGAAATCAGAGTTTGGTGTGGGTGTGGCCCCCTAATCAGTCAAGCCCAGTAGCTGTGAGTCTGGCTTTTAGAACACTGACAGTTGGTTCTTACTGAGCATGCCCGACATTATCATTGAGTTCAAGCTAAAATTTCTGAAATTAATTAAAAATCAGCCAGGCATTTTAAAGACTTTTAAACTGCCGAAGATGAAGGTCAGAGTATGGGGCTAGGTCAGTATTAGGATTACAGGTACCCTGTGACCATGGCTGATTGTTAATTAATTTCAACAAATTATGAGAACTCTGACAGAAAAAAGTCCAAAAGTGGTCTGGTTTCTTTCTCTCTCTCTTTACACTTTGAACTTTTGATTCTCTCTGACTGTTTTGTGTATCACCATGAAAATTTAGAAGGTTGTTAAGCAAGCGTTTCTGAGTTTAGGAGTATAAGTTTTTGCTATGAAATGAGCTTATGGGAAGCAGCAGAATGGCATGAGGGGTATTTTCCATTTAACATTGCAGAATGCAAAAAATCCATGCTGACTATAGTGTACAGCCACTATTGCTGTATTTTTCAACAGTGACCACTGAAGAATACCTGATATAGGTCAAAACACATATGGTCTTTTGCTAAGTTAACCTTTGATCAAGTTTTTGTATCAAGAAATTATTGTGAAGCTGGTATGTCTAGATATATTTGCACACAACAGTTTGTGGATGTTATGCAAACCTTTCATCTTCACATATGCAGGGGTGTAGTCGTCCAGGGTCTCTGGGGGTCTTAGACCCTTTTTTGGAAGCAGGATCCCAGTAGGATCCCTATGTCTCCAGCATCCTATGAGCCAATTGACATTAAAGGGGAGTGTGTTAGCCATTGAGAAGAGTCTTCTAGCATGCTTCCTTGTCCTTTCCTGATATTGCAGCCAATCAGAGTGAAAGCAGGTGAGTCAGCCACTCAGAAGACTCTTTTCAGTAGCTAACACTCTCCCCTTCCGTGCTGATTGGCTTCTATGGGTGTCTGTTGTTGTGGGATAAGACATTAACAAGGATCTTGTCTTAACCTAGCAGCAACAAAAAGGGGGGTGCGTGTGTGGCTGTGACTATCATGAAAGGACCCTGCACTTCTGAATTTGCCACTACACTACTGCACATATGATGACATATGTTATGTGATGAAGATAGTTGTTTTAGTTATATTTTATGGTGACAACTATTAAATAATACAAATTTACATATTTCTAATACTTGAGTTTGCATACTACATTTTGCCCAATTTTTTATTTCAACTATTGTAAAGGTTGGGTTTGGATTCTTTGGCGGTATATGGTATATAATATGCAGTATATCCTCTCACATCCTAGTTTATGGTTCCTGCCTGTCTGCCTGCCATGGTCTCCTTCCAGATTCTATTTGCTGCAAGAGGCTCAAGCAGGGCACCCCACTTCCCACCCTCACCCCCAGTTCTCCATCCCCCCCCTCAACTGACACTCAAAATTCCATGACTAGAGAGCATCTGAGTGTTCATTAGGCTATTTCTTTTGTGGGTGGGTATCCAAATCTTTCGGGGTTCCCGAAGTATATGATTCATACTCATATGAATTGACCACCTCCAATAATTATTTACAGGATTTAGCCAATTGCACTAATGCCTCCATTGGTTCTTATCCGCTGTGCTAGTTACGTCAGCTGGCCACAAACCAACATGGCAGTAAGCATCCTTAAACCCATTGGAATCAATTGTGGCTGCTGTCCGAGATATGTGGGAAGGGGACAAGGGTGGACTTCAGAACACAACCAGCGCTATAGCAACCCAGAACCTCTACTTCAGAAATTAAATACTGGAAATTCAAGCCCGTTTTAAGATAGGCCCTTTTTAAAAAAAAAAAATCCAGGGAATTCAGGGGCTGAACCAAAATCATTGCAGTAGCATGTCTGGTGGAGCATAAGCTAATTAATATAATTTAAACCAGGTGATAGACTGCAGGACATCATCATGTTGCCCTTTTTATTTTATGAAGAAAAAGAGAGAGCACTGCACAACAGGGATAGGGAATGAACATGCACAGGAACCTAGGAAGTTGCTTTATACCGAACCAGATCATAGGTCTGTCTAGTCCAGTATTGTTTGCACTGACTGGCCGTGGCTTTCCAGTGACATTCCCAGCCCTACCTGGAGATGCTGAAGACTGAACCTGGAACCTCCTGTGTGTAAAGCAGGTACTCTACCACTGAGCTATGGCGCTTCAAGAAAATGAAGGTCCCAGGCTATGGTCGGCACATGAGGCCAGCACCCTGCTGAAGCTAAGCAGGGTCAGGGCTGGTCAGTGCCTGGATGGGAGACTGCCGGGGAACCATATGTAAGCTGCCGTGGGTTTCTATCATGAAAAGAAAGGTGGGGTAGAAATGTCATGAATAAATAAATAAATAAAATGCAGACAAGGCTTCAGTGAATAGAACCAAATTCATGTTCAAGATTTGGGGCTTTCCCACCTTCCCATTCCCTCTGCAGCTCCATGAGACCTGCTCCTATGAGTTGGGGGACCCCTGAGAATGATGTGGGATACGGGTCATATCCACACACAATATACAGGAGGACAATTTCCACCAACTCTCCCCTCTGTCTGTTGCCACTCATCAACTGGGGATCGCACCTATTTCTTGCTGCGGGCCACAGCTCTAATTGCCATGGATTTTGTGGCCACAGCTGCAAATCAGAATTTATTATTTCAAACTTCCCCCCTATTTTAAAATGAGTTACTTCATAATGCTCCATAAATGGCGCGTTTCCATTAAGAAGCCTGCGGTTCATGCCCTTGTGGCCTCCGACACTTGTTGTCAGCCGCTTGCCAAGCCCCAGGCATTGCTAACAAGGAAAAGCAGCTTCAATTAGCTAATTTAAAACTGTGTTTCATAGTACTTGCAAATACTCGTGCCGCGAAGTTTCCAGGTTTGTTCTTTAGCATCGTTTTTCTCTGCTCTCATACTCCCTCATTCCCCAAATTTTAGGAACCTTAATATTTTACAGAAATGTTCCCAATGAAGCCAATTTTGAATCTAGATCATCCTAAGGGTAAAGGGTTTGTTGTTATTATGTGCCTTCAAGTCGATCACAACTTATGGTGACTCTATGAATCAGCAACCTCCAATAGCATTTATTATAAAGCACCCTGTTCAGATCTTGTAAGTTCAGGTCTGTGGCTTCCTTTATGGAATCAATCCATCTCTTGTCAGCCTTCCTGTTTTTCTACTCCCTTCTGTTTTTCCCAGCATTATGGTCTTTTCTAGGGAATCATGTCTTATTATGTGTCCATAGTATGATAAGGTGATAAAATATACCTGTCTTACACCTTTTCCAATTGGGAACCTATTGGTTTCTCCATATTCTGTCCTTATAGTAGGCTCTTGTCCAGAGTATAGGTTGTGCATCAGGACAATCAGGTGCTGTGGCACCCCCATTTCTTTTAAAGCATTCCATAGTTTTTCATGATCTACACGGTCAAAGGCTTTGCTGTACTCTATAAAGCACAGGATGATTTCCTTCTGAAATTGCTTGGTCCGTTCCATTATCCAACATATGTTGTAATATGATCTCTGGTGCCTCTTCCCTTTCTAGCTTGGATGTCTGGCATTTCTCGCTCCATATATGGTAAAAGCTTTTGTTGTAAAATCTTGAGCATTACTTTACTTGCATAGGATATTAAGGGAATAGTTTGATAATGACTGCATTCCCTGGGATTCCTTTTCTTTGGAATTGGGATGTATATTGAACGCTTCCACTCTGTGGGCCATTGTTTAGTTTTCCATATTTCCTGACAATTTTTTGTCAACATTTGGACAGATTCAGTCTCAGTAGCTTGTAGCAACTCTATAGGTATGCCATCTGTTTCTGGTGATTTGTTTCTTCCACATATTTTAAGAGCAGCTTTCACCTCAGATTCTAAAATTTCTGGTTCTTCATCATACAGTTCCTCTGTGAGGACAGGGCTCTTGTTCTACCCTTTTTGTTGTCCTCTTCTATTTCTATACAATAACTATTATAATAGTTCTCTTTGTCCCTACGTACTAGTCGCTGTATTGTTGCATTTATGGTTCTGACTGTTTCTATCTCCTTTTGATTTTGCTTTCCTTCTCTCTTTAACCATTTTAAGAGTTTTGTCATTCATCCATTGAGCTCTTTGACTCTTTTTAACTAGAGGTATTGTCTTTTTGCATTCTTCCCTGATCATGTCTCTGACTTCACTCCATAGTTCTTCTGGTTCTCTATCAAGTAAGTTTAAAGCTTCAAATCTGTTCCTTATTTGATATTTATATTCTTCTGGGATGTTATTTAAATTGTATTTTGGCATTATGTTTGCTTTGTTCTTCTTTAGCTTTACTCTGATTTTCGATACGACCAGTGAATGATCTGTACCGCAGTCTGCTCCTGGTCTTGTTTTCGCAGAAAGTATGGAACTTCTCCATCTTCTGCTACCAATTATATAATCAATTTGATTCCTATATTGACCATTTGTTGATGTCCACGTGTACAGTCATCTTTTTGGTTGCTCAAAAAATGTGTTCGCAAGGAACAAATTATTGGCTTCACAGAATTCAATAAATCTTTCTCCTGCTTCATTTCTATCTCCTAAGCCCCATTTCCCCACAATTCCATGTTCTTCTCTGTTCCCTGCTTTTGCATTTCAGTCCCCCATGATTATCATCATATCTTGTTTTGGTGTGTGATCAATTTCTTCCTGTACTTCTGTATAAAATCTCTCCAATTCCTTTTCTTCTGTGTTTGCCATTGGAGTGTGGACTTGGATGATCATTGTGTTAATAGGTTTCCCATTTAATCTGATTGATGTAACTTGCTCAGACCTTGCGTTATAGCTCCTAATTGCTTTTGCTACATCACTTCTCACTATTAAAGCAACCCCGTTTTTTCTTAATTTCTCATTTCCTGCATAAAATATTTTGTAGTTGCCTGATTGAAAATGTCCCATTCCTGTCCATTTTAATTCACTCACGGCAAGTATTGTAATGTTGATGTGTTCCATTTCTTGCTTGACAATTTCTAACTTTCCCTGGTTCATGCTTCTCCCATTCCATGTTCCTATTGTGTGCGTCGTACAGCTCCGGACTCTCCTTTCGCATCTGTGCGCATCAGCCTCTGGGCTTCCTTTCGGCTTTGACCCAGCTGCGTCGTTAGTCACAGTGCTTTTGTCTTGGAATCCAGAAAGCAGTTGTTGCAATTACCTTTTAGAGGTAACCGACTAGGTTGAACAGTCAGAATCCTGAATTGTAGTCAGGATAGCACCAGCTGTCCAGCACTACCTGAAGTGGGTCTCTTTTGCTTTGCTTGTTTGCTTGGTGCATGCTCCTATTGACCGATACAGAGTGCTGATTGACCTCCTTTTATTATAAAATACGGAGAGCACATTGATTGGAGTTTTCACAAGGCTGATCTATGCAAAGATGCTTCTGCAATGTAACAAGTGCTTTTTAGGTTTTGTGACTTGCTTTTTTTATTGGTCACTAATAGTGACCTATGCGTGAGAGAAATGGGAAACTGTTCCTCTCTTCCCAGATGGTCCTTCGGGATCTGCCCTTCTTTGGTAAAGAATAGATGAACAAACAACACATCTACAGACATTTAACATACATTATAATACCTTGAGACCTCCATGGCTCCTGACGTTGATAACTATGAAATTTTGGCCACTGAAAAAAACAACAACCACAGATCGAATCACCCAAGAACATACACAGCAGACTTAATTGGCAAGGGTGAGAGCAAGCAGGAACAAAAAATGGCAGATTGGGATTAAACGATGGACTATCAGAATGCAAGCTGATAGGAACCATGCAGCGAACCCCATCTCTATCATCAGCATCACACATTTAAAGCACTCTTGTGCCACTTTACCTGTCATGGCTTTCCTCCAAGAATCCCAGGAGATGTAGTTAAGAATGCTGGGAACTGTAGTTCTGTGCAGGTTCTCCTACTAATGCTCAGCCCCCTTAACAAGCTACAGTTCCTGCCACCTCACAGGATCACTCCCTCCACTCATCAGTTGTTAAACTGAGGGAGCAATCCTGGGGGGTTCGTGGTGGTGCTTTGCAAGGGTCTTTCCTGCAGGGAAACTCTTTGCAAACCACCATCATGCAGGTTCACTCCCTCGGCTCATCAGCTGTTGAGACGAGGGAGGGATCCTGCACAGAACTGACCCCACACTCAGTTGCACAGCTGTTAACCATTTTACTCAAGGGCGCATACCCCCAGGTAAGTGTGCAGAGGGTTGCGGCCTTAGTGTGGCAGTGGATCAGTGTTTGCTCCATTTCTAAAATGAGAAATACCACATCCTCTGACATGGAAGCCATTTCCCTCAATCCCACATCTGTGGCAGTTGGTTCTAGGTGCTTATGGTTACAGGAAGAACTTTGCACAGGTGAGGTGCTCAAGTGAATCAACAGATTCAGAGACTGAAATCTTGCACTGAAAATATATCTCCAAGGTTTACACTGTGACAAGCCCGCTAGTGGTGGACAGGGCAGTGGTACTTACCTGACCCCCCCCCACATCACTGCAGCATACGAAGAGAGAGAGGGAGGGGGCAAGGGGGCAAGATCAGCATGGTGCAAATGCACCAGCAAGAGCCCTGGATTGATTCTGCCATTGTGTTTGCACCACATTGACCTTGCTGCTGTCTTGTCCTCCCCTCCCACCTCCTGGTGAGCTGCAGCGACGTGGGTGACAGGAGGTCAGGTAAGTGCCACCGCCCTGCCACACTGACCCCTGCTGGACAAACCATTACTCAATTTACAAATTCATCGAAAATAAGCCTATCAATGGCTACTAGTCAAGATGGCTATGTACTACCTTCACTATCAGAGGCAGTATGTCTCTGAATGCCAGTTGCTGGGAATCCTGAGTGGGAGAATGCTATTGCACCCATGCTGAGCTTGTGGTCTTCCCAGGGGCATCTGGTTGGCTACTGTGAGAACAGAACACTGGAATTCAGTCTAATCCAGCAGGGCTGTACTTATATTCTCATCTACATCACATACTTTGGCTTTGTACTGTCATGGCTTCTCAAAGAGATCTGGGAAGTGCCATTTGTCACGGGTGCTAAGATTTCTCTGCTAGGGAGATTGAGGTTGCAGTCCTGTTTAAACTTACCTGGGTGTTATCCCCATTGACCTCAGTGGGACTCATCTCTGAGTATACACACACAGAGAAACTGCACAGAAATACGTCATTTAACAAATCCTCCAGGAAGGAAGCTCCTTTTAACAAAGTCTTTTTTGGGTGCGGGGGGGCATGGGGGGCACACACTCTGACATAGTCAGAGTGTGGCTCCTTGTGTCTGCTGCAGGCAGCTCTCTCATATGCAGCTGGAATGGTGCTTCTTGCCCTAGAAGCACTGCTTCCCGCAGATGTGATCTGCTCGAGTGTAGGGGAGGGTGGCACAGAGAGAGAGAGAGACCAAGCACAGGGTGGTAGTGCTGGCTGCCCTTGCCTGCCTGCTCAAGTGTATGGAGAGGAGAACTTTGCCCAGAGCTTTAGATTGCTATAGCAAGATGCTACATGCTAAAAGAAAAAAGGCATCCCTGGATGCATTTGGGAAGAAGCCGTCAAGTGGTCTGTATGCAAGGGACCTGGTTGTTTCATTTCAGACATGTGTATTGTTCATTTTGAATAAAAAGTTTCCTGAATTATGTTGAACTGCTCTTCTTTTTTGTGGTGTAGGAACCTATCCCTTTCAATGTTATTCCTACCTCTGGTACCAAAGTTTCTGTTAAAGAAGTGATGTCCAGGAACGCATATACTTAATTAACTGAGGTATTACTGTATTATTCGATCCCCTCATGGAACTACAGTTCCCAAGATTCCCTGAGGAGAAGCTATTCAACCAGTTTCAGTCTGTGGTCTAGATATTTCCCAGACTTAGGGTGCCATATTGGCTTTGTCATTTTGCTGCCACAGGCTCACAAGGCTACACTTCTGGGGAAAACAAATACCAGTGAATGTGAGAAATGGCATTTTCAGTCATGGCCCCATGACTTTGAAATGCCCTTGTGAGAGTGGCCTTTCTGGTCTGATCTCTTCAAACTTTTAATGGGCAGAAAGGATATGGATTTTTGGTGGTCTTTTGGCTAGAGCAGCCTTCCTCAATCTCGTGCCTTCCAAAATGCTTTGGACTCCAACTCCCATCAGCCCCAGCCAGCATGGCCAGGGACGATGGGAGTTGTAGTCCAAAACATATGAAGGACATCAGGTTGGGAAAGAGTTGACCAGGGGTACAGATACACTTGCGGTTGTGCTGGCTTCAGTGTGTCTCCAGCTGTTTTCTTAAGTCAGAGACAGATAACTCTAGTCCAGCCTTTCCCAACTAGTGGGCCACCAGATGTTGTTGGACCACAACTCCCATCAGCCTCAGCCAGCATTGCCAATGGTCAGGAAAGATGGGACTTGTGCTCCAACAACATCTGGTGGCCCACTAGTTGGGAAAGGCTGCTCTGGTCGAAGTCCACCCTTCTTACTCCAAAACCTGGGGGAAGGTGGCTTCACACAGAAATCAAAATGGTTTGGTAGATCAACTTGTTGCTATTCTGTGATGTGTCCCTTGAAAATGCTTTGCTGTAGGTTGGGCAGAGACAGTGATTGGTCCAATGCTTTGCTGTGGGCGGACCTAAAAGGTCTGAGATCAGCAGCAGGGGAGATGTGGCCAGCGAAAATGGTCTGGCTGCTTTTGAAGCAGCCAGTGTGTCTGTAGCCTAGAGTAAGGCTCCCTGCTGCTGACTATAGGTTGATTTGAGTGCTTTTGGACTATTTTGTGGAAGGAGATGGTTTTATACTTTTTATTGCTTTAAATGTTTTATGTCCTTTTAACTTTGTACGCTGCCTGGGGAGGGGAGGCAGGGTTGTGGATCGAAAGTGCAGGGTATAAGTACTGATAGTAAAACAATAATAAATGGCAGGTGCCTGGTTCAACCACTTGCTTTCTCTACACTTGAGGAATGGCAGCTGCCCATGTGAACCGACTGCATTGACAGGCATTGGATCTGAAATGATCTGAACTCCTTGTGTCTTTGGCGTTAGATCTGCAATGGCCAACCCTTCACAGGCACATATCATCCCTTGGTGGTGCAATCATCAACATGGGGGGGAGGCGAGGAAACACCCTGTGAATCAACCCAGGGAGAGGAAGGAGAGAGGAAATGGCAACAGAGCACAGCAGGAAAGTGTTAACACTGAAGTCAGCATGAAAGAAATTGTTTTACGTTCAGGCTGTGGTCCTATGTATGCTTACACGGCCCTAGGCACCTGGTTGGGCACTGTGAGAACAGGATGCTGGACTAGATGGGCCACTGGCCTGATCCAGCAGGCTCTTCTTATGTTCTTAAGGGCTATTGGACGAAGAAAATATGCATCTGGTCCAAAATGGAGATCCTTTAAATTTGGGTGTTAACAAAAGCGCGTGCATTGTGCTGCTTTTGCTTTTAACACCGGGTTTAATCGATGCGGTTAAAAGCAGGATTTACCTTGAAAAACCGCATCCACTTCAGTGTGTGTAAACGTTTCTCTTCTCCTTCTTTTTTGGATCCTCCCCAAAGCCGCCCCCTTGCTCCGTCCTCTTCGTCAGTTCGTTTCCGGCTGCTTAATAGAAAACTTCCTCAACCGCTCTTGCTGCTTCCCCGCACAATATATTCCATCTCAGAACACCAGGGGGCAACCTCAATCCAGTTTTTCCCGGGAAAGGAGGGGATGGCGGGTGGAACTGTAGACCCCAGGGAGGCTGATTTGGAGAATGATGCTTGTGTTGGTATGGAGCAGGCAGAGGGGTGCTTGAAGAAAAGGGGCACCAGCGCGACTGCAAATACTTCAATCTGATCAGTCGCGTGTTTCATTTTGAAGCGGCTGGCAGCTTATGCCTCGTGAAACTCTTCATTAACCTCCTTAGCGCCATTTACAGCATCTCTCTTCATGCTCGCAAAGCCCACCCGTCTGCTTACTGAAAAGTAAGATTTCCAGGGACTGCAGGCAGAGATCATGATCCATGCACGTTTACTTGGAAGCCGGTCCCACACTGATCAGTGTGCTGTGCAGACCAATCCAATGGACTTCGAAGTAAATGTGGATAGGATTGTAGCCATGTAGGAGAATACACTCACAGAGGGAATTCACTCATCTACGAACCCCGAAAGATGGAAGCATCTTTCTGAGAAGGAAACCTCTGTTTAAAGATATGGGGCTGGAAAGAACTGAGGCTTTCACGAGAGAATGTGATGTAACATTTCTCAAATAAATGTAGAGCTTTGACTGAACAAATGTGAGTTGGTGCCTTTATTTTGACCTTCTCACACTTTCCTGGTGGTTGTGAAACAGGAAAGCTCTTCTCTGTACTTTGTATGGATGTTCGCTTAAAATGTGTGTGGCTCGGTATCCAAAAATTGGAACCATGGAACAACAACCCTGCAAGGCAGGCCAGTGCCCATGTAAATGATTTAGCTGGTGTTGGTGTTGGGGTGAAATTAGTTCACTGAACTGATCCAATTCTGGCACTGGACTGGACTGGATTGGGTGGCACGGCTAGCGCGACAGCTGTGATCCCTGGGAGACACCCCCCATGAAAGGGGAGTATGTTTGCCACTGAGAATAGTCTTCTAGGTGACCGACTGACCACACAACAGTCCAAATGTGAATGGGGGAAAACTTACCAGGTGCCAAGCACAACATGGTGAATTTGAAGCACAACAAAACAGCCACTGTCAGGATTAAAACACAAAGCACCAAACCAGTCAGTGCTGCAAGGTGCATTTATGTGTCCATGGGGTCAACAGTTCTTATCTTTGTAAATTTAACATGCAGACCAACAAAGCCTGTCTGTTGCGGCAGAAAATGACATGGACACCAAAACATCAATTTTGGAGAACGATGAACCATCCTTCACTGGAGTCAACCATGGGTACTCAATATTTCTAGTGTTCTTAAACAACGAAGGTCATTGTTAGGGAAGCAACAACCATGAAGCAAACTCACATGTACAAATGTACATCTAGGCTGTGAATGAAAGCTCTACATGTTTTAAATGTTCACTCACATTCTGCTTGAGATCTGCTGGAGAGGCTCTGCTGGCAGTTCCAGGTTTAAGTGAAATCCAAGGGTCAGTTACCTGGGCGAGGGTCTTGTTAGCAATAGCACTCCCTCTGGAAGTTAGGCTGGTGGCAACATTGTATAGCTTTAGGCACCAGGTGAAGACGTGCCTCTTCATTTCAGGCTTTTAACAATTGTAATCTTGGCCTGTAGTTTGGGACACTGACAGATTACTGATGTGATCTGATATGTTAATATTTTGTTTTATGTACATACTTGCTGTAACCTCACATGGGGTCCTGCAATGAAGGGTAGGCTATACTCTTTTAAAAAAAATTCTCATCAGTGTCAGACAATCATCCCTGTGTATTGCATCAGATTCCCTGGATATGCTCTGGAACCACTGGACAAGGAAAATGATGATTTGAATACATTTATATGCAAGTGGAGAGCTGCAAAAATTTGCTGTTTGTGTGTGTATGTATTCTGTGTGAATTCCCTGCTCACATCTTACATTGATTCAAATTCACCCCCTCATTCAAACTACTGCAGTGAAGTAATCATCCAACTGCTGCTTTATTTATTTATTTAGTCATCCATCTCATTTATGAATTGCTTCCCATGAGAGATCCAAAAATGATTTACAATATAATAAAACATATATAAAACAGTTACATATGCAAAGACATTTAAAATACATATATATACACAGAGAGAGAGAGAGAGAGAGAGATTTAAACAATAATAGGACGTACATAAAATCAACTCAGATCCAATATAGGTATAGTTTGGTACCTGTATGCACAACACCAGGGGTAGGGAAATTTTTGGCTCCGTGGGCACACTTTGACAGGTGGACAGGGCAACCCACCAGTCAATCACATGGCTCCATTATGACATCACACAATTTACAGGTAAATCTCTTGCCCTTTGGGAGTCTCCCTGTGTTTTTTCTTTCTATTTCCAATGACAGCGGTGGAAAGGAGCTGCACAGGGCAACTTCAAAGAGCAGCGCTGGGAGGGAAAAGCAGTTTTCATTGAATGGAAGGCATGCTCCTGCTGCCCATCAGCTGAAGGGTGTTTGGGAGTGCACCTTGGTCCATCAAAGGAACGATCAGGTGCCCACTTTCAGCTTCCTATTGTTCCTTTGAAGCTCTGCCCTTACATGCCTCAGACCTGGTGCTATGTATGACATCAGAGGTAGAATGGGTGGAGGATGGGGCTTCCCCAAAACGGCCTCATGGGACAAATGGGGAGACTTGGTGGGCCAAGCCTGGCCCACGGGCCAGAGCTTCCCATCCCTGTACTACTTAATACACTAAGAATATGAGACACCATCCACTTGTACCTCGTGATCCTCAGGGCAGCTTTCCGCCTGTTAGCTTCCTTCCTGCTCTTCCCCCACGCCTTCCACGGCTGCGCGGGCTTCCTGCCCTTCCCCTGCGTGCTGCGCCACCGCCTTCCACATGTTGTTAGCGCGGGCAGGGCAGCTCTCCGCCATAGATTTATATCCCACCCTTCCTCCCAGTAGGAGCCCATGTACATAATACTACATAGTAAATGTGTGTGAGAGAGAATAGAATAGAAATGCGGTATATTTTAACTGATGGATCTGTTACCTGTAGCTAATGTATTTTTACCTAGTTTAATATTTTATTGTGTTTTTAGGTACTGTGCACAATTGCCTGGCGAGCCGCCCTGAGCGCCCGCCCCATTGTGGGGTAAAAAGGCAGGATAGAAATATTTTACATAAATAAACAAGCTTTCGCACGATGAAGAATGAAGCAAAAGCAACTATGATTTGGATCCAACCCTTCCATTAACCCGTTGCATTATTTAATTTTTCTGCTTTGTTTTTTATGGAATGTATTTGTATTTTATTGTACGTCGCCCAGATTGGCAGGATAACCCCTGCCAGATGGGCGTCTAACAAATTTAATAAAATAAATAAATAAATAAATAAATAAAGGATGGCGTGTGTATGGGAGTTTTGGGGGGCTGTCCCGGCCACCGGCCCCATTTCTCCCCTTCCCTGAGGCAACACGAGGAAAGAGAAAGTTGGTCTCCCTCAGAGCGCCGCTCCTGGTGTTTTCGCTCGGGCACGCGCACCTGCATTCCCTCAGGGAAAGGAGGCAGTGGCGGTGCAGCTAGGGCAATGCGCACCTCGTCCAACCCCGCCCACTCCCCGCTTTGGCGCGTGTCCCCCTCATCCCTGCACGCTCGTTAGGGAACACGCACGTGAGATGGAGGGAGGTGAGAGAGAAAGAGCATGCGGGAGCGAGCTGCGAGGGAGTGCAAAGGAGCCAGCCTGTGAGGCGGCAGGGCGGGTGATGAGGGAAGAGGGCAGTCGCCGCGTTCGCTCCTGATCTCTCTCTCTCTCTCTCCTCCTTGGCCGCGCCTGCCACTTCCCGGTGACGGTGCCTAGGGCGGGAGGTGGCTCTGGTGTCACCCCCATCTCGTGGTGTCACCCGGTGCGGCTTGCACTCACCGCACCGCCCTAGCGATGCCCCTGCCCCCGCCCCTGCAGAGGTTCTGAGTCCCAGTAAGTCTAAACCCCACCAGGTAGTGATCTATCCATGACAACGGAACTACCGAGAGTTCCTCCACACCAGAATCACCATCATCCCATCCAGCACAGAAAACAAGGTCCAGAGTGTGGCCAGCAGCATGGGTAGGGCCAGATAATACTTGGGACAGACCCATGGTTGCCATGGAGGCCATGAAATCCTGAGCCACTCCCTACAGGGTGGTCTTGGCATGGATGTCGAAGTCCCCTAGCAACACAAGCCGGGGGGACTCCAGCACCAACCCCGAGACCACCCTGGCTAGCTCAGGAAGGGAGACTGTTGAGCAGCGGGGTTGGTGGTACACCAACAGTATCCCTATTCTGTCTCGGCCACCCAACTTCAGATACACACACTTGAACCCTGAAGACTGCGGAACAGGGCACCTGGTCAGGGGGATAGCATCACGATAGACTACTGCAACTCCACCTCCCCGTCCCCCTGGTCTCGCCTGCTGGTGCACAGAGAAACCTGGTGGGCAGAGCTGCGAGAGATTACCCCCCCCAGCTTCATCCAACCAGGTCTCTGTAATGCAAGCCAGGTCGGTGTGCTCATCAAGTCCTGGATTGCTGTTGCTCTCTTTTCCTCTGATTGATAGTCTGTGTCTTTAACACAGGGTGGCCATTATGGTGAGCTCCAGATGCCGTGGGCTCCATTATTCTTGACCATTGGCCATGCTGGCTGATGGGGGTTGGAGTCCAGGAGATTTGGAGGGCACCATGTCGGCTACCTCTGCTTTAACAGCTGCACCTGGAAATTTAATAAAATGCACCTTCTCCCATTACTGCATCTCCATGCCAGAGAAAGCAGCACCTACTGAATTTCTGCCTGTCATGCAGCTATTCAAAGCACCAAACCTCTGTCAAGGAAACATTGGCCCCCAGACCCCCAGTTTCCATTCTCCATGTTTCAGGGAGTTTCTATAGGAAAAAGAAAAGGGCATCTCTCTCCCCCCCACTTCCTTATACATTAAGAGGCGAGGTAAACAGTTTTGCCTCACCAAGCCTGGGTACCTTTGCTGCTCTGGGTTACATTTATGAGTTAAGACATGGCATGCTTCAAAGGGAACCATTCATTCAAGCAACAAGCTAAAGTGAAGCCACAGGCCAAGGGGGGAAGAGAGACGCTCTCCTCTTCTCCCCCCACTCGTCTCCCCTACTTTTTACAGAAGTTAAAATCAGAAATCTTTCAGGAATACCCAGGACTCTTAGTGGGTTTCACCAACCTGCAGCAAATAACACATTTTCCTTGGCACAGAGGGGGCTTCAAACTTCTCTGTGCCTCTGTTCTTGTTTTTATATGAAAGTGGGAAAGATGCAGAAATTGGGGTTTTATAACCCTCTGTGTGTGTAGTTATTTATTCTTTGCTTACTACATGAATGTCTCAAAGTGACTTACAATTATAAAAACACACAAGATTTAAAATACACCAAAAAGATAAAAGAGCATTACTTTACTAAAAGTCCTCATCTTGCAATAACAAAAAGGACAAATCCCATTCCACTCCACCCTATTAAAATATGAACACCAATACGGGCTTGGGTATCCCCAATTAAGTGCAAATGCCTGGGTAAACGTCTCTTGGCGGAGAGCATTCCACAATCAGGGAGCCACCACTGAAAGGGCCTGTTCCCATGTTGCCACCCTCTGCATCTCCCTCCAAGGTGGCATACAAAGGTCTCAAATGAGGAATGTAGACGAACTTAGAGGCACCTTGTTTTTTAATGCTATGTAAGCCACTTTTTAGCAGTTGGCTCCAGCTGGCAAGCTCTACAGAAAAAGCACAGGAGAGAATGCAAGCTTGAGATCAGGGCTACATTCACAGACATTTATTCCACTATTATCCCACTTTAAACAGTCATGGCTTCCCCCAAAGAATCCTGGGAAGTGTACTTTGTGAAGGGTGCTTTGTGTTGTGAGAAGACTCCTTTCCCCTCACAGAGCTACAATTCCCACAGTTCTCTGGGAAGGGGAAATGATGGTTAAACCACTACTGCAAATTGTAGCTCTGTAAGAAGAAGAGGTCTCCTAACAACTCTCAGCACACATTCACCCCTGCACTAGCCACGGAAGGACAAAGGGGCAGAGAAGGTGAAAGGCACTCGCGAGAAGGAATCCCTCCTTTTTTTCAGGAGACGGCTGTAGACGATCAAAGCCCAGGGAAGTTGTTCAGAGAGACACTGTTAACCACACAGAAATTTAATGACCAGAGTGGTTTCACAGTCATTCACTCTTCTTGGACTTTTCAGGCAGTGAGAGGAATAGTGTTTTTATAAACGTTTTCCTCATTCTTTTTGTGGACAATTGTATTTTTTGAAAGTAAACTTGTTTTAATTTTCAAAAAATTTTTTTAAATGAGCATCCCTTTATTTCTTTGTATACGCTACTTCTTTATACTGCAATAAGAACAAGAACGCATGTGTGATTAGGACTAATAATAAAAAAACCACTTGGAAAAAAACAACTTTTTATTTGTTAAGTTAAAACTCTGAAACTATGATCCTACTATTAAGTGATGGTTAAGAATTCATGCATAATCATTTGGAAAAGGAAGGCTACTTTTATACTTTCACCACGGTTCAGTTCCAAATTAAATTAACAGTAAACAACACAACAACACTTCTTCAGCACATGCCAGCATTCCTCCATGGCATACATTTGGTTTCCGTGCAACTATTCCCATATAGCAACATTGCAAGCAACGCAACGTGATTTCTCCTGCGGTTTACCATGGAGAAAACAAACCCTAGGGGCTCTACTGTTGCGACTTTTGAACACATCTTGCACTGCTTGAAAAGTGTGGAGTGTCAGTAAGTGGCTGGATTAAGGGGGTGCTTAACTCAGAATCACATAATTCTGAACTTTGCAGTGGATTTAATTCAGCTGTGGCACTTGGTGGTTCCCAAATTTGTAAAACTACCAAAAAAATCTCGTGTATTACTGTGTCATCATCAGAGTCACTGGTGCCAGTGATGAAGGCCTGTGAAGAAGTGTACAAATCATAACTGTTCCATTTGGGAGTCTGCCTTTTTTTCCTGTCCTATGGCAAATTCAGGTCTGTTTGTTTTCCTCCTTAGTTTGGTATTATAGCTGGATGACGGTTGTGAAAGCTGCTGTAGTGGCACACTTCTGCTGTTTTTTCTTTTCTTCCCCACCCTTCCACTTACACTGGCAATGCTTTCAGCACTACTGTTTTGCTCCAGAAAAGAGGGAGCTAATGATTCAAGGTTGGACGCAATGCAATTAACAGCAGGGACTATGCCAGTCATTGTTTCTAGGTACATGGTTCTCTCATGTTTTTTTCTGCATGTGCACTCGTTGTGGCCAGGCTCTCACGAAACAGTTCATTATTTACAGTCATTAGTGACAGGAACACCTCTTTCTCAGCTGCTGCCTCTCGCTCTTTCCTACAAGAGTACTCTGTTACCTTTTCCAATATTGACATTAGGAGTGTCTCTGAACGTGCTCCTTTTGGCTTCTTTTGTCTCAGTTCTGCCAGACAAGCTGCTGGTGACAGGGTAGCTGTGGGGTTGTGCACTGCCGGGTCTGTTGAGCGTGCAAGATTATATGTTAGAGGAGTTATGCGAAATGATGGCATGCCTTGATCCATGGCATAAATCTGAGCATGCATAAATTGTCTCGCATTGCACAAGTCACTATCATGCCCAGTTCATACCATCCCCCCCCAAAAAGACAACTTGCCGAAAGTTCCCCTTGGATCTTCAGCAGCCACATGTTCAGGTGCAGTCACATCCGGTTGCAAACCTTTTGGGGACATAGCAAGGAAAGAATGGATGTTATGAGACAGCAAGGGATGTTATGAAGATAAAATAGGGGCAACCTACACCTACGTGTGAATCACAAACGTCCCTCGAGGAAGGAAGAGTGGATACAAAATTGAACCATGTCAACGTACCATCTTGAACACACCCTGCCATTTCTCATGATAGTCATGCTCATTTTGAATTGTTTATGCACAGGTCGAAGGACAAGTGTGCAACTGTTCTAACATATAGCTAATAGAAAAAACAGAACACCTGAATGTCTATTAAAAACATTGTAGCTATGCTTCCACACATTACTGCTCTAATACACCACTGACGGGGGAAATTGAAAGAAGGGTACAAGTCAGGGGGCTGACATCACCTATCAAGCCATTAGGCATCTGCCAAGATCCCAGTCCCAGTAAGGTTCCCACTGCTTCAACTACTCTGCCTTGAAGTTGTGCCTTATTACACTGCGTTCTCCAAGCTTGCAAACATTGACAAGGGAAGGAGGAGCCCAGGGGCATCACCAGCGGGGTGTGGGGGTGCGGGTTGCACCCGGGTGACACCATGGAGGGGGGTGACACCCAGAGCCACCCCACCCCTAGGCACCAGGAAGAAGCGGGGCAGGCAGATGCCGCAGATGCCGGCAAGAAGAGCCGCCCCTGCGCGCGGGGGTTGCGGTCTCTCTTCCCAAGGCGTCTCCCCCATTTTGCTTTGCAGCAGGAGGTGGTGGCTGCCGGGAGGTGCAGGCGAAAGCTTTGCCGAAGCACTGCCTCTTCTTCGCTTGGCCCCCTCGTGGGCAGCCTCGCTTGCAAGGACAGAGGAAGAGGCCCCACCAGCCCCCTTGCAGAAGCTGCCACCGCCGCCGAGGAGCACCTTTTGACGAAGGGGGTCTATGGAGCACACCATTCCCCATTGCTCAGCTGCGGTAGTCCAGGTGGGGCTTCCATTCACCTCCCCCCACCCGAGGACCCACATGCGGGAGGGCGGCTTAGGCAATTTCCTGAGAGCGCCTCCTTTTTCTCCCCTCCGTGGGCAAAATCTGACCAGTGGTGGGTAAGAGCTCCACGCCGCATCGCCTCAAGGTCATTGAAGGGTAGTGGGGGGGCTTTCACCAGGGCTTGCTTTCTTTAAACCCAGGAGAAATGACTAATGGGTAGAGGGTTAGGAAGGAAGGAAATGTTGTCAAGTGGATTTCCAAGTTTACTTGTTTTCTTTGAAGTACAACTGACAGTGCATCTCAGTGCACGTCTACTCAGAGGTAAGCCCCATTGAGTTCAGTGCGACTTACTCCCAGGTAAATGCGTGCAGGACTGCAGCCAGGTAAGAAGGCTAATCCCACCCCAGATATGGGGCCTGTTGGAACTACAATTGTGTGTGTGGGTTGCAGAACAGAACTGTTGTGTTGTTCTGAAAAAAGGCATTCTTAAATATTTTGCTCTGGCTCATGCATTAAATCTTGTCTATTTAAAAAGACCTCATATTCCTTAGGAATATGAGAATGTCCATAGCTCTTTTCCTCTCCTCTCTAATCGTTCATTTCCCATTGCTGACGTTTTTAGGGTACCTAAGCATTGAAAATAAGCCCGTTATTTTTTTTCTTTAATTGCATCTTTCCTAAAGCTGCTTGCATACTTTTGCATTATAATTTTTTTTAAAGGCAATAGGTCTCTTCCCCCCCTTTTGCTGCAGTTAAAAAACAACACATTTTGACTTCTCTTCCCCCCTCCTCAATTTTTCCCCACAGAAGGTAGTCTCCCCCCCTGCCGAACTGCAAGTTGCTTTATAAAGTATTACGCATCCCTTTTAATTGAAATGCGCAGTACACGACCAGCAACTCCATTAGTAGAATTCATTTGAATAGATGGCACTAAACACGCAAGATGGGGGGGGGAGGTTGAGAGAGCAAGACAGCTGGTAGGTAAGGTATGACTGGCACGTGTGCACACGCACACACACACCAGCATAATGTCCCGTTCAGAGTCGGATCCAAGAGGCTGAGATGTTGGTGCAAGTAAATCTTGTTTTATTAGAGTAATGGATACATTAAAAGCAGTGCACTTCATAGAATTCCTACAATAACTCACTAGAAATTCCCTAACTACACTTGCTCTGCAACGTAAAAGAGAGTTGACACAACACCCCCCTCCAAACTCAGCAGACTTATATAGGGGAAGTCTTGGAGCGCAATCTCTCACTCCATACTCCCGCCCTCTGACCTGTTCACTTTTCCCGCCATCGAGAGCAAGGTGAGGGGGGGCAAACTTCCAGGGGCTTGTCTGACAAAACAGGGTCCTTATCAAAAGGCAGGGAAGTAGAAGGCTGGGAAGCATCAGACAACTCTAAGTTACGGTGGGACAAAGGGGGAGTTACTGCTCTTTCACAGCTTGGCAAAGGAGGAGTTACTACTCTTTTGGAATCCTCCCCTAATGGCTCCCAGAGGGCATTTGGAGGCTGAGCGCTATCCTCAAACGGGGAGGGTCCACCCGTGGGAATTGGCAGAGCATCTAACACACTCCATTCCTCGAAGACTGGAAAAGACACAACAACAGCTGGACCTTCCGCGCCTTCTGGCCGTGGAGGCGCCTGCAACTCATGCCTTCCCCCTCCCCGCTCTTCAAGAGAGAACGGAGGCTCGACATTATCCCCCTCTCCATGCCTTAACCCTTCCCACCCCCGTGGTCTGGGTTTTGCAGGATAGGCTTCATGGAAGTCTCTCACCAAGTCCGGGGCATGCACGTCTTCCGCTGCTTCCCATGAACGTTCCGATGGACCGTATCCCTTCCAATCAATGAGATATTGGAGGCACCCGCGTCTCTTCCTCGCATCCAATATCTCCTGAACTTCGTACTCTTCCTCCCCCTCAATTAACACCGGTGGCACTGGCTTGACCCGCGGTTGGTGCGGGTCGGGAGGAGAGTCTTTTGTCAGTAATGCACAATGAAAAACTGGATGCATTTTGAAAGTGACAGGGAGTTTACGTCTATAAGCCACGGGGTTTATTTGTGCCTCCACCTTGAAAGGTCCTACACACCTGTCCTGCAACTTGCGGCACTGACCAGGCATAGGTAAATAACGCGTAGACACCCAGACTTGGTCTCCCACTTGAATGAGGGGCCCCTCTTGACGATGCTGATCAGCAGCTCTCTTGTAATCTGCTTTAGCTCGCTCCAACTGCTCCTAAAGTAACTGCTGCATAGCATGAAGTTCTTGCATGTAATCCTCTGCAGTGGGAACGGACAGAGTGTCCTGTGGGGCAGGAAACACCCTGGGGTGGTAGCCGAAGTTTGCAAAGAACGGGGTCTGTTGCATGTTTGAATGCACAGCATTATTGTAGGCAAACTCTGCTAAAGGCAAATAAGACAACCAATTGTCCTGCTGATAACCCACATAACAGCATAAATACTGTTCCAAAACTGCGTTTAGTCTCTCAGTTTGCCCATCCGTTTGAGGATAATGAGCAGATGACAGTCTTAATTCACTTTGTAGTAACTTCCACAAGGCTTGCCAAAAACGCGCAGTAAATTGCGTTCCTCTGTCGGAGACCAGTCTATTGGGCAGTCCGTGTACCCCGTACACGTGTTGAATGTATAGCTTGGCTGTGTCTTGAGCGTTTGGAAGTCCAGTGCATGGAATGAAGTGAGCCATTTTTGAGAAGGCATTGACCACTACCAAAACTGTGGTTTTTCCCTGAGAAGGGGGGAGATCTGTAATAAAGTCCATAGTGATCATTCGCCATGGAGCAGAAGGAGTAGGAAGGGGTTCTAACAACCCCGCTGGCTTCCCGGTGGCATGTTTGGCTCTCATGCAGGTAGGACAGGAATGGATGTAATGCTCTACATCCTTCCTCACCTTGGGCCACCAGAAGTCCCGGGTGACGACTTGGATAGTTTTGAAGACCCCAAAGTGTCCTGCTGTGGGGGAATCATGCCATTGACATAGCACTCTGGCTCTCAAGTCTCCTGGGCACACATAAATCGCCTCCTGATGGTGCAATATATCTCCCTTCCACATGAAATCCTTCTGTTCTGCCTCATCCAGTGTGGCCACTCCAGCGCAGGTCCTGTTTTTGCGCTTGCCTCACCTCATCCTCCCTAGAGTCTTGACATGCCCCGACTACCCCCTTCTCAGGAGGAATCACAAACTGTCAGGGTCATGGGGTGGGGTTCCCCAAATATTCCGGCTTCCTGGACAAGGCGTCAGTCCTCTTATTTTTTGCTTGGGAGTTGTAATGGATTTTGAAATGAAACCGTGCGAAAAACTGGGCCCAGCGCACTTGACGCTGATTAATAATATAATAATAAATTTTATTTGTTAGTCGCTTATCTGTTTGACTGAACGAACACTCTAGGCGACTTACATAACATTTTAAAATACAATATAAAAACAACATATTCATCAATCTATCTAACATCACAAAAACAGCAATTAATACATATAAAAAGCTAGTCCACCCCAATATTCTTATAGGCCTGCCTGAATAGCCAGGTCTTTAAGGCTCGGTGAAAACTCAACAGGGAGGAGGCATGTCGGAGATCGTAGGGGAGAGAATTCCAGAGGGTGGGGGCCACCACCGAAAACGCTCTCTCTCTGGTCCGCATCAGCCTAGCTGTTTTGACTGGTGGGACCGAGAGAAAATCCTGCGTGGCTGATCTTGTAAGGTGGCCTATTTGGTGATACTGGAGGTGGTCCTTCAGATAAACTGGACCGGAACTGTATAGGGTTTTAAAGGTCAACACCAACACCTTGAATTGGGCTCGGTAAGCCACTGATAACCAGTGTAGATCTAACAACACCAGAGTGATGTGATCCCGGCGGCGGCTATGCTTAATCAAGCGCACCGCCGCATTCTGTACCAGTTGTAGCTTCCGGACCGTTTTCAAGGGTAACCCCACATAGAGCGCATTGCAATAGTCCAAGCGAGAGGAGACCAGGGCATGTACCACTTGTGGGAGTAGATGTACAGGAAGGTAGGGCCGCAGCCGTTGTATCAGATGTAATTGATACCAAGCTGCCCGGCTCACTGCTGAAATCTGAGCCTCCATGGACAGCTGGAAGTCAAGAATGACCCCTAGGCTGTGGACCTGGTCTTTTAGGGGTAATTTCACCCCGTTAAGCACCACATCGATGTCTCCCAACCTTCCCTTATCACCCACAAGTAACACCTCAGTCTTATCGGCGTTTAGCTTCAGCCTGTTCTCGCCCATCCATCCACTTACGGACTCCAGGCACTTGGACATGGTTTTCACAGCCAACTCTGGTGAAGATTTAAATGAGAGATAGAGCTGAGTATCATCCGCATATTGGTGACACTGCAGCCCAAAACTCCTGATGATGGCTCCCAGCGGCTTCATATAGATGTTAAATAGCATGGGGGAGAGGATAGAGCCCTGTGGTACTCCACAATTAAGAGACCAAGGGTCTGAAACCTCATCCCCCAATGCCACCCGTTGGCATCTACCTGAGAGATAGGAATGGAACCACCGTAGAACAGTGCCCCCTATTCCTAATCCCTTAAGGCGATTTAACAAGATACCGTGGTCAACGGTATTGAAGGCCGCTGAGAGGTCGAGGAGGACAAGGAAGGTATGTTCACCCTTATCCAATGCCCTCCTCATATCATCCACCAGAGCGACCAAGGCTGTTTCAGTTCCATGTCCAGTCCTGAAGCCCGATTGGAATGGATCTAAATAATCTGCTTCATTCAAGTGTGTCTGTAATTGCTTGGCCACCACTCGCTCTATCACCTTGCCCAAGAATGGTAAATTAGAGACTGGGCGAAAGTTGTTCAACTCTTGGGGGTCCCAGGATGGTTTTTTCAGGATAGGTTGATTGAGTTTACGGGCAGTGTGTAAACTCTCTAGATTACAATGGTCCGTGCGCACCTCGATTTCATGCTACGCCCCTTCTAAGTGATGCCTCCAAGCTTCAAAAGCATCCCGAATGGCTAATAGCTCTTTCTCCCACACCATGTAGTTTTGTTCTGAGTCTGTCAACTTTCTTGAGAAATATGCACAAGGCTTCAACCCCCCTCCCTTCTGCGAGGGTTGCAAAAGAACTCCTCCGATCGCCACATCCGATGCATCAGTCTCTACCACAAAAGGGAGTGCGGGGTCTGCGTGTTGTAAAATGGGCTCTGTCGCAAATCTCCATTTCAATATCTCGAACACCTCCTGAGTGGCTTCCATCCAACGGAAAGGTCCTGAGCCCTTCAGGCAGTCCGTAAGCGGTGCAGTCTGCTTGGAGTAGTTGGCTATGAACCGATGGTAGTAATTTGCAAACCCCAGAAAGTGCTGCAAATCTTTCTTTGTCTTGGGGGATTGCCACGTGAGAATACAACAAACCTTCTCTGGGTCCATTTCTACCCCGGCCGGGGAGACACAATACACCAAAAAGTCAAGAGTGGTCAGGTCAAACCCACATTTTTCCAGCTTAGCATACAGGCGATGCTCTCTCAACTTCTGTAGCACCATGCGCACATGTGTATTGTGTTCTTCGGGGGTGTCCGAATAAACCAAGATATCGTCCAGATACACAATCATAAAATGGTCCGCAAAGTCCCTGAAGATGTCATTCATGAAATTTTGGAACACTCCGGACCTGCCCGGCAACCCGAATGGCATCACTAAGTACTCAAACTGACCATAACAGGTCTTAAAAGCGGTCTTCCATTCATCCCCTTCCTTTATTCGCACCAAATTATAAGCACCCCTCAAATCTAATTTTGTGTAAATTTTCATGGATCGCAGTCACTCCAGCATCTCCCTGATGAGCGGCAAGGGGTAGCTGTTGGGGATCATTATCTGGTTGAGGGCCCGATAATCATTACACGGGCGGAGCTCCCCCCCTTTTATTTTTGACAAATAGCAGTGGTGCCCCGGCTGGGGACTGCAAAGGGCGAATGAAGCCTTTCTTCAAATTGGTGTCCAGAAACTCTCTTAGTGCAGCTAGCTCTGGCTCAGAGACAGAGTATATTCGCCCAGTGGGTATGCACGCCCCTGGCATCAAGTCAATTGCACAATCATAGGGCTGGTGAGGAGGGAGTCGATCTGCTTTCTTTTTGTCAAAGACATCCCGGTAGTCACTGTACTTGGCAGGCAAGGTTATTTCTCCGAGACCAGGCACTCCTGCCAAAACCTCCGGCTCCTCCACCGGCTGGCAATGTTGATGGCAATACTTGGAGGTAAACGCCACCACAGCTTCATCCCAGAATATGGTAGGGGGTGTTTTACCAACCAAGGCATACCCAGCACCACTGGGAAGCGAGGCAAGGAAGCCACATAGAACAACAGGTCTTCTCGATGTCCAGGGACCGACACCACCAAACCCTCAGTTGCCCTGGTTACCCCTCCTGACTTCAGGGGTCGGCTGTCTATAGTTTCCACTGCCAACGGCTGACTCAGTTCGTGTGTGGGGATAGCGTGGTGTTGCACCAAACTTCTGTCCATGAAACAAGAGGATGCTCCGCTGTCAATCATAGCCCTGGCTAGGAAACTCTTGCCTGAGGGTAGGGTTATGCTAATGGGTAACAGGAGAGCCCCTTGAGATAGAAGGGGTCGTGGCGGAGGCTCAGAATTTGAAGCATCCCCCAACTCTCTGGCCTCTACGAGAGCTGGGATGTGGAGTTTTCGGACTGCTGGGGTTTTTCAATTTTGGCTGGGCAATTTCGGGCTAGGTGGCCCGGCCTCCCACAATACATACACAGTCCTTCCCTACGGCGCCTCTCCCATTCCTCTTCTGTCAAGCATGGTCTGCCCCCCAATTTGCATGGGCTCCTCTCCCACAAAAGCCAGGATGCCCGTGCTGGGAATGGGGTGTGAGCGAGGTAGCAGGGCAGCAACCGGAGCCTGGGAAGGTTCCATCCTCCGTTCCAACTTCCTTCCCTCCAGGCGGCTGTCAATTTGCAAACACAGTTGGATCAAGCCTCGTAGAGTGTCGGGAGGCATGGAATGTGCTAGTTCATCCAAAACTTCTGAATTAATTCCATTTCAATAAAAATACATCAAGGCTGGGTCATTGTGCTCCGTTTCTTGAGACAAGACGCGAAAAGCATTGGTATACACTCCCACAGAGCCCCGGCCCTGTCTTAGAGTTCCCAGCTGGCGGGCCACTGTCTCCTTTCTCTGGGGGTCTCGAAACATCTCCTCCATTGTGTTCTTAAAAGTGTCAAACTGCCGCAGTACCAGATCACTGCGAATCAAGTATGGGGTGGCCCATTTAGCCACTTCGCCTTCTAACAGGCTGATGATGAATGCCACCTTCGCATCATCAGTCGGAAACTCTGCTTGGCGCACCTGGATGTACAACTCACACTGGGCTAGAAACGTGGCAAACTGTTCACTTTGCCCCCATACTGAATGGGTAGTCCCACCGGGGTCTTTACAAGGACTGGCACTGCTCTTGGCTGCGCGGCTTGAACTTGGGCAATCAAGGCTCGAAGATTCTGGTTCTCAGCTTGCAAGGTTTGCGTGGTGCCTCGGAGGTTCTGGATCTCTGCATACAAGGTTTCTATGGTTATTGCTATTCCCCCTGTTGCTCCGTTCTGATCCATGTCATCCGTCATGGGAACAGATTCGAATAGGGATGGTGGTTGCGTCAAACTGTCCCGTTCAGAGTCAGATCCGAGAGGCTGAGATGTTGGTGCAAGTAAATCTTGTTTTATTAGAGTAATGGATACATTAAAAGCAGTGCACTTCATAGAATTCCTACAATAACTCACTAGAAATTCCCTAACTACACTTACTCTGCAACGTAAAAGAGAGTTGACGCAACACCCCCCTCCAAACTCAGCAGACTTATATAGGGGAAGTCTTGGAGCACAATCTCTCACTCCTTCGTACTTCCACCCTCTGACCTGTTCGCTTTTCCCGCTGTCAAGAGCAAGGTGAGGGGGGGCGAACTCCAGGGAGTCATCTGACAAAACAGGGTCCTTATCAAAAGGCAGGGATGTAGAAGGCTGGGAAGCATCAGACAACTCTAAGTTACGGTGGGACAAAGGGGGAGTTACTGCTCTTTCACAGCTTGGCAAAGGAACAGTTACTAGTCTTTCGGAATCCTTCCCTAATGGCTCTGAGAGGGCGTTTGGAGGCTGAGCACTATCCTCAAAGGGGGAGGGTTCACCCGTGGGAATTGGTGGAGCATCTAACACACTCCCTTCCTCCAAGACTGGAAAAGACACAACAACAGCTGGACCTTCCGCGCCTTTTGGTCGTGGAGGCCCCTGCAACTCATGCCTTCCCCCTCCCCGCTCTTCGAGAGAGAGCGGAGGCTCGACACATAAAGAATTGGCCCACAAATATTTGGGGGCTTGAATGAAACGTTGACATACATAAAAAATATAATATAAATTTGACATGCATAAAAATGTAAAATGTATCTGCAGTTACAGTGTGGAGGGAAGGGTGGAAATAGTGTTTCACCCAAAGAAAATGTAAAGGGCCATGGAAGTAAAGTGTTACTGGAACAGCTTTGAGAAGACAACTGTTGCCAAGGTAGAAAAGGAAAGGGAGAGACAGAAAGAAGAGAGAGGGGTGGTGACATTCAGGGTATTTTAAAACACCCTTGGATTAACTGGAATGACATTCTAATCCCAGCTGGACTTCAGTACAGCTGCAGTCTTGGTGGGTTATGAAATGATATTTTTCTCCATATGGTCTCTGTTGCAGCCTCCTGGATTGACAAAGTGCCCCTCTCCACCCCACCCCTTTGTTGTTGTTGTTATATACCTCCAAGTTGACTACAATTTATGGCGACCCTATGAATCAGCAACCTCCAAGAGCATCTGCCATGAACCACACTGTTCAGATCTTGTAAGTTCAGGTCTGTGGTTTCCTTTATGGAATCAATCCATCTCTTGTTTGGTCTTCATCTTTCTCTACTCCTTTCTGTTTTTCCCAGCATTATTGTTTTCTCTAGTGAATCGTGTCTTCTCATAATGTGTCCAAAGTATGATAACCTCAGTTTCATCATTTTAGCTTCTAGTGACAGTTCTGGTTTAATTTGTTCTAACATCCAATTATTTGTCTTTTTCGCATGGTATGCGGAAAGCTCTCCTCCATCACCACATTTCAAAGGAGGTGATTTTTCTCTTATCCGCCTTTTTCAATGTCCAACTTTCATATCCATACGTAGAGATTGGAAATACCATGGTCTGAATGATTCTGACTTTAGTGTTCAGTGATACATCTTTGCATTTGATGACCTTTTCTAGTTCTCTCACAGCTGCCCTCCTCAGTCCTAGCCTTCTTCTGACTTCTTGACTATTGTCTCCATTTTTGTTAATGACTGTGCCAAGGTATTGATAATCCTTGACAAGTTCAATGTCCTCATTGTCAACTGTAAAGTTACATAAATCTTCTGTTGTCATTACTTTAGTCTTTTTGACGTTCAGCTGTAGTCCTGCTTTTGTGCTTTCCTCTTGAACTTTCATCAGCATTCATTTCAAATCATGAATGAATCTGTCATCCTGGCATCTTTTTAATAGATTTCTTCAGTGTATTCCTTCCATCTTCCTTTTATTTTATCTCGGTCAGTCAGTGTGTTGCCCTGTGGATTATTCAACATCCCTACTCTTGGTTTAAATTTCCCTTTCATTTCTCTAATCTTTTGAAATGGGGCAGAGCATCGTTGCTTTGCTCGCTTCCCTTTGCAAGGGCAGCAGCTGCTTGCACCAAGCTGGCTCTGGTGCGGGTGCAAGTCACGTGTGCTCCCGATGCCAAACATACGCGCCACACATTTTTCGCTTTAATCGGCTGTGCTTCCTGTCTTTGACCTCTCAGAAGCAGGGCAGACCCTTAAAAGCGAAAGTGCTTTTTTTGCTAACATGTTCTTTTAAAAAAATGATTATGAGGATGATGAAATCACCTCTCTTTTTCTCATTGAAATGTTATCTGTGCATTAAAAAAAAAAGCTAAAAAGGTACCTCTGGGTTTCCTGCGGGCCAATGTGTGTTTCAGTGGCACACATGGGCTTTATAAAATAGCCAGTGGAGAAATTGGGACAGGCACAACTGGTCTCAGGATGCTTGTTACAGTCGCTTTTCTGAAGCTAAGCAGGAGCATAAATGAGTTCAAGGAAAAAAGTTGGGTGGAGAGCCTTTCATAAAATTCTAAATATTAAAGGCAGGTTGGAACTAGGAAGTGTAGCTGTCTTTTTCTAGTGTTGCACAGTGAGAAGGCACTATTGAGAAAGACACATAGACAATAGTGTAGTGGCAAATTCAGAAGTGTAGGGTCCTTTCATGATAGTCACAGCCACTCCCTTCCCCTGCTTTTCGCTGCTGGGTTCAGAATGAGATCCCTGTTAATGCTTTCTCCCACAACAACAGACATCCCTAGGGGCCAATCTGCATGAAAGAGGAAAGTGTTAGATATTGAGAAGAGTCTTCTCAGTGGCTGACTCACCTTCTTTCACTCGATTGGCTCCACTCCGCAGGAAAAGACAAGGAAGCATGTCAGAAGCCTCTTCTCAATGGCTAACACACTCCCCTTTTATGCAGATTGCCTCACAGGATCCTGGAAACAAAGAGACCCTTCTGGGACCCTGCTCAGTAAGGGGTCTAAGACCCACCAGGACCCTGGACGACTACACCCCTGCACATAGGGGTGGTTGTCAGATTACAGCTACCATCATACCTAGCCATGCAAGTTGGGGCTGATGGGATTTGGAGTCCATCCACATCTAGAGAACCACAGCTTAGCCACCCTGGCATAAAACAATCTATAGCTATCAGGGGTTTTGTATTCTCATTTCCGTTAGAGGGGATTCTCACATACCATCTCACCACTTGATACCATTCACCCATCTTTCCCGCTCTGTCCATTATGTTGCAGTAACACGTTCTCCCAGACCATGCAATGGGTCCCTGGATTGTCAAGATTCTGTTGCTGACTCCTTTTCCCTGACCATTTAGAATCCTTTGAGAACATTCCATGATGTCACAACTGCTCAACCAATGGGGCAGGTGCTCTGTAGGCAAGAGGCAGACAATAGTTGACTGTTAGCCTACTTTGTCGTCACCAAGACACTCTTTCAAAGATGACATTTCTCTAACTTTATTCCAATGCAGGGGTCAACAAGTTTTTTTTTACCAGTGGGCACATTTGGATGTTTGAGCAAGTGCCGTGGGCATTCTTTCCCTGCCTCCCCTCTCATTTCTTCTCTCCCCCTCCCCTGAATGACACACACACACACACGTGACAGAAAGAGAAAAACTGCATGCACACAAACACTCATGCGTTGCTTTTCCAAGGATCAAATAATCAACCTGAGCCTTGAAAAGCACATAGAGGTAAGAGAGGAAGCAGGAAACTTCCTCCTTCAGTTCTCTCTCCTGGCTATGCTGAATAGATTTCTACCAACTTCTCCATCCTATGGAGCTTTGGAGGGTCCCGCGCTTGGCGATATAGAGAAGCTGGGCTGCGGTGGGGGTTTTCCTCTATCTTCATAATTTTGATGTAGTTCTTAAACATTTTTACTTCGAATTCTATTGTTTTCTTACTGGATTTTCACTTTAACCACATGGAACTATGTATAAATGTAAATACATTTAGGCTGTGTGTATGATATTGTAATTTAAAGGTGTAATTTTAATTTTGCTAGTTGTTTATGTCACTACTATTGCCATTGCATTCAATGATATATGCGAATTATGATTTACGAGTAACGTTAGTACAAAAAACATTACTAAGGATTCTGTATGGTCAAGTACGGGAGGAGGTCCATGGAGGTGACACCATGAGTTACCGCACTGGGTGACACCAACCCTAGTGACACCACTGGAGGAGCCTGCACCTGTCTTGCCATCTTCCTGTCAATGGCCATGCAGATTCCTTTTTTAATCTTCTGCCAAAAAAGGGGGGGCCTTCTCAGACAAGCTTGCATATGTCAGTGATAAGTGCACGCCTTCCCTCCAACTTGCAGTCTGGAAGATACAGCACAAAGGAAAGGGGATGGAGAGGCAGGAGGACAAAATTAAACCAGGCAATATTCTGCAGTAACAGAGTTCAAGAAAGACCCACTGGAACGGAGTGGTGTCAGAGGGAAAGCAAATGGTCACTGGTGACAGTGCCAATAAAGTTGTCCCACTCTAGGCGGAGGGGCGACAAACAAATCCAAGGCACACAAACCCCATATATGGAGACATCAATGACTATTTGGGTAGATGTTTGAGAGGGGCCCATGACAAGCACTGGTGGCATGCTCCACTTCCACATAAATAGATACGCAATCTCCATGGAACCTGCAGCTCTATAAAGCAGCCTAGAGAAAAAAGATGAACACCACCACCTTGGGTTTGACTTGATGGTCTTATAGGCCACTTCCAAGTCCACTATTCTAGGGGTATATGACCACCAACACCATCACCCTGGATAGAAAAAAGCCAACACTGTGGGTGCTTCCTTGCAGTTGCAGGTTTCAAGTGGGATTCAATGACATACCATCAAATTCTGTTTGTGCAGTTAAAAATGCTTTGGAGGACTGCCTCTTATAGTCAGAGGAAGGCAGTACGAAGAGCTAATAAAGAGATAGGGTCATTTTTCTTTGCAAGTGCTGATTTAAATTTTGGCACCAATGGGCACCATTTTGTCCATTTACCTTTTCAACAGGGTCCAGGGTGGGGAACACAGGCAGCTCCTCCCCAATCTCCGAACGGTGAGATTTCCAGGGTCCCTGTGCTCATCCAGGGTTTGGTTTCCTTTGGGAAGACAGTTAGCGGAGACTGCGGTGTCTTTATGAAATATGGTTTATTTACACACGGCACTCAAAATGCCATGGTGCGGAGGGCCAGTCTCTCTGCCTGCCTCCTGTCCCCAGCCTTTCTCTAGACACACTCTCAAACAAACTTCTCCTAGCCACCAGGAAGGGGGGGGAGGCTCTCCTTAAGTGTTTCAATAATAAAAGGATCTTCTGGGCCCATTTCACCAGTTGCTGGGCAACTAAATAGGCCCATTAACTACCTGGCCACTCTATTTGGTTAACAAAAGAAATTCATCTGGCCAGCAGAGAGAGTTTTTTTGCCCCCAGGTGCAAGTCTCCAAATCAGAGGTTGGAAAGGGGGCCCACAGGAATCATCCTACCCAACCCCCATGTTTCTTCTTCCATGGCGCTGAAACCCCCAACCCCCATAAGTCGCAGAGGGTCCCCCAAGCATGCCCAGGTGACCAGCAGGGAGGGGTGCAGCTAAATGCCCCCTGTTTTTGTTTGCGGTTGGGTTTTTTTTAATCCCCTTTTTCTACTTTATGAGCTTTTCCCGACAGCATGTTTCTTCTTCCATGGTGCTGCAAACCCCAACCCCCCAAAAGTCACAGAGGGTCCCCCAAGCGTGACCAGGTGACCAGCAGGGAGGGGTGCAGCTAAAGGCCCCCACTTTTTGTTTGCGGTTGGTTTTTTTAATCCCCTTTTTCTACTTGATGAGCTTTTTCCCTGACAGCATGCTTCTTCTTCCATGGCTCTGCAAGCCCCAACCCCCCAAAAGTCACAGAGGGACCCCCAAGCATGCCCAGGTGACCAGCAGTGAGGGGTGCAGCTAAAGGCCCCCTCTTTTTGTTTGTGGTTGGGGGTTTTTTAATCCCCTTTTTCTACTTGATGAGCTTTTTCCCTGACAGCATGTTTCTTTTTCCATGGCGCTGCAAACCCCACCCCCCATAAGTTGCAGAGGGACCCCCAAGCATGCCCAGGCAACCAGCAGGCAACCTCTTTTTGTTTGCGGTTGGTTTTTTTTTTTTGCTGTTTGCTGTTCGGTTTTTTCAAAGTAGGACACCCAAGCAGCCACGGAATGAGGGTGGAGGGAGAAGCCTGCAATGCTGCAATGGGTTTTTTGCCTGGATGACACTAAACTAAGAGCAGAAAAGAGAATAGCACCCCCAGTGTCCGCAGACTTTACCTGCAGGAGACAGGGAAACACCACCCCTTCAGTTAACATTTTAAATAGGGGGGGCCGGCAAGAAAAAAACCGAATGCAGTTAACGTGAGCGCATGTGAACACCCCCCCAAAAAAAATCCGCAGCGATGACAGACGTATATGAACTGTCCAAATCAATCCCGCTGCAAAAAGAAGCATTAAAAATGTGGATCCAGGGCCCCATGTAAACAGGAGACTAACTTCCAAGTAAAGATGCCCAAGATCAGCCTTTGTGGGTGACTTAAGTTCACCGTCATGACCAAACATAAGTATATTGATTTCAGTAGGCCCTCTCTCAGGAGGCCCTACCAGCTCCAACAGGGCAGGATTCATCACCCCCCTCCTGTGCTCCCATCTCATCATCTGGGTCAATCCACTCCCATATTCCCACGTGCTAACCGAAGCGGGTTTTCGCTCCTTTGACCTTGAATCCAACGGGCGGCGTCGCAGCGCTTTCGAACGACCCGCTGCCTCGCCCCGCCTGCTAGCAAGCGCTCCCCACCCCACCCCACCCCCTCCTTTTTCTTCTTCCCCTCGGATGACTCCGTTGTCGAATTGGATCGCGCCCCCGTCATTCTGCCTGGATTGCCCTCCCCCTCCATCCCCTGTCTATTGCAGCCTGTCCGGGTCGTTGCCTTCCCGTCACGCCAGAGCAGAGAGGTACCTTAGGAGCCCTTGGAGGGGTGACATCAGCTGACCGGGGCTGCAGGAAGAGTCAGGAGGATAGAGCTGGGTTGCAGCATTTTTCATTGTGCGGTGCGGCCAGTTGGACTGAAGGAGGACAGGGGTCTCCCTTGCTGGCTTCACCCGCGAAGCAGGCACAGACACACAGGGCACCCCCTGTTCCACCTGCCGTAGCCGGACCTGGGCAGTGCTAGCTGGCCCAGTATTTCCACTCCGTGCCCTGGTTTACTTTTGCTTCTGGCACGCCCCGCGAGGGACCGCATCTTGCAAGCTTGATATTCCTCGGCCATACTGTTCTGTTAACCTTCAGACGCCCCTTTGCAAGGGGGAGGGGACGAAAGACTCTTCGGCATCAACCCAGGGGAGCAGCAGCTTGGAGGGGTGTGTGGGGATCGGAGGCCATCTCTCCCCCGTCTCTCTCACCCTTGCGGTGTCCTCGCCCTGATATTTGTCCGCCAGTCTCCGGGTCTACAGCCGAGCCCCACCCCCGCCGCCGCCCCGAGTCCCAAATTTTTAGATTCTCGAGACTAACAATGAGAGCAATCACGGCTCTGAGGCATGAGAACATCGCTTCCGAGCGAGAGAGAGGCTTTGCACAGAAACTGCTGACTTCGCTCCCCCCCGCATTAAATCTCTCACTCCTCCCCCCTCCACTACTGTTTCCGTCTGAAATGCTCTCACATATTATGGCAAATATAGCAGTTCAGTGAAGGCAAACACTTCCTTTCACACCCCCCCCCCATCCTGCCTATTAAAAGTACAAGCGGGTACGACAAATCGGGTTTTTTTTTTAATGAGTCCAGGCGGCTGAAGGTTGGAGGTTCGATTAGATGCCCCCCTCCTCGGCAATCCGCAATCTCCCCCCCCCCCAGCTGCAGGTGTGCGAGCAGCAACCTCCTGCGGCAAGGAGTAGCAGCTCGCCTCTCGCAACCCTTACCGTGGGATGATGGTAGGGAGGGGGGCGGGAGGGAAAACGCGGGAGCCAGGCAAGAAATGCCGATCCAGCAGCATCGGTGGCGGGAGGAGGAAAAGGGAGGAGGAAGGAGCCCGCGTAGTGTAAGGAGGGAACAGTGTCGGTGGGATGGTCCGGAAATCCCGTGATAAAAAGAGGGAGCCGTGAAAGTAAAGAGCTCTTGGCTTGCCCTTTCTCTGTTGCTGCCTCATCGTCGTGCCCGGACACTATTGAAAAGGGAGATAACTTCTCGCGCCTGCTCCTGTCTGTGCCCTTCAAGCAACGGCGTTTAACTCCCGAGGAACACATGGACCCGGCTAGGAGCGGGAGACGGAGCTGCTAGGAAAGCCGGCTAAGCCCCTTGTCTTCGCAACTCAAGGAGAAGGAGACGGCAGGACCCCAAGCGCTGGGGAAAAGCAAAAAGAGGTATTTCTCGCTCGTCCTTTCTGCCCGCTTTTGAAAGGCCGGAGCTGTCCTAGGTGCTGATGTCTCCGTGCTCAGCAACGTGTCCGCCTTAGTAGTAGGCACCGCCCGGACGCAGGGAAGTGTCCTTGGTGCTGAATGCTCTCTGTCCCCTCTTCCGCTCGACCGCCCTGCAGCTAAGAGCTCCCCCGCGGAGGCGGAATTTCACATTTTTCTCGCTGTGCCGTCGGTAACCTGTCCTAGATGCTGAAAAACCCGCTACTTTGTGGTTCCAGAGGTTGATAGTTGGCTGTGTGGAAGAGAAGGGGAAATGATAAGGATGGATCAAGGGGACAAGCTATTATACACAGACTGCTTGCTGAAGCCTCCCAAAACTGGGCATGGAGGGATTTGCAATGAGCTGCCTTGCAAGTTCGCTGGCTGAGAGTTTTATTAGCTCGTGGAAGGTTTCCTTTATATAATTTTGATACCTGGGTGCTTTGGTGCAAAACACAATGCAGGAAAAAGTCCCCCTCCCTCAAATTTTGTGTGTAGTCTCATTGCAACCTCATTGGAATGTGAAGCATGTCTCTCCTTCCTTTGGTGCATGCATTGATTTTTCTTCCAACATGAGTGTGAGGTCACAATATTTCTTTGACTGTAGAAGTTTGGAGAGGGAAAATGGCCAATTGATGCAGCATTGTGTTTCCCTTTAGTAATTCTCTCCAGGTCTTACTCCCTTTTCACTAAAGGAAAACAAGTCTATCTAAATGTCTTCACTGTCATTCCTTAAAATAATAGCAACAAAAAGCTTGTTATTTAACAGATATGGAGCATTTTTGGAAGGGTCTGGGGGTACGTTTGATTATCTCTGCAGAGCCTTAGAAGGGAGTGTCATTGGTTGATGGGTCCAACCTTGAGCTTCTCTTCCTAAGAATCCTATTCACTTTTGGAGTTCAAGTCCTGTCAATCAGCTTGATATGAAGATGTCAAATAATGTATAGGACTTGCTTGTGAGAACTCCTCCTCCTAAGAGAAAAAGGAGCATATCTATTTGCTAGTTAACAGCCTTAACTTTGTTGCCACAACCTGAAATTCTATGCCACAACCCCAAATTATTGTATTGGAACCCAAGAAAACTTCCAGACAACTTTTTGCGATTTCCCCCCATAAATGTCTGCTGTTTTTAAGGGAGATACAGCCAGTCTACTGTAGGTTCTCCTAGCTTATGTGAATTTGATGCCATTCCAGTAACCAATCTGCATTACCTCTCTCTCTCTCTCTCTCTCTCCTCTCTCTCTCTCTCTCTCTCTCTCTCTCTCATAATGTGTCTGATATTTAACTCAATTTGACTGGAGTAGCTCTTCTGGTCAATAACGCAGACATGAGGTTGGACATTAGGAGATACTGACAGAGAAACCTGCTGCTGAGAATTCAAGGAGCATAAGCGCTTCAACCTTCAAATGCCCCTCAGCACTGCCTCTGGTCTTGAGCTTGTCCCCCTCCTTTAGAGCACTTTCTCTCAAAAATCACGAACTATCAAGCTGGAGATGCTTAACTCTTTACCAGTTAGGGAACATCAACTAAACCCAATGGTTTTTTCAGTGAATTGAATATCCCCTTCTAATGGCTCAGTATAAAAATTAAATGGGTGCCTGGCAAATTCAATTAAACAGCTCTGTGTACGAATCTATTTACATAGCAAATGAATGTTCCACTTTTTTAAAAAAGAGAGCTCTGCTGTGCTTGATTTTCTACCAGAATGTTCAGCATGAATAGTATTTAACTCCTGGAATAGTTCCCCCTAATTCAATGCTATCCCATGACAGTGTGCCTCCAGTAGATAGCCCACTTTTTTCTTATTCCCTAAAGATCATACTACAGAATGTTAAGGAATATACTATTCTTTCTAGCTGCTCAAAACATGAACAAGTAACTTGGGCTTCTGTATGGGAAATGGTGTGTATGTCAAGCGGGAGGGAGCGAGTTCAACCTAGCTGACTTTTGAAAGGACAAGTAGATCTAATGCAGTAAGATGCAGAGCTGCGGCCCAGAATACAAAAAACAGCAACCCTAATGCTAATCTTTTGTTTTGTGAATTCAGCTGCAGGGTGCAACTCAAGAACTTGTCTTCATCTGACTTGCATGTGAGAACTGATTTGGTGGGAAGGAATCTAAAGCCATCACCATGGAATTTGTAATGAAACAAGCATTAGGAGGTAAGAGGAAAATTGTGCCTTTTTGTGACTGTTTAATAGGATGGTATCTTAAGTCACCTCTCTGGATTTTGTAATGAAAGGACAATTGGTGTGGCTGGTGCTTCGTGGTGACATGAATTTCTACCTTTTCCTCTGCATTGACATTTTCACAGCAACCAGTGCAAATTTCACATTCATAATCATACTGGATAAGTGGCTTGAAGAAGCGCAGTGCAGACTACTGAGTCATGAGGTACCGAGATGATAATGATATAAAGAATGTATCTCTTTGCACATTTACTTTTTCTCCCCTTTTCAATACATTATATAAGATATCTAAAATATGAAACTTGCATCTTATAATCGATGCGTTACTATTTGCTGAATCTCAGTGCCAGTAGGGGGCAGCACTGAGAGTTGCCTCAAGCCTATAGCTGGTTCCTGAACATCCCGGCTTCTGTTCTAAATGCACAGATAGAGATTTTTTTTCTTCTGTCAACTGTTCACTTTTCATTGTTCCTTGATAGTATCTTTGCAGGGATTGTTAAGAGAAGAGTTATCCAAACTAGAATAATTGGAAACTAGCCATATACTTTAACACAGAAAGGAGGGGGGGACGACTAGCAGCACATCTGCATTCCAAATGTTGTTTGAAACTGGATTAACTGTCATGGCTCTCAGTCATGGAATTGTAGGGATTGTAATTCTGTGATGGACCAAGGCCCTCTGCTACATAATTTTCAACGTAATTCTTAAGATCTTTGGAGGAGGGTCGTCTGTGGGTGAAGTGTGTTATGTAGTGACATAGGAGGGAGCCTTCCAGGGGAAAGTAGTCCATTAGTCTGCCCTAAACTAGCCCCCTTCTGCCTGCTGATTTATTTACAACCAGTCCAGGGAGTGGCAGCACCCTTATAGAACTCAATAGGGAAGAGGCTAGGGACAAAACTAGAGTGAGTTGGCTCTGCCTATCACTGACTCTGGGGAATTCTCTGTCTTCTGCCCTCCCTGTCCCAATGGTTGCAAGGCACCCCTGGAGCCTTCTTTGCAGTGGCACCTTGTTTGTGGAATGTCCTCCCTTTAGAAGTATGACTGACACCATCCTTACTATCATTGCAGTACTAGGTTAAGACTTCTGTCTTAAGGCCTATGTGTTTGCTCCAAGCACTTTAAATGTTTTAGTTAGCTGATGTAGATTTTGCCTGGTGGATCTAGCTGCTCCAATTCTTTGATGCCTTTTTTTTTTTTAGGGGGTTTGTTATTGTCTGTTATCTGACATTGTTTATTTTATGTGCTGTACCCTGCCCTGGTATCTGTACAGACAAAGGGTGGGCTATACATATTTTTAATAAATAATAATAAAAAAGAAAAATCAAGAAACTCACTGAGAAACCCACTGTGCCCGCCAATTGCTTGAGGGAAGCCATATCAATCACACTGGTTTCAATCTCCAGCTGGGGTGCAGTTGTGGTGCAAATGTATCAGATGGCACTTGGATACCTGGTGTAAATAAAGTTAAGTGGAGAATGCTGCAATAAGAAATCTGGAGTTGATCATTAAAGAATCATCTTGTGGTCTGCATTGGCTGGTATCTGGTCTTTTAATGGATGTTCCCTTATATTCAAGTGGGCATGGTACAAATAATTTACAAGAAGAAGTACAGACGAAGAAGCTGCTTGATGACTTGGTTATTCAAGGGCCCTTATGGAGGACTTCTCCTCCTCCTCCTCTTCCTCCTCTACAGCTACAGGGCACATTTTAAAAAGCTTTTTCATTGACCACCATTTTAGATCCTATTGAGGTCTTATTTGAAGGTCACTGGTAGACTCCTGGTGATTTTGCAAGTCATACAAGATTTTCTTCTACGTACATATTATCCTGTTAGTGATAGGATTGTTGTTTATATTATGTTGTGTAGATGCAATTTGCAGTATAAACACATTATGAAGCTATTTACTTCATCAGACACATTTTATATTCAATTTAATTCTTCTTTATGTACAAGGAAACAGAGTTTTTCTCATTTGTCAGTGATTTAGATGAATAATTTGATACGAAAGAGGGAGAGAGAAGGAAAATGTCAATATTTAGATTGTGGTGGTGGTGTTTTTAATTCCTTTTGAATTTTTTGGTTGCAGTGCTGCATGTAGCTAGCTCTTAAATCCTATTTACTTCCATTGTTTTTAAATAATATTATCATTGGAAATGCATAGCATGATCTATCCCTTTGTGGGTGCAGTTGTATCCATGCAAAAGGATTGTCAAAGGACCTAGGCGAGCCCTATCCCTTCCTTTCCCCTTCCTGGAGAACGTTATATGTACATAATGCATAGTGGGGAACAAATGTGCATTATAGCACATTGGCCATTGCAAAAACTAGGAGTGTTGTGTCTACCACATGTCAGTCTCATTCTTGGTGCCCTGACTTTCAACTTACCCACACCCTGAGGATCAGCATGGAAGAATGGATTATTATTATTATTATTATTATTATTATTAATTTATTTGATTCACTAGAAAAGACAATAATGATGGGGGGGAAAGAAGGGAGTAGAAGAAGAGGAAGGCCAAACAAGAGATGGATTGATTCCATAAAGGAAGCCACAGGCCTGAACACTTACAAGATCTGAACAGGGTGGTTCATGACAGATGCTATTGGAGGTCACTTTCATTAATACTACTACTACTAATAATAATAATAATAATAATTTAAAAATTTATTATCCACCCTTCACCATAACGTCACAGGGGGGTCACAGCAAAAATATAATATTAAAAACAGTTACAACAAATTACAATCCCTATGCTTGTTCCTGCATGTGCCCACTAATGTGCCACATAGGAATGGATTATACCCATAGTCATTTTGCATTTGTCTGTAAAATATTGACATGGAATCAGAGTACTTTGCATCACTGAAAACAGAGATTTTACAAATTCTATTAATTTGTGCTGCTAATATTATTTTAGCCTCATAAATCCATAGCACACCTATTTAGAAGTTGTCTCCTGTGAAATTCATGAGAGTGGTTTGCAAGAAAAAGTGTTGTTGATGACGATGTACATACCAACTCCATCAACATATGCAGTGTTTTGCAGAGTAAACCTAGAGTGAAAAACAACACACTGTTCCATACCTCAGAGAAGGAGAGGAAGGGAAAAGCAAGAATAATGAGGGTAGGACCCCATGTGAGGTAGGGCACCATTCTTCCTATATTACAGTTGGAGAACTGAAGCTAAGGTACAGAGACTGTGATGGCAGACTCAATTATTGCAATGCAATAAAAGTAGGGAATTGGATCCAGCCAGTGGGCCAGATTGTGGGATCCCCCCACTCCTGGTGGGCCACTATGACAGTCAATCATCTGACATCAATGTGACAACAGGTGAGCCATTTTTCTTTTGTAGCATGGTAACCCACACTGCAAAGGAAAATCCAAGCCAACTGAAGCTTGGGGTTACTGCCGATCAGCTGATAGGTGGTGACTCCAAGCCTTTGTTCCCATGGGGGAACTCAGTAGTGCAGCCAGTCTCTGAGCTTGCTTTTCCTTCCAATCAGCTGGTTGGCAGTGACAGCAAGCCTCCCTTGCCAATGCACAGTTGGGAGCACAGTTTTAGGCTGGGTCTCTGCCTGCCCCTCACCCGATGTCACATATGACATTAGGTGTAGGGCTTAGTGAGCATGGTTTGGGGGGAATGACCTCATGAGCCAAATTGGGACCCATGCCAGACCTGTGGGCCAGAGGTTCCCAATCCCTGAACTACAAGCTAAGTGTTCAGACCATTCTGTACTCTGGTTCCCATGGAGGTTAGATGACCTACATTTATTCATGTCTTTCTATGTAATGAGCCCTAAATAGTTCACTCAGCTCTGTGCAACCTCTGCTTCAAGAGGGTTTTGTGTCAGAACTCAGCTCCTCAGAAAAGCATAAAATAACAGAAAAGCAATTTTTCCAATCAAGCTTGCGTCTCCCCCTTTCTGGGGTTTAAGGGTTCAGACTTAAATCTTTTTGGGAGCAGATCAACCTTGAACTTCTTGGCATTTATAGGACTAATGTATTATTGGTATAGGTGACTGGGTATCTACAGGGGTCAGTTCAGCTATAAATGCTTGGAGAGAAATGAATGCTGCAGCAATCTATGCCTGATTACCGAGGAGTAAGTGAATATGGTAGGGCTTAGCTATGAGCAAACATTCATGGAATCGCACAGTTACTCTTTTTTACCTGTTTGCACTTGCATTGGTGAACACATTCAATAATTATACAGAGGTGACTGATCTTTTATTAGACGGGGCTGGGGAGTAACCTGGCGGGTGGTTGTGTAATGGAAAACAGCTGAGACAAGCAGCTTCTCAGCGGCAGCTATCTGGGCCAGCACACTCAGTGATCAGCTTGCAATGCAGTCGCAGTAGCTGCTGCTCCCCCCCTTTTGCTCTGTGCACTGACTGCTCAGTTTGGCAGTGGTGCACAGGCCCAACTAAAGTTGTCCTGTACCCAGAAGTGAAAGTGTGCATGTGTGCACTCACAAACTCTTAATTTCCAGTTCTGGTACAGCCTGAGCCCAAACGGATTGGCCAGATAGGCACATTTGGCTGCATCGTGGACATCGCATCTCAGTGACTGGCAATGGGACCTCCTGAGGGTAGTAGGCCATTGGCATTTGCCCAACAATGCTGACCTTTGGTGCTGCCACTGTGTATGAATATTCCTGCCTTATGAATGGACAGCTGATCATGTGGGTCTTCCCTCCTGATTGCCCCTTGCGGGGGGGACTAGAGGATACTGATTTGGGTGAAAGGACCCATGATATTAGCTCCACCTATATATACACATGCTAGTGAGTGAATATGCAAGAACCAAGCCCATCTTTGTGACCTGAGATGGAGATTCAACCTGCACACCTTCACACACAAATTAGACCTTAGGAGTGAGATCAAGCACTACACTGTCAGTTTGTGTTTCACTAAGATAGGTGAGTGCATGACTAATGCTAAGGATGCAAGGAATCCCACCGGCTTTGGTGATACTATTTCTGTGCTTTTAATTAGGCCTACAGTTCCGTTGTTCTTTGAGAGGGTGGATCTTTAAAAAAAAACAAAACACCAGCCTAAACAATCAGCAATTTAATTGCTGCTTTCTAACATAAACTTACTCACATATCCCTCATGGGTATTATATCAGAGATGAGAACTCAGTGTGAGCTTTGGTCTCACTCAAGCTAGACATGTGATGGCTTGTAGTATTAGAAACAAAAATAATTAAAAAATTAGCACCTTTGAGTATATTTTGTACAAATTTAGTCTGCCAGCATTTTGAAAAGAGGCAAAATGAGTCAGGAAATCAATAAGAAGCACAGAGGCGATGCTCACAAGGCAGGGTGGAACTGCATTGAGAATAGAACTGCATTTTCCCACTTTGGAGCAGACTCGGGTTATAACAACAGGTTCAGACTCAATTGACTTGTTTGGCAATTTTAAATTAGCTAATTTCAAACTAGCCGGACTCGGTCCTTGTGCAAACACATCGATACAAAACAAAACAAATTAAATCTACCGAGGCTTTTTTTAATGAGATCTTAGAATGCATCTGTCATTACCTAGGAACAATGAGGAATCTGTTTATGAACTACTTATCAAGAATTTGCAGTGCAGTTAGAATTCTGGAGATTATTTGCAGCAATATTGACCTTGAAACAATGTCAAACATGCAGCCGGCAACAAGGCAGCCATTGGAATTTAAAGGGAGGCAAGGTTAAGCAAGCAAATGAAACAAACAAAATGATCTTTTTAACTGGTGGGGCCATAAAGTTGTCTTGGGAGAAGAGAGCAATGAGAAATTGATAGAAAAATATAGAACCAGGGCTAGTTCAAGACATTGTTGTGCCCGAAGTGGGAAATCCAATTGGTGCTCTCCTCTCATGGGACAAAAATATAAAATAAATACATTTAATAACTGAGCATTTGATATTCTTGAAAGGCACCCTAACAGAAAACCCTTTGCATGGCTACTCAGAAGTAAGCCCCACTGAGTTCAATGGGACTTACTTCCAAGTAAGTGAGGACAGGATGACAGCCTGAATATGTCACCTGAAGCCGCTATGGTGCATTGTATTATCACAGAGCCAGCCATGTGTAGAGAGGCCCAAGGCGTTTATATTGTTGTAAGCGGTCTGCTCATTTGAACTTCTTGCTAGCCTGCATTCCCCCGACGAAGGCCTGAAAATCAACAGGCTGAAATGTGTTGGGTTTTTACAAACAATAAATTTCTACCTTTCTAGCATCTTGGTTTCTGCCCCCCCTTTTTCCTGGTTTGGATGCTAGCCACTTTCTGTTGTCATTCCCATATCTGCCTTGGAGGGTTGAGGGAACCCCCAGAATAGTTTTAGTGAGTTCATATTGGGAGGAGAATGTTCTGTTGTGCAAAGAGAAATCCTTGTGCTAACAGAATGTTCACCTTAACACTACACTGAATACAATCCTTGGTGCTTAGATTAAATGGAACTATAGCACTTAGATTGCAGATAAGTCTGTGCTTTGTCCTGTGGCTTATTCTTCCCCTACATCTGATCTCATATGATGTTAGGGGATTGACAGGTTGGCAGCCCTGCTCCCCTGTGACCCACAGATGCATCTGGCTAGAAAGATATGTAGTAAGCAAAGCATGTCCATGTTGACTTGCATTCATGCACTGCCAGACAAGTGGACACATATGAATTGTCATGACCAGATGGCATTGGATCATGCAATTAGATAAGATTGCTGCATTGTTCTACTTTTGATAGACATTTAGATAATAAACAGAAGCACAGAAACCTGAACAGAATTATCCAAGACCAGAATTAAGACTTGAAGCAGGATATTGATCACCCTCCAGGTGATGTCAGACTACAACTCGCATGATCCCTTACCATTGGCTATGCTGACTGGGGCTGATGGGAGTTGGGAGTTCAACAATATCTAGATCAGGGGTGGCCACTCCGTGGCTCTCCATATGCTGCTGAACTACAGCTCCCATCAGTCTCAGCCAACACAGCTGATGGTCAGTGTCATGGCCCTGTCAGAGGACTCCTCAGATGAGGATGACTCGGGAGTAACAGCAGCAGACCCAGGAGCAGCAGGAGACACGGAGGAGCCTCCTGAGAATCCAGCTCCTTCTGCCCCTCAGCTGCAGAGCACCCCAGGGACAGCAGAGGCCCTGCAGCCAGACACAGACAGTGAACAGGATACTCCCCCCTCACCTGCAGAACGTAGACAGCAGAAGGTCAGGCAGAAGAGAGGCAGGCCTGTCTCCTTAAGGCCCAAACGCTGAGGGCTCACACCTGCTGTCCATCCTGCTCTTTATAAGGCACACCTTGGCTGCAGCCTGTTGCTGACTGCAACGTCAGGCGTGGCTTTGTGTAGACCTAGTTTCCCTGCAGCATCTCTTTGACTGACCTCCACTGACCTTGCTTCTGGACTTCTGACTCGGCAAGTACGCTTCGGATAGGCCTGGCAGATTTACAACCCGACTGCTGGCTAAGGACTTTCCTTCCCTGCCAAAGACCCAGGCATTTCCAGCCCCCCCTGACACTGCTGATGCAGTGTAGAGCTGACAGTCAGGGATGATAGGAGCTGTAGTCCAGCAGCATTTGGAGAGCCATGGAGTGGCCACCCCTGCTCTAGATATTGTTGAACTCCCAACTCCCATCAGCCCCAGTCAGCATAGCCAATGGTAAGGAAACATGCGAGTTGTAGTCTGACATCACCTGGAGGCTCCCCTCCCATGCTGTAGAGCATTTCAATTCAAAAATTGCTTGACGATCCCTTCATAATCCACTCTGGATCCTTTTTCTATTAGATGTTCTACAGTGCTGTGGATCTACAAACAAAGAAAAGCTGCCCAACGTCGGTTTATGGAATGACTCGGCTATCCATTGAAGGACAGCAAAATGAGATGTGGAGGGTATACTTGGCCTACACAATTTGTGGACTATATTATCATGATAAATGCATTTTTATATTGGGAGAATCCTTTTTTTCAAATAATGACTAACGGCATGCATCCATTAGTCCTTTTTGATTTTCTCCAAATGTTTATGTGTTTATTGTTTGAGCTCTTTCACACCAGCTGTTCCTGAGCAAATTCAGTTCTCAAAGTCCCTGCTAGGTGGCATGGTAACCACTTCAGAGCATGCCTTGAGACTGAAAGAGAGTCCTAAAGTCCTCATAAAATCATGCCTTAAGAACAGGGACACTCTTTTCACAAGGTTCTCTTTCCTAAGCTATTCATTATGAGAATTCTTCATACAATACATTAGAAATACAAGTAGCAAAAAGGGGAGATTTCAACTTGTTGAAAGAATAACATGGAAGAATGGTGAGGGATTGAAAAGCGTTATTACTGCAATGAAGCCAACTCACACTAGATGTGTGAGCAGATCTAGAGCAACCTTTTCCAGCCTGGCGTGATCCAGATTTTTTGGACTACAGTTCCCATCAGCCATTGCCAGTATGGCCAGTGTTCAGGGATGATGGGAGTTGTAGTCCAAAACATCTGGATGGCACCAGGATGGGGAAGACTGCTCACATCACTTCAGGTCTAACTCATCTACACCAGCTTCCCCCCTTTTTTCTCCCTTGCTTCAAGGGATTGGTAGCTATGTTTTAATCTCTGATGGGTTTGTGCCCTGTATATTTTAGGGATAACCTCTTTCGGCTTATTCCACCTCACTCCTTGAATTCTATGGATGCAGCCTGGTGTTGTGTCTCTTCTTTTACTGGAATTTGCTCTGCTGGGACATGTGGTAGGGCTTTTTCAGTGACTGCACATTTATGCTATGAAACTCTCTTCCTAGAGACATCCAGTTGGACCATCTTTCATTCTGTGTTGTATGGATGGAATGATGAGTCAATTTTGGTTCTCTCAGTTTCTCATTTTTCAATCTTAAATTCAGTTCTCCACATTTCTGCAGCAAGTTGTGAATTCTTTTGAAATCCTCATGAAAATTATTTCCATTTTAGTGCAAATTTCTCCTAATAAATTTCGTACACAGTTTAGACTCATGTGCGCATATGTGCCAGAAATTTCTCCTAATATAATGCATTTGCTTATGTTATTTTCACCAATATATTCATTTTGTCCACACTTTTGTAAACATTGCTTGGCGGGAGAACTGCACTGCAAAATTCAGAGAAATGCAAACTTTGAAGGATGGCTGTTTTTCAGTTCTTATATAGTTTCAGAAACTGCAAATTTGATAAATCCAGCTTTAAAGGTGAATTGAATTTCTCTCCCATCCCTTACTGTGTTGTATAAACCTGATGAAGACGTTTTAGTTTCAGATGATGCAAGACCATCTGCTTTGCATACTCAAGGTCCCAGGTTCAATCCCCGGTATCTCCAGGTAGAGTTGGGAATGTTCTCAATCTGAAGCCCTGGAGAGCCCCTGCCAGTTAGCATAGACAATATTAAGCTAGATGGACTAAGGGTCTGACTTGGTTTTAGGCATCTGCCTATGCTCCCATGTCCAAGCATCAATTGTGGAGGTTTATAATCTTTTGGTAGATGATTTTCAATGTGCTCTTACTATGACTGTTTTGTCCTATAGGCCAAGAGTTCCCAAACTGTGGTCCATGGACCATCAGTGGTCCGCAAGCTTTGTTCAGGTGGTCCACAGCATGTCTGCATTAAATATTCATATTGGTTTTTAATTGAATTTTTATTATTATCTTTCATTACTTATTTTATTTTATTGGATTACAATTTGCATTCTGTGGAATGCAAATTGCAATATAATAAAATACAATATAAGCAATAACAGAAGCAATAAAAATACAATTAGAAATCAAACCGCTTCTCCTCTCCTGCCTCCTCCTTCTCTGTGGTGGTGTGTGTGAGTGTGTGATGGATCTGTGGCGAATCCGTGGCAATTGCAGATTTCAACCCTATTGCCTAGTCATCTTGGTGTTGTTTCTCAGGAAAGAGAACTGGGGGGGGCAGAATGGCTGGACATTTCACTTTTTGGGGAAAACCAAAGCAACAGAGCTACTTAGAAGCTTCAGCACTCCCTGATCTGCCTCGACATGCCTTGTTTATCTTGCAATTCAACTTAGTAATGTGAAAGATGACCCCAAGTATCCCGATCCACCCACACCAGATGCATACACTTTATTATTTAGATACGGATCCTACCCTCAAGCTTGACAGGCTCCAACTATGACCTAAAAACTCTGCCAGGGTCCTCCCATTTTCTATTAAAAATTTAACAAAGTCTACTTCTCATCCATCAGGCTTCACCCATGAGCCACAATCTGAGCTCACATGGTGGTGGGTCAGCTTGAGGAGAACATCCACAGATGATGTCAGCCCAAGGGAGATTGATGGGAGAGCAGGTGTTCTTTCACTGCACATGTACAGTAGCAATCTCTTTAAAAAGCAAAACATTTCTTCACTCATCCCAAGGCTGAGTTCTGGCACTGATAGTAGGCATTTGTGTCACAGCCACACTTTACATGTATATGTGTCCACTTCAAATATCTTAGGCATATACCTAAAACATAATATCATGTGTAAAATGGCCTTTAGTTCTCAAATACTCATTGTCAATGCCAGAAGGCCAATTCACACATTACACTATGTTTTAGGTATACACCTAAGGTGTTTGAAATGGACATCTACAAATGTAAGGTGGGGCTGTGGCAAACGTATCTTTGCAAGCATGTGTGCCATGAAGGTGTTCTTGTCAGGGAACTGTGATAGGCTGCAGCTCACTGTTGAGTGTGCACTGAGGGCAGATTGCCTGTGTGTTGTGTGAAAATGTTCTAACACCAGGCTCAACTTAAACCCTGGGTTTGATGTGCTCTTGAGGGTTAACCAAGGAAGAGGCAGAGGCAGCTTTGTAAGAAGTCGCATTTGGCACTTCTAAATGAAACTATCCTCTGTCCAGCTATCCTTAAGAAAAGCATGTCCTAGATTCTCTTCCTCCCAGGAGACAGTCCACTTAGTTGGCTAAACTGTCACTTAATTATAAATGGAAGGGCGCCAGTAGAAGGAAGCAGATGCAAGAGACTACAGTTGTTCAGATTTTCCCTCCCCACTTCCATTATTGGTCTCATCAGAAAAGTTTGATGAGGATTAGGCTCCAGGCATTCACTTCCACAATGGCTTACAAAAAGCTAGGGTATGCAAGCGGTGACAACCTCTTTGATATTTCATTTGTGGCAACCCCATTGAGTGTGTTGACATTGGTTTATTATTTATCATTCTAATGCATCTGCAAATAATGCCGCCCTGGGCTCCTGCTGGGAGGAAGGGCAGGATATAAATCTAATAAATCTAATAAACAAACAAACAAACAAACAAACAAATAAATAAATAATGCATATTAACTCACAAATGCCAGCAGGAGGGCAAAGGTCAACTAGAACAGGTGTGGTCAACCAGTGGCCCTCCAGATGTTGCTGGACTACCGCTCCCATCATCCCTCACCATTGGCCATGCCTGCTGGGGCTGATGAGGATGGTAGTTCAGCAACATTTGGAAAGCCACAAGTTAGCCACCCCTATACTAGAAGAACTGGAACTGATTAAGATCAGTGCAGTTTGTTTCATTAAAAAAAAGGGAAGGAGGTATTTTTTAACAAAAAAAAATGAAGTGAAGGGAGCTCATCTCGAAAAGGTGGTGGCGATAGTAAAATGGCTTGAGTGCAAGTTCTTGCTTTGACAAACTGCTCTGCTGATACTTGCAGCCACAAAGCTCCAAATCTGCACCCCAGCAGACCATTGTCTCCCCCCTTTCTGTTTTAATTTTTTTAGCTGGTAGATGTTTTCATTGTTTTAAATAGGTTTTCAATTACTTGTTTTTAACTGCTTTATTGATCATTTTAATGTTTTTTTGTAAACCACTTAGAGGTCTTTATATTCATAAATAAGTAAGTAAATAAATAGCCATTGGGTAGGATATTTGCTTTGCATGCAGAAGGTCCCAGGTTCAATCCCCGGCATCTCCAGGTAGAGCTGGGAGAGACTCCTGTCTGAATTCTTGGAGAGCCACTGCCAGTAGTGTAAACACTACTGATCTATATAGACTAGCGGTCTGACTTGGGTATAAGGCAGTTTCCTGTGTTCCTATGGTACCAGATAGGGATGGGATCCATTGGCTGGTGCCACTTCAAAAGCATTCTGTTGACCTAACCAGCAGTATTGATTCAAGTTCATTCTTTGTCCGCTAGCTGGGGCTTTTACAGATCCATTACCCCCCCCCGAAAAATATTTGTTGGAATGTATGAGGTTCAACTCCAACTTGGTGGGTTGAGGCTGCATGGGGTTAATAAGGGTAGCTAGAGAGCTAGACCTCTTGCTGCTTGAGGCTATACCTATCCCTTTGATCCTTCCGTCTCTTCCCTTCCTGCTGTGTTTTAAGGTTGTTGTAACCTGCCCTGAGACTCCTGTGCTGTGAGTAAAAACAATAAAAGAACAATGTATTTGAGGACATATTCAAGGGGGGGAAATCCAGAGTCAGGGGAAAGCTGCTGAAATTTGGAGCAAACAGGACCACTCTGCAAAAATGGAGAATATGTGGTCCACTGAAAAAATCCAATGCTAAATCTTAATTCAGTGAAATTCTCACCCATCCCTACTATTAGTTCATGGTAATAATTTAGGCTGTAATCCTAACCCCACTTACCTGCAAGTAAGCCGCCCTGAATTCAATAGGACTTCTGAGTTGATATAGTTAAGACTATGCCTCTAATATGTCTGTTTTGCTCTTGTGTTGGCTGCTATTTTACTTACTTTGCATGTAAGTTTTAATGAAAGGCAGTTTAGAAATAGTTTTAATGAAATTTATTTATTTATTTATTTATTTGATTTATATCCCGCCCTTCCTCCCAGCACGAGCCCAGGGCGGCAAACAAATGCCAAAAACACTTTAAAACATCATAAAAACAGACCTCAAAATACACCAAAACAAAACAATGTTAAAAACATTTTTTTAAAAAAGCTTTAAAAACATCTTTAAAGAAAGGGTTAAAACATATTATTAAAAACACATATTAACAAGCAATTCTAACACAGACGCAGCAGGAGCCCAGGGCGGCAAACAAAAGCACTAAAAACACTTTAAAACATCATAAAAACAGATCTTAAAATACATTAAAACAAAACAACTTTAAAAACATTTTTTTAAAAGCTTTAAAGACATCTTTAATAAAGGGTTAAAAACATTGTTTTTTAAAAAGGCGGGTTTTAAAGAAACATTAAAAAGCAATTCCAACAGATGCAGAAATAAATAAATCACCCTTGGAAAAGGTCTCTCCCTTGTTTCTGGCGGAGTGATGTGTCACTCTGTTGATGGTGGGAAGCTGGCTGAAGCAATAGGAGATGTGCTTTAGCCTCGTGTAAGGGCTGGGGGGTTGGAATGTAGCCTTAATGATTTATTTTAATTGATGGAGGTATTTTTGCTTTATTGTCATTTGTGTATATTTTGTCAATATGATATGAAATAGATTCTTGAATCTTGCTAATTGTGTTTATTTTTGTTATATATTGAATTATATGATTTTTTTGTATATTTGGTTATTCCTATGGTTGCAAACCACCTTGAATACAGTAATGTAGAAAGGCAGTATACAAATGAAAAATGAAATGAAAATGAAAAATGAAATGAAAAGTGCCTGTCAAAAAACTTTCTCAATCAGAAACAAGTGTGCATTCTCTTCTTCAGAACTCGTTATTATTATTATTATTAGCATTATTATTATTAGCATTATTATTATTAGCATTATTATTAGCATTAGCATTAGTTGCCTGCCCTTCACCCAGAAGTCTCAGGGCAAGTTACAACAACCTTAAAATACAGTGTTAAAGACAATTAAAAAGGTAAAGGTGTCCCCGCACTTGTAGTGCTAGTCGTTTCTGACTCTTAGGGTGACGTCTTGCGACGTTTACTAAGCAGACCATATATATGGGGTGGGATTGCCAGTTCCTTCCCCTGCCTTTCTTTACCCCCCAGCATATGCTGGGTACTCATTTTACCGACCACGGATGGATGGGAGGCTGAGTGGACCTTGACCCCTTTTACCGGAGATTCGACTTCCTCCTTCCGTTGGAATCGAACTCCGGCTATGAGCAGAGCTTTCGGCTGTGTTACCCCCACTTACCACTCTGCGCCATGGAGGATCTTTTTAATTTAAAGACAATTAAAGACCCACAAAATAGGGTGGGTCACAAAAATATATATCTTAGGTGTCAAAGGCCAAGGTAAAGAGGTGCATTCTCTTCATTTTTAGAAAGATGGCAATGCATCATGAGATTCCAGTCTGTCAAGCGCAATGTTTGAAGAGATCCTTAGTGCTTTATAAAATTTGAAAAATGAATGATTAACTTTGAACACCTTAATGCATTTCAAACCACTCCAGATGCTGAGTACGTCCCTCATCTGATGTATGTATGTTCTATAAATAAAGCCAGGAGTTTACCAAAAGCAGACACGTTTAAAATACTTTGTGAAGGTGGGAAACTCTCACAAACACATTAAAAAGTGCTTCAAATAATGCTGTTGATATTAGAGAAAATTATTTCCTTGCATTGTCCCAAATTCATGAGACTATAATATAGGACTCCATGGGGATGATGTCAAAACTGTCTAGAACACTAAGAGTAGGGACATATTTTAAAGAAAACCTTGTCAAGCTTGCATTTTCATAAACACAATGCGATTTGCACAAGGTTTCTCTCTCTCTTCCTCTCTCTCTCTAGTGCAGGGGACGACAACCTTTGTAGGCCCATGGACACCTTTGCAAACTGGAGACATTGTTGTGGGCACCACACACACATGCACATAAACACACACACTGCAACCTATTCTACTGACTACAATAATATACTTCTTTCAAACCTAATTTCAGCACAGGGGATGGGGGAGTCCACTCTGAGGGCACCAGGAAAGGCTTCTGCAGGCACTCGTGTGCCCACAGGTGCAAGGTTGGCATCCCCTGCTCTAGTGAGGCACAGGATGTGCCCAGAAGGCTTGGGGAGGGAGATCTTGATGTCCGTTAACATTACGGTTGCCAGGTCAGAAACTCTGAGATTTCAGGGGCGTGCCTGAGTGATGGCATGGGGCGGGCCCTACTGATGCTATTAAACATGATACATTAAGCATCAGCCACAGCTCCTTGGAGCATACAATTCAAAGAAAAACATTTCTCTGATTGGAAATTAAGACAGAAATCTTAGCTAAAAGATGGAGCCTGGGTAGGGAACATTTAATATAGCCTACTTGCTTCTGGCAAGAAGGGTTTAAGTGCCCTCAGGCCAGGCCAGTCACCAGAAGGCCACTGTAGGAAGAAAGGACCCTAGTGTTGTGGAGATGTTAGACGGGAGTACTCAGGAGTAAAGATGGATGCCCTTGAAGGCTGCAATTCTAAATATACTTACTAAGGGACTAAGCCCCATAGAACTCAATACCACTTATTTCTGAATAGATGTAGTTTGGATTGTGCTGTTGGTAAAGCTTGAGTAGGGATCCTTTGCAAAGATATCCATATCCAAGCAGTGTTGGCAACCCCCTGCCTGGAATGCCCTTTTAACATGGCTGCTCCAAACGTCTTTACAGATTTGACCCTTCACTTCAAAAGAGGTCTGAGAAATGAATAAGATTCTCTACCCTTTTCTGTCTACCCTATGGGCTGCTATAAACTCACTTTGACATCCAACCCAATTCCAGTGAGTAATAAGTGACAGAGAGAAAACACACGTGGTTTGGTCTACCTGCAGAGGCAGCAGCTCAGGAACAACAACAATTACAGCCACACTTCTCAGTATGTGAACTCTTTTACCACTATTGGGCAAGAAACAAACCATCATGCAACCAATAAGGAGCATCATCAGTGGGTTTAAAGGGGTTGAGCTGTGCACGTGGAACCACTGTTGTTGTTAGTATGGATGTAAGGGAGTGAGGTTTAAGGTAAATGAAATGCAAGCAGAAAAAAAAGAAGAGACATTGATGATTTCCTAAATGCAATACCATACCAACCACAACAAGATTCCTATGAGTAAGAGAGAAAACTCCCACAACCAGTCAGGATTCCTAACCAAAAACCAAAACTAAAAAATACCTGGCAGCCAGTAAGCCGAGGTCACAAAAATCCTCATGCAGCACTACCTGACCTGGGGGCTGTAGTTAGGGCAGAATGCTGCAGCACGATTGCTGACATGAGTGAGACCCTATCAGCACATAATACCTCTGCTGTGAAATCTGCACTGGCTGCCAATTTGCTATCAGGCCAAGTTCAAGGTGTGCTTTCCATGTTATGGGTGCCACATAGCACTTGTTCTACTCTTGTAAGAAATCAGTCCCTTAGTGTGGCAGCACCTACTCTTTGGAACTCCCTGCCTATTGACATTAGGCAGACACCTTCATTGTATTCTTTTCAGCACCTGCTAAAAACAGTTTTGTTTAAGCAAGCCTACCCAGGCAGGTGGAAGCTATTGTATTTTTTATCTTTTTAACTCATTGCTGGTTTTATTGTTTTTAATGTTTTTAAATACCTGTCTTTAACTGTATGTGCCGATAATTTTATTGTTTTAATTCTTTCTATAAACTGCTTTGAGATTTTTTACAATAAAGCAGTATATCAATGTTCTAAATAAAATACATAAATAAATTTTAGAGTCACTGTGGCCCTTGGGTCTCTTTCCACTTCTAGTAACAAAGGAATCTGCCTTATACTGACTCAGGCCATTTGGTACCATCTAGCTCAGTACTGATGACATGGACTAGCATTGGCCCTCCAGGATTCCAGGCAATAGTTTTTCCCAGAAATTGAGTTTTGGACCTTTGCTTGCAAAGCATATGCCCTACCACTGAGCTGCAACCCTTCCCCTGTTTAAAAAAGTATCTTTTAAAATTGTTCTTTTCAATTCACTAATGAATGCACAGCATACCTAGGGCAGATCCACACTTCCCAGAATTCTTTGAGAGAAGCCATGACTGTCCAAAGTGAAATAAAGGCCTGGAGTGGATGGTTTACATTTGGGCGGGAGGCTACATGTGCCTGCTGTAGAATAAAAAGGTGGGGAAACATTGAAAAGCAGTGATACAGTTCACAATGTTTTCCTTTTGGAAAGGAAATGGGCTTTCCCTCTGCCCAGTGTCCAGTCACCCACCCAACGTCCTCCTGTCCTCCTCCTCCTCCCCTCCCTGCCCCTCTCCCGAGTCAGTGTTGGACTATGACCTGGGAGACCAGAGTTTGAATCCCCACACAGCCATGAAGCTCACTGGGTGACCTTGGGCCAGCCACTGCTCCCCCCCTCCAGACTCAGAGGAAAGCAATGGTAAAACCACCTCTGAATACCATTTACCATGAAAACCCTATTCATAGGGTCACCATAAGTCGGGATTGACTTGAAGGCAGTCCATTTCCATTTTCAAACATGATTGCACAGAAGTAAATCCCATTGAGCTCAGAAAGTATATAAATGATCAAACCCACCCTCCCTTCTCCTCCCTCCTATCTCCTCCCTCTTGCCCCTCCTCCTTCCTTTACCCCTCCCTCCCTCCCCATCCCCATCCCCATCCCCATCCCCTTCCAATCCCCTTCTTCCCCTCCCCCCTCCTCCCCCCTTCTTCCTCCCCATGGTCAGTTTTACCTGTCTTAAGCATGATTGCACGGGAGTAAATACCATACAACTCTATACGCATGCAAATGATGAAACTTGCCCTCCCCTCCCCCTTCCTTTGCCTCTTCCAATCTGCTCCTCCCCTTCTCCCCTCCTCCTCCCCCTTCCCCCCTCCTCTGAACATATTGTGGACTGCTTCTTGAAAATCTGGACTAAAACCTGGAACGGCTTCACTGCTCCACTGACTTTGGAGCCCCTAGGCTCCAATGGAAAGCATGGCATTTTGGATGAATTCACTGATTAGCAATTAATATGACTGTTGGGTGACCTGGCATCCTACAGAATGGGACCCCAGAAAGAGCTGTAATGTTTCTCTGTACGTAGAAGACTCAGTAATACAGTCCTCCCCCTTAACGGTCACTGCAGTGTGAGAGTTCATTGTAAGCAATGAATTCAATTGCAACATCTTCATTTATTTATTTTGCGTAGCCTTACTGAAAAATCCAAGAAGAGTTTCACTCTGTTTTTTCCTTCGAACTCTGTGATTTGAGATCAGTTAGTTACTTCACGCTTCCACCTTTGGCCTTTGGAGCCGGACACTGCCAGAGATTTCAAGGAGTGAGGTAGTGTCTCTGTCTGAGACGAGACAGCCTGACATTTGTTTAATAGGATGTTAATGGAATAAGCATGACCTGACTTCTTTTCTCTGTCTCACTCAAATGTCAAGTTTTACTTTTGATGGCTTATTGTGCAGATGAGCCTCAAATGACAACAGGGCACAAGCAAGATCAGTTGAATTTATTAGCATTATATGGCATAGCCTAGACAGGCCCATTGCTCTTGCAATTGGATTTTTTTCAGTCAATACTGTTGCTTTCTAACTACAGCAAGCTTTTTTGGAATGGTGGCAAGTCATCAGTTCGGAAGAAAAAATGCAGTTACTGGTACATTGCCAGTAAAATTGTAAAATGGGAGGGAGTTATATGAATGTGATGTTGGTAAGTGGCTTTGGATAGGCTATTAATGGGGGCCATAAGATTCAAGGTTAATGCAATCCAGGGCTATTACAGTAAAATCATAGACTTCCCATTGTTGAGGTCTAAATTTAAGTCTGCATGCTAAAAATGTGATACCTCCTTGTTTGGCTTTGAAACAACAAGAAAAATGAAGTCATAGCTTGAAAACTGTGTCAGATGTTCTCATAAAGGAAGTTTATTTATGTAGGTATACAGTGAAGATCTATTTGCTCACTGACAAAAATACATATGCATGAAATCACGTTAAGTAACTTGGAGGCTTCATTCTAATTTGTTTGCAAAGTGAGTGGATGCAGATGACTATTTGCTGAGTGGTTATTTATTATGAGGTGCAAGCTATTGCTAGGGAAGTAGCTGATGGTGAACTGTGGCCCCTTGCAACATCTCCATGACACAATGAAAGGCACTATAACATAGAAACCTAGGAAGCTGCAGTATGCTGAGTCAGAACACTGCTCCATCTAGAACACTGCTCTTCAACCTTGGGTCCCCAGATGTTTTCGGACTATGACTCCCATCATCCCCAGCCAGTTTAGCCATTGGTCAAGGGATCATGGGAGTTGTAGCCCAAAAACATCTGGGGACGCAGAGTTGAAGAACACTGGCCATAGCTCTCCAAGGTTTCAGTGAGGGGTCATTCACAGTCCTACCTGGAGATTCCAGGGATTGAATCTGGAATCTTCTGTATGCAAAGGAAGTATCCAACCACTGAGGTATCCCTCTCCCCCTTGTACCCCTCCTAAACCTCTCCAGCAACTCTAGGCCATGCAGTTGTTCCTAGGACAGGAGATGCTGGCAGAGGAAGAGCAATTCTGTAGGTTCTCACATGTAAGCCTAGATCTGATGTTACTAGAGTAGAGCAGGAGGGGCATGCACAAGTCTGGAGGCAGGACCCAGCATCCTTGGGCAGGCGCAGGGGCCCCTGGACCCAGGCAGGCATGCTGGTGCTGACAACAGTTGTTGGATTTGGCCTGCCTGCTTCCTCCCTTGGTTTTTTTGTATATATCTAGCTGGTAGTTGCTTATCATTTTAAATTTCCCACAATGCCTCAGAGTGATACAATGTTGAGGCATTGTGGGAAATTTAAATGGTGCGTGTGACTCATAGTCACCAACTGCAGATTGTGGCACTGCTGCTACTGCTCACCGAGTGCGCTGTGAGTAGCCCTGCCCCTGCCACAAATCAGACATTTGGTGGTCATGTGAAGAGGCTGTATGTGTGCAGGGCACCTTCACATGAGGCAGAATCCTGGAGGATTATCCCTTCTGCAGAGGAACTCTACACCTGTGTGCACATATGGCTTCTTCATACGGCTGTTGACCACGTGGCTGGTGGAGGAGTGTGAGAAGGGTCACTTCAGTGGCAGGGGGCTAGGATGATGGGTGTGCCTCTGTCCCCTCTCCTCAACACATGAGAGATGTGTTATTTATTTATTTATTTATTTATTACATTTATATCCCATCTTTCCTCCAAGTAGTTCAAAGTGGTGTACATGGTTCTGCCCCCTCCATTTTATCCTCACAACAACCCTGCGTGGTAGGTTAGGATGAGAGACAGTAACTGGCCCAGTGAGCTTCATAGCTGAGTGGGGATTCAAACTCTGGTCTCCCAGGTTCAATTACACCTTACTGTCACATTCATATACACTTCATTCATATACACACCTATTACGACACTGTTATATTTAGCTTGCTTTGCTGACCAACAAGAAGCTGAGAGATAACTTTGGCTGCAGCTGTTGGCATTATTTGGCCCCAGAACAACAACAATAACAAGGGATTGGTGAGATTTGTCCCCCTGGGAAATGCGTTAAAAAAAAAATTGCTTCTCTCAAAATTCCTCGAACATTTCTCCTGAACAGGAACCTCTAAATTCACCTTGACATTTCATGTTAAGCAGTGGTAGCTGGTGCCCACTGGGACTGGTGGGGCGGAAGGCAGGGAGGCCAATGGTAGGTGGAGCCAGAGCCAATGACAAGTGGAGTCAGAGCCAAGGACAGGCAAAGGCAACTCATTTTCGTTTTGTCCCCATCCTCCTCCCTGCTGAGTTCTGCAAGAGCAACTCTGAGATTAAAGAAAAGGAAACTGACAGGCTGTGCCACCCCCTTGACTGGTTGTAAGTAAGAAGGCAGGCAAGTGGGGGCTGGCTGAGGGCAACCTGACAGTGGTGGGTCAGTGCCCCATTCATCCTAATGGACCATCTTCCACTGATGTTAACATCTGTGCAACTTGCAATCTTTGAAATTTGCCTTGAAATTTTGAATTTGCCAAGACTGGGCGGCAAATTTAAACAGTATTCTCAGAAGGAACAACCAGTCACCTTAGCACTGTTCCAAATCCTGTCCTCCAATTTCTCCAAAGTTTCATTGTCCTGGGAAAGAGGCATCTGTTTTTCTGCTGCATTTGCAGGCAGAACTTCTTAAGACTTTGGTGAGTATAGGTTGAGCTTTCCTTATCATTGGAAGGTGGCCGACAGTGGTGTGTGGGTTTATCTTTCCAGTAAGCATGCCTCCATCACTCTGCAGCCTCCCCAGCTGTCGGCACTTCCAGATCTGACAAAGTTCCAAGGGAGGGGTTACCTCGTGTCGTCTTCCCCTGGGCTTTAACTGAAGCACAGAAAGCTGGGAAGGCTGACTGCCAAGTGCCTGAGACTGGTTGTCTGCTCATCTTATTTTTAAGGGAAAACCTTCCTTTTGCCCTTTACAAAAAGAACTCCACACTGATTTCTTTAAACTAGACCTCACTTTTATAATAATAATAATAATAATAATAATAAAACAGCTGTCAGTAGGGATGTAATGAGGCAGTGATTTCCATCCCATCCTGTGTTGCAATCAGCACTTTTTCTATTCTGCTGCTGTTTGGCTTCTGCTATGTTATTCATCTCACTATCGGCTATGGCCTAAAGTAATGCCATTAATTATGTAATTAATTTCAGTAGAAGGAAAATGTTGAAAACAACGCAGGAAACAAACAAAATAACATAATTATCTACATTACATTTGCACAGTAAAAAAACAATAGCAAATACTGCTCATATTCACTTACGTAATTTCCATTCCTGACCTCAGATGGCAACTTCTGCTCCGATTTCTGTACTGTTGTCAGGCACATGGTAGGCAGCTTCCCCACCTTCCTATGAATTAGCTTAGCTGAGTACATCATGAGATTTCCAGGAAGTGTGGGCACCTGGGAAAACTAGTGAATGTGGACCACCAAAGAGATGATTTGTACTGGAAGAAAGACATTCACAAAACCTCTCGGCCACTATGAAAGTAAGGTAAATGCAATGAAAAACCCTGCACTCCACCCATGAAAATTTCTCATGAAAATTTCTTTCCCTTTTGATAATTTTTGAATGCAATTTCTTTTCTCATTAATGGATTTATCTAGAATAGAAAAAAAGAAAGCACTTTATGCAAACACACAGGAGAAATGTTCAGCACAACAGCACCCCATAGTGCTGCCCTATGCATGGCCATAACCCCATAGTACCGTTCTGCTTACCTTGCCTCTTATTCTCTCACATTAATGCACTCTGCTTACAAATATTCAAGCTTTCTCTTCCTCAGCTGTCCTGCAGTGAGCGCTTAGCTGGGGATCTGCCAGTCAACCTGGTTTCTTTCTGTCTCTCATATCATTAACTGTAATCAAAGCCCTGCGGGCAAAATAAGACCTTTACTGACTCCTGGGTAGCCCAGCTGTTTCAGCCTTGCCCTCGGTGAAAAAAAATGCCACGTTTCAGCTTCCAGGAGGATGCCACTTTTGGAGCTGATGATCTTTTCAAGCAAGCAAGCCCAGTTGCCTTTGAGTTTTGTGTGCACATGTACCTGGACATCATTCTACTGATTTAAGTGGGGACCTGCACAGAAAATGGACAAACCATCCATTTTTAATTGTTTCCAGACATCAGTCTGGAGCCACAAATCACCATCATTTCACCCAAAGGTGGACATGCCATGGTGTGCTAATGGGGGTGGGTGGAGGGGAACCATAAGGTGAACTGAGCTGTAAAAGGAAGAAAGGACATAGAGAGAGAGAAATTTCTCCCTATGGTAGGCAGAAGACATTATTATTCATTATTATTATCATTAATTAATTGTGTATCCAACCCTTCAATCTGAAGATTTCCAGGTCAGTACATAAGAACATATTTAAATGCACAAGTACGAGATCCAAGAAAGCAACAAAATAAAACTTATCAAAACAAAACATCAAAATATCAAGGAATCAGCAATGCAGACAATCCCTCAGCAATCTCTCTCTTACATCTGCCAAATCTGTAAGCCTGGGGAAATTATGGTGCATTTATTTGACACCTAAAAGCTGATAGGGTAAGGGACAGCTGGATTTCTATGGGGAGGGAGTTCCACATCTGGGGTGCCACACCAGAGAAAGCCCTGTTCTAGTAGTGAAAACTATCATCACAATTCTTTTCCAATAGTGAGTATGAAGATGTCTAGTTTTGGTTCAGCTGCCTCCTTGCCTTTTAATAATCATTCAACCCTGCTGATGATCAGCTTCGGAGTTCATCGTTTTGAAAGCCCCTTTGGTTTTGCTTTTTGAATTGAGGGTTGCAAAGAAGCACTGTGCGCATGAGCCACAAGGGAGAAACAACTGTGACAAAGAGCCAGAGTGTATAAAGCGAATAGAGATAACAGTGTAATTCTGTCTGACAGCAGGAAATGGGAAACTGAGCTGTCCACAAAACCGTTCTGTTGTAAATGCAAACCTCCATTATCTTTTGGTTGTTGTTTTTTTTAAAAAAAATGACAACACAGAGATGCAACTGGAGGCAAGAAAATGGTGCCTCTTCAGGGATCTGATGATCAAAGCAACTACTGTCAACACGGTAGTGAACTGCAACATACTAAGAATTTTCAAGTCGGTCTGCAAGCTTTAATCAAAACTTCAATCGATTAGCTGGTGAGGGCTGGTTTTAATAGCCGAGGGTAATTTTAATTGGTGAAGCTGTTTATTTCTTTTCTGTAGCTCTTGTGGTTCAGCTGTATTCCTATAATAGAGAATGAAAAGGAAAACATGAAAGGCAATAGGTTCTTCACCACCAGTCATTCTTTTTATTGCATATTCATGCAATATTTGTTGCACAGTTATTTGTGCTCTTGATGCTATTGCAGCGGTCGCATGTGATCAAGCTCTCAATACTGTTTGTGTCTGCAAAAATGTTGGGGCAATCAGACTGGTCACTTCCAATCAGTGCGTATCCTGTAACTTCCTGCTTAAATCCAGTGAAATTTATACCACAAATATTCTGGTTTATTTTTGGCCTGCTTTTGTTGCACCATAGTCCCTATGGACAGCACTAATGGTTGCATTCAGACGTGGATTTATTGTGTTAGTTTTCCTGATTATAGCGCTAGTGCTTCTGTCCTGCTTTCTAACTTTCCTTTTATACTGCATTACCTGTTACATTATGGAGCAGTGGCTTTTTGATCAATATACTGCCATGTCACACTAAATTTCATTCATGCCAGTGGGTGTGGTGAGAGACAACAGCAAATGTCATCAGACATGTCACGACCCTGGCCCTTTATACATATGCATGCTTCTGTTCCCCTATGATTCACCATGCAATATGCCAAAATACTACCCAAAAATTCATTCTGGGGGTGTGATCTATGAATACTTCAGGTCTATGACTGCAATAAATCTTAAAAAAAAAAAGAATACTTCAGGAAATTTATAATGCAAAACTCCCATGATATTCTGGGTTTCCAGGGTTGCACGTAGATGTTTTTCCTGGAAACAATTAACATGGGCATGAGTGCTAAACTTCTGCTAGATTTAGCTAGATTGCCAGAAGTGGATCTTAAATCATGTGAAAGATCTCATAAAATGTGGAATTTAACAGTAAGGAAAACAGAGTAAAGTACGTTCTGTGCATCCTTTGGGGTGGTACAGATTCTGCTAGCATTGGGGAAGCATCATAGAACAAACTGAAGCAAAATAAATCTACCACTAATGCACCGTTATTGTGTTAAGGACATGTTGCAGAAGACGCCTGCAGTAAAACACCACTCCAGAGGGACTCATCGAATGGTGGGTTCCCCCCACCACACACACAACATCACTCTGCCTTCCAGTTCTGGGCAGGAGTGCATTTGTGGTGAGTCTGGAAGACTAGCAAGAAGCCACTTCTGGCTGTCAGCTAGCGTGTGCCAGCACAGGGGAGGAGTGGGCAGAGGCTTCTCTTTTCACCCGCCTCCTCTTGTTTCCTCTTCAGGTGGCACAGCACCCAGCTAGCCCCCTGGTGTGCAGTGTGAGCTTAGCCGGTCACCAGCTTGGAGGTCAAGTAGGAATTTTTTATCCTGTATTTAACTGGTGAGGGGATTTTTTTAACCTACTTCATACTGTAGTGCTGTAGATAGGAGCAGTTAGTGGTGGATGCTGGATGGGGTGGGTGAAAAATTCATTTCAGGTTGCATTTTGATGTATCAAATTCCCCCTTTCCAAAACAATATGAGAACCAAAACACAACCATCCTTTGAAATTTGCACTTATTTGAATTTTGCAATGCAGTTCGGCAACAAACCAATTTTGACAAAGATGCATATGCTAGGGGACAGTGTGCATAAAATGAACATATGAGTGAAAATATCATCCACAATGCATTATATGATGAGAAATGGCTTGCAAGAAACTACCTACAAAAATGTGTTTATTTGGAGAAATTCACACTAAAACACTGGAGAATTTTCATGCTGCAGTAATGTGGAGAACCAAATTTAAGATTAGAAAAATGATAAACTTAGAGAACCAAAATGAACAGATCTTTCCATCCCTAGTGCTGGATAATTAGGTTGATTGCTATTTGGTCACTTGGCAGATGTGTGCAGGAAAGAGAAGCGGGACATAAATGGTTAGTACCCCGAGGCACTTCTCAAGTGAATCGTGATGTCAGAAACTTGCACACTGGGCTGTGTGACCCATGGGGCAGGGTATCAATCGCTGTTGAGGTGTTTAATTCACGTGAAGTCGTGAGGCTTTGTGAGTCAGGAAGACCTCCCTCCTCACCTGAACGGGTGTGGCTTTAGAAAAGATCTGCAAGTAAGGTCAGCTTGACTCCCTGCAGGGTAGGCTCACCCAGCAACGAGAGGCTTTAGTCTGAGAGAGGATTTGCATATTTTCCACACATAGTCTCATTCCCCTATGCAGTTCATAAGTTATAAGTTCTTCAGTTTGTACATTCTTAAGTTGTAACTAATAACGTGCCCCTAGCTAAATCCCACACCTTGTGTCTTGCTTCTTCATTTCCTGTGTCCTAACACAAAAAAATTGTGACATATCTTACACTTCTTGGAATCGTTTGAATAGACCTCAATACAAGGTAATGTGCAAATTCATTTAAAACACACTTGTTAACTGATTGGTTAAAAGGCATGTGATTAATCAACTAAAACACCTTTAACAGGCCTAATTTCAAGCTGGCTGTCCCAGGTTTGGGGGCATGGGAACTTAGGAGTGGATGGCTTGCCACCCTGGAGCGTATTACAGAATATTCTGTAAACAAATGCTTATGCATTGCAGTGACATGTTTAGCTGCAATGCAGCGTGGAGAGAAATCACTGATCGTAATGGGAAATGCTTTCTGCTCTTTCAGTGTTGCTTGATCCAAAGCAGTCTAATAGACTGTAGATTGTCCTCATTTTCAGAGTGTTTATCTTCCATCTTAAAGTGTTTAAACAACCTTCACTTCCCTCCATTTGCCAAAATCCATTCAGCTCTTACCATTCCACCCTCTTATACTCCAGTAAGTGGTACAGATTCTGCTAAAAGTCTTCATTATCACCTTTTCCAGTTACAAATGAAGCAGACACTTAGTCATAGAAACAAGTTGTAAATGTTCCCTGGAGCTATAGACATAACTTGAGATGGGGGAAAAGCTCTTCCAAATGTAACATAATGAAACAGCGTTGCATTCAAATGATTCATATTACTTTACAGGGTCAAGATCATCTATCAGTTTGAATGCATTAATGGATGAAGTTTGGAACACAGAATGAGTTAGTCTGCATGTTAAGTTGACAGGTCTATCCCGAGTTAATTAAGCTATAGGTTTGATAATAATGATACGCTTTTCATTTGAAGTTTGACTATGGATGGAGCTTGAATCCTCTTCAGCAAATTATAATTTCCTGTGCATAGGAAAATGTGGGTGCAGAGAGATGAATATAAAATGAAAGCGAAGAACATAGAGATGAATAATTGGATAGCCAGAAATTGAAAGAATGGATTTGTTTCCAAAATTGCTCCACTGTGAAGTTTGATGTTCAGTATCCAGACATTTTCCAAATAATAGGCTATTTGCTGACCATCTGGCAAAAATGTGATTTCTATATTTCTATTTTATATCCAATGATATCCAATGATAGCTGATATTGCGACAGTATTTGATGGCTGACATGTAATGCCATGAATTAGGCTGTATTTGGCTGTGCACTTGCAATTGTATTCCATATTTGACAGTATTTATGGGTGGGCATGCCATAGTATTTGGGAGAATCTGAATTTGCGTAGCACCAACCTGCTCCAGGATTTTCCCTCTCCATAACCCATGTTTATGTTTTAAAGTTGTTTGTCTTATGCATCTTCTGTGTGGCCTCCTCTTTGGTGATAATGAAATCAGGGGTGCTTAACCGGGGAAGATTTTGTTTCTGTAGATCCAGCATCATCACTTCCACCTGCCTGCCTTTTGTCTTGGATTAATTTTTACAAAAACAAAGAAAGGTACTTCAAAGTGCTATTTTGGTGCTCCTGTCTTTTCACCTGAGTCATTGTCTGCTGGGCTTTACTCAAGTGCACTTCAAAAGGCAAAGAACCCTGCGCTTTTGGCGGATCTGCTGAGTGTGTTTTTATTTCATTAACGAGGCCTGTTTTTTATTCATGAGCCTAATAATGGGCTATATGTGACGTGCAAAGGCAGAAAAGAAGAGGTAGAAATCACATCAGTCGGTACTTCAACATTCAATTATTGGCCAATGGAAGTGAGGCTTTTGGCTTAACTCAATGGTTTGACATATTGATTCATTCGTTTTTATGTATTTTAAAATTTAAGATCCTGCCCTTCCATTTTTTGGGTTGTTTCCAGTGAAGTCATCCAGTTAGCCAAGTACTTCTGCCTGTGCAATGGAACTTTCCCTCCCTGTCTTCTCTCCCCATCCCCCCATCTATTCCAGAGAGTGAGGGGAACCCCTACAACCGATTTGGAGGGAGTACAGGGGGTGCATAGGCAGAGGAGAGGGAGAGGAAGGTACAAGTCCTTGCACCAATGGGACAACTTCATTGGACATAACTGGTGATGCTGATGGTGCTGATTTCTTATAACCTGCCCTTCCATATAGCCCAGAGTAGCTGACAAAAACATTAAAGACAAAATTAAGATCATACTCTAAAGTACAATAATCCATGCAAAAAAACCAAGCAGTGATACAGGAATATGAATAGGGTCATTCTTATTGAGCCCCAAAGGGCTGGAAAAATAAATAAGTCTTGAGGTGACACCTGAAAGAACATACCTTGGAGGAATCTACAGGGAGGGACTTCCATAGAATTTCTATACATGTTCCATTTATATAGAAACACAGATATTTCCATGGAAACTTAAAGAATCAGAAAAGTCAGAAATGATATTGTTGCATGTACCCCAATCTGAGAGCAGTGTGAGATTTGCAGGGTTTGGTTTCCTTGAAATGAAGGTCAACGGAGACTATGGTGTCTTTAGGATATATGGTTTTATTTATACATATATACAACCTGAGCGTAAGATGGAAGGGCTCTCAGCATTAGCATCCCAATGGATCTTGCTTCCCCATCAGGTTTCTAGGGGAGTCTTCTCAAAGCCATAGCTTTGGATTCAGCACAGAGAATGAGGCAAGCCTCTCTGTGTCTTTCCAGCTCCCAGCTAAACCTCAAACACAGAATGAACTTGGCAGGCATGTTCAAGACACAGTTCTGCATTCACAACATAATTCTATCTTCTGTCTTTTAAGGTTGACCACCAGTTCTGCATCCTGTACCTGTTTTTCAGATAGAAGGGAGAAAAACTTCTCATCAGTTTTGCATGACCATTGCTTCTTTGAAAAATGCCTCCATGGTGGGAAATCTGGAATTTATAACATTGCAATTGTTACTAATTTTTAAATTATCCATGTTTCCCGCTGTTTTTCCAAGCTTATTTGGAATCTCCTGCTTTAGTTTTCTATCATAGTTGCTTTTTGCAAGACATTCTGAATTTCAAAGGAATTGGTCTCCATGGTTCCTGGCTGCTGCATTTGGTTGTGGCACTGTTTACAGAAGATAGGAGCCAAAGGAGCTATATTTCCTGTGGTTCCCAACTGCTCTGGATACTGCTCCCCGTGGTCACAGCAGCATTTAGGGCCTAAATTCTGAGGTCCTGCTACCTGAATGGTGCACTGGAACCCTCTCCATTACACCCACCAAGGTAAATTTGAGGAAAGAAAAGTAAGAAAAGAAGGTCTCTTGAGGGACATGTACCTATTTAGGATTATCCCTTCAAGGGGTCTGGGTCCTAAATGGATTCAGGAGGTGTGGCCCCTTTAAATGTGGTGTCTGAAGTACCCAGGCCCAGCACTAGCAGGTAGCCGAGGGTCCAGAAACTCACGGGGTCCCTGGCCAGCCTGAACCAAGCCCTGCCATGATGGCTACCATACACCATCAGTCACCACCCTAGCAGTGGTCTTGGATGGCTAGGGCCGCATGAACAGCAGGGGGCAGCCAAGCACTGGAGCAGCAGCCCACAAGCCTATGGGGAGCCGGTGGGACTGAGGCTCCAGCAGTGGATGACTGCACCGCATCCCCACAGGTAGCATGTTAGGTGCTGCATGGTGATGGGCCCCACCAGGCCCAAATAGGAGATGTATTATTGCCTGATGGATGTTGGTTGCTAGAAGCAAATGCGAAGTGATTTTCAGAAGCAAAAAAGAAAAATCTGTTTTTTAAGCTCTGGCCATGGAATCATGAGAAAAATATCTCACAACTTCCAGAGGTGACCAACTAACAAGATGGCCAGGAGCAGCATTTGCTCATTGTATGTCACCTGATCACTTTAAGTTAGCAAACGTTACTATCAGTAATCATTGCATCCATTCTTGAATCCCTTCCCCAGGGACAGACAACTGGTGGCTTGAGTGCTTGGACAACTCCCAAAGGTTTCCAGTCTGGCACCAAAGTGTCTTCTTCCTTTTTTTGATACAAAGGGACAATTGTTTTGCCATTCAATGATGGAATCAACATGGGTTGTTAGTCTGTGTTGTACTATACATCCTAGGAAGCAATTTCATATGTTCAGTTACAAAACAGTAGCCATATAAGTAGGGTTGTCAACAGTGGTGGCTGGTGCCCATTGGGGCTGGTAAGGTGGAAGGCAAGGAGTCCAACAGTAGGTGGGACCAGAGCCAATGACAGTCAGAGCCCCCCATTACTGATTGTAAGTAAGAAGACAGGCAGGTGGGGACTGGTTGATAACAAACTGGGATTGGTGAGGCAGTGCCCCATTTGGACTGGCCTCTACTGGTTGTCAACCTGCCAATGTTTTTACAGTAAAATGGTGTTCTGTTAAGATAGCTAGTGCTGGCAGCAAACTCCAGATTTGTTGCTAAGGGCAGTCACCAAAACATCCTGCTCCACCTACTATTGGCTGCTTGCTTGCTATAGGTGCTTGCTAGCTTTCAGATCTAAGGAACAGATACTAGCCAGATTATTTCATTTATAACATGGGCTCTGAGGTGGGCCCCATTGTCCACCTGCAACTGTTGTGGGATAGGACTTTCTCAGCAGTGCGAGAAAGTGCAACTGTGGAACTCCCTTCCCATGGATGCATGGCTGCCCACATCACTAATGGAGCTTCTACCAATTAATTAAAAGATTTCTGTTCTCCCAAGCCTTTGGAGGATCTGATTGCCTTTGTTGCCTCTTGGTTCTGTTGGCCTTGCAGTTCTGCTGTTGTTAATCTAAGATCCTTTTACTGTAACTGTGTTTTATTGCTCTATTCACCTTCTCTTGCCACTCCCTAGGGATGTCAGTACCATACAATGGCAGTTGAGGCCACAAATGACAAAGTGCATTCTGACAGTGTCATGTGCTCCCAAATGTGCCTGATACAACATCAGTTTCCTCTCTCTGTGTGTGTGTGTGCATGTGCACGTGGCAGAAGGTCATAAATGCTTTGCATTTTTCTGTCTTCCACACTAGAAAACAATAAAAGAACAGAATGAACCTTGTGCAGCACCCTGTAGCTGATAATAGAAGGGTTTTAAAACTGCACATAGGCAATAGTTTGTTAAAAATAAACTTAAGACACATTGATGCATTTCTGAAAGATGCTCACAGATACATGGATGTTGATCTATCTTCTATAAACAAGAGCAGGACTACATGGATTAGAAGACTACCAGGCCAGCTCACAGATGATGACATACAAAAGTCAAGAGGGCTACATTGCAGATTTATTTTCAAAATAAAAAGCAAATACCTATGTGTTGTTAGTTTGAGGAGCAACCTTTCTGTTAGTTTAAAACCTGCTAAAGCAGTGTTTGTTAGATAGTAGAATTTGTCTTGATATGATAGAAAATATTTGAGGAGACCACCATGCTGGATGCACTGGAGACTGGTTCTGTTGGAACGAATTAGACTTAAGCTTAGGCAGGTGTGTGTGTCACATGCCAGTGATGGGTGCAGCCATAGGCAAAAGGGGGTGGGGCAGAAACAAAAATGGGCAGAACAATGCAGGTGGCTTTTACCTTTACATAGTAGGCTAAATTCCAGCCACAGAAAAGAGGTTATTTGCTCTCACACCTCTCTCTCCTCTATCCAAGCGAGCAAGAGGCATTGTCATAGATCAGTGACATAGTGCACCCAGGCAAAAGCACTCAAGGAGGGTTTGAAGCAGGGTTGGTTAGGGGTATGATCTGGGGAGACTCCTGTGGGTGGAGAGAAAGACCTGGAGGGCTACATTTGCCCCCACAACCAGGCCTGAGGTGCATCAGAATAGAATAGTAGAGATGTAAGGGACCTATAAGGCCATCAAGTCCAACCCCCTGCTCAATACAGGAATCCAAGTTAAAGCATACCTGACAGGTGGCTGTCCAACTGCCTCTTGAATGCCTCCAGTGTTGGAGAGCCCACCATCTCCCTAGGTAATTGGTTCCATTGTCATACCACTCTAACAGTTAGGACTTTTCCCCTGATGTCCAGTTGAAATCTGGCTTCCTGCAACTTGAGCCCATTATTCCTTGCCCTGCACTCTGGGATGATCAAGAAGCAATCCTGGCCCTACTCTGGGTGGCAACCTTTCAAGTCCTGGAAGAGTGCTATCATATCTCCCCTCAGTCTTCTCTTCTCCGGGCTAAACATGCCCTGTTCTTTCAGTCTCTCCCCATAGGGCTTTGCTTCCAGTCCCCTGATGATCCTTGCTGCTCTCCTAATTCTGGTATACAAATGAGAACAAACACAATTGAATATACATTGCCTGTCTATCTGTTCAGATCTTAATGGAATAGCCAGATGAAAGTTCTCTATTTGGATGCTATATAGTAAAAGTTTATCTTCAAAAGCTTGGCACTCCCTGAAGAAAGAATTTCATGAGAAAGCTGGCCTCTCTCTTCTCTTCTTGGCTAGGCGCTTGCCAAGGGTGGGGGAGGGATCTTGCAAGGTTCCTCTCATATGCCTGCAGTTTTTTTTCTCCTAAAGTGATGCAGCCACACCGTCCATAGAGTGTTCCCCATATCACTGAGGATCCCTTCCCATAAATGGCTACAACAGTAGTGTATGATCCTCAGTACAATAATCCACCTCCCTCTTTTGCCAATAGATAGGTGGACTGAACTCTGAATAGTGCCACAAGGTAAAGTGAACAGTTTCATCCCTCTTTAGGTATCTTCCCCAATAGCTCTGAAATGGGGGGAACCTCTGTAGGGGAGGGGTTAAACTGTTTCACAAAAGAGTCTCTTGGTTTCATCTCAGCTCTAATAAGTTCAAAGACTCACAATCAGCTGGGTTCAGGGGAGAAGGGGAGACTATCTGAAAAAGCCAAGTTTTATTCGATAATGGAAAGCCATCTATGGGGGAGCCATTCAAATCCCAGTACATGGGGTGCCTTATAATGTGAACACCACTGCAAAGAAGCCCAGGTCCTTCAGTCTCACTTTCATCACCTGGGCAGAAGAAGGAATGGAGAGTAGAGCCTCTCCTCAGAACGGAGTTATTTATGCTGACTCACCCCTTCATGACTCAGCTGAATGTGTGAACTAGCCATCGTGTTTGAGGCAATGAGAGGTCATATGAAAGTCTTTTCTCTGGATTTGCGATGGCTCAATCAAGCGGCAGGCCATAACTTGCAGTCTGATAAGCATCTATTTATGAACCTTGTTTATCTGCTCATTCGTTACCAGTTAAGACTAGGGGAATTCTCTATTGGCATGTGGGTGGGTTATGTCATAACATATAGGGAGCCTTTCACATGATAGGTCCATGCGAGCATCCAAAACTTCAGTGTTTCATATCTTGCCCCTAGTATTTGGCATAGCAATTACCTCATTTGATAGATGCTATTTAAAAAAATTACATCAAGGCCTTCTACTCTAAAGGGTAACTCTTAAGGGTCTTTTAACCTAGGTTATTAAATACAGATTAAAGATTAAGTGGATTAATTAGTGAGTGACTGCCAAGACAATTATGCAATGTTGTTTTGTAGTTTGTTGGGTGGAGCACACGAGACCATTAGTTCAATTCTGAAAATCATCTCAGAGCATGCTCCAGTTGAACATTCCCCTCTTCACCCCACCGGGCGATCCATCATCATCTGTCTTGTGGGAAGGATTCAGATTTTGTAATTGTTTCTTGTGCTTTTGTTTGTTTGTTTACAATGCAGTTTAATGTTTCTTGTAAGCTGCCTTGGACAGATTTGTTTCCTGAAAGGCAAGATGTAAATTATTGTAAACAATAAATATCCCTGAGCATCTCCAAGTAGAGCTGGGAAAGAGTCCTGTCTTGAAACCCCTGGAGAACCACTGACAGTCAGTGTCAGACAATGCTAAACTCAGTGGACTAAATAATCTGATTCAATTTAAAGCAGCTCACTATTTTCTTAATTGACTGGATTGTCATATCTGTCTGTCTATCTATCACACACATATAAATATTTGAATGCAACTTCCCATGTGATTGACTAGTTAGTACTAGGCATGGTTACATGGTGTCATTCAGATGTCTGATGTAGATACACATGGACCTCTGTATCAAAAGGCGGTATACCCTAATCCATCCTGTGCAGCAGTGTAAATGACACATTGTATCTGGAGAGTCACAGGTTCCTCATCCCTGGTCTAAGGGCAGGCACTGTTTTTTTTTAATCAATCTGTAAGCTCTGAGAGTCTTTTTGGCTGAAGAGCAGGGCAAAAATGCTTCAAAATGCTTCAAAAATTGTATAGGTTGGAGATAGGGATGGGATCCATTGGCCAGTGCTGGTGGAACAGCATTCTGTCAGCCGAACAGGCCATTATCAGAGTTCATTCTTTGTCCACTGGCTGCTGCTTTGTATTGTTCCCCTTCCAAAGATATTAATATATTTTGAAAGAAAACATTGTTAAATGAAAGGAAATATTGGTAAAATTATCGTTCTTAATGCTGATATTTTACAGGCAGGTTTTTTTAAAAAAAAAACCCCAAACATTTTTGAAAATAGCCGTGGAAAATTGCTACATACAAATCTGATCTGCAATGATAGAGAATAAGCAAATTAATGTAAAATTCAGTATCAATTCCAAATTGGGTGGATTTCTAGAACATCCCTAGTTCCAGATCTGTAGTCCTATCTGTATGGGTTGCTTACATGCCGCAGCATCCAACATTAACCTATCCAGTGAGTTGTGATCCATTAGGCATCATATTGCACAAAAAGGGTCCCACTGATAACAGAATTCTATTGCTGCCTTACTTCACAGCTTACTTGGGGGACAGAATCGATAAATAGCACAAATGATGGCTAGGATTGTTTTGCAAAATCAGCCCCAACTAGATTTTTAATCTTATCCTTTTATCCATCTATATCCCACCCTTCCTCCCAGGCTGCAAATAAAAACACTAAAAACACTCTAAACATCATAAAACAAACTTTATATTAAACATATATATTAAACAAAGCATCTTTAAAAACATGTTGAAATAAAACATCTTTTAAAAAAAGCTTTAAAAACATCTTAAAAAGCAATTCCAACACAGAGGCAGACTGGGATAAGGTCTCTACTTAAAAGAGGAAAGTCTTCAGTAGGCACCGAAAAGGTAACAGAGATGGCGCCTGTCTATTATTTAAGGGGAGGGAATTCCAAAGGGTAGGTGCCACTGTGCTAAAGGTCCCCTTCCAGTGTTGTGCAGAACAGACCTCCTGATAAGATGGTATCTGCAGGAGGCCCTCACCTTCAGAGCACAGTGATCAACTGGGTATATAAGGGATAAGACGATATTTCAGGTATCCTGGTCCCAAGCTGTATAGGACTTTGTACACCAAAACCAGAACCTTGAACTTAGTCTGGTAGCTAATGGGCAGCCAGGGCAATTCTTTCAGCAGCGGGGTGACATGTTGGCAATACCCTGCCCCAGTGAGCAGTCACACTGCCACATTTTGCACCAGCTGTAGCTTCTGGACCAATCTCAAGGGCAGCCCCACATAGAGCACAATCCAGGCAGGAGGTTACCAGTGCATGAACAACAGCGGTCAGGCTATCCCGGTCCAGAAACTGCAGCTGCTGACTTACCAGCTGAAGCTGCTAAAAGGCACTCCTAGCTACAGAGGTCACCTGGGCCTCTAATGACAAAGATGGATCCAGGAGCACCCCCAGATTATGAACCTGCTCTTTCAGAGGGAGTACAACATCATCCAAAGCAGGCAATTGACCAATTATCCAAACTCAGGAACCACCAACCCACAGAGCCTCCATCTTGCTAGGATTCAGAGTTGGTTTCATAGCCCTCATCCAGCCCATCACTGGGTCCAGGCACCAGTCCAGGGTTTGCGCAGCCTCTCCCAATTGAGATGTTACAGAGAAACAGAGCTGGGTATCATCAGCGTACTGCTGACACCTCGCCCGAAATCTCAAGGGCTTCATATAGATGGTAAACAGCATTAGGGACAAGATGGTATCCTGCGGCACCCCACAATACAACTGCCGGGGGGGGGGAACAATTGCCCAATGCTATTCTCTGAAAATGACCCTGGAGATAGGATCAGAACCACTGTAAAACAGTGTCAGTATCCATCTCACCAAGTTGGCCCTAAAGGATACCATGGTCAATGGCATCAAAAGCCACTGAAAGATCAAGTAAGAATAACAGGGTCGTACTCCCACTGTCCTTCTCCTGATAAAGGTCATCCATCAGGGCAACCAAGGCCGATTCAGTCCCATAACCAAGTCTAAACCCAGATTGGAGTGGGTCAAGATAATCTATTTCATCCCAGAGTACTTGCAACCACAACCCTCTCAATCACCTTCCCCCCAAAAGGGGGTATTTGCAATTGGATGGTAGTTGTTACAAACCAGTGGGTCCTAGATGGGCTTTTTTGGGAGCAGTCAGATCACCGCCTCTTTCAGGGTGGCTGGAACCACTCCATCCTACGACACATTGACCACACCCTGGAACCGTATCATCGCAAGCACCTTGTCCATGTTGTCAGGCTGCATCAACTGAAACTGATCCCAAGAAGTTGCAGCAGACGTTGCACTGGACACTTCATTGGGGACTACAGTAAATGTGGATGGGGCATCAAGATTGCTATGGAGGCGAGCAACTTTACCCACAAAATGCCTTGCAAACAATTTGCAGTGGGCCTCCAAAGGGTCTAAAACTCCATTTCCTGGAGTTGATGTCAACAGACCCCTGACAATATGGAAAAGCTCCACTGGATGGCTACTTGAGGATGCAATGGTGGCAAGAAGTGGGCCTTCTTCACTGCCCTCAACGCCACACAGTGGGCATGGTTATGATGTTTTACTCGTGCCTGATCACAGCATGTCTTTCGCCAATTGTGCTTCAGCCATCATCCAGCCTGTTTCATTGCCCTTAGTTCACTGGTGTATCAAGGTGCAAACCAGGCTCCACAATGCCAAAGAGGGCACTCAGGGGCAACCATGTTAAGAACCTGATGTGTCTTGTTGTTCCAAAGCATGACAGGGGCTTCAACAGGGTCACCTGTTCTTTCTGCTGGGAACTCCCCCAGGGCATTCAGGAATCCAGTGGATTCTATTAGTCTCCGCGGGTGGACCATCTGAATCTGCCCACCACCCCTGCAGGGGAGGATTGGAACCGTAAGTCTAAACTTCCCCAGCAAGTGGTCTGTCCATGACAATGAGGTGACATCCACCCCCCTATCTCTAGATTCATTGGTGATCACTCGTGGCTGAGTAAGATTGTCTTCCAAGATAAGGTCTTTAACAGTGGGTCCGTAAGTGACTGTGGAGGCCAATTCTGGATCCACACAGCTTCCCACAGTGAGGACATAGGTTTCCAGATGGAAGATGGTTGTGATGAGGATTTGTTTGATGTGCCTTCTGTTTAGCTCGTTTGTCCCGTTTGCCCTGTATTCGTGCTTCTTTGCAGTCCATAACACCTTTGATAATAGCCGACCTCCATTTGAGACGTTCATGGGCCAAGACTTCCCAGTTCTCCATGTTCATGTTACATTTTTTAAGATTTGCTTTAAGAACATCTTTAAACCTCTTTTGCTGTCCACCGATATTCCGTTTTCCATCCTTAAGTTGGGAGTAAAGTAGCTGCTTTGGAAGATGGTGATCAGGCATTTAATAATAATTATAATAATAATAATAAATTTTATTTCTGAGTCGCCTATCTGGCCGAGTCAACGGCCACTCTAGGCGACGTACATAAATAGAATGAATACAACATATAACCAACTTTAGTCAATAAATAATCTAAAAAGCCATCCAACTATAACAAGATAAAACTAATCCCCGGAAATCCTGTAGGCCTGCCTGAATAGCCAGGTCTTTAAGGCTCGGCGGAAACCTACCAGGGAGGGGGCATGGCGAAGATCATATGGCAGGGAATTCCAGAGGGTGGGAGCCACAATCGAAAAAGCCCTCTCTCTGGTCCGCACCAGTCTAGCTGTTTTAACTGGTGGGACCGAGAGGAGGTCTTGTGTGGCTGATCTCGTCAGGCGGCGTACTTGGTGATGCTGTAGGCGCTCCTTCAGATAAACTGGGCCGAAACCATATAGGGCTTTAAAGGTTAACACCAACACCTTGAATTGGGCCCGGTAAACAACTGGTAGCCAGTGTAGTTCTCCTAACACCGGAGTGATATGATCACGGCGACGGCTGTTCTTAATCAAACGTGCCACCGCATTCTGTACCAGCTGTAATTTCCGGACCATTTTCAAGGGTAACCCAACGTAGAGCGCATAACAGTAGTCTAAGCGAGAGGAGACCAGGGCCTGTACCACCCGTGGGAGCAGATGGACAGGAAGGTAGGGTCGCAACCTCTGTATTAGATGCAATTGATACCAAGCTGCCCGGCTCACTGCCAAAACCTGAGCCTCCATGGACAGCTGGGAGTCCAGAATGACCCTGAGGCTGCGGACCTGGTCCTTCAGGGGCAATCTTACCCCATTAAACACCAGGTCTATATCTCCTAACCTTCTCTTATCACCCACGAGCAGTACCTCGGTCTTGTCGGGGTTCAGTTTCAGCCTATTTCCTCCCATCCATTCACTTACTGACCTCAGGCACTTGGAAATGGTATCCACAGCCAACTCTGGTGAGGACTTACACGAGAGATAGAGCTGAGTGTCATCCGCATATTGGTGGCACTGCAACCCAAATCTCCTGATGATGGCCCCCAGTGGCTTTACATAGATGTTAAATAGCATGGGGGAGAGGATAGAACCCTGTGGCACTCCACAATTGAGAGGCCAAGGGTCTAAAACCTCGTCCCCCAATGCTACCCATTGATGCCTGTCTGAGAGATAGGAACGGAACCACCGTAAAACAGTGCCCCCTATTCCCATTCCCCCCAGGCAATCCAAGAGGATACCGTGGTCAATGGTATCAAAAGCCGCTGAGAGATCCAGGAGGATGAGGAATGTATATTCTCCCCTATCCAACACCCTCCTCATATCATCCACCAGGGCGACCAAGGCTGTTTCAGTTCCATGTCCAGTCCTGAAGCCCGACTGGAATGGATCGAGATAATCTGCTTCATCCAAGTGCGTCTGTAACTGTTTGGCCACCACTCGCTCAATCACCTTGCCCAAGAATGGTAAATTAGAGACTGGGCGGAAGTTATTCAACTCTTGGGGATCAAGAACAACATGACCAGTCCAGCAAAGTTGATGTTGAAGGATCGTTGTTTCAACACTGGTAGTCTTTGCTTCTTGCAAAACGCTAACATTAGTCCATCTGTCTTCCTAAGTAATTTGCAGAATTTTCCGGAGGCAGCGTTGGTGGACTCTTTCAAGAAGTTGGGAGTGACATTTATAGAGGGTCCATGTTTCACAGGCGTACAGTAAGGTCGGTAGTACAATGTCTTTGTAAATAAGCATTTTGGTCTCCCTGTGAATATCCCAGTCCTCAAACACTCTGTGCTTCATTCGGGAGAATGCAGCACTCGCAGAGCTCAGACGATGTTGAATTTCAGCATCGATGTCACCTTTTACAGAGAGATGGCTGCTGAGATAGGGGAAGTGATCAACGTTCTCCAGCGTCACACCATTAAGCTGGATTGATGGTGCTACAGAGGGACTAGTTCGTACCTGTTGATGAAGCACTTTTGTTTTTTTAATATTAAGTGAGAGCCCAAGCTTTCCATATGCTTCTGCGAGGACATTTAGGATAGTTTGATCTTTCTCTGAATGTGCGGAGACTACATTATCATCGGCATATTGAAGTTCTATGACAGAGGTTGACATTATCTTACTTTTTGCTTTCAGCCTACTGAGATTAAAAAGCTTTCCATCTGTTTGATATATGATTTCCACACCAGTAGGAAGTTTCCCCTCAATAACGTGTAGAATCATAGCAATGATAGCAAATAAGGTAGGAACAATGACACATCCCTGTTTTATGCCTGATCCGACTCTGAATGGATCGCTCTGAAAGCCATTGTTATCCAAAATTGTTGTTGTCATGAAGGAGTTGCAAAATATTCACAAATTTATCAGGGCATCCAGTTTTCAGAAGGATGGTCCAGAGAGCGGTTCTATTCACGGTATCAAAGGCCTTAGTCAGATCAATAAATGCCATATATAAAGCTCGATTCTGCTCCTGGCATTTTTCTTGAAGCTCATGTCCACTGTCCCCCTGGAAGGGCGGAAACCATTTTGAGATTCGGGGAGGACATCCTCTGAGATTGGTAGGAGGCAATCTGCGAGGATCCTTGCAAGGATTTTACTTGCGGTAGCAAGAAGGGAGATACCTCGATAGTTCTCACAATCTGTTCTATCACCTTTCCTAAAAAGGGTGATAATTATTACATCCCTAAAGTCTTCCAGGATCTCCTCCCTCATCCAGATTTTTTTGATGAGCTTATGAAGTTGTTGCGTAAGTTCAGGCCCACCTTCTTTAAAGACTTCAGCGGGAATCCCATCAGGTCCACTAGCTTTGTTGTTCTTCATTTGATTGATGGGTTTACTGACTTCATCCAAATTAGGAGATACTGCAAGCTCGTCTCTAGTTTGTTGTTGTGGAATTGAGAGAAGACCTCACCAGCCACAACAGAGTTACGATTAAGGAGGTTGTGGTAATGCTTTTTCCAGCACAGTGCAATAGACTCTTTATCCTTAAGAAGTTTGCTACCATCCATTGAACATAAGGGATTTATACCATAATTTGTTGGTCAATAGGTGGCCTTTGTGGCATTAAAAAAGCCCCGTGCATCGTGAGCATCTGCAAAGTGCTGGATTTCTTGAGCTTTCTTTCTCCACCAGGTGTTCTTAAGTTCTCTAGTTCTTCTTTGTACCTCAGCCTTTGTACTGGCATAGATTTTTTTCTTAGCAGCACAGTTAATGTCTTTCTGTCATATCTGGAAGGCTTTCCTTTTCTTGTTGATGATATGTTCAATCTCGCTATCATTCTCATCAAACCAATCCTGATGTTTCTTAGTTTGGCACTCAACAGTTTGTTCCCATGCTGCAATAATGGATGTCTTCAGTTTAATCCAGTGTTCCTCAACATTTTCAGGGAGTTCCGTTGGTAGATGTTTCTTGAGAGTTGTTTGAAAGCAAGCTTGCTTAATAGGATCTTGAAGGGCGTGGATGTTCATTTTACGCCTTGGTTTTCTTCCTTGGAGCCTATGTTGAGGGACAATATAAATGGCCATAGTGGATCAAATTAATCGGTGATCTGTCCAGCACTCATCGGCACTCATCATGGTCCTGGTGAGGAGTACATCACAATGATCTCTAGCATGGACAATTACGTCATCCAGGAGATGCCAGTGGTTTGACCGAGGGTGCTTCCATGATGTTTTAAATTTATTTTTCTGGCGAAAGAGTGTGTTTGTAATAACAAGATTATGCTCTGCACATTTAGTCAGAAGTAGAATTCCATTCAGGTTGCTATTGCCAACTCCTTCTTTCCCAATGGTTTCTGGCCATAAATCAAAATCACGCCCAACTCTTGCATTGAAATCACCCAAGTGGATAATTTTATCCTCCTTAGGTATCTCTGATAAGATGGTGTCCAGCTGGTTATGAAATTTTTCCTTGATGTCTTCATCAGCATCTAATGTTGGTGCATAAGCACTTAGAATAGTTGCCTGCTGTCTTTTCGCAAGTTTTAACCAGAGAGTTGAGAGTCGTTCATTAATGCCAGTAGGAACTTCTGACAAGAGCTTCACAAGATCATTTTTAATAGCAAAGCCTACTCCATGTATTCGTCGTTCTTGTTCAGGCAGTCCTTTCCAGAAGAAGGTGTAATCTCCTTTTTCTTCCTTCAATTGTCCCTCTCCTGCTCTTCGAGTTTCTTGGAGTGCTGCTGTGTCAATATTAAAACGTCTCAACTCCCTCGCAATGATGGCAGTCTTGCGTTCAGGATGTTCACTATCTGTATTGTCCAGCAATGTCCGTATATTCCATGATCCAAAATTCAATTGTCTTTTGCGACCGCTAAGTAGTGACCCCACTGGACGTGGTAATCCAGTCAGGGAGACAGATGAGGCAGACTTTGTTTAGGGCACCTTTTCTAGCCCCCTCCCCATACAGGGTGAGCAGAGTGGATCCTGAATAGGACTGCTCAGTCGTGGATGCAGCTGCCAAACTACTCAACTGCCTCAGTCCTTGAGCCAGGATGACTGAGTCTGTATCCACTGCCCATGTGCTGGTCCATGACTAGGGCTTCCGGATTTCACAGTCCTGCCCACGTTGCCATTTGCCGATCGCCATGGGACTTTTGGTTTGGTTTGGTTTGGTTGAAAGACACCTGTGTGTGAATTTGTTTTATGTGGGGAGATCGGCTCACAACAATCAACACACAATCTTGACAGAAAAAGACTTTGATCCAATGGCATGGATACCACGATGATTGGAAGTCTTTTATCTGCTGCAGCCTTCATCCACCTTCACAGCCACTGTAACGTACACATTGTTATCCTCCGCCTGTTCTGCCTTTGAGGACATTCTTGGATCGATCTTTGTCTGGTTCCTCTCCCTTGACCTTTCTGCCATGGGTGACCGTGCCGGGAGTACGATGAGCAACCAGGAACCCATCCATGGGAAGAGTGGGAGCGAGGAACAAGGTGTAGAGAGCCTTACCTTCATCTTCCATGGTAGCTCACCACCTTTCCGTGGCTATACCTCCCTCTACCCATGATTGCTGAAATTGGGGTGGCATCACCCACGTCTCTCCTTACTAAGACTCCTCCTAAACACCTGTTATGGACACGAGCCCACCAACAAAACCTACCTGAACCAGTTATCCCCATAGGCCTATGAGAGAATTGGGAACAGTCAGACCCACTAAATATCTTTCATACAGGTCACATCTACTCCCCCCCCATCTTACATGTAGGGAGGGCCAGTCTTCTGTCAGTTGCATACTCTCACTCTGAAGGCATCTGGCAACTCTCTCCTATCATTCAGGTCACTGCACAGGCTCCCAGCCTGCACAGGAACTACACATGCGGCTTATGCCCTCCCCACTACCAATCTCCTCTAGATTGTTTTTATTTAAATAGAAGGGGATAGCACCCTCGCCCTCAGGACTCCCTAAGAGGCTCACCAAGGGATGATCCCCTGTGGTGTTGCCCCCTTGGTGGGAACCCCGCTGGCAGCAGACCCACTGCCTAAGGGCAGCCAGGCTTTTATGCCACCTGACCCAGCTAGAAGCTGATGCAAGAGGCTACAAGATTGACTGCAGCCTCTTTCTGGATTCAGGGTCAGGCAGGGGTCCCAGTCCTTGCAGCACTTAACCTTATGATGTACTGTTCTGCATTGTATACAGGCAATAATTTGAGACTCTTATTTATCTTGAATATAACTGGGCTCAAGATTAGATCTCCTGTCATTATAGGTTCAGTTGATAAAAGCGGGTTTTAATCCTGCATAGTACATCATTTCTAGGGTATAAGTAGTTATTTGCTTGATTGTAATGCTTTGTGAGATTGTGAGCAGACATGGTGCTTGGCTGGATCAAGATGTATTAGAGCTCAGCAGCTGTCAAAGTCTTCCACAAGTTGTTGAGCCCAGGGGTGACGGACCCAGCGTCCTTCCCGAGGAGGGAGGGGGAAGGCATGAGTTTCAGAAGCCTCAGCCGTTAGGGAGTACGGACGATCCAGCTGTTGTTGAGTCTAACCCCGACCTTGGGGAAGAGAGCGAGTCGCCCGCCCCGCCCGTTCCCACAGCTGGTCCTGCCCCTCAATGGGACAGTGCTCAGCCCCCCAGCACTCCCACTGGACTGTGGGGGGATGCTCCTGAGAGAGCAGACACTCCGCCTTCACCAAGCAGTATCTTAGAAACGCCCAACGCTTCCCCGCCCTCTGTTCTCCCACCTGCCGATCAGGTACCTGTGCTTTCCGATGAGCCTTCAGTGGCTCGCCCTCCCCTCACCGCTCTCACGACGTCGGGAGAAGCGGACCGAGCAGAAGGAAGTGTGTGTGCGACGGAGTGAGAGGTTACGCCCCAAGACCTCTCCTATTTGAGGCTACCGCGCTCGGAAGTGGGTGCTGAGTCAACTTTCTTCACAAGTTGCAGAGCATGTCTAGAGTGCAGTTTGGGATTGTAGTGAGTTAGCACAGGGGTTTCTATGAGGCACACAGCCTTTGATGTATCCATTACTTTAATAAAACAAGAATTGATTGCACCCTCGTTTCCGACTGGTGGTTCTCACTCTGAACTGTACACAAGTCTTAGAAAGATGCTCCATTACAGTTTTTTAAAGTATTTTCACTGCTAGTGGCCTTCCTAACCTCTCAGTTCAACAAGAGTTTGGCTTTGCTACCAAGTATCAATGATCCGTGTGATTCCAATGAAACAGGAACTGTTCCTCCATACAATACTATAGGAAGTGATGACACAGCTGAAGCAAATTTGCTTCAGAAGTTCTTCTGTGAAAATTTTGATGAGCAAATATTCTCCCGATAGTCTATAAATACCCAAAGATTCACCAAATATTTGGTATCTGCATTTGGTTTCAACATTAAATATTTAACACTTGATAGTTCACAGTGGTTTTTTAGCAGACATGCCATTCTTTTTAGTAGCTGAGGGTATTTGATAGCTGACATTCAATAAAAATGGTTAGCTGACACAGAATGGGGTTAAGTATCTGTCACCATTTGATACATGACATATGTTGGTATTAAGTACTTACCAGTTGACAGCTTATGAGAGTTAGTGTTTGATGCTTGCCAAATTCAAAACAATCCAGAGATGCCAGTAAGTCTAAAGCAGAATCCAACATTCTCTTAAGTGAATGTGAAGGAAGGGCAAAGATTCTGGAAGTCCTGCCTAGTGGTTCCATGAAGTTTCAGAATATGTCCTTCTGACAGTTAAAAAAAGCATCTAATACAAATTAGCAGAGCCTTATTGGAGCAGTAGCAGTGTCACTTTTTAAGCCCCAGTTATCTGAACTTCTCTAACTAGAAACAGATATCCAGATAAGGACATTTTTAATAAGACTTCAAAATGCAAATCAGCACCTTTTGGCAGTGTCACATGCTCCCAAACATTAAGACCAACTATGCTTAAATATACATTCGAAACAGGAAACTGGCTAAAGAGATGGTTGGACTGTTAGACGCCAAGGGAGTCAAAGGTGTGTTAAAGGAAGAAAAGGAAATTGCATATAAGCTGAATGGAGTCTTTGCATTTGTCTTCACAGCAGATGTAAGTCAGATCCCTGTGCTAGAACAACTTACTCAGGAAGGGAGTCTGGGGGACTGAGGGAAATAATAGTGACAAGAGATAAAGTTCTAGGCCTCACTAAAAACCAAAAATTGAACAAATCACCAAGCCCTGATGGCATCCACTTGAAAGAGTTCTTAAAGAACTCAAATGTGAAGGTCCTGATATTCTAACAACAATATGCAGTGCCGCTAAGATCAAGGACTGGAAAGTGGCTAATGTAGCACCAGGGATCCTGGGGATCTGGGAAATTACAGGTTGGTTAGCTTAACATCTGTTCTGGAAAAAAACTTGTGGGAAGCATTATTAAAAGAGAAGATTACCAAGCACATAGAGCAGCCTTTCCCAACCAGTGTGCCTCCAGATGTTGTTGAACCACAACTCCCATCAGCCTCAGCCAGCATTGCCAATGGTCAGGAAAGATGGGAGTTGTGGTCCAACAACATCTGGAGGCACACTGGTTGGGAAAGGCTGATATAAAGGAACAAGCCTTGCTGAAGAACAGGCAGTGGGTGGAACTGCCTCCCGACACCAGCTTATCTGGACAGGATGGACTGGGGCAGGATGGCAATGAGGTCAGGGTGGCAGTGAGGTCAGGATTGCAGAGACACACTAGCGGAGCCAATCTGGCACTCCTGCAGGTGTGTCTGTGTGGCTCTGACCTTGATGCTGCCCTGCGCTGCCTCAGCCCTGTCCAGGTAAGCTATAGTGATGCTGGTTTGGGGAGGGTGGCTCTGCGGCTTGCCTCACCACAACAGCTGCTCCTGCTGAAGAAGTATCAGCATAACTTCTGCAAGAGTAAGTCCTGTCTGACCCTTTAGAGATTGTTGAAAGTGTCAGTAAGTATGTGGATGGGGGCACAGTGTACATGGATTTTCAAAAAGCTGTTGATAAAATCCCTTGTCAATAACTCCTGAGTAAGCTTAACAATCATGGAATAAGAGGAGAGGTCTTATGGGTCAGGAAGTGGTTAAAGAACAAGAACCAGAGAGCAGGAGTAAATGGACTGTTCTCACAATGGAGGGATGTAAGAAGCAATTTTCACCAAGTATCTGTATTGGGACTGACATTAGGGGTGAGCAGTGAGATGACCAAATTAGATGATGACATCAAATTGTTCGGGGTGGCAAAAACAAAAAGGGATTGCAAGGAACTCCGAAAGGATCTGTCCAACTGGCTGGATGGGCTTTCAAATGGCAAATGTGATTCACTGTAAGTAAGTATAAAATGTTGGACAGTGGGGCAAAAAATCCTAACTAATGGGGTGTGAAGTAGTGGTGACTGACCAGGAAAGAGATCTTGAGGTGATAGTGGATAGCTCAATGAATATATCAACCAAATATGCAGCAACACTGAAAAAAGTTGGATCATTAGGAAAGAAATTGAAAATAAAACTGCCAGTATCATAATGATGTTATACAAATTAATGGTGCAACCACACTTGGAGGGAATGTGGTTGGTTGGCAGTCTTAATTGGGAGTCACACACAGGGCCGGCACCAGGCATGACTGGGCTCTTGGACTCCTGCCTGCCCTGGGCCCATGGTGCTGTAGCCAAGCATCCCCCCATACAGACGGCATGGGGGCTAATAAGCCCACCTGCGTGCCTCACCCAGGGGCGTCACTACCGGGGTGCAGAGGATGCAGCCCGCACCCAGGTGTCACCATGAGGGGGGTGACACCCAGAGCAACCCCGCCCCACGCCATTGCCCGGCAAGGCTGCTCCAACTCCTCGGAGGTGAGCAGGTGGGCGAGACCGGGAGCAGCATCAGCGGGATGAGGGAGGCGCGCCGGCGTTCCCAGACCTTCTCCAGCTGGGTGCCCATCCAGCGCGCACCCTCCCAGGGGCATGGATGGGATGGCTGGCCTTGAGTGCACACGAGCGTGCATGCACGCGAGCCCAGCCACCTCATCCATGCCCCTGGGAGGGCACGCACTGGAGGTCCACACACCCCCGCACTCCCACTAGTGACGCCGCTGGCCTCACCTACCTCTTGTGTCGTGTGAATGATGTGTGCAGGTATTGTGCATGCCTGCCATCAACCAAGATGGCAGCAGGGGCATCAAGCCCTTAGGAAAGCCCCAGCTGCTATCTTGGGTGATGGCAGGCATGTGCACACAGCATGCACGGCTTTCACACTGAATGTAGGTGGAGTGCGCAGATCACAGAATGGGAGCTCCACACTCTCACCCAAAGGAGGGCCCCTTCAGGGGCCCCTCTGGACCGCAGGGATCCTCGGTCAGGGCCCAACCTGGCCACCCTCTGGTGCTAGCCCTGGTCACACATAAAGATAATGGACTGTTTTCTCGAAAGAGTTACTCTTGACTTTCACAATTCAGAATTCCTTTTTATTTTTAGCTTTATTTTTAGCTTTGAAATTTTGAATCATTGACCAAAGAAACCCTTACTTTATAAAAAAAAAAAGTTCTGATTTAAAGCAGTATTGGATAAGACTGTCGTACCTTTGGCTTTAGACCAACTCCATCATATGAAATATTGTTTTAAATGGCAGAGGTCTCTTGGAAAACATGGTTTGCAATGGAAAACCTGAGACTCTGCTACTCCGGGTGCTAACAGGAGTCTTCAGAAATTCTTACATGTTTAGCATTTCCCATCAGGGTTCTCCTGGAATGTAATACATTTATAGCAAGTAATCACTTGAAAATGTCGGCAGAAGCTTTTGGATGAACAACCTGCTGTGTTTTTTGAATATCTTTATTAAAGAAGACTGATTGAAATATTAGCTTCTTGGCAGGGGTTATCCATATTTTGGTGAATAAGGGTTCTTATCTAAGTTCTTTAAACATTTAGACACACTGGTATGTTTTCCCCTTCATTAAACAAGACAAGAGTTCACTTTTTTTGGTAAAGTTTCCCCATACTTCTATTCCAAATTCATTCTTTATCAAGAAGAAAGAAAATCCATTTAAAAAATGAGTTCCAGAATTGCATGATGTAGGTTGTCTTTTTCAGATTGTATAAATCTTGTTCCAATGATATTTGAAAAGAAATGGAAGCTACATACACTAGAGATGATCTCAAGGGGAGAGGCAATAGCAGACATTGATATTGCCTCTTCCCACAAGTACTTACCCCAGACCTTGAGGTCTTCTTCTGAAGCCCTTCTTTGGGTGCACTCACCGTTTGAGACGTGTCAGCTGACTACTGTGAAGAAGGATTTTCAATGGAATGCCCTCCCCAGAAAGGCTCACCTGGCACCTACTTTGTCGTTCTTTCAGCACCAGAAAAACACCTTTTGATTTTTCTAGGCCTTTAAAATTTGTTTTAAATGTTAACAAAGCAATCCTATGGCAATGGTGGGAGATCCTATAGTGGAAAGCTTTGCCAGTTAGCTGTGATTAGGATGGGGTTGGGGGAAGGGGTTGCTATTTTCGTTTTGCTACTTATCTTTTCATTCTTCCGTCCCCCTCCTGTTGAGGCCAGCTCCAAGGCTGGCATAGTTGAGGGCTCTTTAGAGATGGGGATCAAGAGAATGAGGGGGTTTAGGATTCTGCAGCTCCTCTACTGTTCTAACATGTCATGTAAACACCCCATTCCCCTCCCCCAATTGCCAGCATGCAGCTTTCTGCAGGTATAACAGGGGCCTCCGTCATCATGAATGCTCTCCCCCCATCACTGCTATCCTGCTCTGGCAGTGGAGCAGGACCTATTCTTCACACAAGGGTCCTTCAGACCACATTAGGATTTCACCCTCAATCTGTTTTCCCCCCACTTTTCATTCTCTGCTTCTTCTCTTTTTTGAAATTATATTTTATTTTTCATGGAGTATAATACAAAAAAACCCAATAAACCAAACACGGAGTGTATGTAAAAGAAAGCCATTTGACAACCTTAATCAGTTTTCTCCTGTGTCATATGTTATTGTTCCAGTTCTTAGATTTCTAGCTTGGTTGATTTTAGGTTGTAAGCTACCCTAAGAACTTGATTTCTTACAAAGCGGGCCTATACATGCTGCAAAGATGTATTTTCTGTGTATACGAAAGACAGTTTCTGACTCCTTTTGATTTTTTTTTAAATTTAAAACTACACGAGTATATTTATTATAAATCTCCATACCTCAGCATCTCACGACTACCCACCAAAATAACTCATTATTACAAATATTTAAAAAAATCCCTGCCTCACAATCTTTTATCTAAACAATCCATTCAATACCTACATTATTTTTTCTTAGTATGAATATATCCAATTTGTTTTAGGGAATCTGCTTATATAAGCATAAATGGATGACTGATAGTAGAGATTTCCTTGTCACTCAAACCATTTCCAATCTTGTTCAAACTGATGAGTTCACCTTTCCAGATAAGCTTGAATAGCCCATGTTAATTTGCTATATCCTATACTTAAATGTACTATCCTCTGAGTCTTGGCATCTGATTCATTTCCCAGTACTTTGTGTAAACTATTCTGGTTTCCAGTCATATAAAAGAGAAGCGCCTCTTTATCCTTAGTCACCCAATCCTTTGAAAAATGTTGACAACAATACCTTAGGATCAAAAGGTGGGATTTTATGTATCGCTACTGGAATTGGTTTCCAAATATCTTCACTTGTTGACATTGCCACCAGCAGAGACAGTTCCTGGTTTCTGTCACGTTCTAGTGTGATCAAAACATGGAGCCTGGGGTGGGACTATGCCGGTGTAGGTAGGCTTAGTTCTCAGTAGGCCTCATGGACTTATATGGGGCCAAGTAAACAGCTCCAACCAGTAAGACTGGAGTGGCAAAACCTTACTCTGCTCTGGACATTTTGAGGTCATCAAGGGCAGGAGGTGGGGACCTTATTTATTTATTTATTCATACTTGTTGTTATGTGCCTTCAAGTCGACTACAACTTATGGCGACCCTATGAATCAATGACCTCCAAGAGCATCTGTCATGAACCACTCTGTTCAGATCTTGTAAATTCAGATCTGTGGCTTCCTTTATGGAATCAATCCATCTCTTGTTTGGCCTTCCTCTTTTTCTACTCCCTTCTGGTTTTCCCAGCATTACTGTCTTTCCTAGCGAATCACGTCTTCTCATTATATGTCCAAAATATGATAACCTCAGTTTCATCATTTTAGCTTCTAATGACAGTTCTGGTTTAATTTTTTCTGAGACCCATTTTTTTTTTCACAGTCCATGGTATGCGCAAAGCTCTCCTCCATTACCACATTTCAAATGAGTTGATTTATCTCTTATCTTCTTTTTTTCACTGTCCAACTTTCACATCCATACACAGAGATCAGGAATACCTGAATGACCCTGACTTTAGTGTTCAGGGATACATCTTTGCATTTGATATTCATACATACATAAAGGTAAAGGTAAAGGTGTCCCCGCACTTATAGTGCGAGTCGTTTCCGATTCTTAGGGTGATGTCTTGCAACGTTTACTAGGCAGACCATATATATGGGGTGGGATTGCCAGTTCCTTCCCCGGCCTTTCTTTACCCCCCAGCATATGCCGGGTACTCATTTTACCAACCACGGATGGATGGAAGGCTGAGTGGACCTCGACCCCTTTTACCGGAGATTCGACTTCCTCCTTCCGTTGGAATCGAACTCCGCCGTGAGCAGAGCTTCGGCTGCGTTACCGCCGCTTACCACTCTGCGCCACGGAGGGTCTTCATACACACATACCTTCCTCCCAAAGGAGCCCAGAGCGGCAAATACACAAAAGAATGGAAACAGCTCAGAACTGTTCCAATACATATGCAGACTGTAAAAGATTTCTACTGAAAAGGCTTGTTGAAAGATGAAGGCTTTTCAGATCGAGAGCAAGCATCCAAAGGTCACATGCCAGTGGTAGGAGGTGGCAGAGGCCAAAGTGGGTAGAGCAATGACTACAAATGTTACCTTTGTACAGTAGGCTAGTTTCTACGCACACTCACACACCCTTCTCTGTCCTCCAGCCAGACATGCAAGAGTCATTCTCAGAATTCAAAGACGCATTCTAGCCAGGCAAAACCACTCAAGGACGATGTAAACCAGGGTCAGCAAGGGTGTGCCCTGGGGAGAGTGTATGTGGCCTGGAGAGAATTCTGAGGGCCAGACAGAGGGGCCTGGAGGGCCACAAATGGCCCTCGGGCCTGAGGTTTCCCACCCCTGGCTTAGCACCATCTGCAGAGCTTTGCCTGAGTGCACCTTTTCCCTTTCCCCCCCAGATATGTGAAATAACGGTTGTCGTTTTGGGCGCTATTGCGGTGGGGCAAATGCAGAGGGGCCTGTCTTCCCTTGGCAGGGACCCAACATAAGTGCAGCCCCTCCTCCCAGAAGACCCACAATATGCATGCCTGGTCTGCACACACACAGTGTCTGTGATGTCAACAAGGAGAGATTAGTAGGCCTGCAAGGTAGAGAAATCCAAATGCTTTCACTGTTTACTTCATGTTGAAGTTCAGCCTACATTAAAGATAAGATGCTGGTTCAGAAAGACAGCAAGACCCTCAACGTATGGGGCATGTTCAATCAAGACATTACCATCCATAGAAAGGTTAGCATGAAGCCATGCTCTAATCTGGGAGAAGTTTTGATTTTTAAGAAACTGCACATAAAATCCTTGATCACTCCCACCTTTGCTGGAGTATACCTAGGGTTTCCATATTGCCCGGATAGCCGGGTTTTACCCGGATTCTAAGCATGCCACCCAGCGCCCAGCTAGCCCCTTAGGTGGCCCGGATTCTCAGCTTTCATTTTAAAAAAAAGTAAGTTTCTAGGTGGTGCGGTTCTCGAGATATATATAAAAACGTCAGGCACCCCCCGTTACATTTTTTTTAAACTACTGTATACCACTTCGTAGCTTTAACCCCGCCCGTTCAGGATTGCAGCCAATCAGGGATTGTGTTTCAGTTTCATTGACCTGAGGCAGGTCTAGAAAACAAAATGGTGGTTTTGCCCCTTGTTTATCTGAAAATCTCATAAATTGGGTAAGTATATACATTTCAGTTTTCCCCCCTCTTGTGTGTAGGAGTCAGATCCTGGGCAGTGTTTTGAAAACCTTCCCAATACTTGCTTTTGTGGGGGTAAAAGCATTGCTAATCCCATATGTCCAGAGTAAATCCTATTGAATTCACCAGGAATTACTTTTGAGTAGACATGATTATGAATGTGCTGAAAATCAGTGGGACTTTGGAGTGAATGTAAAAAAGAATTGTGTTTGTGTTCTCTTTCTGTCCCCCCCCCAGTCCTATTTTAAAGCAAGTAGGCAGGGCTTACGTAGGTGTTACAGTTTTTATTCTGTAGGAAGCTAATACTGATTTTTTTAAAAACTAATACTGATTTTTCTGCAATGACCAACTGGTTTGACAATAAACTATTATATGGGCTGTATGCATTTATACATCTGCAGTGTGTGCGTGTGTGTGTATGGAGTCTTTCCAACACCCCTGTGAGGTAGGGTTGGAAACCAAGGCAGCTCACAACAAGAAATAAAGCCATTTAAAATCCAATAACCATAAAAACAAGTATAAACAGTTGCAAAACAGTGTAAAGTGGCATGATTCGGAATTTTGGGTTGTGTGAATGAAGTTGCTTATCACTTGAGGTTGCATTTCTGTCCCTGTTTGAGTAAGCCCCACTGAATACGCTGGGACTTGCTTCTGAATGAATAAATTTAGGATTGCACTATAAATATCTTTACAGTTTGTGTAAATAATAAATATATTTGATAGTCATGCTTATATAAATATTTCTTCATTTATCATATTTTTGGTTTTTGGTTAGGAATCTTGACTGGTTGTGAGATGTTTAGTTTTTTGCCTTACTCATAGGAATCTTGTTGTGGTTGGTATGGTATTACATTTAGGAAAGTGTTACTGCCTTCTGTATTTTTTTTTCCTATTTGCATTTCACTTATCTTTAACCTCACTCCGTTACAGCCATAGAAGCAACAGCAGCATATGCAAGATAATTAACTCCCATTAATGATAAGAACAAGAATTTATAATTATTATTTCAATTAAAACAAGAGGCTTATCAATACTTTGAAGAGGACCAGATATTTATTTTCTTTCTGAGCCCAGGACTGGGTCTTTCATGATGCCCGGTGTGTGGGGGGGGGGAGCAGGAGAGTAGTCGATAAGACAGACATCCTGGCATTGATAATCGAATTAGCAAGGTATGTGTGGGGTTGTTGTACACTTCCAGGCTCAGTTTCATTTTGAGTATGGAGGTGGAACCTGTGTAGATGTGGTTATCAAAGGGAGAAGAAATTTTGAGTTAAGCAAAGCTCTGCTTTTATAAAACCTAAGAAACATGCAGATACTTTGAATGTCTGAGTGCCTGCACCAGTGGAATACTGGAGGAACTTGTAAAACTTGCTGCAACAGTATTTAGAACTGAGCATGTGGTGTGAAAGACTCCTTTTCCTAACATTTTGGCTTGTTTTTCTCCACCCACCACATCTCTGAAATATATCGTATATGTAATGGTTAATCGTACTGCTGCCGTGACTTACTTTATGTTTGTTGCTATTTTGTGTTTTTATTATGTTTTTATATTGATTGTGTATTTTTATTGTTTTTATTATATTTGTAAGCTGTGCTGAGCTTTGTTTTTAACAGCAAAAGGGCAGGATATAAATTCTCTTAATCAATCAATAAATACTCCATAGTGTTGGAAACTAGAGTCTAGGCATTTAAGGCTGAAAATGTTGCTTTTAAAAAAAAGATTTCTCACATCTTTCCCCAGTTTTTGGTGGTAATTCCTAGGCACAAAAACAAAACAACTGGACAATCCAAATATTAATATGCAAATATTTGCATAATATTTGCATAATATGGAAATAATTTGCATAATATGCAAATTAACCTACCCGGATTTGTGGAACTGGAATATGGCAACCCTAAGTACACCCAAAGGCACGAAAATTGCTGAGAAAACCCCTGACAAGACCAATCAGTATCGGTGTCAAAGGAGCACTGATCTTGGCCCTAGCTGCCACTAATTAACAAATGGAAGGCTGCAGAAACAATGGGCCACTCGTCAGAGATGTTGTTTTCAATGGTGTTTAAAAAAATGACAAGACGATTTCTCAGGCAAGACTTTGAAATCCTCATTTATGAACCAGGCCATGGAAGGCCACAGACTGCACATTTATTTATTTGTTTTGTTTTATTTATTAAATTTATATCCTGCCCTTCCCCCAGGAGGAGCCCAGGGTGGCAACATGAGGATTTATATTACCAAAAGATGGGCTCAGTATCTATACTGTGAATTTTCAAGTGCTTAGAGCGCTTCCCATACATTCACTTAGTGAATCTTACAATAGCCCTGTAAGGTAGACTGTTATTCTTATCCACACATTGCAAATGGCAGCTGAGAGAGAACAGCTCAGCCTCTTACTGAGTTTTGGTCCTGAGGAGAGATTGGAATACTCCTTGCCAAGCTACCCCTGCTTGCTCGCCCAGTCCCAAGCTGGGAAACAGTTCCTGTGGAACTAGTGTGTCCGCTCTGCCCATACATAAGGAGGCCTCTGGGGGCATATCAAATGTTGCGAGAACATCTTCTTTTGAGTAGCCAAGGCTAGTAGTGCCTTGAAAGGACCCAGAGACTTGTGAGACTTGCAGTCTGATCTATGTACCAATATCTAATCTATGTTCTGGATTAGAGCCTTCAACCCGTAGCATCCGTGGCTGTCAGAATCCGACTTGGCCAAGGCCCCAAAATGTCCAAATGGGCCCAATTTGGCTTGGGCCTTGCCCAAATCCTGTGCACAGCCCTGCTGAATGCCAGTTGCTAGAAACTGCAGGAGGGAGAGTGCTGTTGTGCTCAGGTTGTGCTTGTAGGTTTCCCATGGGCAACTGGTGTGAGAATAGGACGGTGGACTAGATGGGCCATTGGCCTGGTCCAGCAGGGCTCCTCTTGTGTTCTTATGAGGTGCAGCTTCAAGGCTTCTGCTCTCCCTCCTGTGGTTCTTTATCTTGAAACTAGACTGCAGCCAGACAACCCTTCAAAAAGAGAGCACTTTCAAACGGAGGATTGCCCTCTGTGAAGTAGGACGCATGGCAACCCTATGCACAGGCAGAACATAGCTGGCCCAAGACGTTTACTCCCACATTGCCAAGACATGATCAAATTTGGGGAGAAATGCAAAACGTGTTCTGTACAGAATTGTTCTTGTTTTCCCTGCACAAATGGCAGGGGGTCCTTAGGCCTGTTTATAACAGTCTCTTTCTGCCTCACTGATTGATGATGCAGGGAACAAGCCAATTCATATCGTTGTGCGGAGAGATGGTTGCTGGATAAACAATGTTAGTTACCGAGGAAGGCAAACATCCGTTGAATGCTAAGCACACACTGATTTCCAGATTTATTGCCTGTTTGCTGGGCTCTCTCTGTCCTTCCTTATGCTAACCCACAGTTCGACTTGTGCAGATCAGCGGGTGTACAGCCTGAAGGAAATGAAAGTGGTCTCTAGTAACGTCTGCAGTTTTATTAGTTCCAGTTTTATTAGGGCTACACGTTTTAGTTGTTTTAGTCCCAATGATACCTGGCCAGTCAGATTTGACTTTCTGGAAAATGAGACCGAGGTCACTTGAAGGTCGTTGGAATAAATACGAGCAATTTCACAAGGTGTCCCCCCAAAAAAGTACTGAAAAAGGAAGTCATGACAGTTACTGTTGAAAATGGTCACCAAAATCAAGGTGTCGTTTCAGCTCATCTCTGATGATGATGAGTAGCTGATGGAATATTTTTAGATGTTCTGATTATTTTTTTTAAAAAAGTTTTAAATATGTTTTATTTTTATTGTATTGCTTTTACTACTTGATAAAAGCTGCCCTGGGGTTCTTTCGAAGGAAGTGTAGGATAGGAATTTCATAAATAATAATATTAATAATGAAGAGGGGGACCTCTTATTCAGGGTTCCAGCCAGCCAGTCATGCTCTGTTCCAGGATTTTCCACTCAATCCCCATCCCTCAGTTTTCCATTTCTTCTCCCCAACAGCCAGTCAGCATTCCATGCCCCGCTGAGCATGCTCAGTCCACTATTAGTATATATGGTGTCCATTCGCTTATTGTGATGAGAACTCTGGCTAGCAGAATGGCATTTCTCTTCTCCAGCCCCACCCTTGTCAACCAGCTACTATTGCATTGACCCTCTTTCCTGCTACTAATTATCACTCCTTGCAAGCGATCTGACTGGAAACCAGATTCAGTCTTGCAGCCTCTTAGGACATGGGCGGGTAGAGAAGAAAAATGTCACTGCTGTTTTTTCTGTTATGCCTCTCACTTCCTGGATTTGCTCCAGCTTCTTCTCATCTGCATTGGGAAGACTTGCAGATTGTGTTGTTCCTCAGGATCCATGTTGCTAGATCTCTTGTTGCATCATGTTTTCTCTAAGGGCTCTTTTAGATCTTTCACATACATTTGTTAAAACTCCTGAGATGGATATAAAAACTGCCCCTATCCCTTCTTTAAAAAAAATAAATCATATGATCTACGTAAGGGATAGCCAATTTCTGTATTCTGAAAGGCTGGAGTATTGTTCAGCTACTGCTGTCAGGCTATGGAAGCCTATCTTGCCACTAAATCTGACATTCACAAGTGATTAAAATGTGTAATCTAGGAGAAAGCAGGTAACTAATGATACAGAGTAGGCATTAAGGAATAACCCAAAGAGAAAACTAATACAAAAAGTTTTAACTTTGGCTGGTTGGTTAGGGCTTAGAGCAGCCTTTCCCAACCAGTGTGCCTCCAGATGTTGTTGGACCACAACTCCCAGCTTTCCTGACCATTGGCAATGCTGGCTCAGGCTGATGGGAGTTGTGGTCCAATGACATCTGGAGGCACAGTGGTTGAAAAAGGCTGGCTCAGAGTGTTTAAGGCTACAGATATGTTTTCCCTTCAACATGAATGTTGGGAAGCTAATGGTGGAGAAAAGTTACAAAGAAACAAATAAAGAAGTTCTCCAGTTAGCATGAACAACCAATACAAAAGAATATTTAATCACATCAGAAGGTGAGTTGGTGTGGTGGGGAGTATTTTGGAAGCACAACATCTCCCTAAGTAGACAGCTGTGAAAGCATAAAAGAGAATCCATACTGAATGACGTTTTTCTAAATCAGAACAGCCAAGACCAAACCAGCACTTCCCAAAGAGGAGGAATTTACAAAGCTAAAATTACCATCTGGCTGAATAATGCTCAATGACCCATCCCTCAAAAAGTCATTTCACAGAAGAATAGGGCTCAGGCAGCCAGAGCTGAAGGGTAGTGTAACTGCTGCCTCAGGCAAACATATGACTAGATTGAGGAATAAGAGACAAAGACCATCCTCCAAACCTGGTCCAAGTGGACTTTGATCATGCCCCATGGTCCTGACACATTGTGATGGTGTCATAATTGAGCACCTGGGCCTGGAGAAATCAGATCCTGCTAAAGACTTCAGAAGGCTTGTTGACATGAAACAGGAAAATAAATGAGAGCTTCTTCATCTGTAGTGAGATTGTGTAATACCGAGGTATTGGAATGCAATGTATCATCAAATATATTATGATAGGATGTCCCATATCTCATACATACATGATGTGTAGAGCCACAGCATCTGTAGTCAGCTCCTCCTGTTGTGATGCCCAATTTTCATGTATTTGTGAAACCCAAATAATTGGAAAACACTTTAAAAGGGAAATAACTGAGCTCAGTGTCATTCATTAAGAACAGTAAAAGAGAGAGGCAGGAGAAGCTTAATTCACCCAAGGAAATTTCTGGGTTTTTTGTTTGCCATTAATTCCTTCATTGCCATCATATGTACAGGCATACCCCGCTTTAACATACGCAAAGGGACCGGAGCATGTATGTAAAGTGCAAATGTACTTAAAGTGAAGCAATTATCTATGCATGTACTGCACAGCAATCGCCACTAGATGGCAGCGGCGTCATGCCATTAAGTGTCCATTATTGCAAAGCGCGTACATTAAAGTGGGGTATGGTGGAGTATGGAGCATGTCCGTTATAGCGAGGCGACTTTAAGTGAAGCGACTTTAAGCAGGGTATGCCTGTAATATATTTTGACTATCAATACACTACATAATCATTGAATGCCCATTTTGTACCCCTGTCCTGGTTGTGCCCACTCTAGTTACATTGCTGAAACAAAGTACACGGTAAAGAGACGAAGGGAAGCAATCTTGTGTTTACCTGTGACATGCAAGTGAGTCATTCTTTATTGCTAGGAATTCTGTTTGATTTTGTCTTCCCAAATTAATTGACTACAGTTTTTTGGAGAATCTTGCATGGCAACTTAGCTGTGCAACAAGCAGGGCAATCCAGAGCTTCTGGGGGCTGAGCCAATATCCTCCATTCCCCCACATTTTGATCTAACATATATGCTTGCCGGTTGATAGAATATTCCTCAGGATGTTTGTCGCCCGGACAAATTAGGCCACCACACACAAACACTTTGTTATCCCCAAGAGAGCACACCGCATGTGAAAGATCCAAGCTGTAGTTATTCGGCAAGAGAGGCGTAAGGTTTGTGGATTTGTTCATTTTGATTTTCTGCAGATCGATTTCCAAACTCTCTTTGTGGCTCTGTATGCTCAAGATGTTCTCCTGTGGAAAGGACAGCAAGGGCTTATGATTGAACTGGATGGGGAATGTGAGGTACTGCACCACATTCCTGGTTTGAGTGTCAAAGCAATCCAGCACACCTACTCGGGAGAAGTGCCCATTCACCAGGCATCTCCCTGTCACAATGTAAATAGCCTTGTCTCCCTTGGTGATTAACGCAGTTGCATCCATAGGAATGCTCATTTTCCCAGCAAGGATCCACTTCTCTTTCCCTTCATCGTACTTGTAGATACTTGAAATGTACTTTCTTGGGGCTGTGCTTCCTCCTATGGAGTACACTGCCCCCCCACAAGTCACCATGGTGTGGAAGACCAAACCTATCGGCAGATCTGGCAGTTTGATCCAAGAGTTAGTATCCATATCATACTTCCAGGCTGTCTTCAAGCCAGAGATCTGCTCTGTTGTTCCTCCAGAAACATAAATGTATTTCCCTAATGATGTTGCACTGAGAGCGGCTGCTTTGTATGGCATCTCTGTGAGCTTTAGCCAGATGTTCTCTCCAATGATATACGCAAAAACTCCGCTGTTGAACTTACCCTGCTCTTTTTGTCCTCCTAAAATCACCACGGCGTCCATTAATGCCCCTTTCCTTTGGTAAAGCATCAGGCTTTGAGGACTTCCCTGTTGACGAGCACTCAAAGTACTCTGTATGGAAGATAGGGGGGCAGTGTGGTCTGAAAAGAGTAACACTTCACGGCAAGCAGCTAACAGCATCTTGGTGGAGACAGCAGACAAATGCAGGTAGGTGAAATACTTTTTAAAAAACTTCTCCCTTTCAGACTTTTTATATTTCACCCACTGGAGGAGAGCCGAAAGGGTCTGGTCCTCATTTTGCACGTGAAGATTCTCATCTTTAAGGAGACTGCTGAAGATGTGATAAGGGCAATGCACAAAGTCTGTTATGCCAGGGCCTGCCCAGTAATTGAAGTTGTCTCGTATTCCGTCATAGGCAGCCTTCCCCACGTCTTTCATATCATAACTGGTGGCCAGGAGCATGTAGTAGAGACAGTTGTTCTTCTTCAGGGACCTAAGGAGGAAGTCAGAGCAGTGGCTTGTTAAAGTCTGGGAACTGAAATATTTGGCTCCCTTCAGCAGCTCCTCCACGTTCTTCTCAGAAATCACAATCTTCCCAGTATAGAAGTAGTCAAGCAATTCCTCCACCAAGGCTGAGCTCAGGAACTTGGCATCAATGATAATAAAGAGTTCATCGTCCGCTTTCATGTCGTTGCTGGATATGAGAGTCCTAATATGGGAGGACATGGCTGCTAAGACATTGAGGTGGGCATAGAAGATTTTCTGGTCCACGCTGAGGGCCACATCACAAAACTCCCGGTTCTTTCTCTGTTTGTTGAGGGCCTGCATCATAAAACTGTTGTGGTTCTTTTCTGTAAACTGCATCCTCATTTTTGGAGCCAAGCTTGTCTGGAACTGAGGAAGATGGTATAAGCATAAAGGACTCTTTGCCCGGTTGTTGAAGACCCTACTGTGGGTACACAGGAGTGATGTCCTCAGATATAGCTGCTAGGTCACAATTATCTGTGACATGTGTTGGGAGGAGGATTTTCAAATTGTCCCTTTTGTATTGAGAGAGTATCAGTCTCACTGCAGCTTTGGGAAGACTGTACAGTGGTTATAGCAGCATGCTTTGGTGATGGTCAAATAGGAATATGTTCCCATTGAATTTATTAGGTTCCACTGCATATGATCTAACAGAGCATTCTGTTCTTAGCAGTAGAACCAGTTTTGGTAGATGTCTTTTGACAGTGCCATGGCAAAAGAAACATTTTATTTATTTATTTATTTATTAGATTTATCAGTCGCCCGTCTGGCTGGTTGTCCAGCCACTCTGGGAGACGTACAGAATAAAAACATACAAATACATTAAAACAGTGGTTCCCAACCTGGGAACCAGGACCCTCAGGGGGGCTGCGGAGTAATCCAGAGGGGGCCGTGAACAGTAAAGAAATGAATTATTTATTAAATTTTTAAAAAAAGTCTTCACTCCCTCTACACTGTCTGCTTTCCACTGCCGCTGCAGATGACACCTCCCCCTTGCTCCAAACAAGAGGGGAGGCCTTTTGCTGAAGCGCCAGAGCATCTTTCAGGCGCACTAAGGGCAGGCATCTGCCTATAAAATACATGGCAGATGCCAAAGGAGGCTGAGGGTGGAGCTACCAGGAAGAAGAGGGGATTACTATCGCTGATTCCCGTCTCCTTGCACTGCCGCTACTGGCAACGCCCTTACTTAGAATGAGAGGAGAGGGCTTCTTGTGAAGCAAAAAGAAACAAGCCTGCAAATAAAGGCTGCTTTCCCCCTTCCTTCCTGGCAGCCAGCCTGCCTCCCTGGGGGGAGGGGGTCACAAAAAAATTTCAGCTTATAAAGGGGGTCCCGTGCTCATAAAGGTTGGGAACCACTGCATTAAAACATTAAAATCTCAACAGTAGTAAGGGTGGAGGGTGGGGATGGAAGCGGGGGAAGGGTGTTGCTGCCTTTGGGCTTTCTGGCCAGCTTACTAGTTTTTCATCAAGAGGGCCAAACGAGATGATGCATCCAATGTAGGTATGCATTTAACACATATTGTTTTTCTTATTTAAGTAACAGGCATAGGGGCCCTGATCAGAACTGTAGCATATGATGGTGGTGGCAGGGTCATGATGTTGCTGTAAATTGTATGCCAGAGCTGCTATTTACCCCAGCAAGGAAGCTTCCTTCAGGGCCAATGGAAGCTTCCCTACCAGGACAAACAGCTTGGAGGCATTTTCAGTGGGACCTTGGCATGGGCAGAAGGTGAACGTCCTCCCGACATGTCGTTGTCCCAATTCCTCCCCCTCCCCCAGCTACTCTTTAAATAAGAAAACCAGATATTTCCCCATAGTCCACACATTTGTTACCTTTGCAGACTGATCTTGTGGGCTGCAAACAGATGGCAGTGGCGTCATGCCATTAAGTGTCCGTTATTGTGAAGCACGTATGTTAAAGTGGGGTATGGGGGAGTATGGAGCATGTACATTATAGCGAGGCGACGTTAAGTGAAGCAACTTTAAGTGGGGTATGCCTGTATTATAATATTGTTATGAGCATGGGGGTTGGGATGGATGATTCCTGTGGGTCCCGTTTCCAGCCTCTGATTTGGAATCCTGTGCCTTGGAATGAAGAACTCTCTGCTGGTCAAATGAGTCTTTTGTTAACCAAATAGATTGGCCAGGTAAGATGGGCCGATCAGTCGCCTAGCAATGGTGAATGGGCCAGGGAGACCCTTTTGTCATTGAAACTCTGCAGGAGAGCATCCCCTCCTCCTGGCAGCCAGCAGAAGTTGCGCTGGTAGTTTGAGTTTTGGCTAGAGAATTGCTGGGAACTGGAAGGCAGGCAGAGAGAGATTGGCTGTCTGCACTATGGCCTTTGGGGTGCCTCCTGCAACCCAGATGGAAAGCTGGCTATTGAACTGCTGATGCATTGAACCCCTCCATCCTTGAGCTCAGGTTGGAATGTGTGTAAATAAATAAACCATATTTCGTAAAGACACTGCAGTCTCCGCTGACCTTCTTCCCAAAGGAAACCAAACCCTGGAGGAGTGCAGGGACCCCCAAAATCTCACCACTCGGAGATTGGGGGAGGCATGCAACAATATGCATGCATACACACAACACAGGAGTTTGATCGTATTGGCCTTAATGCAAAGAAGTTCATGCGGGAAGAGATAGTATAGGCAACTAGGACCAACAGCGGCCACTGGGGCTGTGCAGGTGGGGTTGCATTGCTCTCCCAGCTCCTCAACACTGCGGGTTGTTGCCGGTCACCATGAGGGGGAGGAGCAAGGCAAGCGGGAGCTCAGCATGGTGCAGCACAGCCGTAGAGCCAATCAGCAATGTGTGGTGTTGGGGAGCCAGGAGAGCAACGCAGACCTAGCTACATAGCGCTGCTGGCTGCTACTGACTAGGATAGTATATGGACTGTAGATGTGAAGTTTTCTGAGCTTCTGCAGTAAGCTTCTGTCAGACCGTATCTCCCTATATGAGCCTGCCCGGGCCCTGAGATGAGGGGACGCGAGATAGGGCCTTTTCGGTGGCTGCCCCGAGGCTTTGGAACTCCCTTCCTAGGGAAGCAAGAATGGCCCCCTCCTTGCAGTCCTTCCATCGGCAAGCAAAGACTTTTTTATTTCAACAAGCCTTTGGAACTGAAAGCTGTTAAGGACAGGTGTTGAAGGGTGCTGCATTGCTGTTGCCTAACTGTATTATTTTAAACTGAGTTTGAATTATTTTAACTGTATGTATGAATGGTTTTAATACTGTAAATTGTTTAATTTGATTTTAATCTAGACTTTTGTATGTTTTTAATTATATGTGTGCTTTTATCTGGAAGACGCCGTGAGTTCCAGTTTTGGAAAAAGGGCGGGGTAAAAATAATCATAATAAATAAATATGTAAATAAGATGTAGAGACAGGCATTCATCCCTGCAAGAAGCTGTGACTAGCTAGCCCAGAAAGAAATGCAGGCTGGCTATCTGCACTGCAGTGCCACTGAGCCTATTTGCTCACATACAGCATCTTGCGCATGCTGCAGACAGGGATCGGCATATGTTTTATATGTTTATATGTTCTTAATGATATGTACTTATTTATATCTGGAAGCCGCCTTGAGTTCCAGTTTGGAAAAAGGGCGGGGTATAAATCATCATCATCATCATCATCATCATTGGTAGAGTCCTATTACAGAGCTCTGAGAAGGGCCTGGTTGGATCACACCAAAGATGCCACCTTGTCTGCCTGGGACAAGGATATGCCAGGAGATTAGAGCAGAAACACAGGGGGAGGGACGTCCATTAAGGCCTTTAAGGATATGGACCTGATGCTGAAATTGGATGGAAAAGGGGGCAGGAAGCCAGTGAAGGGATGTGAGGGAGGAGCATCACATGACCTGAATGATGAGGGAATGGAATTATTCTTGACAGCTGAATAATGATGAGAGTTGTAACAACTCAGGAACTCCCCCACATTTACATCTCAAAAGAAGGAAGGGCAGGGCTGTTCAGCGAAGCACGACTTGACGCGCCCCTTAATTCCGTCACTGAGCAGATGGAAAGACGAAGAATGGTTGCCTTCTCTTTGTGATAGGGAGAGAGCTCTGCTCTGCACATTACAAAGGAAGCACGTGCGGCAGATGTTCCACTCTCTATGGAGGAAAATGTAGAGAAAGAAAATAATATTCTGTAAAAACAGCAGGGATGTGTTTACAGGGCAAAGAAGCTTCTCTCTGTAAAGTTCTGGGATGCCTATGTTTATATTCCCAAAGCAAAGTACATCTGCAATGAGTCATATCCAACTCTCACAAGTGGAAAAGAGAATATCTGAAAGATCAACAGCAGAGATGCAATTTTATTTTCATGATGCTGACTGCATAAAAAAAAACACGTAATCCACAGGAATGTTTATATCTTTCCCTAAATCCATAGTGAGGCATTTTAGGAGGATGCTGGTAAGAAATGTATGGAACAGGGATAATGCAGTGATATTTTTCATTTTTTGTTGTTATAAAGAAAATAGCAGGTTGAATTATTTGTGCTTCGAATAAAAGCACAAATGAAATAATGACTCGTTAAGCTGCAGAGCTGGAATCTGAATTAGCAGATTAATCAACTAATATTTCACTTAGTTACTCAATAAGGGCAAATGCTAATCACTGAACCAAAGAGTTAAGAACACAATTGTTGTCTTAATTTGTTGTTTAATTTTTGAAGTTCTGGTGTTGCACTGGAATACAGAATGTTTTAAAATTGACCTTTTTAGGAAGTGGTAGTTTAAAGCATTTGGGGTGATGTGGGGGTGGAATCTCAAAATCTAGCAAGCAGAGCTGAGTCCATATTTACACGCATATCACAGATGACATATTGGAAAGGTCAGATCTAATATTAAGGCTCTTACCTCTTTTAAAAAAAATATTGCCAGAATAAAAAGAGTATTTTTTAAAAAAATGCTTGGGTTGAATTCATCGCATGGAATGTCCAAGGACCATGCTTTAAAAGGTATCCCTCTGCTAAGCAGGCAAGGGCAGAAGGCCAGGTTCCTGATATTTATTGCAGCCTTTCCCAACCTGGCGCCCTTCAATATTGTTTTTGGCAAATCCCATCAGCCCTAGTCAGTATGGTCAATGGTTGTAGTCCAGAACATCTGGGCAGCACCAAGTTGGGGAAAGCTGGCTTATAGCATGCCTGGCCAATCCAGAAGCTTCATGTGGCCTGCCAATCACAAGGGTAATGCTATACAACCTGATTTCCTTCTGTGCCTAAAGAGGGTTTTGAGACCTGAGTGCACATAGCCCCAGAAAGCTAATAGGCTAGGTGCAAGCCTCAAGTCATGAGGTTCCTGATTAAAACCCCAGAATCCTTCATAAAGGTAGAATGATTTCTCCACTAGCAGGCAACATCATTTGGTTGCTATAACCACCACCTCATGGTCCTGTCTGGGGAATATGAAAAGCCCTTCAGAGACCTTCATTGTGTTGATGCATCTGTGGCCCAGCTCACATTTGCATGTCAATCATTCATCTCTACTGTCAAGTAATTGTATGAAACTAGCAGCCTTATACTATTGAGTCCAATTAGTGATCTGCCTAACCCAGCACTGTCTACTCAAACTTAGAGCAGCTCTCCAAGCATCCAGGTTTATCTTTCCCAATCTTGTTATTTAAAAGCCTTTTCAATTGGAGATGTTGGGGACTGAGCCCCAGGCCTTCTGTGCACAAAGCACCTCATGACTTCCTTGTCAGTTCTGAATGAACCTTCACACATTAATCCTCACAGGCTGAATTTTCATAACTCCCAGTGTCCAAAACAATACTTTTCAATGGAGAGGGGTCACAGCAGAGAATCTTCAGGGGCTGAGTATGACACATGCGTAGATGAACAAGCCCTCGGACCTGAATGACCTGTCATTCCCCCTCCCTTCTTCCACATTCATATTTTAAAGTACATAGAGAAGGACTTACCATGTATGGTGTTAAGCTGAGATATGGAAGGTACACAAATACGTTCATATACTTTATGAAATATTTTGCCTGTAGGTACTATGTTTGGATCCTTCTGGAGCAAGGGTGGAGAACCTTCTTCAACTTGAAGGCCAGATTCCCTCATGGGCAAAGTTCTTAGGGCCTCATGCCAGTGTCTGGCGAAGGCAGAGGCAAAACTAGGGGAAACAACTCTTACCTTTCTCTGTACAATCGGCTACATTCCAGCCAGAGGTTTCTGACACCCAACCACATGGCTCCATTGTCCATCCAGGCAAGCGAGAGGTATTATCACAGTTCAGCCATGCATTCCATCTAGGCAAGTGCGCTGGAGCAGGGCTGATGAGGGGAGTGGCCTGGCGAGAGTTCTGAGGGCCAGATGGAGGCACATTTGCCCTCTGGGGCTCAGGTTCCTCACCCCATTCTACAATTTGCCTTAAAATATGTAAACTGTTAGGATGTTATTCAGTGCAAGTCTTACTCAGAGTAGACCCACTAAAGTTAAAGGACATGACTACCTTAGTTTCATGAATTTAAATGGGTTTACTTACCCTTAGAGTCTGACTTCACCTTTCAGCAGCTGCTTACATGGGAAGTTGTTGGCTCAACCTGCTTAAAACCCCAACAGGCTCCTCCCTTCCCACACCTGTCCCAACTGAGAGGGAAGGCTAGAGAAGATGGAAGTATGGGCTCAAGCCTCTCCCTTCCTATTCCACTATGCAAAAGAGTTGCAACAGTACTGCCATGCCAGACAAAAGAGGTCATGTTGTCATTGCTGCTGACCAGGGATAAGGTTGTCTCATGGCGAGTGTAGGAGACCAGTGGCAATTACAGTAGGGCCCCACTTTTCGGCAGCCTGCCTTTCAGCATTCTGCTAATACAGTGGCTAAAATTAGAGCACGGCCCCACTCATACGGCACTTGTTCCGCTTTTACGGCATTTTTCAGGCATCGGGCACCATTTTATTGAAGGAGTTCCGCTTTTCAGTGGGTTTTGCTTTTAGGCGGGGGTCTGGAATGCTGTATGAGTGGGGCCCTACTGTACCATCATTTCTGACCATTGGCTCTCTGGCTGGGGATAATGGACATTCAAGTCAAATGACATCTGGAGGTCTGGAGGTTCCTCACCCCTGTCTTCTGGTGCTAAATATTAAGCTGTCACTTAGCCTGTGGGGCCTCTTAGATGCCATAACTTTAGAAAACTTTCCATGATCTTTTGTCGGACAATCGAAAATCAGTCTAAACTTTATCAGAGATGTCATTTTATGTAAGATTGTCACCCGAATTTCACCTGAAATAAAAGTCAAAGCAAATTTGAGGGTTCCTTTCCAGGAGAAGCTCTGGAGGAAGTTTGAGTAGAAGTGAACAGAGTGACTATAAAACCCCTCTCAGAGGATTCTGCACATCCCAAGTGACTGGAGGAGTGAAAAGGCAATAGTGATTGGTCATATTTCAGGCTGCAATCCTATACACTCTTACCTGGGTGTAAGTCCTATGGAGCTCTGTTGGACTTGCTTTAAAGTGGATATGACTAGGATTGCACTGTTAATCTAGGAAACAAATGACTTTTTCCAGATGACTTTTTCACAGGAACACTCTGTTCTTATGAGCTTGATGTATTTCTCCTCACTATGCATCCCACTCCTTTCTCCTGGACAGTGGCAGGCTATTTAGTGATAAAATTGGGCAATATATGACCTGCAGAAAAAAATTAACATTCAGCTCAGCCTCAGGCACTTGTCTAGAGAAGTAAAAACCAAGAGCATTTAATAGTCATCTGCAATTTTGGCAAGGGGCTTCAATCAAAAATTTTTCTGACAGATTTAAGACTGTCACAGTTGGCACAGTTGAATACATTGCCTTTTATATTGCCTGCATTTAATACCTACCAACCTATTATAATTCAATAGCAAGTATGAAAACAGGCAGTATTTCTTTCTCATCTGAAAATACCTATTCCAAGAATAGACTGTGTTTTCTAAATATTTTTATGTAGCTTCACAGTATGTCATGCAAATACTTTCTTACCTTCAAAACAGATGCCTTTTATGAGACATGTTAAGGGACAGAATCATAGAATCACAGAATAGTAGAGTTGAAAGGCCTATAAGGCCATCGATTCCAGCCCCCTGCTCAATGCAGGAATCCAAGTTAAAGCATACCTGACCGGTGACTGTCCAGCTGCCTCTTGAAGGTCTCCAGTGTTGGAGAGCCCACCACCTCCCTAGGTCATTGGTTCCATTGTCGTACTGCTCTAACAGGGTAGAATCTAGGACAGAATCATATCCTAACCAATCATATCCTAAAGGGTGTACTCTTCTTAGGGATGGGCCAATCTGTCAAGTTCAGTTTCTCTCAGTTTTTCATACTTCCATTCTGAAGTTCAGGCCTCCACATTTCCACATTAGTTTGTGAATATCTTTTTTTAGAAGGCTATAAATTACAAAACGTATTACAAGATGGAGAACTGCTTTGCAAAAGTTGGAAAGTGTGAACGTCAAAGCACGGCTGTGTTTCACTTTGCATATGATTTCAGAAAATCCGAACTAGGCAGATTCACTTTTAAATGCCAATTGAATTGAATTTCTCCTCCAGCCCTAAATCCTATACACACTTACGTGGGAGTAAGTCCCATTGAAGTCAGTGGGGTTTACTTCTGAGTACAGATGTACAGGATTGTACTGTAAGTAGCCAGAGGCATGTCCCCAAATGGCAGGATGTGGCACAAGGCAGAGCTGTGTCAATACATACTTTTGAGTAAGTAAATTACACAAATGCAAAATATTCCATTCAACAATATTTCAAATATGAAATAATGATTTTTAATAGAGTAACATTCCATTTGCATCAGTACAGAACAGTGTCCCCAAATGCAACATTAAGCACATTCCCTTGGGTGGCGGATGTTAAAAAGAGAGCAGGCTCCTGAATGTTTAATAGTTGTGTAGAAAAGGGCATTTCAGCAGGTGTAGCTGCTCATGCAACTATTAAAGGTGGAGGAGCTCTGTCTTCCTCTGCATCCAGCCACCCTAATGCAGGTACACACAAAAAAATGCAATCAGAATGAATGAGGGTTGAGACTGTTGGAGCATCCCTTCAATGAAATGGGCTGCCTTCAAGTCTATCCCGACTTATGACAACCCTACAAATAGGGTTTTCATGGTAAGCGGTATTCAGAGGGGGTTTACCATTGCCTTCCTCTGAGGCTGAGAGGCAGTGACAGGCCCAAGGTCACCCAGTGAGCTTCATGGCTGTGTGGGGATTCGAACCCTGGTCTCCCAGGTTGTAGTCCGGCACCTTAACCACACCTGCCACTGACAGAGAAGGGGAAAGGAACATCATGGAGTAAGTGATCCCACATGTTAAGGCAGGAGTGGGGACACTGTGATCCTCTAGATCAGCCTTTCCCAACCAGTGTTCCTCCAGATGTTGTTGGACCACAATTCCCATCTTTCCTGACCATTGGCAATGCTGGCTTAGGCTGATGGGAGTTGTGGTCCAACAACATCTGGAGGCACACTGGTTGGGAAAGGCTGCTCTAGATGTTGTTGGACTCCAACTCGCATCAGGTCCAACAGCATGGCCATTTTGAGGGATGATGGGAGTTATAGTCTGACCATATCCAGAGGCCCCAAATCCCGCACCCTGGTGTTAGGGAAGGGGAGGGGCTCATCACAGCATGGGCAATTTTTGGTACCATCTTGAGTGTAGTTGTAGTTCTTTCCTGTCGCCATTCGTTTGAATTTAAGAGTCTGGAAACTTGTTGCTAACAATGCTAGCTCGGTATAATTATTATTATTTTTTAAAGTGACATCTTTTCTAGGCCATCTGTTCTATCTGTCTCTATCATCCAGAGAACATATTAAGCCGAAAGCTACTCGTCCTTTATGCATTCTCCCATCTAACAAGGATGCTAAATTATATATTAAGTAGATAGGGATTTCTGTCTCTCTCCATCAATCCAAAAGTTCTGTGTCCTTCAGTTATCATTTGACTTTCCTCCAGGAAAAGAACTGAAATGACATCAATTATTTTTCTTCTCCAATTATCCCCTGATCCCTTGAGCTTTTCTAAGTAATTCCACAAACTGAGGTGACTTGATCTTCACAGCTTAAAGCATTGTAGATCAATAGAAAATGTGGCCTATATATTTAGAGTGCAGTGGGGGGAAGCTCAGCTATTCACTGTGAGATGAATATAGACCAAGCACAGATCTTTTGCAACTTCTCTTCTTGTGAAAAGAGCTATAAAAAGTTCTAATGCTTTTGGCCCATAATGCTGCAGGAACAGTTTTGCTCCCTGCACAAATAAATAGTAGTGATGGATATCACCATGGCTTTATGGCACATTTATTCAATTATTGAAATGTAATAGCTGAGTAATTAAACTTGGAGCACAATCCATATCAAGTTCTCCCTTACAGCTCAATCCTATGCATCAGTACTCAGGAGAAAGTCCCTCTCTGTTCATTGGGACTTACTCCCAGGTAACTATATATATTGCAGCCTTAAACCCTTATCCAGTGCTGAGGGGGGTGGGGACCACACTTGTGGTTTTTTTGGGTGTCTTTTCTACCCCAATGAGAATTCCAGTGTATGGTGGGCTGATATATTGACCCCAGAAAACATTTGTGTCTGTGGTTTCAGAAGTATACTTGACAAAACCCAAAGAGCCAGAGTCAAAAAACATTCAGAGGTAGAATGCTCCTGTGCATTTGATCCCAGTGTTCTTTGTTGCCCTGTCTTTTACTGTTTTTCTATGGAAAAATCATGGGGTGTTTTCACTATGTCAGTCTGCTAACATTGGCTCAGATAGTAAATATACCCCAATGCATTTCTGGGACATTTTATGCCTCAGGTGTTTCTTTGTTGCTTGTTTCCAGGAGGAAAATGGTAAGTGGTAACTGGCTGAAATTTGGTGATGCTGAACAGGTGACAATTTGTGACAATGCCCTAGAAAGACTACCCTGTAGGTCTACTTATGTGTAAATTTCACAATGAAAACAGTGCCGGGGTAGGTTTTTGCCCTACAAAATTGGATATATTATGCTGTCCTCGCATTGTGCATTTTCATGAGGGCAGCCAAAGATGTGTAGCATGGATGAGAAAACGCAACATTCTGGCATCACAACACAAAGTAATTGATCCTACACTGATTGTGTCTCAACAGTTTAATTGCTCCTCAGCTTCACTGAGGGAATGAGGCTGATGGAAAATAAAGCCTTAGTCTTATCAATTTACCCCTATTTAGTTGATATGGGAAAAAGTCAGTCTGGTAATATTATGGGCCAAAGAAGAGAAGAGAAGAACTTGAGATGCAGACCTTGTTCTTGGCAGCAACTCTGTGCTGAAAGTAAGATGTAGTTCTGCCCTTGATATGTAGAACTAATGGGCTGCTCACAGATGTAGAGACCATAGCTCAGTGACAGAGCATGTGCTTTGCATGCAATTAAAAAAAGATCAGTTGCAGCTAATGGAAACACCTCTGCCTGAGAGTCTCAAAATTTGCTGCCATTCACAATATTGGGATGGAGATCTTGTGGCCCTCCAGATGTTGCTGGGCTACAACTCGCCACATAATTGGTGGGCACTGGAGTCCAACATCTGGAGGGTCACAGGTTCCCCATGCCTGAACTAGATGGATAAATACTCTGATTTGGTAGGAGGCTGCTTCCTATACTCCTAATGCATAATCACATGGCTTCTAAAACATGGTGAATGTGTCTCAGGTGTGTATGTGAGTGGACCCTTCCCTTCCCCAGTAATTCTCCTGTGGGGAGCATTCAGACATGCAGTTCTCCCGTCTACAATCTGAAATGTGACACTCTAGGGTTGCCTCCAGTTTGTTAGCATTTTGCAGGAGGGATTCAGTCGCATACCAAAAACGTAGGTTCGCACAATGAGAGTGGATTAAAGTGCTTTGTCACAACAAATCCACTTTTAAAAACATAGATTTTTTTCAGGTAAGAAAGTGATGGTGAAATGCACTCTAAAATGTGGGCTGAATGACCGATAAATGGAAAGATTTATTACCGTAACGCAAGCAAATGAATGCTCATTGTCACATAACTTCCCTGCAAACTCAGTAAAGACGGGCATAGTATAACCTGTGCATAAGCTTTGCACAAGCAAATCAGAATGAATGCTCAATAAACAGATTGTCTGGAGAGCCGCAGGAAACATTTTTTCCATTTGCATCTTCTGATGTGATAGAGGAGCCCAGCATCGCTGCAGAATGGGCCAGTAGCACTGGAAGGGCCTCTTTGCCTATCAGACTGCACTGCAGTCCTCCTTCTTCTGTTAAGAGACAGCTCTTTTTCCCATTTAGCTTCCTGCATGTATGGAGGTGTAGAATAATAATTGATTCAGACAGAAAATAGGACTTACATTTACATGCCATACAGAGACTGTATTTTTCTCTTGGATGAGTGCAATTGTTGGTCATAGACTGGTCTGTTTTTGTGTCATTGGTTTTGGAGAAATATTGTTCACATGGTGCAATAAAAGTGCATTTGGATTCTGGATCAATGTATATGACTCTGTAAGCTGAATCAATATAGAGTCCATAAGCAGAGAACTGATTCTGCACCAAGGAATGCCCTCAATTCCTGCAATCAAAAAAAGGAGAAACTAAAGCATATGGCCAGATTAAAAGAATACTGTTGAGCATTATGTAGCGCATTTCAGTCTCAGAACACCGCAAGTACATTATCTCAGTAACCCTTACAACAACTTTGTAAGGTAGGTCTGTGCTATATCATTATGTTGCAGATGAGGGACTGAGGCCCCAAACAGTAGTTTGCCTAAGGCCAATCAGTGCATTGACATTTTTCAAGTATAGACCTGAAACTGCGAAGTGTGGATGCAGCAAACACACATTTGCTAACATGTATCTCAACAGACAGTCTATGGTAGCCGTTCCCAACCTGGTGCCAGTAGCCAGGGATGGGAGGAGTTGTTGTCCAAAGCATCTGGAGGGCACCAAATTGGAAAAGGCTGCTCTACAGGGTAGGGATGGAAGGATCTCTTAGTCTCTCTTTTTTCCAATCTTAAATTCATTTCTCTGCATTTCTCCAGTAATTTGCATTTTTTTAAAAAAGTCATGAAAATTATTATTATTATTATTATTTCCAGTTGCTAACCACTGGGAATATTATTAGTATTAAATCGCATTTTTATTTTTCCTCACTCACTACTGCTGTTGGGAATCTGTCCGCTCTATGACAGGCACTTAAAAAAAAAACTTTCTCGGACAAAGCAAATTTTAAAAGCAGCTAGCATGAAAAGCCCTGGAGCTACTCACCTGAAATTTGGCAGGGTTAATTTCTATAGGAGATACCATGTCTCCAAATGTCATGTCCCTATGTGCAGATTACCTCCGTGGTCTGCTAGGCCATGTCTGCCTGAAGTCCACCCATGTCTAGCATCGCAAATCTATTTTTTTTATATAAAAAACCCTCTTTTTTTCAAAATTTTGAAGGAAGGAACAGGGGAAACCCAAGAACATGAGAAGTGGTATGACAATTTGAAACAAATTGAAAAAGCAAAATTTAAAGGTGGCTAGCATGAAAACCCTTGGAACTATGCAGGGTTAACTGGCAAGTTTAATTCCCTCTATACTAAAGAGTCTATCGGGACTACCATGTCACAAAATCTCATGTCCCTGTGTGAAAACACAAGGGCGTTACGCCCATTTTAATTTTAAAACATTTAAAATGTCAAAGATGGCTAGTATGAAAATCCCTGGAGCTATGTACCTGCAACTTGGCAGGTTTAATCCCCTATATAGCTGCTACCATGTCTCCAAATTCCATGACACTAGGTCAAAACAGAAGAATGTTATATCCATTTTGGTTCTTCAATGTAAGTCAAAGAGATTTCTGGATATTTGCAATATTTGGATTGTCATCTGGATCCGGATGGATCGGGCCCAAATCTGTCAAGACTGGATTGGGCCTGATCTGTACCTACAAATCAAATTGGGCCTGATCTGTATTTACAAATCAGAGCCACAAATTTGATTTGCTGCCCTGGGCTCCTGCTGGGAGCAAGGGCAGGATATAAATCAAATAATAAATAAATAAACAAATCGGACCAGAGGTACGTGCATAGCTGTAGTACAGAGGACACACAACTGTCTCCATTGTAGGGATGGCTAACCTGTGGCCTTCCAGATGTTGTTGGACTACAACTCTCATTCTCCCTGACCACTGGCTATGGTTGTGGGAACTAGAATCCAACATATTTGCAGGGCCATATGGTAAGCCCCTCCCCAGTCTATAGCACTGATTCAGAGGAATCGGGCAGGGTTGGCCTTGTCACTTGCTCTGCATTTCTTCTAGTTGATTCAGCCCTTTCTAGGCTGAGTTGTCACCAGTAGGCGACGCAGCCAGCATAATCCCCACCTCCTGACTAGTTGCCACCTTCTGCATTAAATGACTACAGTCACAGATGGCCAGTGAAGGCTGGTCCCACTAGGGCAAATGGGGCACTGCCTCGCCAACCCCAGTTTGTCCTCAGCCAGCTCCCACCTGCCTGCTTTCTTTCTTAAATGCAGTCCAAGGGAAGCTCTGGTTGTCAGCTTCCTCCTCCTTAGTCTCAGTTTTGCCCTTGTAGAACACAGCAAGGAGGAGGATGAAGCCAAAAGTTGAATAAGTTGGCTCTGCCTGTCATTGGTTCTGGCTCCATCTACTATTGGCCTCCCTGCTTTCTTCCCCACCAGCCAATGGGTACCAACCACCACTGCAGACAGCTCATTGCCAGAAGAGCATACATAGTGAGAGAGCCTGTGTCTGTGGGCCTGTGCCTTTGAGAACTCTTTTATGCAAGGACTTAGAGCTGTGACCTTCCCACATAATTTTTGAAAGTTTGCCCTCTGATGCTGCTGTCAACATAGAATTCTAACTCATCTTGTTGATTATGTCTCAAAGAAACGCATCCAGCAAGGATCCCATCCAGCAAAGACACTCCTGGATGTACTCAGGTTTAAGTACATGATTAGTCACGTTGAAGCTAATTGGAGGATGTGCACTTTCAGGTAAGCAGTGTGTGTTTTGCTGGCTCAAGATTGGAACGCTGATTACCCTTGGAGGATCAAACCTTGATAGAAATAGCTTTGAGTCGGAGGGGGAGGAACAGTGTATGATTTTGTTGTTGTTGTTATAGAAAGCGTTAGTAAATGTGTGTTCTGTATAACATTAGCTACAAATAACTCTTGGCATACACTGTAGAGGTGCCCCTAGGAAAGTAAGCTATAACATTTCAAAAGGATGGCTGTACAGGCTAGGGAATTATGACCAAAAAAAGCACAGGTTCAGCTTCTACTCAATTGATGCTAAAAGTCAGAGAAACTAAGTGTAATGCTAATTTGACAGGAACTAATGTGTGGGCATATGGCAGAGAGGCAGAAGGACTTGAACGTCTTGCATTTACAAGCAAGCGTAGTAGCAGCAGAACTAGCAGAGCACAGAACAGGCAAGAACAAAGTGATACATTACATCAACATCTCTTCCCCTAAGCATCATGATTGGAATGCCCTGCTAAAATCATTCAATCTGATTAGAAGCTAGTCCTGTGGGTCACAAAGAGTTCTCTCTCCCTCCTCTCCCCATCCTTATATACGGTACGTTTGGAGATAAATGTTTCAGTTTTTGCAGACACACTGTCGGCAGTGGTTTTTTAACATCCAAATCTCTGAAGCACCCCAAAACATTTTGGAGGTCAGCATTTCAGCTTGGGACACTTTGTAGAGATCCAGTTTCACCTTGGACAAGCCCTGAATCTGTTCAAAGTGGCCCAATTCAGTTTGAGATTTATCTGAATCTAGCGCACACCCCTTTAATTTCTGTAATATGACAACATCAAGCTTTTTCTGGCATGGAAGTTTTGTATTTTCTGAGTGCAGAGGGCACATAATTCTTGTGTTAGGCACAGAAGAAGCTGCCTTATACTGAGTCAAAGCCATTGGTCCATCTACCTCGGTATTGTCTGATCTGCAGCTGCTCTCCAGGGTTTAAGACTGGAGTCTCAGCCCTGTCTGGACATGCTATGGACTGAACCTGGGACCTTGTGCACACAAAGCATTCACCCTACCACCACCTTACCACTGTTTGAGGTGCTGTAATGTGATTAAAGTCTGGCCTAGTTCTGACTGAGGTGGTGAACCAATCTCTGTGTTGCGCCATTTCAAACTGCAGGTGAGGGAGTCACATGATTGGATGCTTCTCTAGACAAAATAATTTCCTGCACACAGAAAAGTGGCATATCAGGAATAAGAGTTAGGATTAGGGCCTTTCCTCCTTGACATCTAGTTTTCCGTGTGAGGTTTTTCCTTGTGAAGCAGCATTCACTCTTGTGAGCCCTCACCTGCACTCTAAAATGGGACGGATCAGGTTTACAGCCTCACTGAAAGCTAGGCTAATGGTATTGTTTATGTTGCCAAACATATATACGTGGACCAGCCTACAGAAGGAAAGCATAGTGGTGAATCTTGCTTCTGCTTTGCTATGGCTTCTGTGTCAGTGAAATGTGAAAGGGACTACTGGCCTTCAGAAATGTTTATATCAGTCGTATGGAAGCATAGGCTTCCTATTCTCTGAAGCATTTTAAGTTACACTGATTTACTTTTAAAAATGTTTATTGTATTGGATTGTTGATTGTATTTTAGTATTATTTTGTTATTCATTGTATTTTTATGCTATTTTATGTTCACCGCCCAGAGAGTTATTGCTAGTCGGGCGGTATATAAATTTAATAAATAATAATAATAATTTGCAAGCTGTATTTCTCAGTCCTTTTTGCTTTTTGCACAAAATGTGGTCTGTGAGCAGAAAAACAAACTGATATGTGCCATAAATGTTACCTTGTTTATTTCCCTGTTCTGACAGGTCTCACTAGTTACTTGTTCATAGGACAGACAAGTGACAATGAGTTCTCCTTTCAAGTCAATGAGAAGATATTCATTTCTGAAAATCTTGATTCCGATCCAAGAAGCAGCCATGCACTCTAGGACCTGTCCTTAGTCGAGCAGATTTAACTAGTGGGCAAGATGTTATGGGCAAAAACGCGGATGTAGAAATTTTGGAGTGGATTCCCTGCACTAGCTTTTCTTCTAAACCTTTGCAAACTGTTGGCTGTACAAGCCAATCAGGTTCTTGTACTCTTAAACCGGTATACAGAGCTTGGAAAAGTTACTTTTTTGAACTACAACTCCCATCACCCTAATCCCGTGGCCATGCTGGCTGGGGCTGATGGGAGTTATAGTTTAAAAAAGTAACTTTTCCAAGCTCTGCCGGTGTATAGTATGAAGCCAAATGATATGTCTTCAAGGGGTTTAAACATCACTTCTATTCCATCACTGTTTTCACCACTGCCACTGCCAGTTTCCAAGCAATGGCATAGTTAGCTGTCCCTGGTGTCTGCCAGCTGCTGTCCACAGTTGCCCCTCCCTACAAAGCCTGGGCAGGTGGTAGGGATGGTTGGCACCACATGTCTGGCCTCCCTTAAGCTGCATTTCTGCTCTTACTGGGTGGGGGAGGGGCAGTGGGGAAGGTGGCTTGATACAAGTGCAGCAGCAGGAAAACCAGATTGGTTTGGCTGTGCTCACACTAATTGACTTCAAAATATCCGGCAGTGTTTACATAATAGCAAGGTATGGCACAAAAGCACAGAACATAAACACAGTGGTGATCATTGTAAGCGCGTTGCAATTGTTTTCTTAAGATTCTTAAGGAACTTGCCTTTCTCTAAAAAGTCTTGCCCTAAATGATTTCTCTGAGCGGTCCCATTGGAGAAGAGAAGAAGCCAAGATGCAGTAGTAAGAAGCTTTCCTGACCTAAGAGTCAGGGAGTTTCGAGGGTTGGGGAGGACCTAATTTATTCCATAAAATTAAACTGTGCTCCTGATGCTCTAGTAAATGGCTGTTAACAGAGAAAGCACTCTTTAATCTTATCTAAAAGCATAAGCCCTGATTCGAGAAGTGTCTTTCAACATCTTTTAAACTTTTTAAAAAACAAGACAGTAGATCATAATTGAAGCCCCTGCCTTTAATTTCTGTGGTCAGCATCCTCCTCATCTGATCTAGCCGTTGTGTTCTCATGAGCTCAGACAAAATAGAAGCCTAACCTTGTTTACCCCTTAGGTTAACAACGGTTGGGTAACAGGTCAAAGGTGAATACAGTAATGGATTAGAAATGCTAATGATTAAGTGGCATATACTGTAAATATATATATATATATATATATATATATATTTTAAATGAGTTAAACAGTGAAGGCATCTGTCCGTGAAAACACCTGCTAGGATCAGAACAATTTCATCTTTTTTCATTCATTTATGGCGTACGCAGTAAGTACTAACAATACTTTACTGGATTGCTTTCTTCTAAATTACTTGTACCACACATTTTTTCTGCGTTTAGGAATGTGCTACAAGTGCATGTAAGCTAAAATTCAAAACTTGTTTTATGACTCTAAAACTCTGACCTAACAGAAATATCTCCAAAATAAAGTGGAGTGTTAAAATAAAAAATATGAGATTGACTCAAACTTAAGATGAGAATAAATCTGTCCAATCTTTGGACACTTCTTTTAACCGATCATCGTCTCACATGTTTCAGAAAAGCACATGATGCCACAATATTTGAGCAAGGGTGCAAAGGTTTCTGGGGCAAAAATAAATATATTTTTCTCTAATATCCATGACACAAACACTATTTAAGTTTCACAGTAGTAAACGTTAAACTTTAAAGTCAAATGGTTTGCTACTCACAGGGTTGTATCCCACATAGTGCTAAGTAACCATCTTGTCAGCACAAGGATTTCCGCTTGGACAACAGGACTTTCCCGCTCCCCCCCATGCTCCCTACATCTGTTCTAGGAATACCTACAACTCTCTGGAGCAGATTTGGGGAGGATTTGGGGCAAATGGGGGAGAGGAGGGAAGTCCTGTTGTGCAAGCAGAAATTCTCACACTGACAGGACAAGTTAGCTGAATATGAGTAGGAACTCAAGTGAATTAGAAATACTTGTATGGGGGAATCAGTTTGAGGTGAAACCTGTGGGTTGATTTTGATGGTGTATTTCTCTGGTAAGCAACCTAAGCCTTCAAATACATCTTTGTATTCAGCTGCAACATCCCATTGATCTACTGGAGCTCTTTTCATTAAATTAACTCTCAAAACTTGTAAATATTACAAATATCACCCACAAACTTTAACTGGTATTTGCTGTTGCAGCTGCAGCAAAGTGGGGCCACCATTTCAATGTCTTACTCTGAAAAGGCCTGACATTCCTTAGGATCCTTCATCAGAGTGAGGCAGCGGTAGTGTGGGAGGCCCTGGAGAGCCTTGGCAAAACAAATCTGTGCATCACTGGCAGAAAAAAACCCAAAAGAGGGAGACTAGAAGGAGGAGCTCAGTATGTGGGGGGAGTGGCACATGGCGAAAGGCAGGGGCAGGCCATTTGGTAAATTTAGTAGTTCTAGAGGAATCTTCCTGCTACCATCAGTAACAGCCAAAGACACCGGCAACTCTAAATTAACCCTAGGAAATTAACAAAATTAGCAGCTGTTTTTAACATGCATGGCTTAACATTTTTTAGCCACCCATTACCCAAAGTCTTTTGTTGGGGGGGGGGTTGGTACCATTTGTGAAGTCTCACCTGAATTTTATCCAGTCCTCTACAGACTATGCTGCAATATACTGCTTTATGCCTTCCATTTATCCTCTGAAAGAAAGAGGCAGTCTTTGTGGATTTGCAAGGCATTATGATGAGGACAAGGTTTTTGTAGGAGGAAAAATCTCATTCTGACAGCCATTTTGTTCACTGCTGCTAATTTTATTCTTTGTGCCAAGGAAATTAGGATGAAAGAGATCCATGTTCCTCAAATAAATTGGGCCTTTTCATTGAATCCACAAGAGCAAATTCTCCTTTTTAGGCTTCTGTAATAGCTGCCCCAGAGACAAATCACTAGTGCGATGTGAGGCTAGGGTCCTGAATCTATTAGAGGATTTAACATATCACATTTAGTGAGAAAAATTGAATTAGATGAGAAAATTTTCTCAAAAGTCCCCCCCCCCCGCAAAAACCTAAATGGTTGACCAGGGCTTTATGCATACAAATGTCAAATTCCCCTCTCATCCCAGGATAAATGATCAATTATACCAATTACAACAGTCTTCAGATTAAGTAGACTAATTATATGAAAAAGAAACTAGCAGTATTATCCACTTCAGTCCTGCACATATAGATGGAAGGGATCCTGCAAGCCTCAGCAGAGCCTTTTTCTTTCTTCAGGTAGGAATGCATAACTTTGGGCACATGGCATGCTTGTTTCACTTAGTGCAGACCTCCCATTTTACGTTGATACAGTTACCCCACTCGTTCCCATGGCCTTGTACCTAAAACACATGCTCCTCCCTCTGGTGCCCAGAGTGGCTTTTCTTCACTGGATGAGATGGAATCTGTCATTGTTTCTACTACTGCCTAGGGGTGTCTAGGAGTCAAGGGCAAAAAGAGATCATGGAGGATGTGTTATCATGATGCAATGTGGTGAACAGATTGTTTGGGGCCTTTGAAAGGGCCTGAGATGTTGAAATTCTGGCAATCGTGTCATGTATTTGATAGCTTTACATGTGCCTGCCTCATAGGATTTTTGTGAGGATAAATGAGATTCGAGGGAAACCAGTGTGATGAGGTGTATAGAGTGCTGGGTTTGAAATGGGGGAACCTGGGTTCAAATCCCTCCTCAGCTATGGCTTGGGGGCAATTACTGTCTCTCAGCCTAATGGCCTAACCAATTTCCCAGAGCTGTTGGGAAGATGAACTGTTGCAATATTCTTTTGCTCAGACTTCCTGCCCTTTCCCTCGAGTCTCCCTTGCTCTCTTTTTAAAACTGCCACAGTTTTATATCATGTAAGCTGCTTCGGTTACCTTTTCACCGAAAACTGGGTAGAAATTATTATAAAGGAGTATATTCAACCCATAGTAGACCCACTGAAATTAATGAACCTAAGTTAGTCATAGCTATTAACTTCAGTGGGTCTACTCTGAGTAGGACTAGCATGGAATACCACCCATTTATTCATTTACTGATTTGCCACTTATGTGTTGAAATTATTCACTCAATGTTCAATGAGGCATTCTCCCAAGTGTGTGTGTACAGCAAGAAAGGTGACCCTCTTTTTCTCTTGAGGGCTGCATTACTTCCAAGGTAATCTGCTGGCGACAATCAGAGCCAAAGCCAGTGGATGGTGTTTCATGTGACACTGTTTGTATAATCAAAGGAGCTTAATATAAACAATGTAGTTTAATAAGATTGTTTCATACAGAGAAGTTACAGGGCCTCCTCTTCTCTCCTCGCCTGTCTACCCACCTCCCGTTGCCGCTACTTCCACACTTCCTGTTCCTTCTTCAAACTCCTCCCCCGTTATTCCCGGTTTTAGTTCTGAGCTCAGCATGTATTGTTACCAAAAGCTTTAGAACTAAAAGTAGGTGGGGTGCCTCCTTCCCCCTTTTTTCTGTCACTCCTTTTACTTTCTTTCTGCCTCTTTGCCATCCGCTTCCCCGCTTGTTTTCTCCACCTTACCATCAGGATGAGATTAGGCCAAAGATCAGAGACGCATCCCTTGAGCTGTAGGCTCTCCACCCCTAGTGTACACAATGGCAGCCCTAAATAAATAAGAATTGTGAACTATTTTGTACACTGAAAATATGTAAGTCTTTGTCATCAATTGCCTCTGTTGGGGCTGTATTTAACTAAATTTTTACCCTAGCAGAAGCCAGTGCAAGGATTCCCGCTGGTGCAATGGGACTTTCCCCCTCCCTCCTCCCCAAATCTGCTCTGGAGGGTTGGGAGAACCCCCAGAACAATGTGTGGGGGAGGAGAGGGGAGATCATTCCATCCGGCAAGCAGAAATGCTTACGCTGATGGAACAGTCTCCTATGCTATGTTGAATACAACCCTTGGTCAGCCGTGACTTCTTACCATCCAGTGCATGTCAGCTCAGAAGTTAGTCCCATCGGCATTGTGGTTTAACAATCCCTCTTTTCAGGGACCTCTGGGAACTGTAGCTTCATAAGGGAAATAGGGGTCTCCTAGCAACTGTCATCACACAAGCTACAGTTCTCAGGTTTCTTTAGGGGAAACCATGACTGTTTAAAGTGATATCATAGTGCTTTAAATGTATGATGCAGGGAGGGCCTAAGTCCCACTGAGTTCTGTGGGATATCCTTCTGGGTAACTATGTATACTAGGAGAATGTTGGACTATGACTCCCATCATCCTTGACTGTTGGCTATGTTGGCTGGGGCTGATGGGAGTTGGAGTCAACATCTGGAAGGCCACAGGTTCCCCATCCCTGACAGATTGGATTGTAGCTTAAATGTTCTGCTATCCTTAAAACAGGAATGCGGAACCCGTGCCCCTGAAGATATTTATGATGATAATGATTATTATAATTATTATGATTATTATTTATTAAAATTTATATCCCACCCTTCCTTCCAGTAGTTAGGCTCCACTTCCATCATCTGTGACCATTGGCGAAGCTGGTTGGGGTCGATGGCAATTGGAGTCCATTAGCATCTGTATGGCCACAGGTTCCCCATCCCTGCTTTAAGAAAATTAGTATACTTCTGAAGCCTCTCATTCAAAAAGGCCTGTGCCATGTATTTTTGCATCTGTGTTTCTCCAAATGAAATGAAGGGCCTTCTGACTGTTGTTCAGCCAGAATGCTTGGTTTTAAAATAGGGCCTGGTTCTGACATTTGTGTGCAGAATTGGAAGCAAATCGGGAAAGAGGAAGTTCCAGGCAAGCTGTAAAGAACATGCGAGGCTTTCTCAAACTGAAAGTGAAATGTTCTTTTGATACATGGTCATGAAAAATGATCAAACACGTTGAATACTTTCCCCAGCAAAACTGGTAACACACCTTAAACATGTCTTGCATTAGCCAAGACCAGTGGAGCAAAGCTTCTGTTTCATTAAAACAGTTATTTTTCCCTAGGTAAATGGAAATGGATTGGGGACTCATAAGCAGTGCGTGCTTTATTTTACCTGCAGATAATTATCTATTAAGTAGCAAGGAGTTCCGCACAGCTCAACTCTTTCCATTAGTAATTTCTCCTTCCTTTTCTTCTCATTGACTACCATCCCCATGAAGACTGAGTTGAATGAAAAGAATAAATCAACAGACACAAAACATCCTGTTTGGATATGTTAAATATCCCTGCTGTTGGCACACAGGGAATACCAAGGGTCAGTAGCAGAAGGAGAGGCCAAGGACAGCTCTCTGTAGATCCATGACTTGTTGTCCCAATATATTTTTAAAAGCAAAAGTGGAAAATACCACAAGTGCCCAAATTTGATCATGGCAGTGGCAACCAGAGAAGGCTCGTTTAACCCTTTCCCCTTCATACCATTTCACCAACTGCAGTGATTCCCACCCCCAAGTTGCTATTAGCCCCACAGGAATGGGGGAGAATGGGGAAGCATGATTATTTGTGTTTTAATGTTGCATTATTTTTAATATTGAAAGCTGTTTTTTATGTCCACAGATAGAAAAGTGGGGTGAAAATAATAAATCAAGTCATAAAGATACTTGTCTTCCACCCTCAGTGAGCTAACAACAACTTCATGTGCTGTGGGGGAGGGATTTTAATTGCAAAATGGCAAAGGAGAAATAGTAAAGCATTCCCCCTCCCTCAGTGATGCTGCCCTGATTCAATTTGTTCCCTCCCTGGAACTGCTTGCTTTGCTTGTTCCTTGAAGTTATTTATTATTATTATTTTATTTATTTATTCAATTTATTAATAGCTTGCTATGTGAAGGTCTCCAAGCAACTTACAACATAATTAAAAACCAAAGTAATCTATCATACATAAAACAAAACCAAATAAAATAAAACAATAACCACTCCCATATAACCACAAAAAGTGTTGACACTACACTAATACGACACCTTCTCAGTCTATCAGACGCCTGGGGAACAAGTTAAGTCTATACATGGTGGTGAAAAGATGTCAGTGAAGGTGCCAGGCAGACCTCACTGGAGAGTGTATTCTGCAGATGGGGAACTAAACTGAGCCTCCCTCAGAGTGGTGACCTAGAGAAGGGCTTCAAAACAAAATCTAGGGGTCTGGGTAGGTTCATATCAGGAGAGGAGTTCCAAAAGATTTTGGAGTCATAAAAAGCTGTATAGGTCAAAACCAGCACTTTGAATTGGGATTGGAAGTGTACAAGTAGCCAGTGTAACTGGAAAAGATTAGTGTTATATGCTGTGTTCCCCTTGAACCCATCAGCCAACCGCATTCTGCACTAATTGAAGCTTCTAAACCATTTTCAAAGGCAGCCCCACATAACACGCATTGCAATAAACCAACCTTGAAGTTACCAGGACATAGATTACTGTAGCCAGGTTATCTCTGTCCAGACGGGGTCACGATTGGGCCACTGGCCTATGGTGATGGAAGGTACCCAGTGCCACTAAGGCCACAACAGATCTGGAACAATCCCTAAACGATGAACCTGTTTCTTTAGAGGGAGTGTAACCCCATCTAGAACTGGCCACACACCTCTCAGCTAGGCAGTGGAACCACTCATCAACAGCATCTCAGTCTTGTCTGGGTTAAGCTTCAGTTTTTTGGCCCTCATCCAGTCCACTATTGCAACCAAGCACTGATTCAGCACATCCACTGCCTCATCTGCAGAACATGAAAAAGAGAAACAAAGCTGCATGTCATCAGCATACTGATGGCAAAGCACTCCGGGCCTAACTGCAAAATCTGCATTTTCCATATTTGGTTGGTGACCTCGAGATCCATACATGTCTCGCTTGTAGTCAGATTACTGTGAAAACTCGGTTAGCAAGCATCTATATGTGTGGGCACTGGCTACTCCCCTAAGTCCACCCCCTTACAGTGATTGAGCCATAACAGTTGTTTGCTTTTCGTGCACTTTTTTGGAAGAGTGCAGAAACTTATATCTTTTTTTTAATTCCCACGCATGCGCAGGTTTGTGGCTGTGCTATTGTGTGGGAAGGAGACAAGGGGCTTGGCATATGACAGAGGAATGCCCATGGACCCCCTATTGCAGGAAAGTCCACGGCATTGCATCTGAGCTCATGGATGTTAATGCAATTGATTGCTGGTTTAGGAAAGCATATCAGTTTTTCAGTGGTATTCCTAATGCGGATTTGTTCACATGAAAATCCTACTAGCTTGCAATGTCATATGGACAATGGTGAATTAATGAGGACATAAAACTATAACACTGCAGATTATACAGTTGTATGGACTTCGTATGACCCCACTCAGCGGTTTAATGTAGATGTTAAACAACATGAGGGACAGAACTGACCTCTGCAGGACCTCATGCTGGAGAACCCACGGAGTCAAACAATGCTCCCCAAGAATCACCTTTTGGAGCCATCCATCCAAATAAGAACAGAAGGATACCATGGTTGATGGTATTGAAAGCTGCTGGAAGATCAAGTAGGATCAACAGAGTCACATTACCCCTGTCTCTTTCCTGACATAGGTCATCCTAAGTATGACCAAGGCAGTTTCCATACCAAACCCAGGCCTGAATCCCAATTGAAATGGATCTAGAAAAACTGTCTCCTCCATGACTAACTGGATCTGGCTGGCAACCACCCTCTCAAGAACCTTGCCCAGAAAGGGCAAATTATTAGGACCTTCTCAGTCCAGGAAAGGCTTCTTCAGGAGTGATCTTGTTACTGTATCCTTCAGAAAACCTGGGACCACTCCTTCTTGGAGGGAAGCATTAATTATTTCCCTGGCCCATCCAGCTGTTTCCTTCCTGCTAGATTTTATAAGCCATGAAAGGCAAGGATCCAAGACACAAGTGGTTGTACAAACCCAACCAAGTACTTTGTTCATGTCGTAAGGCCACAGCAACTGAAACTCTTTGAAACGACATTGGACAATAAAATGCTACAGACACCTCACCTGGATCATCTGTATCAGCGATGGAGTCCAAATCCCAGTGGATGGAAGTGATTTTATTTATTTATTTATTACATTTCTACCCTGCCTTTCTTTTTCATGATTGAAACCCAAATTTTATCCTCAAAATGCTTAGCAAACAGGTCACAGTGAGCTTTAGATGGCTCTGCCATCTCCCTAGGGCCAGTACGTAATAAGCCCCTAGCCATTCTAAACACCTGGCTGGATGGAAAGAAAGTTTTCCTCACTGCCTGCTCTGTCACTGAGTAGACTCAAGCATGAGCATGTACCAGTGTTCAATTACATTTGTTGGGAGTTTTCTTCACCTGCACTCAAGCTGCCTCCCTTCTTGCATCATTGCTCTTAGCTCCAGGGTATACCATGGAGCCTTCTGAGCTCTGCCAGTTGGGAGAGGACATCTCTATATTTCACAGATCAACTAGGGCTTCAGTAGAAGAGCCAGCCATGCCAACTGGAAAACTCCCCAGAGCCCTCTGAAAACCAATAGGATCCATTAGTCTCTGGGGGCAGACCATCTTAATAGGTCCCCTACTCCTGCAGTGGGAAAAGGCCAATATAAGTCTAAAACTCACTAGCAAGCAATCTGACCATGACCCAGAGACTGTTTTTATCTCTCCCACCTTCAGATCACCCTCTCCCAGCCCCACTGAGAAAACGAAATCCAGAGTGTGCCCTGTTACATGTGTTGGCTTGATGACATGTTGAGACCGCCCCATGGTTGGCAAATTCAAGCACAGATCTCCAGTGTAACATGTCACTTGGCCCATTTTTCATCCCTACTGTAGCTACTCAACCTCAAGAATTGCCAGCAATTCGCAGTGAAAGATGGGGAAGCCTCCTTTCAAATTGCCACTGTGGGGGCCACCTATACATTTTAGAAGAAGCCCTGAGAACTTTGAGTGAGATGGGGCTAGGGGAAGGCTTGGCAGTTTCACCACTGCTCTTTGAAGCCATTTATAAACTAAACCTGAGAGGTCACAATATGGCTGGTGGTCTGCATTTGGCTTAGCTGGTCATAGGTTAGGACACAATAAGTGCTTTGCTGCTAGGGATGGAAGGATTTCTCAATTTCAATTCTCTCGGTTTCTCATTTTTCCAATTCTGAATTCAATTCTCCCATGTTTCTGCAGCAATTTGCGATTTTTTATAAAAAGAAGCCTCAAGAAAATTCTCCAGCATTTTAGTGTGAATTTCTCCTAATAAAAACATTTTTGTAGCCAGTTTTGACTAATGTTACACATTTTTGCAAGCAATGTTTCCTAATGTAATGCATTATGTATTCATTTTTATGTCCACATTCCCCTAATATATGTATTTTTGTAAACATTGCTTAGTTGGAAAACTGCACTGCAAAATTTAGATAAGTGAATTTCGAAGGATGCCTGTGTTTTGGTTCTCATGTTGTTTTGGAAAGTGCGAATTTGATAAATTCACCTTTAAATACAAAGTGAATTGAATTTCTTGCCTATCTCTAGTTGCTGGAGACTGATTTGCCATATGCTTCATATGCACAAGCAGGACAAGATGATCCTGACCATCTCCCATTGTTTCCTCAGATACCTCAAGATATACTGTCTCTGAGCATGTAATCCTAGTCAGCTTGGGCTACTCAGCCTCTCTTTATAGGGCTGATTCCAGAATGGCTTTTGTTCTCCTCCTCCCCCCCCCCCCAGCAACCTTAGAGACAGGAAGTTGGAATAATAACAGATGAAGAGATACAGCAGAGTTTCCCTGCTGTTTGTCTCTGCCTTGAGAACAGCAAGGATCCTCTCATTGCCAAAAAATACACACTCTCAGACACCGGCTATACAAATAGATCACAATGCCTTGAGCTGGACAGGCTGAGACAAATGCTGCTGCAGCTTCAAAAAATGAAGATGTTAGAGGGGTCCAGGCTCGATCATTTATATAGAAGGTTTGGGCAAATCCATAGGCCCAGTTGCTGGACTGAACTCCCTTTCACCTGAGACTATAAAACTGGAAGTGTGGATTCTTTCTTTAATTTGTTGGTTTTAAGACAGCCATTTCACCTTATTGGCCATCTACCCTGCAGCTTCTAAAGGAGTGTGTAAGGTATTTCCTTAACATGGAGGTTCATACCTGTGGTGGGCCAGTTCACATAGTCATTCTGCCCTGTTTTGAGATTAAAGAAGCACTGCAGAAATTGAGTCATCACATCTAGGAGCCCCTCTGCACAGAGCATCTGTTCACATATTCCATTAGATGAGAGGTGCAGGGAAGGAGTAAGTGCCTGTTACCTGTTTCCCCACCAGGCAAATTGAATCGCAACAACCCAGTAAAGTACCTGAACCTGGATGGTGTCTAAAGTAGCTCCTACAGGAAGGGTTGGATATAAATGTAATAAATAAATGATAAAGTAGGTATTCCAAGTACTCCAATTTAATTGCTGCTTACAGTGTACTAAAAAGTGACACCAAACCCTACTGACATGATTCAGAGTTTGTGGGTATAGGATGGATATCAATGCAAATGTGTGCCCAGGTGGTCTAGCAAAGTTTTGAATCAAAATACTGGGAATTGATAATGCCACTTTCAGTTTTGTGCATAGGGATGAAACTTCAAATGCAGTAGGGCCCCACTTTTCAGCGTTCCGCTAATACGGCAGCTTTCAATTAGAGTAAGGCCCCACTCATATGGCGCTTGTTCCGCTTTTACAGTGTTTTTCGGGTTTGGCACCATTCTATTGAATGAGTTCTGCTTTTCAGCGGGTTTCATTTTTACGCAGGTGTCTGGAACGCAACCCGCCGTATGAGTGGGGCCCTACTGTATACTCTTCCGTGTGATTTCATTTCATTTCATTTCTGAATTGCTTTCCAAGAACCATCCCAAAGTAATTTAATAATAACATCAGCATACAAAAAAAAATTCAGATAAACACATACAGACTAGGATAGAAATCTCCACTTAAAAGACTTGTTGAAAAAGGAAGGGCTTCCATAGGCGCTAAAAAGACAAGGACAGCACCTGTCTGATGTGTAATGGGAGGGATTTCCAAAGGGCAGATGCTACCACACTGAAGACCTCATTCTTAGATCATATAGAACAGACCTACTGATGAGGTGCTACCTGCAGGAGGCCCTCTTCTGTAGGGTGTAGTGATCAGTTGAGTATATAAGGGGGTGAGACAATCTTTTAGGTTGTGTTGGCATACAATCACAGAAAAAAACAATAAATCTTCCTTAAGAAGAAAGCTTGTACAAGTGGAAGATATTTCTGTGCATCAAATCTATAGGTTAATTTCTTTTCATCTGTCACTGAATTGTTTTGTCTTCATATACATTTTCCCCCTCTTTCAATTAATTTGGTTGGTATTCAAGATTTTAATTAATTACCTTCTGTCATTCTGGCAGAATGTACACTCACTCAGGTGAAATGATGTAGCCCATCAGCTCACGGCTACGGTGATGGGATCGTTCTGCATGGGAGAATTTGAATATATATAAACTAGGGCTTCATCATGGTTAAGGTTACCATCCATGCTTACCTGAGGGTAATACAGATTGAACTCAATGGGACTTACTCCTGAGTAGAAATGTACAGGATTGCATTGTAAATCCCAATGAAATAAATGCAACCTAAGATAGCACTGGCTAGCTTGTCCCATTGGATTTCAACAGAGCTTGGAAAAGTTACTTTTTTGAACGACAACTCCCATGAGCCCAATCCAGTGTAGTTGTAGTTTAAAAAAGTTGTAGTTTAAAAAAAGTAACTTTTCCAAGCTCTGGATTTCAACGACACTTAGGCATAAGTAACCTACATGGGATTGGGACCATTACATTCAGTGGGAGCAGAAGTGTTTTAACTTTGTTGAAAGTGCACAAAGAATTGGACAAAGCTAGGCAATGTTTGTGAACTTCATCACACTTAAGTTAAAAAAAACTGTACTCCCCCCTTTAGAACTAATTATAACCATACGCACAATCAACTTCTTAATCATTTAAAATCCATATGATAAATCAGCTTGGGACACAATCTTGAGGGGCTGTAGAAAGTGATATGTGGAGAGGAGCTCCACTAAGGAGTTGGCATCTGCATTCCTGGCAGAGTTCCTGCTATGTCTGCAGAAAGCTCTGCAGGCATAGATGTACCACTGGTGGTTAGAGATGGGGGAGAAATTTGATTCAGTTTGCATTTCAAGCCAAATCTATCAAATCCACACTTTCTGAAACAATATGAGAACTGAGATACAGCCATCCTTTGAAATTTACACTTATTCAAATTTTGCAATGCAGTTCTCTAACCAAACAATGTTTACAAAAATGTGTATGTCAGAGGAAAGTGTACATAAAAAATATGAGTGAAAACAACCTACCAAAATGCATTATATGCCAAGGAATTGCCTGGAAATATGTGTACATTAGTTAAAACTTCCTATAAAAATGTGCTGATTTGGAGAATTTTGCACTAAAATGCTGGATAGTTTTATGAGGATTTTTTTAAAAAAATGCAGATTGCTGCAGAAATGTGGAGAACCAAATTTAACATTGGAAAAATGAGAAACAGAGAGTACTGACAGATCTTTCCATCCCTACTGGTGGTAGACAGAAGGGGTGTGTTGGGGCAGCCTTGGATCCAAAGGATTCAAATTCCCCTTGTTCCCCTGATAAACCCCACCCCCCAACATTTGATCAGTATGCCAGCTCTGGACATGGTTAATATCCCCCTCATTGGTGTCAAAGGGAGGGAATTTTAAAAAGCAGAAAAAGGAAGGGGGAAAGAAGCAAAATCCACCTTCACCTCTTAACCCGGTTGCAACCAGCAGGTAGGGAATAGGATGTAGCAGGTAGCCTCCCCATGGATTCTCACCATCCCCATCAGCCCCATCACTATAGGATTGCTCTGTTGATTTCTTTAATCAAGCAACAGACTTAGTTCCTTGGTTTGTCAGGGGAAAACACAAATATATTCCAAAAACATTTTTGTTTGTAGAATCGTAGAATAATAGAGTTGGATAGGGCCTATAAGGCCATCGAGTCCAACCCCCTGCTCAATGCAGGAATCCAAGTTAAAGCATTCCTGATGGGGCTGTCCAGCTGCCTCTTGAATGCTTCCAGTTTTGAAGAGCCCACCAGCTCCCTAGGTAATCGGTTCCAATGTTATACCACTCTAACAGGAAGTTTTTTCCTGATGTTCAGCTGCCATCTGGCTTCCTGCAACTTGAGCCCATTGTTCTGTGTCTTGCATTCTGGGATGTTCGAGAAGAGGTCCTAGTCCTCCTCTGTGTGACAACCTTTCAAGTACTTGAAAAGTGCTATAATATCTCCCTTCAGTCTTCTCTTCTCAAGGCTAAACATGCTCAGTTCTTTCAGTCTCTCCCCATAGGGCTTTATTTCCAGTCCCCTGATAATCCTCTTTGCCCTCTTCTGAACCTGTTCCATTTTGTCTGTCCTTCTTGAAGTGCAGTGTCCAGAATTGGACACAGTACTCAAGATGAGGCCTAACCAGTGCCAAATAGAGGGGAACTAGTACTTCATTTGATTTGGAAATTATACGTCTGTTAACGCAGCTTAAAATTGCATTTGCCTTTTTTGTAGCCACATCACACTGTTACTTCATATTCAGCCTGTGATCAACCACAATTCCAAGATCCTTCTTGCATATAGTATTGCTGAGCCCAAGTATCCCCCATCTTATAACTGCATTTGGTTTCTTTTCCTTGGTGTAGTAGTTTGCACATCTGTGTTAAATTTCATTCTGTTGTTTTTGTTGGGATAAGCAAGCTTGCATACTGTTAATAGGGAGATGTCTCTTCTAGCCAGAATTTGGGGACACCTTTGTGCTTGTTTACTGTGATGTAACTTCCTATTGATAGGTGTTATTTCCCTTCTACTCTTCCTCTTCTTTGTTAAGAGATACTGTTCTCTTATTAGCATACGTCTCATTAAGCCACAGGAGAGAGAAGCCTCTACAGGCTTCTTTGCCAGATGTTCCCAATCATGGACTAAATCTACTACCTACCTCTATCGTTCCTCTGCAAGCTAGAGCTTATGTTTCCTGAACATATGAAAGGTTGTGAGTAAACATTCTCAATACTTTTTACCAAAGAAGACTGTCTCTGTTGTTTTTATTAGGTAGTCTGTATGAGGGGAAAGTGCGCTGGTTAATTTTCATTCTGCTTTGCAAAATATATACTCTGCTAAGAAATAGAACTACTGAACTATTTCATTTTAAACCAAATAGTTTTCAGCTCAGTGCTCCAGCCTATCAAGATAACTTTGAATTTTGTTTCTGTCCTCCAGGGTTTTAGCTTTCCCTCCCCATTTTGTATCATCTGCAAATTTGATAAGCATTCCCTGCACCTCTTCATCCAAGTTGTTAATAAAAATGTTGAAGAGCACTGGGCCCAGAACTGAGCCCTACAGTACCTTGTCCATTACCTCCCTTCAGTTTGAGAAGGAACCATTGATAAGTGTTCTTTGGGTATGATTCTGTAGCCATCTGGTTTCCTTGGTTTGTCAGGAAAGTCACATAAATACGCTCCAAGAACACTTCTGAGTAAGAAAAATCCATTATAGAACTACTCTGGGCTTGTAGCAGCAGTATAAACCCATAAATCGTCTGCTACCTGGTTGACTTGTCATAGTGAACGGATCAATAGAAATGCTCCAGGGAGATGAAATACAATCAAGTTTATAATCAGGTCCATATAGTCTATATAAGAACATAAGAACATAAGAAGAGCCTGCTGGATCAGGCCAGTGGCCCATCTAGTACAGCATCCTGTTCTCACAGTGGCCAACCAGGTGCCTGGGGGAAGCCCGCAAGCAGGATCCGAGTGCAAGAACACTCTCCCTTCCTGAGGCTTCTGGCAACTGGTTTTCAGAAGCATGCTGCCTCTGACTAGGGTGGCACAGCACAGCCATCATGGCTAGTAGCCATTGATAGCCCTGTCCTCCATGAATTTGTCTAATCTTCTTTTAAAGCCGTCCAAGCTGGTGGCCATTACTGCATCTTGTGGGAGCAAATTCCATAGTTTAACTATGCGCTGAGTAAAGAAGTACTTCCTTTTGTCTGTCCTGAATCTTCCAACATTCAGCTTCTTTGAATGTCCACGAGTTCTAGTATTATGAGAGAGGGAGAAGAACTTTTCTCTATCCACTTTCTCAATGCCATGCATAATTTTATACACTTCTATCATGTCTCCTCTGACCCGCCTTTTCTCTAAACTAAAAAGCCCCAAATGCTGCAACCTTTCCTCGTAAGAGAGTCGCTCCATCCCCTTGATCATTCTGGTTGCCCTCTTCTGAACCTTTTCCAACTCTATAATATCCTTTTTGAGATGAGGCGACCAGAACTGTACACAGTATTCCAAATGCGGCCGCACCATAGATTTATACAACGGCATTATGATATCGGCTGTTTTATTTTCAATACCTTTCCTAACTATCGCTAGCATGGAATTTGCCTTTTTCACAGCTGCCGCACACTGGGTCGACATTTTCATCGTGCTGTCCACTACAACCCCGAGGTCTGTCTCCTGGTCGGTCACCGCCAGTTCAGACCCCATGAGCGTATATGTGAAATTAAGATTTTTTGCTCCAATATGCATAATTTTACACTTGTTTATATTGAATTGCATTTGCCATTTTTCCGCCCATTCACTCAGTTTGGAGAGATCTTTTTGGAGCTCTTCGCAATCCCTTTTTGTTTTAACAACCCTGAACAATTTAGTTTCATCAGCAAACTTGGCCACTTCACTGCTCACTCCTAATTCTAGGTCATTAATGAACAAGTTGAAAAGTACAGGTCCCAATACCGATCCTTGAGGGACTCCACTTTCTACAGCCCTCCATTGGGAGAGCTGTCCGTTTATTCCTACTCTCTGCTTTCTGCTTCTTAACCAATTTCTTATCCACAAGAGGACCTCTCCTCTTATTCCATGACTGCTAAGCTTCCTCAGAAGCCTTTGGTGAGGTACCTTGTCAAACGCTTTTTGAAAGTCTAAGTACACTATGTCCACTGGATCACCTCTATCTATATGCTTGTTGACACTCTCAAAGAATTCTAATAGGTTACTGAGACAGGACTTTCCCTTGCAGAAGCCATGCTGGCTCTGCTTCAGCAAGGCTTGTTCTTCTATGTGCTTAGTTAATCTAGCTTTAATAATACTTTCTACCAGTTTTCCAGGGACAGAAGTTAAGCTAACTGGCCTGTAATTTCCGGGATCCCCTCTGGATCCCTTTTTGAAGATTGGCGTTACATTTGCCACTTTCCAGTCCTCATATAGGTATAGATATAGATATATAGATATAGATAGGTATAGATACCTTTGATACTAATTGCAACTCATGGATTCTTCCTTTGTCAATTCAACTGAGCAATGTCTCCAAAAAAATAACGTAAAATCATATACACACCTCTCAACAAGAGCATACAGAATATAATAAAATCTACAATTCCTTACAGAATTGCCTTAAGAAAGTCTGGGACTAAATGAGTTTCTCCTATGCAGCATGTAAAGGTCACTGAAAAGAGGTGACCCACTTTAGAAGTGAGAATTTGTTTCAAGCTGGGTTGCACCTATTCTTGGCAATAAAATATAGCTTTTTTAAAAAGCATTACTAAATAGTGTGGCAACACTGGGCAAGAGAACAAAACCTTAGGTCAGTTTTACATTGGATCTGGGTGTGAAAACCAAAGTAGCTGTAACACACGATTGCATGTATCTTTTTCTGATGATTATTGGTTCAGCAAAAGCAGCCTCAGAAGCTGTGAGTTTGAGTGGCATAATGGCAGAGGCAGCTGCTTAAGCCTTTCATAGAATCATAGACTTGTAGAGTTGGAAGTGGCCTATAAAGCCACTGAGTCTTTCCTCTTTGTCTTTCCACTCAGGTGGAAAAGTAGCTGGGCGTGGGCATTTTGAGCAGAAAATGGCAGAGCAGACCCCTCTCTTATCATTTCCCCCAATCAAATGCAAAGCATTGTGAAAGAAGAAAAGGATGAATATGGATTATAACTTATTTTAACTGGGGATGCTCTGTACTGTAGCAGTGAGGAACCAAAGCAGATATAGACTTGATCAGTTACTGGGTGGGAAGACAATGTGAGACCCCATGTAAACTGCTCTGAGTTATTCACAGAATATAGGTGTAAGAAAATAAGATAGATATAAACATACATAGCATAAATATCCAAAGTCCTATTCAAAGTAGTGCTAAGACAATTGTTCCAGCAGCTCTGAGATTTCTGTTTGCATAACAGAACATTGTCCCACTCGTCTCCCCACCCATGCCCCTAAATCTATTCTGGGTTTTTCCCCAACCCTCTGGAACAGATTTGGGGAGGGTGTGAAGCATTTACAGGGGAAGGAGAGGGGGAAAAGTTCTGTTGTGCAAGCAGAAATCCTTGTAATGCTGGGACTCATTAGTACTATACAATGATAATATTTGGGATCTTGTGTGTATGACACACAGGAAATTAGACACATTTGTCCTATCTACTGTATGTGTTTTGAAAAATGTGCTTTCTAGGACATAGGGAGATGTATGATTTCCAATACTACCCTTTTTGGTGCTTTTGTTTGCTGCCCTGGGCTCCTGCTGGGAGGAAGGGCGGAATATAAATCCAATCATCAATACAATACAATACAATACAATACCACTCATAGATTGCTCCCCCCCCCATATAGACAAAATCAAAGGGGGGAAAGGACCCCTTGCCCCAATATACAACTGTTGTTGTGACAGAGGAAAGTGACCCAGTTCAAATTTTCTGAGGTCCCATATTTAAAAAGGTTTTTTAAAAAAGTGTCTGGAAAACTTCAAACTCTCTTCATCTGCTCTGATTCAGAAAAGCAAGAGATGTGAATTCTCATGACTTGATTGACCACTCAACAAAGACAGTCCTTTGCCATAGTTCTAAAACAAAAGCATTGCTGTGTGGGAATTCAGCTACTTTGCATTGCTGTCTCATTTTCTCAAGCTGGATTTATTTATTTACAACATTTATATACCGCTTTATTGTAAAAAACCTCAAAGCGGTTTACAGAAGGAATTAAAACAATAAAATTATTGGCAAAAACAGTTAAAGACTGTTAAAAACATTCAAAATAATAAAACAAGCAACAAATTTAAAAAATAAAAAATGGTATCTACATGCCTGTGTAGACTTGCCTAAACAAAAATATATTTAGCAGGTGCCGAAAAGAGTACAATGAAGGCACCTCTCTAATGTCAATAGGGATTCAACACTTTAAGGGCAGCAAGTGACAAGAGGTGAAAAAAGCTGACACCCCCCCCGAGTGCCTGGAGAGGGAGACAGTGAAGGATATTTGCAAAGGATCTTTAAATTTATTTATTTTTAACTAGGGCAGAGCACTCTGGTTTCTACAGTGGGTTGCCATCTCCTCAACTTAATAAGTGGGATCGAAAGATTGCCATTTACATATGCAAGCTTGCTTTTGTGAAATTGCCAGGTGTATCAGTGTGGGTGTTAGAGATGCATTGCCATTAAGCCTCTCTTTATATTATAATAATATTTTTTTAAAGTTCCATCGGGTGGGCTGTAATCCATCTTCTACTGAGGTCAATGACATTACTCCCACTGAGTCTAATGAAGCTGGATTGCACCTGTGGGAATAAGAAATCTCTTCACGAAGGAGGAAGCTTTAGAATTCTCTGATCTTTTGAGTAGAACTAAAAGCTATGGGGCTTACTTATGCATTTACCTCTATCGGCTATATTTCTCTAATTAGGAAGGGATTGTCATGGATGTTATTTACAGTTTTCCCTTGCTCTTCAAAATATCACAGCTTCATAGCAGCATAGTGGTTGTTGGATATACCTTATGCATCCCCCCACAGGTTCAAAATGTAGCTTATTTATAGGGCTGTGCCAGAGTATCTCTCATTTCAATGTTTATTTCAAATATAGTGCATGCAACTCAACAGAACAAATGTCCAGGAAAAGCCTCCCCAAACATTCGTGGCATTCTGATGCTGTATGCTTCTCAGAGGCTTTTTCTTCTTTGGCTTGTTATCCTAGACTTTAGTTCATCCACATTGCTGTTTAATCTGGCTGTGGAAACATTCATGATTATGTTTACCAGCATCCATGAATGTCAGTGAAACTACCAGCAAAAACATGTGGGTCATCTTAGCCAATAGGATAAAGAGCAATGTAGGCAAACAAGGCTGATGAGGAGAGCTGTGAGGAGAAAGAAGGTCTCCTTCTCAGTCTAGCTGTGCATTCTCAGGCAGTGAATCCTCTCCCGTGTAAACAGTAGACCAGAACTGGAAAATCTAGCCAAAAGCAGGATTCATCTAAAAAGCAGAGAGAGGAAAACTTGTTGAAACACTTTCTCAGCTAATAGGCATCAAGCAGCAGTATCGTGTCTCAGCTGTAATGTACCAAATGTCCTGGCTCCTAATCAATGAAGCAGACTCAGGACTGGAAAACTGGATTTGGCATGAAGCTTTATTACATCAGTCGGTACAAGAATGCAGCATTAAAACAAATGAGACACAGAATGGATGCAAACTAGGCATGAAAGCAGCACCAAAGAGTTGTCGCAATGACCTTATCACACCCAGACACTCTAAATAAAAGAGAGGTGCACGGGCACTTTACTTGCCCAAACTAACTCTAGCACATTGCCTTTGTGGCAAAGCAGAGGCTCCTTCCAGGAGCAGAGGATAATTTATGAAGCTTCCTTTTCTTCAGTCTGCATGACCTTGGAGAAATAGTTATCTCTGGTTCTGACAAACTACTGTCATCCTTATCTCTCTGGAAAATTCCAATTGGTTCATTAGAGTCTATCTGTTCAATGGCTAAGTCTGGGCTGGGTGCCAATGAGGATTCCTCTCTCTCCGACATAGGCGAGGTTTTTTTTTTTTACTGATCTCAATATACTCACTAGACACAGAGCTGCCAGAGGTTTCTGGAAGCATTTCTCCCATGTTTTCCCCAGCCCCCTCCACAATGTCTGTAACCCATTCTCCATTCTCCCAATCCTGCCAAAGTTTCTCCATGGGGCCCATGCCATCATCCCCCTCTTCAGGGGAATTCTCCTCCTCCCAAAACTCTGGCTTAGGCCTATGGGGATATTGTCTATGAAAGTCTCTCACAAGATCTGGTGCATGTACATTTTCTTCATCTTCCCAGGAACTGTTCTCCAGTCCATACCCATGCCAGTGGATCAGATACTGTAGTCGGCCACGATGTTTGACAGAACAGATTTATGGATGAATACATGCAAAAGTGACGCAGATCAGAATGAGTTTATTTGTTTAACTGTGTCTTATGTCAACAGTGCACTCAGACTAACATTTTAGAGATAGCACACTTGGAGTAGTGAATGCAGAAGTACAGTGTTATTGTGGTACCACTGGCCAATGAAGGCACCACCATCAGGATATTGTTGGACTGCAAATCCTATCATCTCTGACCATAAGTCATGCTGGCTGAGGCTGATGGGAGTTGGAGTCCAACAACATCTTGATGGCTCTACGTTGTCTAACCCTGAACTAGGGAAAAAGATACGCGAAGCTCAGTTCCCAAAGGGTTGTTATGACAAAATACTCTGGTTTTAAGCACCAACCATCGCAGATAGCCTATGTGACCAAGCATAATATGAATGACTATTCTGTTATCTACCTAGCATCACGGTTTATTATTCTGCATCCTCTGATGGCCAAGAGATGGGATATTTCATTATTTCCCTACAATCGGTTTTTGTTTGCAAAATAAGAACAGAGGTCTTCTGATAAGGGTGCTGTGGGTAGGTCAAGACTTAACCTCAGATGTGCTGGTTCCTCTGGGCAAGCAAAGCTATTTTTGGAGGAAAAAAACACTTCTTATCTGGCTTGCTATAGTTACGTGCACCAAACATGATACCAGCTTGGCATATGCATATTTGCAGGATGATATCCCAACACAAGGTTCTCCAGAAACCTTTTGATCCCCCTTCCCCCAGTTTAGTTATGGAAGACAGCAAAAATGTTGGGTTTTTAGAATTTTTTTTTTTTTTACTTATGGCAGTTTTGTTAATGCTCTTATCAGATGCCACTCCACTGTTTCATTTAGGTCTAAGTACAGTTTGATAGTGAAATGCAGGATCTTGCCTTAGTCATGGTCTAAATGGCATAACCATAATCTTCAGATTTAATCAACTCTATCGATCAAACAGAGTTATGGGGAAAAATGGACACAACAAAACCCTCTTCCCCCACTCAATACCCTGGACAGAAATTCTCAGACAAAGCACATGAGATGGAAAGCGTTATAAACAAAGATATAAAATAACGGCATAGGACAAGAAATGGAATCCAACAAAGTAGTTGCATTAGTGCAAGTGCCTCTGGGTGCACAATAGAACTTCCCATCTCTCTTGTCTCCTTGCACACCCCACGCCTGGTATTGAAATTATCATTGGAATTCAAATGATTATTTATGATGGAAAGTGTTTCCTGAATGGTGACTTTTCCCTGTCACTATTCCAATCTGAAACTTTCTTCTGAATCAGCCTCCTTTGTGCTTGGATTTATATTAACCACATCCCAAGAAATCATAAAAAAACCCTAAGTCTATAACAGTATGGGGGTGCATACTGGAATAGGAGAATACATTTGTTGTCATGCGACTCCCACCTTCCTATAATCCTAAATGATCTGATAAACTCTTTCTAGCAACCCAATAATATTCATGTTTGGAAATAAATCCCACTGGGGTTAATGAGACCTCCAGAATAAGTATGCACATAGTTGCAACTTTGATGGGGCTTCTGGTTGTACACTTTGGAGTCATACTTGGTTTGCCACGTTTGTTTGCTGATGAATTGGTGCAACTCCTTTTTCTGACTTTCAATGCAGAAGGAAAAATATACTTGACTATAAAATGGAAGTAACTCAGAGTTCAGTCCTAAATTTATTTGTTTGCTACCAAGGCCTAGTCTACATACACAGGGATTCCCTCCTGTTCAGTGGGTTCTGGACTGCAGCCATACTTAGTTCCTAGTGAAATCAATGGGTCTTAAGTTAGTCGTTACTAACCTTTCACATTGATTTCTGTGGGAACCTAATGTGACTAACAGTGATCCAACTCAAACTTTTAATATAGTTAGCCTAAACCAGAAGTGGGGAACCTGTGGGCCCACCAGATGTTCCTGGACTGCAACTCCCATCACCCCTGAGTGCCCTGACTATTGTGCATGCTGGCTGGGGCTGATGGGAGTCGGAGTCCAAATTTTTTTGGAAGGCAACAGGTTCCTCACCCTTGGTTTACACGTTGCATTGCAAATCACCAAGTGAATGATCAAGGGATATACAATAATGATTCTGTCCATTAAACTGAAAGGCGATGGAGCTGGGGGAGGAGGCGATAGTCTTTCACAATGCTTTGAGAAGGTACTAGTATTTCTTTCCTTGCCTACCCTCTTCTTCTGTCTTCTCAAATCCTGATTTGGCTTAGTAACTAAAGAGGGGTAAGTGGGTGGGAGAGATGGCTATAGGGTGAGAAGGAGTTGCTTGAAGATATCTGGGTAGCATACAGACAACTTGGCAAGGTAAGAAAGGCAGGAATATCTCAGGGGCAAACAAAACCTCTTCCTCCAAATTGGCTTCTCAGTTTTCATACCATTTCCTTAAGAAGTACATCTTTGAGAGAGAGAGAGAGAGACCACAAAGTACACTGGGCCTTGGGGTTTGTTGACAAATGAGCAAGTAATAAATTAGAAATTTCACATCCACAAAATGCAGCTCCTGCACATGTAAGTGCCAGCTTCTTCTCAGCAGGTTCAGCTTCCTTATACTGAACAATGCATCCTTTTGGGGGTGATACTGCAGAGGAAAGCAGGCCACCATAGCCATCATGAAATTAGCTTGCAAAGCCCTTCAGGAGTTCTTCACTCCCACATTAGGGAAGGGCTTGTTTTTTTTTGTAAAAACTAAATTTTAAAAAAGTCACAAAAAGTCACCAACATTTCAGTGCACATCTCTCCTAATATACACATTTATATCTATTTTGCAGAATACACACATTTTCTGCAAGCAATTTTCCTTAATATGCATTTTTGTCTGTTATTTTCACTAACGTGTATACATTTTTTTTTGCGCACTTTATATGCATTTTTGGATATTTTTCTGGTAGGAGAACTCCATTGCAAAATTCAAAGATGTTCTTAGTGCTGCAGTTTGGTTTATTTTTGTTTTGGGAAGTGTGAATTACGTAGATTCTCATTACAACCAAATTACACACACACACCTGCCACAATTCCCGTCTCCTGTATACTCAATGCTCTCCCCAGAGAAATGTGTCTGGCTCCATGACTATCAACCCTTAGGCACTAGAGAAGACATTCCTGTTCATGCAGGCTCTTAATTGGTGTTCACTGTTTAGTTGGGTAGGATAGGATTAGGGAAAAAATCATATGTCAATTTCGGGTCTCTCAGTTTCTCATTTTTCTCATCTTAAATTTGGTTCTCCACATTTCTGCAGCAATTTGCAATTATTATTTTTTAAAATCCTCATTAAAATTCTTCAGCGTTTTAGTACAGATTTCTCTAAATAAGTACATAATTTCTCTTAATTACATTTTTCTGTGCACTTTTGTCTAATTTTTGCACGCAATTTATCCTAATATGCATTTTTGTATGTTATTTTTCACCAATATATTCATTGTGTGCACATTTTCCCTTAATATATGCATTTTTGATCAGTGCAAATTTCAAAGGACGTTTGTGCTTCTGTTCTCATATTGTTTTGGGAAATGTGAATTTGATAAATTTGGCCTTAAATGTAGACTGAATTGAATTTCTACCCCATCCCTAGGTAGGATGTGTCCTTTTTATGTAATTGCAGGATGAGCACTTTTTGTTAATAATGTTCTTTTATCTTCTGCCGTATTTTACTTTTGGTATTATATGCATTTTTTAAAAAAAAGTAAGTTGTTTTGAGACCATTTTTTTAGTAAGCGGCAAATACTTATAGTAAATAAATAAATAAACATGCGGTCCGCTCTGCAACCTCCAGATTCTTATTCTGCTGCATGTGTAAACTAAGCCTGTTTGTACAATGTGGGCCAAAGGTGGGTGTGAAATAAAGGCACAGAGGCAGAAGGGGCTGCTGCAGCAAATGATGATGATGACTGGAGAATGTACCTCCATGGCCTGATCTAATTCACATTTACTATGAAGTAAGTACTACTGTGTTACTCCCAAGCAAATGTGCATAAGATCGCAGCCTTCTGGGGACCAGATCCAAAAGAAAGGCAGGATTCCTGCCATTTTATAGCAGTCCCTTTACTTGTTGTGTAGAAGAGGGGATTTGGGCAGATGGAGGCTGGTTCTTCAAGTTTCAACCTGGACATTTGCTCTGTTCCTTTTAAACCTAGCAGTTAAGTGGGAGTTTCGATAGCAACTGAGACTTCTCCTACCAATTTCTCCCATTGATATGGTTAGAAGTATACATGCAATGGACCTGCTGAAGTCTCAGGAGCCCAAAACATGGCTGAATAGGCTTCCCTGTGACTGAAACTGGCTCTTTGGAGTCCTCCATTGCTCCTTGTCCTTTAACCACAAATAGCAAAACCTGGATAACTTAATCAACAGAGTAAAACTTGCACAATGAAAGATGCAAAATGTGAGGGATTACACAAATTGGCTTAAACTGTATAATTTATACAAATCACAGGATGCCACTTGTCTTGGTGCAGAATTTATTTTGCTTGCTGTGTACAGAATTTTAACACAGCTTGGCCGTAATGTTGAACAAAAGTTGGGTGTCTTTAAATGAGTGATTTCATTCATGCTGGTCTACATCCACAGCTCTGTGTCACTAATGTCAGACTTATGGCTGATGGTTCAGTTTCGCATTGCACTGCTTGCAGGGCCTGTTTAATCTCTTAGACTTGTCTATGCCATTACTTTTTACTGATCATTATGTATTGACTGTCTGATCTAGCCAACATTGGTGTGTTGAACAAGTCAAATATCAGGGGTTTTTCTTTTATCTATTAAGAAATCACAAAGTAATTGAAACAAGAGGCAGAGAAGGGCAAGGAGGGAAAGGAAAAAAGAAAGAACTCCTGAAGCACAATTCACACTAAGTTCACATGCTTAATCACTCCCATCATCCCTAGCCATTGATCATTCTGCCTGGGGCTGATGGGAGTTGTAGTCCAAAACATCTGAAATGTACTGGGTTGGGCAAGACTGTGCTAGAGCGAAATCAAATTTGGTCACAAAATTTTCCTGGGCATTCTCCTTTGCACGTGTCTACCTATTTCATGATGTATGATTTCAGTACGTGACATTCGACAGCATTTGAAGCAACATATAATGAAAAGGTTAGTAGCTGATAGCATTCTGATATGTGACATGCATCAGTATATCAAATGAGACAATTTGACAGCTATTAGCTCTAGAAATTTCATATTTGATACATGGCAAAATAATCAAGAGATGCCAACAAGCACTGTTTTTAAAAAAATAAGAATTCAAATTTTGAATTTGAAATTTCATATTCAAATTTAGAGTAGCACAACTAGAAAATATGGAAACTGTAAACCATTGAGAATATTTCTCCTTTCTCTATTGGCAACATGATTTCCAGTCATGTTATGCCGAAAAAATTGGTTTTTGAAGTGGCTGGTAGCTGTATGATTTGCTATTATCCAAAGAAAGTTAAGAATTCCTAAGCTTCATTGAAAGCAGTAGAACTTAATGCACAATGGGTCTTGAAGCACAATCCTAGCTGTATTTATTATTATTATTATTATTATTGTCCTTATTTATACCCCACCATCCTTCCAAAACTGGAACTCGCAGCGGCTTCCAGATAAAAAGACATATAATTTAAACATACAGAGTCTAGATTAAAATAAAATTAAACTAATTCCAATATTAAAACCATTCATACTTATAGCTAAAAGAGAATTTACTTGGAAGTAAGTCCCATTGACATCAACAAGATTTACTCCTAAATACACATACAGTTATATGTTGTGTTTTTAAATTTCGTGGGATTGTCATTTTGGAAGTATGCCCCTTTATGGACCATGTTATGGAAATATGTCATAAAATCTATCGGTTGGATCCAGATTTGCCCCCAGAGGGGATGCCCATGCTGGCAGAGGGTGACTTCATGATTCACTCTTCCTCTGCAGCCTCGAATACCATGTCCCATTAGGGATGGAGAAGAAATTTGATCACTTTGCATTTTAATGTGAACCTACCTATTTTGCATTTCCTGAACCAGTTTGTGGACCAAAATGCAGCTCTCCATCAAAATACACATGTCTGGATTTGGTGATGCAGTTCTCCCACCAAAAAATGTTAAGCCACAAGAGCATATATTAGAGAAAAGTGTGCATAAAAATAGGTATATTAGTGAAAATGGTGTACAAAAATGAATTCGTATACAAGTAGAGATGCGCATAAAATATGTATGAATTTTCAGGTGAACCTTTTTTTTAAAAAAAAGTGTGTAAACTGATGAGAAAATATGGGGAAACGTATGACTGGAAAAAATGAGGAACTAAGAGGAGCCAAAATTGACTCAATCATCCATCTTTACATTCCACAGTCATCCAGAGGGTTGGGGGATCCCCTCTAACAGTGTGGAAGGTGGCACTGTGGCTGCAGAGGGAGGGCTAGCCAGCCAAAGATACCTCCCCTTTCCATTAGCAGGGATCAGAAGCCTTCCTTAGACAGAAGGAGCTTTTCTGTTCACAGAAAGCAACGTCTAAAAGTAGGAATCGGTCATTATTAAGATCTTTACAACAGCAAACAGTAACAAAAATGAAAGAGAAGGGTTTATAACAAGTAGAACATGAAAATTTTGGAGAAAAAACAGGTATATTGTGTGGTACAAAACTAATGAGGGAAAACTAGGCTTCCCTCAGTGATATCCCTGTTATAGTTTCTGAATTCTGTGACACTATAGGAAACACATTCTTTGTTTCCATTGAGATAAGCAGGAAGGCAATGCCAAGACTGATGAGGGGAAAAGGCTAAGAAGAGATGGGATGGGAAGGTGTTTGTGTGCAAAGGGTGGCTGTGTTTTGCTTATATTGTTTCAGAAATTGTGGATTTGATAGATTCGGCTTGAAATGCAAACTGAATGAAAATTCTCGCCCATCCGTACTTCCGGACAATGTTATGGGGATGGTGCTGGTTTCTGTGAAGTGGTGGCCCTCCTTGTCTTTTGTATCATTTACTGGTGAAATGTGTGTCCTTAATGGGCCACAGAGGGCCAGCTGATATTCCTAACGCTAAGAGCACAGGTGGGTACCTTACCTGCTAGCTATAGAATAAATACCATTGCAGCTGGAAGGCGCCCAATGAAAGAGATCAGCTGAGCAGTTGTAAGTGGATTGCCCAAAGCAGCCTCAGGGAGCTGTAAAGATGTGCTGTTGCTTGGTGGGGAGACGCACCTGCTTGAAAGGCCACCAGCTACCTGAGACTATGCTTTCTTCTCTCCGCTTCTCAGCTTGTATATTTCTAAATAATCTTTTCCCAAATCTTGTAAGTGGCTAAGAGAATTCAAATAGTCCTCCAAGCAACTGACTGCTGAAATCAATCTGATTTTTGAAATGGGAAATACTTGCTCATTTTAGCTGTCTTGGAAACATGAGGTCCTTCCTACCCACAGTGACTCATTCATTTAATAAGCTCTATTGACTTGCAATTAAGGTTCAGACATGTAAAAGTGGTCTAACTTTAATAGTCTTTAGAAAAAAATGAGTTGTCATGTAGTCGCTTGGTTATTAAAATGTCAAGGGCATTTGCTTTAAGAAAAATCACACTGGCTGCTTTAGAGAAATAATGAAATAGTTGTGGCATTGGGGGGTAGAGACGAAAGGAAAAGCTAATGTCGTTGCAGCGTATGTGTGTATCCATGCGTGCATGCATGCTTGTGTGGAGGGATTCTGAATTTGTTGCTGCACTGTTCCTAATTCCTATGCTTTATTGCAACCTTCTCTAACCTGGTGCCCTCCAGGTGCTTTGGACTACAACTCCCATCCTGTCTGACCATTGAGCATGATGGCTGGGGGCCTGGGGCTGATGGGAATTGGAGTCCAACAACATCTAGAGGGCACCAGGTCAGGGAAGGCTGCTTTATCGTATCTCTGACTCATGACACTGCCCACTTCAAACATATTTATAATCCCTGACCCACCCGTTCTCAGATCTATGACAGTCATTTTGAGAAGTGGCCCAGCTTCTGCTCTGGTCATCTGATGGTTGGAGCACCAGTCCCATCTGAAATTTAGAATCTGCTGCTGGGATTTGAGTATGTCTGGGGAAAGGGAATTTAGAGGATGGGTCTTGATCAGGGGTGTAGTGGTCCAGGGTCTTGGGGGCCCTTAGACCCCTTACTTTTTTGAAAGCAGGGTCCCAGCAGGGTCCCTATGTCTTCAGCATCCCATGAGCCAATCAGCATGAAAGGGGAGTGTGTTAGCCACTGGGAAGAGTCTTCTAACATGCTTCTTTCCTGCTGATTGGAACCATTCGGAGTGAAAGGAGGTGAGTCAGCCACAGAGAAGATTTTTCTCAGTTGCTAATACTCTTCCCTATCATGCCTTTTGGGTCCTAGGGATGTCTGTTGTTGTGGGAGAAGGCATTAATAAGGATCTCCTTCTCAGCCCCACAGCAAAAAAGGGGTGGTGGCGGCTGTGACTATCATGAAGGGACCCTGCACTTCTCCATTTGGCCTGAGTGTAGCCACACCCATCACTGGCATGTACCCTTTGGAGGATTATCCAAAAGTGAATGCAGCCCTCAGGCTAAAAAGGAGTTAGCCATCTCTGATTTAGGGGTTTCTGAAAGTATGAACAGTGTACTGTACAAAGAGTTCTGAGAGAGATTGTGTGGGGGGGAAAAAAAAGCCTATCTACTCTTTGTACACCATGCTTTAATAACACCAGGCCACCTAACGGAATTGATGGACATATTAGAACTTGAGCTCACCCAATGACCTTGCTTGACGGAAGGTTCAGGGATGAAAAAAAAAGTAGCATGTCACACAATGCATAATTAGCTTCTGGAATTTGCTAAAATGAGAAGTGGGACTTAGATGGCTCTTTTTTTAGACAAAAACACAAATAGACGGATGGCCGATGGGCCTACCAACAACGTCCAGTCATTGGAACTGATGGCTAAAGAGAGCCTCCATGTTCAAAAGCAGTGTACTTGTAAATGCCAGCTCCAGTGGCCTTTGTGACCTGCTTGTGCAGTCTCTGGCTGGCAACTGTTGGAAATAGGATACTGGTCTGAATGGACTCCTGGCTGGATCTGGCAGGGCTCTTCTTACACACTTCTGCCCATCCCATCCCATCCAGCTTCTGCCATGGGAAGAATCACAATCAGTACAGTCTTACGTGACCAGCCATTGCTGGGACAATGCGGAAACTGACTGCATGGAAGCAGATTTTCAGTGGCTCCCGTGACACTTAAGAGGCGCAGGAATTTGGCCATAGATTGATAATAGTAAGAGTTTATCAGCCAACTTTTTTTGAAGGGGGCAGGGGGAGCCATACTTCTCAAACTGACTTTTTTTCTTTTGGTACTTTCTCCCAAACCCCCAGTGAAAGGATAGAATTCACTTCTGTTTCTTCAGACAGCTGCTCTAATTGCAAGGATTTTGGCTGAACATAAATTAATCATTGGGGCTTTTGTTGCTGTGCAGCTAAAAAGTAGCTCTTAATAGCACCATTAAAAAAAAAAAGTAAGGAGGAGGGGAGAGATAAAAGATTGAATTCTCCTCCCCAAGTAACATGCTGAATCGTGAACAATGCTACATTAGAGCTCCTTGTTGTACATGGCATTCATGCCAATTAGCAACGTATCACAGAACAGCAGTCAATGTGATTAGCGAGTGCCTTTGCAATCTTAGATGACATAGAAAGGACATGTACAAGAACTCTGGGAAACATCCTTTTGTCCCAAGGTTCTATCCAAGCAAATTGGTTTTGAAATGAGAAGCACGATCCATCCCTCTGTTTAGGCCAGTGGTGGCGGGTGCCTATTAGGACTGGTGGGACAAAAGGCAGGGAGCCCAACAGTAGGTGGAGCCAAACCAGTGACAGGGAGAGCCAACTCATTCTAGTTTTGTCCACCATCCTCCTCCCTGCTGAGTTCCACACTGTGTCCAAGTAGGATAAAGCCAGCTCCTGGCAGGCAGGTGGGGGTTGGCTGAGGGCAGCACTCCATTTGCCCAAATGGGCCAGCCTCCACTGGTTTATGCACATAAAGAGCAGGGCCCTGCATGCACAAGGAGAGTCCAGTGCCCCGGGGGTTGTTCCACAATTATGTCCCCAATAGTCACTCAAGCATGGACCTGGAAGAGAAGCATCCAAAAGTTCACATGCTCCAAGGGTCATGGTAGGTCCCCCCCTAGAAAAACATCAGAGCATGGGGTATGCCTCTGTGCTGCTCAGGCATCCAGTTGCCTGGGTCCTAGCTGAGCCAGGCTAGTGGCAGCTGGTGGCTTCTTGTCAGTGGGGCAGTGGAATCTACTCCAGATTTTAGTCCGAACTTTCCAGGAGCTGTCTAAGATCCTGAACCTAGGTTTCTGTAACTTGGACAGCTCCTTGAAACTTCAGACTAAAACCCGGAGAGGATTCCACTGCCCCACTGACAGGAGACCACCAGCCACCACTGAGCTAGGCATAGACATTCCTTGCAGTGGACTGCACAGAGACTCTGAGCTAGGCTGTCCCTTTTCATACTGGACAGCCCAGTGTTCCCAGCACTGCCCAGGATGGTGCCTTCTTTCCCTGTATGCCTGGTAAAATCACAGCCAAGATGCTCAGAGAAGGGAGTTCCTAGCTCATATGTGAGAAAAGGTGGCTGCTGGCTGCTGCTGGCATTTCTTCTCTTGGTTTGTTTGTTTGTTTAGAGTTAAATAATCCAAACCCTAAAAGCAAGCTGGCAGCTCAGCTACATCTGCGGCTATCCCACAAAACTGAAGCTTCAGATGCCCCAGGGAACAGCTGTGTGGAATGCAAATTATCTGAAGAATTCATTTGAGCAGGGGGCAAGGTGCAATCTAACTATAGAACGTAAGAACAGCATGTGCATATTTTATGCACATTTGTTTCCTCTTCTGTCTTTTTTTTATGATGATGCATAAGTGGCCACCCTGTAGCAAGGTACACATGGGGTGGGGGTGGGGGGCTGCCAGATCTCCTGTGTTTATAAGGCCTGAAAAAGAGAGTACCAAGGCAAGTAGCATGGTGAGCTCAAGCCCCCTGTATGGAACAACAGCGGAAACCCAGTGGCCAGAGCATTCCAGTCAAGCTGGTTCATTCCCCTTCCTGCAAGACCCTTGAATTTAAATACCAGTAGGAGCTATGTACCCCCCCGGATGTCTTTACACCCCATGGACTGATATGACACCGATCCATGGAATGGGCTTGCATACATGTGAAAACCTGGATCAGCCAGCTGCTGCATGCAAAGACAGGACTGCACCCAAACAGTTGCATTGATTTTAACAATACAGGGTTGTACCCTCAATATCCAGAAGCAACACAGGATTTTAGCCTTGCATCAGCCTACCGAAGCAGCCAGGCTAAGGCTGTGCTGTTGTGACATAATGATAGCCTATAAAGCAGTGCTTAGAAGCAATAACGGTATCTTTTCTTCTGTCACTATATCTCTGAATTCAGTTTCCAGTGTAGCTTACCTCATTACAGTCAGGGCAGCTCTAAGCGAAGATAAACTAACTGAAGATAAAGCTGATGTAGTTTTGCCGATTCAAAAATGCCCTGAGGAAGTGAAAATGCTAAACTTAGGAGATGTCTTTGCTGCCAGCAATTTTCATATGGGCTGCCCTAGTGTAAGGCTGGTAGCGTATACTGGCTCCATGTATCATCATCATCATCATCACCACCACCACCACACTTTATTAGGCACTTGTAAGGAGTCTCCAAGCAACTTACAAAATTATAAAAGCATAAAGCCTAACATAAAATCAGAAAAAAGAGAAATACATGACAATAAAATCCGTGCAACCCCCCCAAAAAAACTAAAAAAAAAACCCAGAGCCAATAATACAGCAGCAAAACCATCAGCAGCAAACGTATACCACCAACAAAGAACAGAATCTCCGTCTTCTGTCAAATGCCTGGGAGAAGGTTTTTACCTAGTGCCGTAGGTACCTTTGTCATTGGGAAGTTAGAAAGTTGCCAGTTCAAATCCTTCCATTAACCCTGCGAGGCTGTGTTGTAACAGTGATTCAGAGGTGTCCTCTGGGTTTCACCAGAAACAGACAGCGCTCCCTATGGGGGGGAAAAACTGTCCACATTAGATTAGAAACACAGTTGAGACCAGATCTACAGACGGCCACCTTAAGAGCAGAAGCAGCAGCAGCACCATTAAGGTAGTTCTTCCTACGCTGTCCCTGGGAGGCAGATGCCCGCCTCCTCCAAATATGAACTGCTTGCTTACCACAATGCTGTTTGCATGCACGTTATCATAGGCTTTGCCCAAAGCCATCCCACAGGTCTCATTGTCGAACAAGAAATCTAAAGCCTGGTCTTCCAGTCCAAATCCTCTTGCAAGAGTTTTCCAACGGATACAAAAGGCAAACTCTGAGAATTCACATTCATTACGACAAGGGTGGCAAACCAGTAGCCCTCTGGATGTTGCTGGGCTGCAGCTGCCATTATCCCCTTCCATTGGCCAAACATCTGGAGGTCCACAAGTTAGCCATCCCTGCATAACGACAATTTCCACAGAAAGTTCTGTGACTGAAAAATGAATTAGACAGCTAAGAATTTTCTGCTTTGCAGTCTTTCTGTTCTCTCCAAATGTATCATGCCTCTGCCATATTAATTCTACAGAGTACTGTCATCAGCTTATGTGCTGTATGTCTTCTCCGGTGAATGAAGCTAGCTGATATTAGCTGGGTACAATCAGTTCATGACTGTCTCTGAGAAGAGATGAAAGGTGATGCAAATGAGTTGGGGAGGCATAGGATAGCCATCACCTGCAACAACAGCAGCAAGGGATGAATTGCATGTATGTGCAAATGAGCACAGATCTAACAGCACAGATAAAACTCTCATATCTCTTCACGTCACCTCTGACGCAATGCATTTTTGATGGAGCCTAGTTCTAGCTGCCAATCATCAAATGGACTGTAAACTAAAACAGAGATCCAATGAGGCATGCATGTGTAAGCCAGCACGTAACTCATCATGAAAGGCTGGAGAGAATTCAAGCATTGAAGGGTATATAGACTTAATTCACAGGTTATACTCAAGGTAGTGCTAAGCTGAATGTTCCACTTAAATCTGTTCTGGGGTTTCCCCCAACCTTCTGGAGTAGATTTGGGGACAGCGGGGGGCATGCGGGGGTGGAGAGTGGGGGAAAATCCTGTTGTGCTAGTGGTAATCCTTGCGCTAGAACTATTATTTAATTGAACACTGCCTCATAATAGCATCTCAGTTCTGAGGAGATGAAATATAATAGCTTGAAACAGGGCAAAATTTGTGTGAATATAGACATCAAGCTGAAAAGGAACTCATATATGTGTATGTTGGGCTGAATGAAGAACGTGCACAGATACCAACCATTGTGCGCAATGTGGAGAACGGGCACAAATGAACAGTACAAACAGATTTTTGCATACTACATGACCAATGTACTTAATCTTCAAGTGATGTCGGAGGAGGTGAAGATTTCACACACAGACTGGTGAATGTATCTAATATCTTAGGGGACAAAATGTTTAGTGACCTTGCAAAGGACGAAATACTCTTATTAATGTTGTCAGGTTGTACGCTGTCCACAGCATCATTTGGAGTCTATGCGCACTGATTAGGCAATACACAACTCCTCTCCTTTTAATCCTTTTTATTTGGGAATGTTCTCCTTGATGTTCAATGAACATGCACAGTGGGCAGTGCTTATCCACAATCTCCACTCAGAGCACAGTAACCACTACATGAGTTTGATTTAGAGTTCTGGGAGCAGCCTTCCACTCATATCATGGGGCATTTTCAGCTCTTCTCTCCCCTCTTTCCTGTGCCCACTGAAACTCTGCTCTGGGGGACATGGGGATACTCTAGAATAACATGGGATGTGGCAATAGGGATGCTTGAAGATTTTAGTTGGTTTACATTTTTAAGTGAACTGACCTTATTTGCACTTCCCAGGCCAATGAACAGATTGGAAATGCTGTTATTCATCGGCTTTCACCCTTCTCTGAATTTTGCTATACAGTTCTCGGCTTGACAAACATAGCAAAATGCATATAAAATGTAGGGTAAAATACATACAACAATGCATTTTTTGTGGAAAAGTGTACAAAAATACAAAATTGTGTGCAGTTTCGCTTTTTTTAAAAAAAGAATTAATAAATCACAGATTGATATGAAACAGGACAGAAGAGAGTTATCAATGAACTTGTGCAAAACTGTCCTGAATTGGAAATAAACAATCTCTCAGTCGCAAGAGGGCACATGGGTAGAAATCGGCAGAATTTACCTTCCCCCACTTCTGTTTGAAGAAGGCTCCTTTGGATCCAAGCCCCCTCATTGTAAGAACTTTTTTTTATAGAAGGGGACTTTGGATATACAAGACTAACATTGTACTCATTCACTTCCACCAAAGGATCTCATTATTGTCTGCTCTTGTCACTTAGATTCTTTTTGTGTTGCACTCTTTCCTTAGGGGCTACCAAAGACATGGGCAAAATGCTGGGTGGAGAAGAAGAGAAGGACCCAGATGCTGCCAAGAAGGAAGAAGAACGCCAGGAGGCCCTTCGGCAGCAGGAAGAAGAAAGGAAATCGAAATATGCCAAGATGGAGGCTGAAAGGGAAGTCGTGAGGCAAGGGATTCGGGACAAGGTAGGATTCACTTTCAGACAGATCAGGGAGCCCAGCTAGGACATATGCATGGGGAAGTACTTCAAGATACATTTAAAAGGCGTGTGCATCACCTCGCTGTACTTACTCAACTACGCGGTGAATCAGGGTGATTCCAGTGACAAAGCATCTCAAGTCAGATAAGGGACCCCCCCAAAATCCCAACGTGCTCTACGGACTAGGATTTTTAAAGTGCCCCCCAAAATCCCAACGTGCTCTACGGACTAGGATTTTTAAAGTGACTGCTGCATTTTATTCTGGTTTTGAAAAGGCAAAACCAAGTGGACAAGGAAAAAGCCTGAGCTTGAGTGGGTAGGTGGTGGAGAGGTGGGCTTATCTTTGTTTTGACAGGTAGTTCTAGATTTTAATCACAGTGAATTATTTTCCCAGGGCAGGTCAAGGTGTTAATCAAAGTGATTTGGGGGTGGGAAATTGAATAATGATTAACCACTGTTTTTTTCACATGGATCTATAACTTCCCAACGCAAGTCAATAGATCTCTCTCTCTGTCTCTCTGTCTCTGTCTCTGTCTCTGTCTCTGTCTCTCTCTCTCTCTCTGGAAGAAGAGGTTGTATGCCAAAAAATGGGGGGGGGAGAAGAAGCCTACTCTGACCAACAACCCTTGGAGTAACAGGTTTCTTGCTGGAGGTGGCATTTCCCCCACCCGTCTTTGCTGGGGATTCGTCTTATTTTTCCACCACCAACCCTGCCTCCTTGTGATTCCTATTATACCCACCCCAAATCATTAAAGTCTGCCCTTGCAGGGGAACTACTGCAGCTATCATTCTGACATTTCATAGGCTTCTTCCCCTTAGGAGGGGTGACCATGTCTGCAAATTGCATTAAATCTGGCAACAATAACATAATTCTATTTTTTAAAAAAAAATCACATTAAAGATATCTTGAACCACAAAATAATCCTGGATGTATTTGCCTACAACATGGCAGGCTTAATTCATTGCAGAGGGGCTGCTGTGCTTGCACATTTAAACCAGTTCTGTCAAAAGGGGGGAAAAAAAGCCATTTTTAGATTCACTATTGCAGTGAATGGGGGAAAACAGAGTTTCCTTTTTAACAGATCTATTTCAGTCCTGAATAATGTCATGTTAGAAAGACACAGAGTGACTTTGAAAGAAATCAAGCTGCTTCCCAAACCTACAGATACAAGTCAAATTTTGTGGCCATTGCAGACTCCTAGTATTTAACACCTGCTAATTGCAATACTGCATAGAAAAGCTTTGTCTGAATCCCCCTGATGGTAATGATGATGGTGATGAATACAACACTATAAATGCATATGGAATGTACACAATCAAAATTTGAACAGTGAGAGCTATTCTTAGCATTAAAGTAATCCCGATACATAATGCAAGCAAAAGGTGGCATAACTAATAGAGAGGAATAGAGAAAAATATTCACAATCATTACGCCCAAATAACTTTAAATATGCCATTATTGATTATTCTTCCCATGGCAATACCCCTTGGCTGAACAGACAAGGAACTTTCTAGAATGAACAGACAAGGAACCTTCTAGAATGAACAGACAAGGAACTTTCTAGAATGAACAGACAAGGAAACTTCTAGAATGAACAGACGAGGAACGTTCTAGAACAGTGTTTCTCAGTCTTTTAGAACCAATACTTCCTTTTAACTAATATAAACATCCCTTGTTGCTCTTCAAATCTGATTCCCCTAATAATGGCAAACTACTGTGAATCCATGATGACGTGCAGATAATATAATAAGCTGCGTATTATCTTCTCACCTTCTGAACAGAACATTTCATACTTTTCTATTTTAATATTGTTAATTTTTTTATTTGCTGTACATATGTTTTTTAAACGCTCATGGCACCCCAGATCTTAGACCCCACCCACTCCAGTTGTGAAACATTGTTTGAGAATGAACCTTCTAGAATGAAATCAAGCTCTGTTCCCTTGGCACGTCTCCAGAGTATTCTCAGAGGTTTCAGATCTTCACCCAGTTTTGAATATGAAAGTCCAAAGTATATACAATGTAAATTGTACACATTTAACTGTGCATAGAGATTTTTTGGGCAACAAAACCGAGAGTTGATGTAGAGTTTTCCCACTGTTTCAGTTGCCTTTGAGTTTCTCTCTTATTATTTATTTGACTTGCGGAGGGTTGTTAATGTGAAAGGGGGAAAAGATATTTTTAATGCATATGAGCATTCTGACTAATGTGGATTTTACATTCTCATTATAAACTGATTTTGGGGGAAACCACTTTAAGGCTTGTGTGATTGAAAAGTGATGTTTCTTATCTCCCCCCCCCGTCCCCTTTTCTGGATTCAAAGCTGTGCTTAAAGTATCTTTGATGGGTGGATGATTTATTTAAAGTTGTTTGCTTTTGATGTGGTCTTCTAGAGAGTGTCAGTTTTGTGAGTTGTACTTGAAAAGCATGGAAGGTCTTTGAAGAGGGAAGCTTTGTACCACATAGGTGTATCCAAATAGATTGCCGGTATTAAAAGGATTGCACCAAGGATTTCAGAATTCCCAAGGCATCCATCATCACCACATATCTCTAATTTCTCTTCTAGTCAATGCTAGTTATGTAGAGTCTGGAAAGCGAATTAAATTTTGTTTACCCTGCTTGCAATGTATAGACTCACCAATGGTGATAATACAGCAAAATGTAAATTGCTGGTTTACTAATTCAGCAATTGGGTGCTAATTACATTATTCACTGGGTAGCGTGAAGGGCTCCTGTTGGCTGAAAGGTGAAATTCTTTTAAAGCAAGGGTGTGGAACTGGATCTGACCAGTGGTCTAGATCCTTATCTCTGCACACACCCATGAGCCAAGTTTGACAGGAGGGTAGGGCCACCCACCTGTCAACCACCTGGTGTCAGAAGGATGTCAGGTGGCTTGTTGTGGCCCACAAAGCTTGAAATCTAACTACACTGGCAAAAAGTGAGCACAGCTCTACCCAAGTGCTGATAATCATCTGACAACCATGCCTGGGAAGTGCTCCACAAAGGGCTTTGCAGGCACTGCTGATCTGCAAAGCCCCGCCTTTACATGCTCCATGCTTTATATCATATATGCCATCGGATGTATGGCAGATGGGCATGGCTTAGCCAAAATGGCCTCACGGGCCAAATGAGGAGGTCTGGTTTTTAAAGAAAGGGTGAGGATGGTCTGTTGTTAGAGCTAAGTGGGTCTCAGTGTGGTCAAGGTCTGATGGAGACCAAAGTGTTCTGGGCTTGCTAGCAGGATATAAATAAGCTAGTATAGCACAGTGATTGAAATGCCTTGCTTGCTCCTGGCCCTCTTGATATATATATTAATCTCAGGATTAAGCATTAAGCATTAACTGTGTTTAAACATGCATACCAATGGCATTACAACATGTCAGGCTTCAAGGGAGATATTGCATTGTGTTTCAGGCCTTTCTTGGTCCCTTTGTAAATGAATATATAGTTAAGTTGATATTTGCACTTGAAATGAGGAATTCTGTCATGAATGTATTACCAAGTTTCATTAATTCAATTATTCATATTGTAAATTTGTTCATTTATGAAATTCATAACCTGTCTTTCCATCAAGTGGTAAAATACAAAGTAAAATACAAAACAACAATCAAAACAGGTAGGTACAACATTAGTAAAATCAATTCATTTATATCTTGCCCACCAATATAAATATTCTTCTCCTGGCAATAATAAATATTTCCAAGGTGGCTTACAGTGTTAAATCATTTTGAAAAAGCAACATCATAAACACAAAAGTGTGGGTAAAATAGCAATGTTAAAACAGTCACATGTAGCGAGAGAAAGTTCTGAATTAGCCTCAAAGGTATCCTGGGTGCTACCATGTGGTAAATTCTTTGCAAAGATAATCGTCCTGATCCATCTCCATAAGCATTCAGCAGCCAAGCTGGAGATGTGCAACCCCAGTCATCTTATTTCGGAAATACCACATTATCAAAATTTTGACTCTTCAGTTCATTCACCTACCCAAGAGGTGAACTAAATCCAACTCATATTTATGCCAGGCTAAGAGGAGCTGGATATGGCAGAAGGGATGCTGGCAGAGGCCAGCGTAAGGCCCAGAAAAGGGGTGTTTCAGGGGGAGTCGGAGGAGGAGCTGGGGGGGACCTCTGCAACATCCAATTCCCATTTGGAGTGCTGCTGCAGGTCCCAATCTGGGTCAAAGTTACGCCAAGACAAAGGTCGGTCTAAGAATTACAATGGACATCTATAGAGAGCAGTTACTCTCCAGTAGAGGTATTCATGAGAACTGGCTTTTACTTTCTGGTCCCTGCGCACAGCTCTCAGCTGAGCTCACGTTCAGCCAGCCCAAAGGCTCCTGAATGGCAACTGGATGCCACAGACCTTCCCACCGGCTTCTCCTCCACTGACACCCCTTCCACCGCCTTCCCATGAGTTGGATTGCTCTGTAGTTATTCAGCATCACAACGCTGACAGACCTTGTGCAAATTGTGGTAGTTCAGTCTAGGTTTTTATCAGTCTGGGCACTTTTTTGTTCCAAGCCAGAGATATGAATCATTTGGCTGAATTCTTTGTTCTCTCTAGGCAGCAAATGAGCTATTGTTCCTGATGAATGGAGAGCAGAATATTGCTAGACTGCTACAATATTATTAAGAACAAGTTGAAAATTAGGAGCTGCAGCAGGGCATATTTTTCTGACCTGTTTAATATTGTTGAATTGCCGTTGTAATTTTGATTTAAAAAATTTTTAAATTTATTTTTTCAAAAAGGGGGAGTAGTTAAATAGGACAATAAGATGAGACAAAGATGGATAAGTAAAAAGTATGGGGCTAAGTTAAGCACACTCCAGAAAGGGTTGATTCACACATCCAAGCTCGTCATTGCTTGTGGTTTCACCAAAGGCTATACCTTGTTCTATATGGCCCTAGAGCAGGCCCTTCTCTGTGGTGGGCCCCCAGCTGCAGATCTCCTCCCTGGAAGCAAGGATAGTCAGAACATTGATGGGTCTCCACTGCTGTATTTGTTTTCTCTAACTTACACTGTTTTTGAGTCTGTACTGATCTTTTGTGGTTTTATTATTAATGTATTACTGTTTTAATTGTGTTCTGTGACTTTAATGAAATGATTTTATTTGTTCTTATGTAAACCACTTGAGATTGCCTGGTAACGGATAGTGGCATATAAACATACTAAACAATGGATCACTTGATAACTGCAATTTCAAGTGGCAACTTGCATGTGTAAATAAACCAGGGTTCCAGATCTATTACCACAGAGAGAATTTGCACATCACTGATGGCCACATCGAACCCATGACTTTTCCATGGAGTTAGCTGCTAGTAATCAATCACTGCTTTAGACTAATGGCAGCCCCCCCCCCATGAATGCACTGGGAGAAGCCAAAAGTCCTTTTTTAGGAGATGGAGTTGATGAAAAGTACGTCTGGTGACTGCCTTAACCTGAAGGTTTCGATGCCACAATAAATCAAAAAGTACTTCACTACATGAAACCCATGAACCCAGGAGAGTCTGAGGTCTATTGCAGAGGAAACAGAACAAAACCAGCTTCAGAGCATTTTTACAAAATCCCCTGGTTTCAGTGAAACTGATCCATGTTTTACAAGCATATTCTTGGAAGGCAGGGAATGGGGGAATAAAAAAGTAACCCAAGCTGCTGATATCACTCGGGGCCCCAAGAGGCCTCACTCAGAAGAGAAGAAACTTCTGTGAAAATTCAGATTTGAATACACTCTTTTCCTGTTGGGCAATGTAGAATATTTATTCTGCATCTGAGAATCCCCCCGCCCAACTGTCTACAGGAGGAAGAATATTTGGTGTGTATCTGAAGGTCAGGGGCCTCAAACAGAGATGATACTTTCCCCTCCCTGTTAATCATGTTCTGTAATTCTGAAGATAAAGTTTTCATCCTAGGTGACTGCAGTGTCCTCTCCAGCAGATTTTAATGACATCTTACCTTTTAATTATTGATAACTCTCCAATGATGTGACTTTCAACTAGCACCAATGTTTAATGGGGTCATAATTAATGTGTCTTAACTTTTACTACCAGTAGAACATTTACAAAACACTATTTGTAATATTAGAGAAATAAAATAAAGCTTTATATAAGGTGGGGGAAAGTTCTCTCCCCCCCCACCTTATCTCAAATGTTTATATTGCTATTCTGGATCATTGTGTATAATTAGGTGCATAAATAAATAAACAGTTATATTCAGTATGTTAATAAACAGCTTTCATTTACAATATTGGATACTGCCTGCATTTTTAAACTAGTTACCATAAATTCATTTTAAAAAATCACAGGATAATGGTAGGTCATAACATACCCCCCTAAGCAAAATAAATATAAAACAGTTCATATGCTTAGCAATTCTCTTTCAATGCTGCCCGTTTAATTATTATTTTTTTAGTCCATCTGTACATCAGGATTTTGTGTTAGAGAAAGGAAGATGGCAACTGAGAGGAATACCCAACATACCCAGTGCCGGCACCAGATTGGCGCAGTCCCTTGGTTACCAGGCTGCTGTGGGAGCCTCCCACCCCCCATGTACGTGCTTTAATACACCCGGTCGTGCCACCTCTTGCATCGCTGCATCAGCATACATGCTTGCCGTCACCCAAGACGGCAGCAGGACATCAACATGCCCCCGCTGCCATCTTGAATGATGGCAGACACATGCACTGACATGTTGATGCCCCTGACACCATCTGGGGTGATGGTAGGCATGCATGTTCAGTACACTGATGTGGCAATGCAAGAGGTGGCATGACTGGGTGTATTTAAGTGTGCAACAGCTGCACATGTGTGCGGGAGTGGTGTCACCTGGGAGAGTGGAACTCCTGCTCCACAATCCGCACCACTATCCAGCCATGCCCTGTGACCTGATGCTGGTGGGGATTGTGGAGTGGGAGCTCCAGCCTCCCAGCCCCAGCTGCAGGGGCCCTTGGCCAGCCGCAGGGCCCTCAGCCAGTGCCTGACCTGGCCACCCACTGGTGCTGTGCCTGAACACACCCCACTCTCAGTTTGGCAGCTGGCTCAGGTCACCCATCATAAACCAAGCTGCTGTGATCCCCTTTGGAGTGCAGTAAGGCCAGCATGAGCAGCAGGAACAGCTGGGGGGATGGGGAAGAGGGCTTCCTCTCAATGCCAGTCCCCAGCACTTCCTTTTGATTGCCAGCCCCTCTGAACTTTATATGAGCTGGGGTGCTGTGGTTCCTTGGAGTGCAGCAAGGGCAGTGCTTGTAGTGTGGTCTTACTTCATTTTATTTATTCATTTATTTATTTTGGCCTGTTATTTTGTATTTTGTTCTGTACTTGTTATGCATTAAGTCTAGATTGTAGAAACCCTGTCCAAGTGCCTGGAGTCGGTGCGTGGCTGGATGGGAAGGAATAAGCTGAAGCTGAACCTTGACAAAACAGAGGTACTGTTCATGGGAGACAAGAGGAAGCTGGGGGATGTTGACCTGGTGTTCAATGGGGTACAATTGCCCCTGAAAGACCAGGTCTGCAGCCTGGGGGTCATTCTTGACTCCCAGCTGTCCATGGAGGCTCAGGTCTCGGCTGTAAGCCAGGCGGCACTGTATCAACTCCATCTGATATGGAGGATGCGCCCCTACCTTCCCAACCATATGCTCCCAGTGGTGGTACATGCCTTGGTCTCCTCTCGCCTAGACTACTGTAATGCGCTCTATGTGGGGTTACCCTTGAAAATGGTCTGGAAGCTGCAACTGGTACAGAATGCGGCGGCTTGCCTGATTAAGGGCAGCCGCCGGCGAGATCACATTACTCCAGTGCTGAAGGAGTTGCACTGGTTACCAGTTGCTTTCCGGGCCCAATTCAAGTTGTTGGTTTTGACCTTTAAAACCCTGCACGGTTTCGGCCCAGTCTATCTGAAAGAGCGCCTCCAGCATAATCAGCGATGCCGCTCAACAAGATCAGCCTCAAAAGACCTTCTCTCCATCCCACCTTCCCATCTTCTCTTTTGAGAAGAGCAAAAGAAGCCCAAACTGACAAATTCATCCATCATGCATCCCTAGTTGACAGGCATAGAAATGGTGATGACAGCAAGAACAACCTCAAGTGACCTTACAGTATGTTTACAAATTACGAAAACCCTCTCCAGAAGGGTTGACCACAGTTAGGCTAGGGCCAGAGAAGCAATGTATGGCCTGATAGCCAGAAAAATGGCTGAGGATAGAGCTCTAGTTAGTGCCTCTTCAGAGCAAGTCTGTTGGAGCTATGTGTGGAAAATGACTAGAACGATACTGAACGTTATCCAGGTTTGCTTCTTGATTAGAAATCAGGTTAGCACGTCTGCTGGGCTAGTCCTGTTTCCTGAAACCCCATTTTTACTGTATGAATGTTTGAATCTGTTCTGTATCATCATTTCCTCTGGTGACTCCTATTTTGTCTCTGGGTCAGGGAAGTGGCTCAGGGTCACAGGCAGAGCCATTATGGAATCTGGTGAGCCATGCGTGGATCCAAAGTGAAACCTGGAGGGTGATGGTTGAAGCCTGTCAGAATTTGACACGTCATCAGTGGAGCCTTGCACAATCTGGAGATCACTCACTTTTCAGATCTTGAAACTGGTCACCCGCCGGAACTCCATTCTATTGCTTGGAAACCAGTTGTGGCACATGGGGTGGACTGCCACTGTTGCACTGCCCTCCTGCTACGGCAGGGAAGGGAGGCCTTGAAGACAGAGGAAGCACTTCCTTGGTGGTAGCGGCGCTCCTAAGCATATGCTTACCTGTGCCTGTTGCTACCAACCCAATGCTCCCCATCCTTGCTGGCATCCTGCCCTGTCCTGGTGAGTGCAGCACCCTCATCCCATCTCATGGGTTGCAGCTGTTGGAACCCTCTGACAACATGCTAAATATAGTGCTAGATGTGAGAGAGGAGGGAAAGAATAAGTCCCAAAAATGCTATGCACACAAAAATCATTTAGAGGGAGGTGCTGTGCTTGAGGAAGCCTGAGAGCAAGCTACCCTTAGTCTGTGGGTGTGGGTGTATATTTGACTGTGACTGTCTGTTACCTTGGGTCCCCAGATGCTGTTAGACTACAGTTCCCATTGTGCCCCAGCCGAAGGCCACAGATGATGGGAGTTGTAGTCCAACAACATCTGGGGACCCAAGGCTGAAGAACACGGTGTTAGAGTGAAGGAAGGAGGGGCTGGTCTCCCTTTCTTGTTCTGTTCAAGGGCTACCACTGGAATATCCAGACTAAGAATGGAACAATGAAGGGAGAGATCATCTTAATCGTTGTTATGCAAAAACCAGAAACATTTATGAGCTCAGGCCTCCCAACCACAGTGGCTTCCATCCTTTGGATTAGGTACCAAAAGACATAGAATTGCCACTGATATAGTTACCTTACGCAAGAAGTGGTCACCTTCAATTTACAGGTTCTCGCCAGGAATTTTGAAGGAAACAAGAAAGAGTTTTGATAGATGTAAGAAAGAAATTCAGAGGTGGCATACATATCCCTATGTCGCCACCTCTTGAAAGCCTGAAATTTCCTGGGGGAAAGGCAAGAGGAACAGCTGACTTCATTTAATCTAGTTCATAGCAATGTCCCTTTTCACTGGATTTTTTGGGAGTTTGGCCAAGGCCTGACCAATAAACCCAGTGCAAAGGGACATTGATGTGAACTGGACTGAATTTGAAGGATGTGTGAAGGTCATATAGGGTACATGAAAGGAGAATACTCCCCAAATTGTTTAAAGCTAGGAAGTGAGGGTACCTAATTCCCTTAAAGACTAAAATTCAGCAAGGTGTGAAATCAATATATGTATCAAAGCCTCCTCCTTACTCCTTGACATACTGAAAATTTATTTCATATGTAATTATAATAGCAAGGATATATTATGCAAGTGTTTGGAAGTTTCTTTTTTTTTTTTCAATTAATTTTTATTCCAATTTTCAAAACCAAAACAATACAAAAAGAAAACAACACAAATCAATAACTAGTACAATACAAAAAGAAATATATATATATATATATATATATATATATATATATAAAAGAAAGAATATTGACTTCCGATTTGTCATAGTTCAGCTATAAATCTATAATATATAACAAACCTATCTCTTCATAGATTATAAAATCACCTTCCCAAAGCCTCCTCCTTACTCCTAATGAGATCTGGGCAGCTTGGTCCCTCAAGCTTCCGTAGCAAATCCCACCTCTTTCAAAAACTCTTCTTCTGTTTGGTTCTTATTTTATCTAAACAAAGCTCCTATTTGCAAAGAGGACAAAAAAGGGAGAAAAAACTTACCAGGGGCTAGAATGAAATTGCCAAGCTACTTTTTTGCATGCAGTTCTGAGCTGAACACAACACTGAAAGTCCCAATGAGTTAACCCTTTCTATGACCTTGCAGCCTCTTCTCAGGTTTGATTTCTGTAATCGCACTGTGTTGCTCAAAACATCCTTGTTTGAGCTAAGCAAAGACTGATCACCCCGGTATAGCCACTGACACTCAGGGGCTTCCATGTTATGAGAGGGATGGCCTAGTTTATATTACATTTAAAAACACTTTTGATAAGTGGCGGTAACGCAGCCGAAGCTCTGCTCACAGCCGGAGTTCAATTCCAATGGAAGGAGGAAGTCGAATCTCTGGTAAAAGGGGTCGAGGTCCACTTAGCCTTCCATCCATCCGTGGTCGGTAAAATGAGTACCCGGCATATGCTGGGGGGTAAAGAAAGGCCGGGGAAGGAACTGGCAATCCCACTCCATATATATGGTCTGCCTAGCAAATGTCACAAGACGTCACCCTAAGAGTCGGAAACGACTTGCACTATAAGTGCGGGGACACCTTTACCTTTACCTTTCTCCATTGAATGATCTGTGAAGGAATTCCTGCATGCCTACCACAAAACCTACGAGCATTTGGGAGAATCTCATGTGGATTTTTTTATAGCCATTTTTAGATTTCCCATTATAGTGAATGGGGAGGACACAGAGCTTTGTTTTATACAGAACAGCTCAGAAACTGAAACACATATCAAAGCAGATACAACACAGACTGGATTAAAACACACACACACACATAAATACAGATAAATAAAGGAATCTTAGGGCTGAGAATATCCCAGGCCCCCACCCTCTGGAACTCCCTCCCACAAGATCTTCGGCACATCTCTTCCCTGAATATGTTCCACAAGGCCTTAAAGACCTGGCTTTTTCAGCAGGCTTTCGGGACTTCTGGGGAGGCTTAATATTCTTCTGTTTTAAATGCCTCCTATTATGTATTGTTTGTTCTTATAATTTATATTATTTCACTGTATTTTTGTATTGTATTCTGCCATATTTATTGTATGTACGTCGCCTAGAGTGGCCACTGGCCAGATAGGCGACACATAAATTAAATTTATTATTTATTTATTTATTAAACACGCCCCCCCTCGCCTTGTGCCTGCCGCCGTGAGAAACGGACAGGGCAGAGACAGGACTTATGAAGAAGTCAGAGATTACGATCGAAAACGTTCCCTACATAAGCTGGCCTCTCAAAGAGGGGAGTCGCTGAGTCAACTTCCTTCACGCGCCGCAGAGCATGTCTAGAGTGTAGTTAGGGGTTTCTAGTGAGTAAGGCAGGTTTCTATATGAAGCGCAATGTCCTAGATGTATCCATTACTCTAATAAAGCAAGATTTAATTGCACCCACGTCTCCGTCTCGTGGTTCCAGCTCTGGATGGGACACTACCAAACTGCTTGATGATGTAGATGGAATGCTATCATCAGGATTCACTGTCTCTGCTGCAACTCTTCACAACTTATCTTGGTTGGCACAGATTGCGGAGCAGGATCTCCACCCTCCCAAACAATAGCTCCCTGATGTTGGCTTAAATAGGCCCAGCTGCCCTGCCTCCCATGTTGCCACATCAGTGTGTGTGCAGGCATGGGCATGCGGAGCCCTAGCGCACTGACGTGACAACATGAGAGGTGGGGCATCCAAGCTTATTTAAGCCTGCGCCAGCCCTGTACACACCTCATATGATTTATGTCTGCATACGATTGGGCTATGAGACTTAGCAGGAATTGCGCTTCTGATTTCATGGTTGCTACTACTACAGTGATTTATAGCTGGCCGTGTGATCCTTAATCGCTTTGTATATTTCAGCTAAAGCCATGTGATTACATCAGTATTAAATGCTGTAGCTGTGAAGGCAACAGATCTTTCTTCCCCCTCCGAGAAAGTAATTTCATCTGAAATTATTCAGGAGGACCTCAGCTGGCTTAGTTTAGCTTTTTGCCCACTGACATAATAAATACCTTATTGGGGAGATGTTACAAATTGGCTCCTCTTGTAAGTCTGCACTAGTCGAAATGAATCACACTGTGTGGGGCATTTGGGCATTTCATTTATGTCCTAATAAGTGTCAGCTGCTTTTCCTCAGAGTCCTGTGCGAAATGGGAAGGCCTGCTTAATAATACATTATATAAAATTGAAATGAAGTCTAGGGGGCTAGGGCTGACCTTTAAAGCTCTCCATATCTCAGAGACCACTGAGCTGGTTAACATGTACATGGTCATCCCTTGGCAACCGCAACATCAATAAATGATCTGTATGGATGAAAGGGCTATGACAAATGCAACAAAATAGATAGGTAGTTGCAGGGCTGTGTGTGTTTCAGTTTCCCAGCAGAAATTTGATATTGTAGAAATTTTCCTGGAAAATGGCATACTTAGGGAATATTCATTTTTTCTTCTATCCTGTTCAGTGCAATTGTTTCCCCTTGTTCTTGCTATTCCTGCACCATTTATCCTGAGTAGGGCTTCTTTCTCTGTCCTGTATTACTCACAGGGGTGATCCCATCACAACATTATGATAATTATGCTGCGCTGGGCTCCTGCTGGGAGGAACGGTGGGATATAAATCAAAGAATAAATACATAACTTCATTGAGGACGAACAAAGCCAAAAGTGTGGGCAATGCTTCCTTACAGATTTGAAGCAATTGTTTGAAGAAATCACCAAAGCAGAGGGGAGGGGTTCTTAAATTCTTCACTGAAAAACAATGCCTATTTTTTTACTCTGCCCAGGATGGTGATATATAAAAAATGCCATTACCGTTACATGTCAATTATTGCATGTTATTAATATCAAATACTGAAATAATGCATCATTCTTTGGCAATGAATTCTGTATTTTAAAAAAAACTCACGATGAATAAATTCAGCATCGCATTTGATGAACACCCAGTGGCACCATGCTTTGCTGTCAGCACATTGATGTAAGAACTAGTAGACATCGTCAAAACATTAGGAAAGCGCTGGTTGCTATTGTACTGTTATTGAAAGATGTTGCTGTTACTTTTTAAACAATGTTAATTTTTTGTTATTTAAATTTTTCTGAACTGTAATGTTCTTTTCTGATGTGTATTATGTATTTGTGTTTATTTTTTGTGAGATGCCTTGAGGGCCTTTTTGGCCAAAAGGCAGCATAGAAATAAACCGTAATATAACACATTTCATTGAGGAGAATTACATGCATCTTTTCTTGGAGAAAACGCATTTTTGCTGTATAAAAAACTTTAGATTTCCAGCAGGCCTCAGACATATGATGGCAATTCAAACTCACTTTAAAAGATGTGTGCATATTTTCAACCGCTTGGTTACTTACAGCCATCCTCTCAGTAGCAATAGGTGATCTCCTCCAGGCTTTTGTGATTTGGGCTTAGTTTATCTGTTTTTGCCCAGGCCTGTTTAAAAATTCAGAGGGCATCCCAAAAGGGAAGTGGGAAGAACTGAAAGCAGATGAACCACCAAATCCACAGCACTGCTGGGTGCTTGGCAGAAGAGTGAGAGGGAGCAGCGGTGTTTCACCACTGCCACACTCTTTCTGGTCTGTTTGTTTGTGTGATTTGCTTCCCGTTGGGAATCTTCCCTCCCCGCTATTTTGGGTTCATACAGGAGAAAGGGAAGGCTTTGGATCCTTCAGAGTCAAGCCTTCCCCCCAACCCATCCTCCGCTTACCCCCTTTTTTCCTCTGCCTACACAGGAGCTCCAACATCGATCAGGCAGGGGCAAAGGGCATTTCTGCGGTAGCTGGGAGGGACTGCTTGCATTTGGATGTCCCCCTCCATAGTTGGACCTCTCTCTGTGCTCGGAGTGGGAGATCCAAAGCATCCTTTGGCCCATGGGATGTCCTCCTAGGGACCACAGGACTGAAGTCTTCAACTCTTCATAAGTGAAGCATCCTTTTCTCAGGTGGATTTTGATCCATGAATCAGAGAGTATGGGAAACGTTTAATATTTTTGAGCTTCTGTTGGTTCTGATGTGGTAGGGAAAGAAAAAGAAAGGCAAGTGGGACCTGCAAGAAAACGCTGCAGTGTGGCAATATTTGCACCTCTAATTTCACTTCTGTTCAGTGTTCCAGCCAACCAGGGGAAATGGAAACCTTGTTGCACCAGTGGGACCCTGCTGGTGCAGCTTCGGATACCACGCTTTGTCTGTTGTATTTTGGAAGCCGCCTGGAACACTTTATGGCCTAGGGCAGCCTGTCCTATCAATTAAATTAAATGAAAGTCACTACACTTAAAAAAAAAAAAAAAAGCAGTTGAACAAGGTGCTGCAATCCACCAGGGCTAAGTTGAACCACTCAGGCTGATTTTTTTGTCTGTTTGCAAATATTTTCAGCAGTATCATAGATGCCTCCCTTTCCTCTTGATTTTTGGAGCGACAATGTGCACCTCTCTGCCCTCCTCAATCATTTAAAACAATAAAAGAAGCAGGACCCATGGCGGAGTGGGAAATGGCGCTGAGCAGGTTAAAAAAAAGAAGAGGATGAAATTCATACGAGATGTATTTTTTTAAAAAAAATATTTCTGCACCATCAAAATCTATTTTTTTCAACCTAAACATCAAAACTGGAGCATATCCAATTCCACCTTAGCCTTCATTAACACATCAGACAGTGTTTCTGACAGCTGGGATAAGAATCAAGGAAGGCTCTCTTAGTACAAATTGTAATTATTTCCCATAAGGTGCTACCCTAACTGTTTAATGCATGCTTTTGGTGATCTAATAAGTATTTAGATGAAGCACTGTGTTCATGCTTAGCACCTCAACAAACACAATATATTTGCTGCGTTCCCATTATCTTTGGTTGCAAGTTGCTAATTTGGTTGATCCTCCATGGCACCTCAATGTATTTCATCCGTCATGTTGTCTTTGAAACAGACCAGAACAAATGAGATCAGAGCACTTGATACGGCCAGCAGAATCAAGTGGTCAAGCTTTTTCTGGGTATGTCTTCAGGCTGAAGGACAAGGGTTTGAATATTTGAATGCAATTTGCTCTGGATTTTCTGTATCAGACAGGGAGGGTGTGTAGACTGGATGGTCTACAAGAGCTTTTCCCAACCATTAACAGATATAAAACTAGCACATGGAGGAGAAATATTCCAGCCCAGTGATCTCTCCTTGATGTGCTAGTGTTCTATGAACAGGGCTTTTTCTCCCCCAAGGAGTGTTCAAACACACAATGCCCAACCACAGCCGGAAGCCCTGAGAAAGTAAACACACCATTCTACTGAAGTCTGTAAGGCAAAGGAGGGAAACCACGGGCCACATCCTGCCTGCCTGCACACAGCCTGCCTGCCTCTTTGGTCTGGCTAACCAGGTTATCCTCTAAGGTTCCACCCCTCTCCTTTGCTCTGCCCCCCTCATGACAATCCAAGTGGGACCGCAAAAGGTGATCTGTGGATATCCTCTGAAGCTTGCAATGCTCTGCCCACCTCCCCCTTTGGCTACCGCTGAAGACAGCAGTTCCTGAAGGCTTCCTTGGCCTGGAGCTCTTCCCATCTTGAAGCAGCAGCTCCCAAAGCAGCAGCCCTCTCTTTGGCACTGAGTGGAGGGATGTTGTGGGGCGGGGGTTAAACCACCCCTCCGGGCAATCTCTCTCTCCCACCCCGCTGATCAGGAAACAAAGAGGGGATCTGCTCCTTTGAGTCCCTGCTTAGCTGTGTGTTGTGTGCTATATGTGTTTGCCATGTGCTGTGTGTGTGTACGTGCGTGTGAATATATGTGTGTGTGGTATGTGTATGTTTGTGCTGTATGTGTGTGTGCACACGCATGTGTATGGGGTTGGTGTTGTGTGTATGTATTTACATCTGTGTTTTATGTGTTGTGTGTCTCTATAGTGCGGCCACACATGTAACCTTGCTTTCATTTTGGGGGGAAAGCAGACATAGAGCCCTGATCTAGAACATGCTCCTGAGCCAGACTGGAGCCCTGCAAGAGTTTTCTGCTGAAAATTTCTCTGACTTTTTGCTGGCTATTGTTTTTTCACAAAGGTGCTGCTTATTGCAAACAGAACAAATAGCAGCCAGGAAGGGAGTCCTGATGGGTCCTGATCCACATTGGGGCAGGGGAAGCAGCTGTTCCAGATTAGGGCCCAATGGCTGCTTCCCCTGCCAGCCCCCCAGCCTCCAAAATGAAAGTGGTCAGGTTAAGCATGCTTGCTTGGCCCACAGAGTCTAGCTAACGTCAGCGTTCCTGGTTCGGGTTGTATGCTTGGCCCCAAGGGTGTGCACTTTACCTGATCAATCTGATGTTGCTGTATTTGAGAGGTCTACAGGAAAGGACACCAGCCACCGCTTCTATTCATCATCTTATATAGGCTTTACTGTGCAGTTTAGAACTGTTGTGCTCCTTCTCTTTGAAAAAAGGAGGAACTCACAATGGGGAACGGCTATTTTTCATAGTTTGAACAGCATAATGACATAATGCTCATGGCAGGTTGTGGGCCGGGGATCCAGACTGCAGTCAGCTACATTGCTCCAGGAAACACACAGAGCTGTTAAAGGACAAAGCAAGGTCACTTGTATTTATACCAAGCATGGCGCTAGTGATCCAGCATTAAGAAGCAACTGGGTCTACCTTCGCTTTCTATGTGATGATGCATGACTGAGCAATTTCACTTCATCATGGCAAGATGGCCTTAAATAGACTCGAGATGAAACAAAATTATTGCAAATAATTTAGCAACTTTTTCCCCCCAAATGTCACGGTTGGGATGTTCGTGTCAAAACTTAACCTCAATATTTTACATATTTTCGATTGATGAAATGGATAGATGTAGTTGATATAAAATGTGCTGCATAGTATAGCAAGTCATCCAATCAACTGTTGACTCCCGCTGTATGCAGTAGCAGATGGCATGGTGGGGCGGGGTGGGGCTGCTCACCTGACCTCCATTGGGTCACATTGCTGCTGCTTACTGGAAGGTAGAGGCAGAAGCAAGTTCAGTGCAGTGCAAACACACCAGGGGAGCCAATCCAGCACTCCTGCCACTGCATTTGCACCGTGTCAACCTTCCCGCTCCCCATCTACCTCCCAGTAAGCAGCAGCAAAGCAACCAACTGGAGAACAGGTGAGTGGCAGCACCCCACCATGCCGTCCACTACTGGCTGAATGCCAGTTATCAAATATTGATTGCTTCATGTCAGAACCGCTACTGACTGCTAGTGCAAAATCTGCTGCTGATGATGTCAGAGATGGTTTGCACACCCCAAAGTATTCACCCCCACCACCATTTGCAGAGGAGAATTTTGGAGGGCACAGCTCAAGCTGTGATGGTATCTGTTAGCACAGAGCTGTTCCATGCACACCCATGGACTATAGACAGTGAAACTGCTTCCATTCTCACCCATTTTCAGAAAAACAACTGGGCCTCCCACAGTCTTACTACCTTCCATTAACTCTTGGTATAGTGATGTGTGGCACTGAGGATAACATGCTCCAAAGGGGGCCAATTTGAGATCATGACCAAAGCAAGCTCATATTGAGCCGTGTACTTAAGGATGGGGATGGAGAGGAGGTCTGCTGTTAGTAAATAATAATAAAAAATAGCCATTGAGAAAGAGGATCTATTGTACTCTGAGTGCAGGAAGTTGTTGCATAAGCCTTTAAAATCTGAATGGAAAGTTATATGAGCCATAGTTCTCTAAGAATTAAAAGAATAATAAAACTTTAATCAATGTCACACTTTCTTGTCTTCAGCATTCAAGAGAACAAAAAGTCCAATTTCCAGAGCTTGGAAGATTCCTTTAAAAAAGGAATAAATTACAATTACTATTACATGGCCCCAAAGAGGAATAAATTACCATTGCTGTGGAGGGAGGGAGACAGAGGCTACTGCTCAGATCTTTGCACACTAAATCAACTGCAACCCCCCCCCCTACATACACACTTTCTCTCAGTCAGGAAGCATAATCTCTTTCACTTAATCACCTCCCGGACCCTGCCCTGCCACCAAGTAAGGCACACCCACCCAAGCAAACATTTTTCCCTGGAGTGCAGAAAAGTTAAAACACTGCAAAATGCAGCAAAGCAGCCAGGGAGGATGGCAAAGGCTGCTTTGCACGCCAGTTGCAAACACAGTATTAACACACACACACATATCACCATCTCTCACCTCCACAGTCCTTCATCTCCATTCCACTGGTGCCTCCTTCTGCTCCTTCATCCACATCCTTGCCCTCCAGCTCCTCTCTCCCTTCACTCCACTCTTCTCCACCACCTTCCATTTTTTAAAAATAAAATACTCTCCACTCCACCCCTGTCTTGCTCTCCACCTTCTTCCTCATCGCTTCCTAAACACCCACAGAGCACGAGGGAAGAGCGACACTGTGCAGAAGCCCAGGTTGAGGCACATGATTTTCATCCACGAATCAGAGGAGCGGAAGACTTCCCCTGCTCCCCCCCCCAGTAATGCCCAAAAGTAATGCTGGAAACATTACAATTACTCCTCAAAAGTAATAAAATTACTCCTCATTTTATTACAATTAAAATGTAAAGAAATTACACATTCCTCAAAAAAGAAATAAATTACAAATAATTCATTTTTCCCAAAGAATTACTTCCAAGCTCTGTCTATTTCTGAGTTCTGTGTCTAGTGTGACCAAGAAATCAAGAACATGGCTGTGCACATGAAGGGGAAGTCTACTGAGATAATGGCTCCCATAAGACCTTTTGCTAGTAGTATTTGTAAAAAGAAAACTAAAATAAAAATGCAGGTAACAAGTGGAACCTGCAACAAATTGTTGCAGTGTGGAGTGATTATGTTCAGTGCTCCATTCAGCAAGCTATTTCCCTAGTTTTCCATCTCTCTCCCTCCCACTCCAACATACACTCAGCATTGTGTGGCCACTGAGCATGCTCAGTCTTTGTTGAGCTATGTGGTGGTGGTGGTGCTCCCTTAGCAGTGCCGGATTTAGGCATAAACTAAACAAGCTACAGCTTAGGGCCTCACAATCCGCAGGGGCCTCAAAAAAATTCAGAATTTTTTGGGGGGGCATTTAAAATTTTATGTGTACTGAATATATATATATGGTATAATTTTTTAACAAAAGGCCTCCAAGCTTTATATAGCTTAGGGCCTCACCAAGTCTAAATCCGGCACTGTCCCTTAGTTTCCCTCCCTAAATAATTTTTTGGCTTCTGCAAACCTTGGGGTTCCCCTGAGCATACTGAAACCTCTCTATTGTTTGTTAGTCACAACATTTTATGATACATAAATATCATAATTCAGCACATGACTTTGCTATTGGTATATAAATGATACTATTTTTTCCATATCTTGATGTTGGTTCCAATGCAAAACAAATGGAAGCCATTTCTAGGGAATTTTGAATCCTAATTCTAACCCTGCCCTCTGGGTCAACAGAGGACAAAGCTGCTCCTTCTTCTGCATGCCAGCCCTTCACATATTTGAAGACCAAGATCATATATCTCCCTAATCATCTCTTCTCCAGGCTAAACATACCCAACTCTTTCAACCATTCTTAATAGGATACAGTAGAGCCCCGCTTTACAGCGCTTCGCTTTACAGCAATTCTCTAATGAGGCAGCTTTCAATTAGGGAAAGTGCCCGCATCAAGGCGCTTGTTCCGCTTTTACGGTGTTTTTTTTAACATCGCGTGCCATGTTGACATCATTTTTGCGCGACGCACCCCATTACCGTCAATGGGTTCCACTTTACAACGATTTCTGCTTTACGGTGGCAGTCCAGAACAGAACCTGCCATATAAGCGGGGCCCGCCTGTATAGTTTCCAGACCCTAAATATCCACCTTGCTCTGAACATGCTCCAGTTTGACAATGTCCTTCTTAAAATGTGCTGTCCAGAGCTTAATACAATACTCTGGATGCTTTCTGAACAGTACAGAATACAGTGGAAATATTCATTCCCATGATCTGTAACTGCAGCTGAAGATTGCATTCACTTATTTTAGTTGTTGCATCTCATTACTGGCTCATTTTCAACTTATGATCCACTAAGACACCTAGATGGCTCCTTTTTCCATTACTGCCACGAAGCCAAGTCTCACCCATCCTAAACTTGTGTCTTTAACATTTTGTTCCTAAATGCAGAGCTTTACTTTCATCTCTGTTGAATTTCATCTTTGTAAGAATCCTTATTTTTCCAAGACATTATAATCTCGTATTTGGCAGAGTAACACCTCCTGATCTGGCTTTCTTGAATAAAAGCTGGTAGCTTGGATGGAGTATCCCCTCATCTCAAGGACCAAGTCTTGTCAACTGAATTACATGCCTGTATCAGGGCTGGACTATGAACAACTATGGGCTATGGGAGTGAGTCAGAAGCCATGGAGCAAACCAAAACAACAAGCCAGGACTACAGGACAAATCAGGAGGCCAGGTTGAAGGGCAACAACACCAGAGAGTAGCTAGCATATAAAACCAGGGGAATATGAGGAAGGAAAACCAAAATGCTAGAAAAATAAATGTTTATTTGTAATCCAAGGGCTTGGATTACAAATAAACATTTATTTTTCTAGCATTTTGGTTTTCCTTCCTCATATTCCCCAGGTTGAAGGGCAAGCCAGAAGTCAGGACCAAGGACAAGCCAAGAGCCAGAAGCAAGCTAGAAGCAGTGGAGACTGGTGGCTCTGATGTCAATGCGGCAGTGAATCCTCTCCAGGGTTTACTCTGAACGCTCAAGGAGCTGTCCAAAGTGCTGAACCTAGTTTGAAAACAGGTTTCAGCACCTTGGACAGCTCCTAAAAGTTTAGACTAAAATCCAGAGCGGATTCACTGTCCAACTGAGATCAGAGCCATCCGTCTCCACTGGCTACAAGGACAAGCCAAGATGCAGGAGCAAGCCAAGAGCTGGAACTAAAGCACAAGTAAGGATACAAGACTATACCAGAGCTCAGGAAGTCCTTGTTGCTCAAGCAAGGCTTGGCTGGAAAATGAAGTCATTTATACTCCTTCCTGTAAACAAAAAGCCAAACCCAGTGGTCAGTCTAGGTGAGCAGACTCAGTCCGGTCAATTCTTCACTAGGAAGGCTGCCACTTACCGTTCAGTGGATCATCACTGACAGTCTGTCAAAAATATCTTTCCCAATGAGAAAAAATCTTCTCTGCTGCTCTCATTTAGTTCTATGGGACAAAGTGCACAGACTGCAATTGATTGGCAAGACAGTTTGAAGGGGGAGCAAAAATCTCCTCCCTCAACAAATTGGGCCCTTGCTCAAAAGCCCAACCCCACAACCTCAGATGTCTGCGTATCATAGACTCTTCCTTAACTTCCTTGCTGCCTGTCAGCATGGCCGGAGTTTGTACAACGTATGGAGTTTGCATAATGCATAGTAGCAGACTCTTTAAAAAAAAATCTTAATGTGATGGGTCTTTGGGAAAAAAGATTCTAAATCAAGAGTTGCTGCACTTCACTGATTATTGCTGCAGTCACTTGCCATACAGCTTCTCAACTGGAAAATTTAAATGGAAATGAAGGGAAATATTAATCCTATTCAAAATATTAATTAGTGTCAAACTCTTTGACTTGCCCTAGACATGTTGGAGCAGCAAAAATAAAGTAAACACAGTTTCCCCCTTCCATCATTCCTTGAAGCGTCTATCCTCTCTGACTCAAAAGCCCACAGTGCAAATGAGATTTGATAGCCTGGCCCATGGACTGATGAAACCAGTGGGTGAACCTGAAAGCTACAGTCCTGAGCACACTTACTAGGAAGGAAGCCCCATTGAACTCAGTGGTGCTCAAATTTGTTATGTCTATTAACTTCAGTGGATCTGTTCTGAGCAGGACTAACACTGAATATCCCCACCCCCAAGCATGCTCTTTTTGTTGTTGTTATATGTAGAATTCTCCACCCTCTTCCATATGTGCAGCTCTGTATGCATGTGCAGAATTGCACATATGGGCAGGAATTCTACTTAGGGCTAGGTATGGGAAAGAATTCTGCTAAATTTGAATGTCAAACCAAATTTCCTTATAATTCACACCTTCAGTATCCATTACAACCTTGTATACCTGTGAACGTTTGTGACTTTTCTCGACAACAGATTTTTTTTTTTAAAGCATCAAATTTAAAGATGCTATCCGTGCCTAGGGAGGAGAGTCTATGACGGTGGAGGAGAAGGAGGCAAAATAGCACCATCCATGCATGAGGGAGATTTTTCCCCCTCCCACCTATTCCTTAACTTTCCATTTTATTTTCAATCACATCTTTCTTCCCTCCTCTGCCTCCACCCTCTCTTTTCTGGAAAGCCCCAAACGAGCTGCCTGCCTGCCTGTCTGCCTGCCTTCCTATTGGAGTGAAAATGGGGCAGATTTGCTGGTTTCATGGGGAGCATCTTGCTCTGGGGAAACCCCATAAGATTCTGCTTGAAGAGTACTGGGGAACAATGAGCAGTTCTGGGATTTAAAAGGAATTGTGGGGTGGGGAGGAGAGGAGAAAGGAGAAAGCATGAGGGAATGTGGCTAGATGGAATGCAGAAACCCTGGTTGATTTCTCAAGGAGAAGGATGAGGGGAAATGTCCAGGGAATGCTGAAGAAATCCAGGCGGGCTGTTTAGAGTCCCAGGAATGCAACCCCGCTGGAGAGACGTTCTCAAAAGACTGACCTGTCAACAGGATGCAGAAAAAAAGATTCAGCAAGCTGGGCAAAGGGAGAGAACCACAGAGAACTCCCTCTTCCCGTTGTCAGTTGGGAGACAGGTAGAGAGGAAGCAGCAGAGGCATGAGCAGCTGCCAGTGCCAGCTGGGAAATCTCTCCGTGTGTGTATATGAGAGAGAGAGAGAGAGAGAGAGAGAGAGAGAGAGAGAGGCTGGTACTATGGACTGTGGGAGCTGCTTGCAGGAGCCAAGAAGAAGGGGCTGGGACCAGGACTGGGTGGGGGGAATCTGCCTCTTTCCCACCTACATTTCTCACATTAGAACTCTAGATGCCCTGTTCCTTCTGCCCCCCTTCCCTCTGCTGTCTTCTTTCTCACCATCAATCTTCCAGAGCACTCCCAGAAATGATCAGCCTGTCTTTGCTTGCTAATCTGAAATTGAGCAGGAGAAGGGAGGGAGAGGCCAGCATGTGTGAAACTGATCGGCCTGCGTGTGCTTGTTAATTCGCTCCCCATGCTGTGTGCTCATGTGTGTGAGCAGCATTCAGCAGAGTGAGTGGTTGGCAGCAGTGACAGTGAGTGGCTGCATCGCAGGCAGCAGAGGCATACACTCCAGGCAGTACACCAGCCAGCTGGGGAACAGCAGTGGAGGGTGGGGCAGGGGAGGGAGACCTAGGATGGCTGGGCGATTGGGTGGCAGGTAGACAGGCAGAAGGATTGGAGAGTAGTGCAATGTTGGATTGATGGACCTGAAGGCAGACAGGTTGAAAGTGTGTGTGTGTGTGTGTGTGTGTGTGTGTGTGTGTGTCTTTGCTTGCTAACAAACTGATAAAAGCAACAGATAGTGGAAAAATAACAAATGTGGACTTTAACTGCCTGCCAGTTTGGCAGAATGCTTTCTGAACTGAATCCACCAAGCAGATCCCAACCCTACTTAGGGCTAGGGATGCTGGAGAATTCTGATGGGAATGAGACCAGAAGTTGCCAATGTTCGCTTATTCATCCCATGTCCTGAGCTGAAGTCAAGCTAGTGAATGCAATCAATATTCACAACCGTTGCTTTCAGTTAGCAGATGATACGTGAATGCTACACCACATTTGCACTGTTTCCTTTGCATTGAAATGAATGGCCTCTGCACTGAAATGACATAATAATAACACCATTAATTATGTAAAATTCCACCACAGTGAGACAGATAGCTTAGTTTTGCTGGAAGCCAGACCGCAGCAGAACAGAAACAGTGCTGCCTGTGACAAACACGGGTCCGAATGGAATCCGATGACTTCTTCCATCCCTACATTGGGCTCAATGGAAACCTTTAACTCCTCTCCCACACCCTCTAACCCAGAAGCTGCTCTCACTCAGAATCCTCCTAGAGACTTCTCATTATATAGAACAGAAGTAGGGAAGCTTTTTCAGCTCAAGGACTGCATTCCCTTGTGGACCGTCTTCCAAGGACCATATGCCAGTGGCGGGCAGAGCCAAAGGCAAAAGTAAATGGAGCAAGAACCAAATATTTTACCTTTGTAAAAGGTTCACTTCTACACACACTTACACGCTCCTCTCTTTTCCCTATCTCAACAAGCAACAGAGTTCGAGCACACGTTCCAGCTAGGAAAAAAAAAAAATTGGACCCATTTCAAATCAGTGGCATGGGCAACGCATGACTTGCCACCAAACACACACCTCCATGCTACAAGAGAATGCTTCTTTCAAGCCTAATTTTAGTAGTGTGAGGAGGGACACCCTACAGGTAACAGAGAATGCCTCAGAGGGCACACGCGTGCCCGTGGATGCCATGCTGGCAACCCCGATCCATGCCTCCCTTGTCTTTCCTTTAGCAACTAATTTCCCTTCATGTGTGTGGGGTGGGGGTGGGGAGCAAGGATAATTAACTGCTGAGCTAAGCGTGATAAACACATGGAGAAAGGCAGCCAGCAATTCTACGGCTCCGTCCAGCTTTCTCTGCTTGACTCAGGGCAGCATTCAAAATGGTCAGAGTCAGATCGTGGCTTATATGCAGCTACTTTTCATGCAGTGGGTGCAAAGTGTGGTCAGGGATTTAGGCAAAGGTCTTTTTTTTTTAACTCTGCTGTCTGAAATTCTTTTAACTGCAGGTGCTCAGGACTGAATATGAGACCTTCTTCATACAAAATATATCCCCTGCCACTGAACCATAGCGTCCCCTTTCACAGGTCACAGAGAACAAATGCCCTTGTGCTGTTTGACCTTTGAGCAACCTGAGGCCCCTTGAGACTCCACATGTTGAATGAACATACGCAGGGTGATGGGAGGAGCAGTGCCATAGCATCAGATTCTGCTCGCTGTGCTACACATCTAATGCACATATGCAACATGCCTACATGGATATACACCCCCTGATCAGGGACCTGGTCCCTGGGAAACTATCTTGCATGCACATAGACACATTGCAGATGTGTTGGAACATGCATTGGGTGGGAAGTGGAGCCTGCTGATGCAGTGATGCCCTTGATCTTGCACATATCCATTCAACATGTGCTGCTCAAAGCCATTCCTGAAAAGGGGCCTTGATTGCCCCCGTTGTCACTCCACTTCTTGCTCCTGGTCTTTCTTCTCTGGTCTGAGGGCAGTACAGCATTTTCATTTTAAAGTGTCTGGCAATGTCATTTTGTTTAGTTTTCTATCTACATTGAAACTGCCCTGTGCTGTTCTACTTATTGGGATGCAAATGTTCAGGATGATGCAGGGACAAAGATGTTGTTCTCCTAAGCGCTCCGTTAATCACGGTTGTCGTTCCCTTTCTTTCTGCAAAGTAGTGATAGCCCTCCCCTCCTCTCCTTTGTTTCATTTGCATGATTGCTTTCCCACCTCCACTCCATCACTGAAGCTCCTTCAAGTTTTTTCTTAAGACTTTGAAGTTTGCTTTCTGCTGGATCTAATAGGTCCTGAATCCATTTGTACTTAACAAACATAAATACCCTTCAGAAAATGCACAATGCTTAGGGTTTGCAGTTGTTTTTCACATGGTAAATGAACGTTGGAGAGACAGCTTGGCCAACCTGGTGGGCAACACAGGAGGCAGTTTAGGATGATAGAATTCCAAACAGGCAAATTGAGTAAATCATCTCTAAGGCGGCGGCAGCGGGGAGGAGAATCTGTGGCCCTCCAGATGTTGCTGTACTACAGGACCCATAATCTCTGACCACTGAACATAGGGAGCTGCCTTATACCAAGTCAGAGCATTGGTCCATCTAGCTCAGGATTGTCTTCACTGAGTGAGAAAGGCTCTCCAAGGTTTCAAGCAGGGGCTCCTTCTACCCTACCTGGAGATGCCGTGGATTGAACCTGGGACCTCCTGCACACAAAGCACATGCTCTACCACTGAGCTGTGGCCAATCTCCCATTCACATTATATAACGTTCATCATAGAGTGGTCATTCTGGCTGGGCCTGATGGGAGCTGGAGTCCAAAGACATCTGGTGGGCCACAGGTTTCCCATCCCTACTTTACTGGGAGCATAACATGAATGAGAAGATAAGAACATAAAAAGAGCCTGCCGGATCAGGCCAATGGCCCATCTAGTCCAGCATCTGTTCCCACAGTGGCCAACCCGTTGTCCTTGGGAAGCTGGGAAGCGGGACCTGAGTGCACCAGCACTCTCTGCACCTGAGTTTCCCAGCAAGTGGTGTTCTCAACCATACAGCCACCAACAGCGAATGAGCTACAGAAACAGGCTGTTGTGCCCTCATTCCATACAAGTGAATGAAAGAATCCCTTCTTTTCATATCATTCCTTTTGTTTTTTTAGAAACATATAAAGTGGTTGCAATCAGGAAAACCACTGTGAAAGAAACACATAAATTATTCCTTAATCACTACATAGAAGGGGAGGAGAAGAATCAAGTAGGGCCATGCACAGCACTTCCCCTCAATCTGCCCCATGGCCCTAATCTATGGCTCCCAGATCCCTTGTGCTGGCTCAGGGACCATCTGTCCCAGATCCATTCCCAAAGCTATTTGGGGGCTGGGCTAAGGGTTTTTAAAACCCAGTTTTAAATGTATGGTCTGGAGGGGTGGGGGAAGGAGGAAATGCCACATCTCCTTCTCCCCACCCCTCCTGACTGAGAGCAGATGGGCTCAGTCCTATGGAGTGCTACTTCAGGGGTAGGATGAAGAAGAGGTTGGGCAGGAAAGGCATCCGTCTACCCCTACCCACCACCACCATCTCCTGTGAAGATGCAGCTACCTGGTAGGTTTCTCCTTCCCACCCATGCCTGCCTCTCCTTTCTGCCTGATGTCCCACCCCCTGTCAATTCCAGATTGCTCTGGTCTTCCCGACCCACGGCAATCGGAGTGTGTCTCAACCCAATTTGCCTGGATCCCCCCAAATCACCCCAATTCAATTTGGGACTCGGCACAGCCATAGAATCAAATTGCTTAGGGAAGCACAATGGCTTGAGCTAGCCCTGGTTGGAGACACTGTAAATGGAGAAGCAACTTGTTAAGGAAAAGAAATGTTCACATTCTTACAAAGATATTGGTGGGATGATCTCCGCAGAGCCATATGTCATGCCAGACAAAAAGCCTTTCATTGTTTGAAAGTGACTTACCTTCTTGTAGGAGCAACTGTGACAGCAGATGCAAACATGATTTGGGTTTTTTTCCCTGATGTGGTAGAGAGGGTGGAGAGTTGCAAAAAGAAAAAAATAGTCTCAGACAGAGTGGTGGTAAAGGGTGCTTCCACCTGTTACTCTGAGAGTTAGCTAGTTACTCTGATAGAGCCCAGGGTTTCAAATGCATGGGAACCTCCACAGATACAAATAAAAAATTATTTTGCCTTAGTCAGTTGTCTTCCACAAGTTGGAAGACTACCAAAATGGCAAATGAGCGGGCAGAGCTAGTGTGCTCTTCCCCATCGCTCCTCCTTCTCACATGGTAATTTTCCTAGAGTTTGTACACCTGGGGGGGGGGCTGGTGTTATATAATCCTAGGGTCAGCCCCACTCAGTAGCCTTCTGCATGAGCTGAAGTTTCAAAGGCAGCCTCATTTATTTATTTTTATTTATTTAAGAATGTATATGCTGCTGAATCATTTGCATTTCTAAGTGATGTACATAAAAACGAGCTACACATAAAATAAAACAATAAAATCATCATAACACCATTCTGTTGGAACAAAAAAGTCTTAATCATGTGTCTGAAGTTCAACAAGGAGGGTGCCTGCCTGATCTCACTTGGGAGAGAGTTCCAGGGGCTCGGGCCCCCTACACTGCACAGCTTCTAGTTGTTATAAGCCACACGTCTGAACCGTGCAGAATGCCTTACAGTGCTCTGATCTTGAGATGTGAGCCTATATATGTCTACTTAGAAGTCAGCCCTGCTGAGTTCAATGGGGCTTCCTTCCAGCTAAGCATGTATAGGATTGCAGCCTACAGCGCCTTTTACCCAGGCTTTCAACACCTGAGATGCATATTTTTAGGACCCACCCTATTTTCTGTGATGTTGTTTACATTGCTTTTAACTGTTTTTAATTATGTGCTTAAAATTGTTGTAACCAGCCCTGGGACCTTCGGGTGAAAGGTGGGTAATTAATGATGATGATGATGCACGTGCTACTCTGGCCAGACCTGTCTTTTCAAGGAATAGACAATTCAGAGACTGGACAAACACCTTGCCACAGCTGTCATTCATATTAGGATGACAACATCAGTAGCATCAATGAAAGAAAATACTGATTGATATAGAATTTGCATATGCTAATATGTATGTGTAGGTGCAAATTTGGAAATAATGTAATTAAAATACAATGCATCTCACCATAGTGCAGACAACTGACCAGGTGACCTGTGTGCTTTCCAAGTCTACCATCTAGGTGCTAAGTGCTGATGGGCAACTTCAGGGCCCCTTTTCTGCCTTTTTGTGGTTCTTTATGTTGACATTGGCATTGGACAAGACAGCCCGTCAAACAGAGGACTCTTTCAAATAGAGCACTGTCCTCTGATGGCCCTTCAGATTTCAGGACTGTCCTGCAAGTAGGACACATGGTCACTCTAAGATATATTTAGGTATGTTGATTGGCCCCAAGCCACTCTGTGAGTTTCATGGGTGAGCCAATGACTGTCCAGATATTCAAGCATACTTTTAAACACCTAGGCTACAATCCAGTACATACTTACCTAGGAGTAAGTTCCCTTGAACCCCTGGAGCTTACTTCTGAGTACACATGTATTGGATTGCAGCCTTAGTAAGCAATTAGTTATCTTGAAGGACGATTTCAAGTTTGGAATGGGAGGGTGATGGTCCAGAATCTCAATCCCCACCTCTGAAAGTGGCCTGCCTATACTACAGTTTCCATAGAAACCCCTTTCTCCACAGCTTTTTTCATTTCTAGGTTAGCAACTTGGAGACCCAGCAGCACCCCTCAGGCACCCTCACTTGCTGACCTCTAATTTGAAGTAAAAGCACATGTATTTTTATTTTATTTTTAAAAGGGAACAGGGCTCAATGCTTCCTTAACAGTTTATACAAAATGGAGAGTCCGGCCCTTGAAACTGATTTCACTGATATCCCTTCCGTGAGGTCTGACTCCATGGGACTTGCTCACCAAAGTGCAAAATGTATGTCCTGCTATGAGACACCTCCGCCTCTCATGATCTTGCTCTTTAGTGAGCCATTCCCATGGAGTCAGACCTCATGGAAGGGATATCAGTGAAACCAGTTTCAAGGGCAAAGTATCTTTCCTTTAGTCTTTGCTTCCTCCCCCCAAGTGTTTTTTTGCTTCATCAGAAAGGACGAAAGGTATGAATTGGAGTCTGGGGATCATTGCATGTAGAAGCAGAGTTTTCTACCATCTAATCACCATTGAGGCTGCATTTCAATGAGCAACTTCAAATATGTGGGGCTCTCTGTGGGGCTGCTGTTGAGGGCGGAAACTACAGCTGGTGCAAAATGCAATGGTGAGACTGTTCGCTGGGGCTGGGTATTGCCAACATGTCACACACACCCTGCTGAAATAATTGCACTGGCTGCCCATTTGCTACCAGGCCAAGTTCAAGGTTCTAGTTTTGGTGTACAAAGCTCTATATAGCTTGGGACCAGGATACCTGAAAGGCCGTTTTATCCCTTATATACCCAGCCGATCACTGCGCTCTGCAGGTGAGGGCCTCCTGCAGATACCATCTTATCAGGAGGTTCGTTCTGCACAACACAGGAAACGGACCTTTAGTGGGGTGGCACCTACCCTTAGGAATTCCCTACCCTTAAATATTAGACAGGTGCCATCTCTGTTATTTTTTCGTTGCCTATTGAAGACCTTCCTCTTTCAGCATGCCTTTTAAGTTGAGATCTTATCCCAGTCTGCGTCTGCATTGGATTTGCTTTTTAATGTTTTTAAAACTTTTTTTTAAAAAAAATACAATATGGTTTTAACCTTTTTTAAAAAGATGTCTTGAAAGCTTTTAAAAAATGTTTTTAAAGATGTTTTGTTATAATGTACTTTAAGTCTGTTTTTATGATGTTTTAAAGTGTTTTTCGTACTTTTGTTTGCTGCCCTGGGCTCCTGCTGAGATGAAGGGTTGGATATAAATCAAATAATAAATAAAATAAATAATAAAATAAATCTTTTCCAACCCAAATAATGTAGCTGTGTTAATTGCTGAGTGGAAGATAAATGAACTGGAGCCAGGATACATGAAATGGAGCCAGGAGACAAGACAGCAGTAATCTAAACACCATCCCAGATGAACTGCAATTAAATGTCACATTCTTTGCATTGTCTCTCTTTCTCACTTCCCAGTCATTACAATCAACATTAAAACTAATGTCAGCTTTAAAACCAGTGGGCAATTTTAAATTCTGGACCTTTTAGTCTTACCATTAAATGGCCGTTTTTATTACTTGCTTCAGAAATGTGGTAAGCCAGCACAGGGCCCCAGCCAGTGCCATAGAGCTCCCAGAGCTGCAACAGAGAAAGCCTTGGGGCTTTTTTCATAGTGAGAGGGGCAACCTGGCAACCTCACTTGCTGAAGCAGCAGGGGAATTGATGGACCCTCCTTGCTCTGACAAGTGAGCAAGGTGAAAATGAGGAGCCCATACGTATTTGTGGCATTTACAGTAGAGAATGGTAATGAGGAATTAAAATGAGAATGTCAGAGAATAAGGGAAATAATCAAGCAGAGGCTAGATGCTTCTTTATTTTTCTCTGATGGGGTTCATACTTCAGGCAAGGAGTTTCAATGGTACAAGCTTGTCTGCATTTCTAATTAAAAGCCAAATGTTGCATTTCAGCTGGCTGAACATTTTATTATTTGTTAAATTTATATCCCGCCTTTCCTCCTGAAGGAGCCCAGGGCAAGGAACAAAAGAAATTCACAACAACGGAAGCTTTCTAAAACAATTTTTAAAATTCTAAAAGCACATTCTAAAAACAAAAGAGTTGCAGATAAAAACATTCTAAAAACATTTGCAGAAAAAAAACATTCTTCCAACTGGTTATTATCTGGGTTGCCAGGTTATCTTTTGTGAAAGCTCACTGTGTTTTACAAGGTGAACCACTGCAGTGAGAAATGAGCTGCCTGACACTGAATTCAGTGTCGCAGACTCCCAAGGAAACTATGCACAGGATGGCAGTCAAGGTGATCCTAATAAATTTGGTATTTAACTATGCACTGCTGTTTTTTCGTATGGGGTGTAACAATGGATCAGCTCGACTGTTTTTGGACTCTCCTTGGGGGCATGGCTATCATAATAAGCTCCTGCACTTCAGAATTTGTCGCTATATAGGGCAGATCCACACTGTATAATTAAAGCATGTCCCGTGCACATTTAAAGTACCTGGCTTCCTTCAAAGAATCCTGGGAAGTGTAGTTTGTTAAGGGTGCTGGGAATTTGTACCTCTGTGAAGGGAAAAACCACAACTGGGTGGTGGGAGCTGTGCTGGGTTACCACATTTCTGAAATACATAAGGCTACATTCACACTGTACATTTATTCCACTATTATTTGACTTTAAATAGTCGTGCCTTCCCCTAAAGAATCCTGGGAAGTGCAGTTTGTGAAGGGTGCTGAGAGTTGTTAGGAGACTCCTATTCTCCTCAGAAAGTTATAGTTCCCAAAGTTCTCTGGGAAGAAGGACTGACTGTTAAATCACTTGGGAAATTGTAGATCTCTGAGGAGCATAGGAGTCTCCTAACAACTCTCAGCACCCTTCATAAACTACACTTCCCAGGATTTTTTAGGTGAAGACATGGCTGCTTAAAGTGGAATAATAGTGGAATAAATATTCAGTGTGAATGTGGCCTAATAAATATCGACACCTTATGGTAAGACCATTAAGTCTAGGATCTAAAATTGCCTAACTGCCCACTGGTTTTAAAACCAATTTTCGTTTTACCATCTATTGTTGTGATTAGAAGGAGAGATAGCGAGTGCAAAGAATGTGACATTTAATTATAGTTTGTCTGGGATGAAGTTCAGATTACCGCTGTCTTGTCTCCTGGCTCCATTTCATTTATCTTCTACTCAGCAATTAACACAGCTAGATTATTTGGGTTGGAGAGGATTTGAAGTTGCTTATTGAAATGCAGCCTCACCGATGATTAGATGGTAGAAAACTCTGCTTCTAAATGTAATGATTGCCAATTCATCCTTTGGTCCTTTCTGAGGAAGAAAAAAGCACTTGGAGGAAGGGAGGGATTAAAGGAAAGATACTAACCTACACAGCAGAATTCATTGCAGGAACACTTTCATTTTTCTTGATACAATCCATCAGAGTTCATATAATTTACAGCTGAGGTCTGAGGTTTCAGTCATGTACACAAAGGATGCAGTCGTGCAGCTTGTGAATGCAAAGGGTATGGTGCAGAGTGGCTCCCACTGTAATCTCCAGAGGCACCTACTGCCAGGTCATTAATCCTTTTTCACACTGTGGCTTTGGATGTTTTTGGACTACAGCTCACATCATCCCTGTCCATTGGCTGTGCTGGCAGAGGCTGAGGAGAGATGGAGTCCAGCAACATCTGGAGGACACCACTTTGACTTCCCCTAAGAGAACCAGATCTATAGCAAAAAAGTAAACAGAGGTAGTAAAATTCTGGCAGCAGAATTCCTGCATGTAATAAACTAGCATGCTCATTGAGAAAAGTCTAGGGTAGCCATCTTTCTAACGGCTACTTTACTGTATGCTGGGAGCTTTGAATGTGGAGGAGTGTGAGTGTACTCCATGAATTTGTGTTTATTCTAGTTTGTTTTCACCAAAAAAGCTGCATAAAAATTCTCATTTAGATATAAACACACATTTTAAAGCATATTTCCCCACAAAAATATTATTATAAGACTGGGACTATTATAGGACTATTAAGGCCAGGATTTAAAATTGCCTAACTCACACACCTCTTAAGATATCGTAATCAAATTTTGCCTGAGATCAAGGTGCCTGAGATCAAGGAGCAGGTTTTCATCTAGGTTTGAATACAGTTGGGCTCCATTTTGAATCAAGATGGCAGACTGAACCTTTCAAAACTGCATTGAATTTAACAAATGACTTTGAAGTCGCACTGGTTTCTTAGAATTCCTGAGCAACACCGTATATGAGGCTGCTAGTGTACAATAAATCAAATGCATTAAGCAATTAAAACAGGAGGCTTAAGTCAGCAGATCAGGGGAATGCTTGTCTAAAGAGGTGTGTCTTTAAGAGCCGAATATGCCAATCCCAATGAAGCCTGCTATATTTTAGCAGAGAGCACATTCCACAAGAGTGGTGCCATGCAGTAGAATTAGGGAGCAGTTTCCCCTGGACTGTAAAATTCTAACCACAGGTGTGGGGGTCACACCTGTGGCTCTGTGTCGGAGTTTCTTGCGTACAAAACTAAAATGTCAGGGGAAAAGATTCTAGGCTAGCATGGCTATTAGTGCCCTAGAAATTCAACCCTTTATCATTACCAGTCCATTTCATACTATCTTAGGGCCACTTCTCACATTGGTTCCCCCCCCCCAATTTTCATCTAAGTGGACACCCAAAAAAACAGCTATGTGTGAATGTGATAAAGGGGTATTTACAAATACTTCTGTTACAGGTACAGAATCAGAAAGCTGTGATTGGGTGCAGCTCCTTGTTGGGTGTACGCTCGGTACCTGCATGAAGGCCGAACTGGCCCTTATGATTTGGTTTCTCCCAAGGTAGAGGTTCAAACTCCACATGACAGTAACAGATCCATGAGCTTAAACCTGGATCTGCTGAAATCAGGTACAAAAAGAGAGAGGTAGTATCTGATTTAAAGAGCAAAGGTTTACATAGGTGGGCAGTTCTAAAACTTCCCCTCAACTACAGCTGGCCTCCCAAGAATCTGTCCTCCAACGTCTTTTCTTAGCCGGGCTCCAGTCCTACAAGTAGAGCCCAGCAGAGAGGCAAGCATTTGGCACAGGAGAGTTCCACATTCCTCACCTGCACACTCTTCTTGCTCCTTCTTTTATCAGACCCATCCCCTGTTTTTATATGATTGGGGCATATCTGGTGTAAACCAGTCCATGTAGTTTGAGCATGAAGGTGAATAAGATGCTTGGTGCCATACACAAAACCATGCAGACCCTTCTGTGCTCCAGGGAGGATTTGCAGGGGGACACTGATGCAGAGCTTGGAAAAGTTACTTTTTTTAAACTACAACTCCCATCAGCCCCAGCCAGCATGGCCACTGGGTTGGGCTGATGGGAGTTGTAGTTCAAAAAAGTAACTTTTCCAAGGTCTGCACTGATGGTGCTCAGCTCTCCCCCACTCATTACATTTCTCTGGTACCAAACTCCAGGCAATTTCCCTTTTCCAAATCCCAGATGTGTATGTTTCCCCTTCCATATCAAGTGGGGGAAAGTCTTGGAGGGTATTGCAGGGGAGACTAGCTAGGGGAAAGGCTAGAGCTAGTTGTTTCTCCCTTGCACATTTTGCCCCCCCATCTCACCCCCTACCCCACCCTCTACTGTTTTGCAGCACAGAAGCAACTCCTCATACTTCGAGAGCCATATTTGTCATGAAGCACCCTTCAGGTTCCTTGGATTCAGTCTTCCAGATAAATGAGGCTGTAGAGCAGTCCCCTGTGGCTCCCAATTTGTTCTTGCTTTAGTGTCTGATTTGTAAGGTTGGCATGTGAAAATATCTAATCATACACTTCTGTCAGTGTTGTATTCCTTCCAGGAGAAGAGGCCTGCGTGTGATGTTCACAAGTACTGTGCATCTCTATTTTTCCATTTCAGTGGTGAGATTGGCTGGTTCATTTCCTTTCCTCATGCCTTCCATGCACTGTCACCATTGCGCTATAGTTCAGCAGAAAAAATGATTGTCATGTAATTGCTTTTTGTAGTTCTCTATCAAGCGCTATCAAGCTGGAGCTGTCTTGGCTTCACATGGTTTTGTAAATAACATCTTAACCAGGTTCTGTTTGGATTCCCACCCAGCCACCTTCAACTCTTTTCGTTTTCTTCACAGATTTCAGTTGGGCTCCATCACTTTATATTCTTGTGTACTTTGGAATCATACTTTGTTTCCTTAACCTTCAGCAAAATGAGAATTTCTGAGCTTTAGCAACTGGAGGCCTACGTTTCCCCAAATATAGCAGTGGTACAAATTGTACTGAGTTGTCCTTGATGGTAGTGGGGTTTTGGGACCTTTGTATGTTTTAAAAATGTTTGAACAGTAGTTTTTGATGTGCAAAAATGCACTTTGTCTCAGGTTGATCCCTTGTGCAGACAGAAAGCCAGGGCCTTGTCAACATCTGTAGCTCATATATAAGTGAGCATTTGCTCCAAACATCCCTTTATTAACTGGACTGAAGAGATCATCCTTTAACAGAAGCTTTATACTTGATTTCAAGATGGCCTTGTCAAGATAAATTCAGCTAAAAAATATTGACCTCAATTTATTTGTTTAATTTCATTTATTTAAAAAACTAAATCCCACTTTTTGAGGAACTTCCTCTCCCAAGCGGCTTATACAGTAGGGCCCCGCTTATACGGCGGGTTAGGGACCAGGCCACTGCCGTAAAGCAGAAATCGCTGTAAAGCAGAACCCATTGACTATAATGGGTTGCGCCGCTCGAAAATGACACGAAAATGCAGCAAAAGTGCAAAATCGGCTTTAAAATGGTGAATTTCCCCTAATTGAAAGCCGCCGCATCAGCAGAACGTCGTAAAGCGGAATGCCGTAAAGCGGGGCCCTACTGTAGTCTCCCATAACAATCAACTCCACCTGACAAGAAAATATAAAGATACAAAATACAGTATCAGTAAACATGAAAGCAGCATAAAAAGTGGAGTAAACAAATATAATAGAAAACATAATGCGAAAAAGCAACAGAGGGGAGAAATTCAACTTAAGCCCCAAAGCCGAAAAACTTAAGACATAAAAACTAACAATAATTAAAAGCAGCAGAGAAAAAATGGGATAATTTAGAAAGGCTGGGTAGAGAATAAAAGGTTTCAACTAGGAAGGGAGAAATTCAATTCAGTCTGTATTTCAAGCCAAATCTATCAAATGCACACTTTCCGAAACAATATGAGAAGCGAAACACAGCTGTCCTTCAACAGTCACACTTATCTGGGTTTTGCAGTGCAGTTCTCCAAACAAACATTGTTTACAAAATGCATATATTAGAGGAAAGTGTGCATAAAAATGAATATATTAGTGAAAGTAACATACAAAAAATGTATTATATTAGGAGAACATGTGTACATTAGCCAAAACTGCCGACAAGAATGGGTTTATTTGGAGAAATTTGCACTGAAATGCTGAAGATTTTTCACTAGGATTTTTTTTTTAAAAAAACCCCAAATTTCTGTAGAAATGTGGAGCACCAAATTTAAGATTAGAAAAATGAGAAACTGCAAAAACCGAAACTGATGTATCCTTCCATCACTATTTTCATCAAACATTGAAAAGATCAACGTTGGGGCTCGCTTGACTTCTGATTCCAGAGAACGGATGCCACAATACTAAAAGCACATGCTCGAGTCACAGCTTTATCACAGGGGCATTTGACACCATCAGCAATTCTGCTTCTACAGATATATGTGACTGGGGTGGGATGTCAGTACTGGGATAAGCAAGCTTGCATGCCTTCAGTAGGGTGATGTCCCTTCTAGCCAGAATTTGGGGACATATCTATGCTTATTTATTGTGATGTAACTACCTGACAATCCTGACAAGACCGAGGTGTTGCTTGTGGGAGACAAAGGGAGGCTAGTTATTACAGACCTGATGCTTAATGGGGTGAGATTACCCCTGAAAGACCAGGTCCGCAGCCTTGGGGTCATTCTTGATTCCCAGCTGTCCATGGAGGCTCAGGTGTCAGCAGTGAGTCGGGCAGCTTGGTATCAATTACGTCTGATACAAAGGCTGCGTCCCTACCTTCCTGTTCATCTGCTCCCACAAGTGATACATGCCCTGATCTCCTCTCGCTTGGACTACTGTAATGCGCTCTATGTGGGGTTACCCTTGAAAACGGTCCGGAAGTTACAGCTGGTACAGAATGCGGCGGCGCGCTTAATCAAGCACAGCCATCGCCGTGATCACATCACTCCAGTGTTAATGGATCTTCACTGGCTACCAGTTGTCTACCGGGCCCAATTCAAGGTGTTGGTATTGGCCTTTAAAACCCTAAACGGTTTCGGCCCAGTTTATCTGAAGGAGCGCCTCCAGAGTCACCAATTATGCCGCCTGACAAGATCAGCCTCACAAGACCTTCTCTCAGTCCCACCAGTTAAAATAGCTAGGCTGGTGCGGACCAGAGAGAGGGCTTTCTCGATTGTGGCCCCCACCCTCTGGAACTCCCTTCCTCTTGATCTTTGACATACTCCCTCCCTGACAGGTTTTCGCCGAGCCTTAAAAACCTGGCTATTCAGGCAGGCCTATGGGATTGGGGAGGGTTAGTTTTATGACGTTTTAATTGGAAACTGATTTTAAATTGACTATGACTGTGTTTTATTTTGTATATTGTATATGATGTATTGTTTTTTATTGTAAGTCGCCTAGAGTGTCCATTAACCTGGACAGGTAGGCGACCAATAAATAAAATTATTATTATTATTATTTTACCTATTGATAGGTGTTATTTTCCTTCTTCTCTTCCTCTTCTTTGTTAAGAGATGTTGTTCTCTTATTTGCATATCTTCCATTAAGCCACAGGAGAGAGAAGCCTCCACAGGTTTCTATCCCAGACGATCCCAATCATGGACTAAAATCTACTACCTACTACTATCTTTTCTCTCCAAGCTAGAGCCTATGTCTCTTGAATATATGAAAGGTTGTGAGTAAACATTCTTAATACTTTTTACCAAAGAAGATTGTCTCTGTTATTTTTATTCAGCTAGTCTGTATGAGGGGAAGGTGGGCTGGTTAATTCTCATTCCGCTTTGCAAAATATATACTCTGCTAAGAAACAGAAATACTAAACTGTTTCTATGCCATTTAAACCAAACTGTCAACCCAGCTTTAGTCATGCATTTTGCCTTCCAAGCTTTCAAACTCTCACTGTTATCATATGCAAACAGGTCTTCAGTATTTTTAAACATCTACAAATAGGAGCCAGGTGAAGGCAGGATATCCAGCTCGGGATCAGGGTGAAGGGAAAGAGGGCTTTAACCCCTGCTGGCCTGTTTATTTTGTAGGATCTAGGACTAGCAGTTGTCAGCCAAGTAGCCAGAGATCCATGCTGCAAACATGCATCTGTTGCGTGTGCATGAGGAGTAGAGGAAGGCTCCAATGCTTGTGCTTTATACGTGTATCAGCTTCCAATTTGGCTGAGGAATTGCATCAGAGCTCTTGAACCTGCCGCAGATCATTGGAGTGGGCCATGGGCCTGTCCTGCTACCCCAAAAAGGGGGAGGAGTCATAATAGATAGTGTAGTGTAGTAATACTGTAGCCTGGAATGACCCACTGGCAACAGCAGCTGCTTTGGATGAAGGAGTGCCAAGAAAGGGAGCACAAGTGAGTTGTGCTTCCTTTCCCCATGCCTCTGGAGAGATTAGCATCATCTCAATGAAAAGGCAGAACATGCAAGTGATTGTGCTTCTATTTATAATTCCTCTCTATAGTGACCGGTTACACATATATATTTCACATTAGCACAATCCCATCCACAAAGTTTCAACAGTGAGGGGCAGACACCTCCCCAGATCTGATCATTAATCTGGATGAACTGCCTTGACATCCATTGCGTGTCCTAATATTAATCCCAGTTTTCCCAGATTGCAAATTGGCTAGGACTATCCATGCACTGGATGAGGCTTCCAAGGGACTAGAAGCTATACTGTACCCTAAGCTACTCCTGGCCTAATCAGAACTCACCCTCCGACCACAGTCCTTGATGTTACTTATTGGAGAGGCAGAAAGGGCCTGATTCTGCTAGGAAAGGCCCAGGGTGCCAGCATATGTTCCTTCATATAGACTAGGGCTCTAGAGCCTGAGGCCCAGGGGCCAAAGGCAGCAAGCCCCTCTCGCTGGTCCCCCAAACTCTCCCTAGGTTATACCGCATTCCCCTTTGGTCTTGTTCCACACCCTCCTCGAGAGCATTTGCCTGGCTACAATATGCCTTCAACTGCGATAAGCTCTCTTGCTTACTTTGATGGTGGATGGAGAGATGTGTGTGGGTGTACAGGGAGCTGTTTAGAAACCTCTGGATTTTGCATGGCTGCAGTATAGCCCACTGTACAAAGGCAACCGTTATTTCCATTGCCCCACCCACCTTTGCCACTGGCTCCACCCAAGACTGGCATGTAGCCCCAGGAAGTTTGCTCATCAGGGAAAGTGGCCCTTAGGATGTAAACAGTTCCCCACAGACAACACAGATGCTATATGGGAGGACACACATCATGAACACTATAGCACTTTCTTTGAGTGGCTGAAAATATCATTTTGGCTTGCTTTGGTCTCATTTCAGAATCTGGAGACTTCAGCTAGGCTCTGAAATGTTTTTTTTTAAAGCATACCCTGCTTGTAGTGTCAAGAGGGCCCTTTAAGTGTAGAATTCAGCACCAATGTTAATTTGATGATCGCAGAACTAATCTCCCCCACCCACTTGTTGAATGCTATAATGTGAATGCTTTATGTGGGTTGTTCTTAGAGGATGATCGATCTTTAGATGAAATGATTTGTGTTTTCTATTCACTTCATAACTCCATGCGCCTAAGGCTTTCCTCTCTCCCATGCTTCCTTGTTTGTATTTTGATTTTCTGTTTGTATTTTAACTTTACTCTTCTTCCTGAAATATTTCTTCATTCTGCTAATCTCCCACTTTTTTCTCTTTTTTAGCCTTCCTCTTCTTTTTATCTGTTTCTCTTTGCTTCACATTTTCTTTTCAAGATGCTCATATATTCATGTGAACTTCCCTAAGGGTCATCAACTTGAAGCGAATCCCTTGTTAACATAGCATTTCAAAATTAGGCATTTTAAAAATCTGGCTCTAATGAAAAAGATTGAACCCAACCACTTGTTGTCTTCATCTGCGAGTTACATCATGTCATTAACCTAGGGCTCATCCAAACAACTGCAAAATGTGTGACACGCCCGCTATGTGTGTTCATTATTTTTCGGTCATCCAAATGACGTCTCGCGCTGTTACGCATTTTCGCGGGTTAAATCCGTTCCTTGCAATACTGGCAAAAATGTGATTTGCTGTTTAAAATCAAGAATCATCCGCTGTCTTCAGGAGATAGGATGCAATACCACAGACTTTACAGCTGATGGGCGGTTCTTGGGCGGTTCCCCTTGCCCCTTCGCCTCATTCCAGCCAATCATATATCTGCACTTTTGCACATGTGCGAGAATAAGCCTGGGAAAATTGAACCAATCATCACAATGGTGGGGTGTTGGGGGGGTTCTGCAACTACTGCGCAGATGCATTTTATTTTTTGCCAGCCTGCAAACTGGGCGGCTGCTCTGGGTGAGATATGCAATGCACAGCAAGCGAGAAAGGGGCTGCTGTCAGTTTCACGCCTGCCTCCGGAAAGCTTAGTCAATTTCATTCTACCTGCTGGGGTTTTAGTTTCAAATCATTTTGCCGGCAAAAGCCTATCACACCGCCGCCGCCGCCTCAGCTCGCCTCCCCTCTCCAAATCTTATCAATTGTCCCCTGAAGGGAGCAGCGGGCAGCCCACCCTTCGTGTGCGCTCCTAGGCGGGCTTGCCTTCACTCGGGGAAAGCTGGCAGGCACAGCTGGTCTCAAGCTGCAAACAGTGGAGGGAATTTGTTTTACCTTGGTGTGATATACTTTATTCGTTTGGTGCCATGGCTTAACCTGCTTCAGTGGCTTTAGCCTCCCTGCCTCCCCTCCCGCCGCCTCGCCATTCCTGCAAAGACCTGTTTGCTCTCTCTGTGTGTTTGTGCGTGTTTAAAAACAATAAATTCCAGCGTGTGTTTAAGGAAAAGGGAGAGGAGCGGTTGCTTTTGCGTAAGGGTAGAAAAGCATACAGTCGCTTTTGCAAAATATCGCAAAACAAGCCAACCAAAATGCAGTAATTATTCGCATATAGGCACCTTGAGACACCTTGGAGAAATAAGTGCAATTGCCAGCGTGTGTATCTCCTTAGAGACTGGAGGACCATAGAGAATGAAATTGACAAAGCTTTCCCGAGGCAGGCATGAAACCGACCAGCAGACCCTTTCCTGTTTGTATTTGCGATATTATGCTTAAACGAATGTGTGCTTTTCTGCCTTTATGGATATTTAAGGAGATACACATGCTGACAATTGCACTTAATTCTCCAAAAAAGCAAGAAACGTGTCACCCGCCCCCCTTCTCCCTTTCCTTCCCTTGGCAAAATGATTTTTGAAACAAAAACCCCAGCCAGTAAAATGAAATTGACAAAGCTTCCCAGAGGCAGGCTGAAACCGACCCCCCCTTCTCCCTTTCCTTCCACAGCAAGAACTCCTTTACAGCCATATTGTGCTTCGTTGCAAAGGGGGAGAGGAGCATACGTAATTTTTTTCCTGACCAGTTGGTTGATAGGGGGAGGTTTTAGAGGCGGAGCTTGGAAAAGCGAAAAGAATGTAGGGGTCTTATCGCTGCGTGTGCGGGTGCAAAAAAGCGTTTTTGTTTTTAATTGGGAAGAGTGAACTAAAAGGCAAAGTGAGGACTATCAGATGACAAACCGAATATGGAAACCGTGGATTATCCCGCTCCGTTTGGATAAGCCCCTAGATTCCAAGCTGTTTCAGGAAGGGCCTTTAGGTATTTGGCAAAATAAATAATAAATTCAGGAAGGCAATAATTAATGTGGTCTTAAAAAGTCTCACATAAAAGTCTCAGTTTGTTGGTTTTTTCCCATTCTGAAGCTAACAGTAATTAATACTCAGGACCAGTATCCTACCAAGTACAGGCATGATTTAATACTGCTGTTTTTTGCCATGTTTTCTCCAAGCTGTAGAATATGTCAGTCATACATTCTTGAACAAAAGCCCCATTACTTTAAAGTATAATTGCAATTTGAATGCAGACTCAAGGCATTAATCATCAGCAAGCATGCATGGTGCCAGCAGCTGAGCAGATTGGGCACTTGCTGGGATCCAGATACATTAAGGGGTCCTCTGAAGCCCAGTGCTATATCCTCAACACATTAGACCTCCTTTAGTGCTTAAGGTCAGAGATTTTCCAGTAATTTTATGATCCTTTCCATAAAAACTGCACCCTGTGTGATCCACTAAGCCAAATGCAGCTCACCAACCACATATGGTGACTTTCCAGGAGTTTGTCAGTCTCCCCACCCCCTTCTGTAGTCTCAAGTAGGCAGCAAAAAGGGAAGATTTGTCCAGCCCAGCCCCAGATCAAGGCCGTGATAGGCTCTGGGCTAGTAGACAATGGTGAGCTCCAGATTCTGCCCCCATAAAAATGTAAATGTACTGCCTTCAAGTCGATTCCGACTTATGGTGACCCTTTGAATAGGGTTTTCATGAGGCTGAGAAGCAGTGACTGGCCCAAGGTCACCCAGTGAGCTTCATGGCTGTGTGGGGATTCAAACCCTGGTCTCCCAGGTCGTAGTCCAACACCTTAACCACTACACCACACTGGCTCTCTAATAAATAATAATAAAATAAATAAAAGTTATATCTTAATAGAACATCCATGCTTCCCATGGAAGCATCATCTCCCTGCTTTCCTGGAAGCAGAAGACTCTGTTCGAGCTTTACAGGTGCATAGGACATTCAATATATGAAGTTGGAGCAGGGCTCTGCTGCTGGCCTCACTCCAAAATTGCATACCCAGACTAGCTGCTCATGTGTAGGGCTTCCTTTTCAGACATCCACATTCAATATGTGGATGCTGGGGGCAGTGCAGCCTGGACACATGATATCAGGACCAGCTGCACTTTGGTGCTCTAGATGTAACACACTTTGTAACAAAGGGACACTCACTTCCACATCGTATCTGAGAGCTAAACCAGCTGAGATGTGTGCCCTTCTTAAATTCATTAACCAGCTACAATGACCTCCCTTTTTACTCCTTTGTTCCCATGTTCGGAAGAGCTTAAGAGCTGCAAAAATTAATCTGAGGGAAAGGAGTACTGTTAGCCACCCATCTAGGTCTGGCGGCAAGGGACCAATCTGTACCTTCCTCTGACTTCCTCTTCAAAGCAGAGACCATGGATAAGTGGTTAGGCAAGCGGGTGAAACACATCCTGAGTTAGCAACACCCTTAATTCCAGAATTCTAATTCAAGCCTTTGATTAAAATTTCAGGACAAAGCAAGTGATTTGTGAACAATATAAAAAAAGAAAATAAACTAGTAACTACTGATTCTGGACTGATATAGTCTGGACGATTCAATAATCTACAGGTGGAATATATTTCACTGACAGGCATCCAGGATGGGACTCAACTGAGATGGGAGCAGTAGTGATGTCCCAAGCAAACCAATCAAAACTAATATTTTCATGTTGTGTTTTAGGGGCAAGGTCAAGATGTTGGGTGAAAGCAAGGTTCCTGTCCTGCCCAAACACCCTGGAGTCAGTCACGAACAGGGAGCTGTGCTTTTCTTTAATAGGTTTATTAAAAGATTTTGGTTCAGAACACTTCATGAATCAATTTACAGGTTACACAGGATTCAGCATCATTACTAGGCTGGATTAGACATGACTACATTGCACTAAGACATGGTCGTAGCAACTAGACTCACCCCCTCACGCGGCTTAAGTAAGGTTGGGCAGGTACCTTACTGACATGAACTGAGTGTCACTGTTGGGAGCAACCCAAGAGCTCCGTCTAAGGGGAGCTGTTGGGGCACATTGTTCTTGCCGGCAATGGTATCTCCATGAGCAAAGCAAGGGTGGCCACTCTGCCTCAGCAGGACCCTCCCTGTCAGAGGGAGAGGTGACATGCTGGGGAGGCAGCAGAGCAGGCATGGGTAGAGGAGGCTGTGACGCCCTTCCCTGGCTCTCACTGTCAGGTTCCTACCTGCTTGTGGCTACTGCCTTTCACTAGGCACCACCAGGGACTCCACCAGTCCAGACTGTCCTTTTTTATGGTTTCTCTCTCCGCTCTAGCACAGATCTCACTAGATCCCCCTGCTAGGCAGCACCACCAGTCACGTCCTATAACCAATGTTCCCAGAGACTTTGTCTGAGCCTCTCTCTGTCTGGTTACTTTTGTGACTCGGTGCTTATGCTGTTCCCAACCCCCTTGTATCAATGTAGATAACTCATATAACTCTGGGTTGCCCTGGATACTGGTAATGTTATTATTCTCCTCTTCACCGCTGCCACCATTCGTTACTGTTTCCCTTCAGCCTTGGTAATTACCTTACCCTCCCTTCTGGTCTGTGAAACCCCAGCCAAGGATCAGGCCTTCGGTAAACCAAAATAGTATTTATTAAATAACAGAAATAACAAGATTACTTTTCTAATGGTACTTAAGCATATGGTTTCATCTATTCCTGTGATACTTGACTTATCATTAACTAGAACTCCCACTCCCTCTTTCTCCACACTCTCCTGACATCCACCACCTAACACCCACCTCCAAACACCACCAAAACAACCCACACAAACACCTCCCAGATTCAACTGTCATTCTTCCATTTATACTCTCAGCCATTCAAACGCTCAGCCAATCATCCAGCATTCTACTGCTCATCTACTCCCCCCTCCTCTTTCACTCCACTTACCATGTATCTTCTATACAAACAGCACTTACCATATTTACATTAATACAGGAACATCACATTTCCCCCCTTAAAAATAACGGCAAAGTATTATTCCTGCTCTAGGATTCATACGTCACGTTAACAATAAAACCAAGTCTTTATGGGGAAAATGTCTTTTTTGTTCCTACGTCTGCGTCACATCACTGCAGTCCCGGCCACTTGCCTTGAAAGTCCATCGGCCAATACATTGTTCTTGCCTTTGATGAACTTGAAGTCCACTTGATAGTCTTGTAGAGCCCAGGACCACCTCTGCAGCATAGTGTTATGATTTTTCATAGTCTGTAACCATAACAAGGCCCGATGATCCGTCGTCACCGTAAATCTTCGTCCCCACACGTATGGGCGCAACTTGCTCAGTCCCCACACGACCGCTAGGCACTCCTTTTGGACCGACGAATAATTCTTCTCCCTCGATGTTAGCTTGCGACTAAGATACGCCACCGGATGTCTGGTGCCTCCTCTTTCCTGCAGCAAGACGACTCCCAGCGCGAGGTCCAACGCATCTGTAGCCACGATGAATGGTTGCTCATAGTCTGGTGCTATTAATATAGGTCCTTGGCACAAGGCTTGCTTCAGAAGATCAAAAGCCTTTTGACATTCATCCGTCCATACCACACGTTCAGCACACTTTTTCTTTGTCAGCTCATGCAAGGGGGTCGCTATTTCCCCAAAATCTTTCACAAACTTTCGGTAAAATCCAGCCACACCTAAAAATGCCCTAACTTGTTTCTTTGTTAAGGGGATAGGCCATGATCGTATTGCCTCAACTTTGCTCCATAAGGGGGTTATTTTCCCACTCCCCACCTTATGTTCTAAATAGATTACTTCATTCAATCCAAACTGGCATTTCTTAGCTTTTATTGTTAGCCCTGCTTTTCTTAATGCCTCTAATACTGCCGTCAGGTGTTGGACATGCTCAGGCACCGACTTGCTGAAAATGGCCACGTCATCTATATAGGCCACTGCAAAATCTGACATGCCTCGCAACACAGTATTAATTAGCCTCTGAAACGAACTTGGTGAGTTCCTTAGTCCCATAGGTAAAGTCACAAACTCATATAACCCATCTGGTGTACTGAAGGCAGTTTTGGCTCTGGATTGCTCGTTTGGTTCCATCTGCCAAAATCCTTTACAGAGGTCTATCGTAGAGATAATGGTTGCTGCCCCCAACAACTCTAACATTGCGTCCACCCTAGGCATAGGATACGCATCTGGGACAGTAATTTTATTGATTAAACGATAATCAATACAAAATCTTGTGGTTCCATCTTTTTTCAGAACCAGCACAATACTTGAGGCCCAGGGACTGATGGATTCCCTGATCACTCCTAGTTCCAGGATATCTTCGACCTCCTTTTTAATTTCACTCAAAACTTTCCCATTCACACGGTACGGAACAGATCTGATTGGGTCATGATTTCCAGTATCAATGGAATGTCTGGCTATACTGGTTCGGCCAGGTTTATTGCTAAAGAGATCTCCATAGTTTTTCAAAACTCTCAGAATCTCTTCCTTTACTTCTTCTTTCACCTCCTCCGACCATTCCAATTGATCTACCCCTCCTTTGTCTTTGCTTTCCTGTACCAAATCTGGAAGTTCAGGCCCACTTCCCTCAGGGAATAAGGTAACTTGCAACACCTTTGCATCCCTGGTATGATAAGGTTTCAACATATTTACATGAACCACTTTGTGTTTGTTTAATTGGTCTGTGGTAATTACATACGTCACTGTGTCAAGCTTTTCCCTTATGGTATATGGTCTCTCCCAGTTAGCCTGTAATTTATCGTGTTTCCTGGGTATGAATGCCATAACCATATCTCCCACATCATACACACGTTCTCTGGCTGTTCTGTCATACCAGTAACTTTGCTTCTCCTGAGCTTGACTCAAATTCTTTTGCACAACTTCCATCATTTGTTTCACTGGTTCGCATTCATTCTCTCTCTCAGCAGGCATCCACAGTCTATATGAAATCCCATTCTCACACACAATTTGATTCCTCAGTTTGTCAGTAAAGGGAATCTTTTGTGTCAGGGCTTGGTCCTTTATTTGCTTCAAACTTGTATCTTTATCCAGCTCTTCCCTGAACTGCTCTGCCTCTTCACTAGAGACATAAGAACATAAGAACCAGTGGCCCATCTAGTCCAGCGTCCTGTTCTCACAGTGGCCAACCAGGTGCCTGGGGGAAGCCCGCAAGCAGGACCCGAGTGCAAGAACACTCTCCCCTCCTGAGGCTTCCGGCAACTGTTTTTCAGAAGCATGCTGCCTCTGACTAGGGTGGCACAGCACAGCCTAGTAGCCATTGATAGCCCTGTCCTCCATGAATTTGTCTAATCTTCTTTTAAAGCCGTTCAAGCTGGTGGCCATTACTGCATCTTGTGGGAGCAAATTCCATAGTTTAACTATGCGCTGAGTAAAGAAGTACTTCCTTTTGTCTGTCCTGAATCTTCCAACATTCAGCTTCTTTGAATGTCCACGAGTTCTAGTATTATGAGAGAGGGAGAAGAACTTTTCTCTATCCACTTTCTCAATGCCATGCATAATTTTATACACTTCTATCATGTCTCCTCTGACCCGCCTTTTCTCTAAACTAAAAAGCCCCAAATGCTGCAACATTTCCTCGTAAGGGAGTCGCTCCATCCCCTTGATCATTCTGGTTGCCCTCTTCTGAACCTTTTCCAACTCTATAATATCCTTTTTGAGATGAGGCGACCAGAACTGTACACAGTATTCCAAATGCGGCCGCACCATAGATTTATACAATGGCATTATGATATCGGCTGTTTTATTTTCAATACCTTTCCTAATTATTGCTAGCATGGAATTTGCCTTTTTCACAGCTGCCGCACACTGGGTCGACATTTTCATCGTGCTGTCCACTACAACCCCGAGGTCTCTCTCCTGGTCGGTCACCCCATGAGCGTATATGTGAAATTAAGATTTTTTGCTCCAATATGCATAATTTTACACTTGTTTATATTGAATTGCATTTGCCATTTTTCCGCCCATTCACTCAGTTTGGAGAGATCTTTTTGGAGTTCTTCACAATCCCTTTTTGTTTTAACAACCCTGAACAATTTAGTGTCATCAGCAAACTTGGCCACTTCACTGCTCACTCCTAATTCTAGGTCATTAATGAACAAGTTGAAAAGTACAGGTCCCAATACCGATCCTTGAGGGACTCCACTTTCTACAGCCCTCCATTGGGAGAACTGTCCGTTTATTCCTACTCTCTGCTTTCTGCTTCTTAACCAATTCCTTATCCACAAGAGGACCTCTCCTCTTATTCCATGACTGCTAAGCTTCCTCAGAAGTCTTTGGTGAGGTACCTTGTCAAACGCTTTTTGAAAGTCTAAGTACACTATGTCCACTGGATCACCTCTATCTATATGCTTGTTGACACTCTCAAAGAAGTCTAATAGGTTACTGAGACAGGACTTTCCCTTGCAGAAGCCATGCTGGCTCTGCTTCAGCAAGGCTTGTTCTTCTATGTGCTTAGTTAATCTAGCTTTAATCATACTTTCTACCAGTTTTCCAGGGACAGAAGTTAAGCTAACTGGCCTGTAATTTCCAGGATCCCCTCTGGATCCCTTTTTGAAGATTGGCGTTACATTCGCCACTTTCCAGTCCTCAGGCACGGAGGAGGACCTGAGGGACAAGTTACATATTTTAGTTAGCAGATCAGCAATTTCACATTTGAGTTCTTTGAGAACTCTCGGGTGGATGCCATCCAGGCCCGGTGATTTGTCAGTTTTTATATTGTCCATTAAGCCTACAACTTCCTCTCTCGTTACCACTATTTGTCTCAGTTCCTCAGAATCCCTTCCTGCAAATGTTAGTTCAGGTTCAGGGATCTGCCCTATATCTTCCACTGTGAAGACAGATACAAAGAATTCATTTAGCTTCTCTTTTGATACAGTTTGTCTCTTTCAGCAGGCCTGGCAAGGGTTGCTATGGTGACCTTAGGCTCGATAACAGGTTCCACCCTGTTTTCTTCAGCCCCTTTTAACATGGGTTCTGTTTCTCTGCCAAGTTGTCGCCTGGTTACCACATATATTTTTCCTTGTGCCCCCATTACATCTCTTCCCAGTATCACTGGTTCTTGTTGTTGGGCATTAATACCTACTTTATATTTTGCCTCTCTGCCTCTCCACTGTATGTTTCCTAGGGCCATGGGTAAGCTTTCTGGTCCATCCCTCACTCCTTGGATAGTCACTGTTTCCTGAGGTAATATTTCCTCAGATTTTATTAAATCTGGCCTCAGTAACGTCTGAGTGGCACCAGTATCAAGCAATGCCCAATAATTTGCCCCTTGCACACTCACTTCTTCTCTTAGACTCGAATCCAAGTCTTTTACTTCTGTCCAGTTTATCTGGCAGAACTGAACCTTTTTCGCTTCCAGCTCTTTTGGTTCTGTTTTCACTGCCCTTCCCTGAGCAGGATTACCAATGGGGTTGGCAACCTCACATTGAAAACGTAGGTGCCCCGGTCTACCACATTTATAGCATAATTTCTCCTCCATTTTAGGGTACACAGATCCACTCTGGGGTGTCCTGTGCCCTTCAGATTTTATTGGAGGACTCACTCGCTGTGGTACTACATCCTTTCTGCCACCATTATATGGTCTGGGTTTAAACTCTCTTGATGTTTTCCCCACCCAGCCAGTTCTATTGGAGGCAAAGTGATCTGCCATCTCTGCGGCCTCTTGCACCGATGTAGAGGAACGGTCTTTGACAAGGAGCCTTATTTCTGGTGGTAACTGATGGAATAATTGATCCAGTATCATGAGGCTTTTCACCTCTTCCACTGACTGAGCTTTGGCACTACTCATCCACTTTCCAAATATATCCATCAACTTTGCTCCTAGTTCAACAAAAGACCTCCCTGCTTGGATCTGACAGTTTCAGAATAACTTTCTAAAATAGTCAGGTCCCAGTCTGAATCTTTTGTATACTGCCTCTTTAAACTCGGCATATGTGACGGGCCTGTCTGAGGGGAAATATTGGTATACCTCTGCCAATTCCCCTTTGATCAGGTTTGATAAATATTGCATATATTTATCCTCCGGTAGCCCCCACATTTGAGCTGCCTTTTCAAAAGTGCTGAGGTAAATTTGTGGATCTTGTCCAGGCTCAAACACTGCAAAATCTTTCGGTGTAACTTTTATTTTTGTTTCATTTCTGTCCTTTCTTGTTTCATCCGAATGAAACTTCTCTCTTTCAAACTTTAACTTTTCCACCTGTATTTCAGCATCCAATCTCATTCTCTCAAATTCCAACTCCCTCTGTTTTTCCTTCTCTGCACCTTCCATCCTCAATCTCTCAGTTTCCAACTCCCGCTGCTTTTCTTTCTCTGCACCTTCCATCCTCAATCTCTCAGTTTCCAACTCCCTCTGCTTGTCTTTCTCATCAGCCTCCCTCCTCAATCTCTCAGTTTCTAACTCCCTCTGCTTGTCTTTCTCATCAGCCTCCCATCTTAACTTCTCTCTCAAATACTCTATATAAGCGGGATTGCTTGAATACCCTTCTGGGGTCTCTTCCCTGACAGGTTGTTTTTGCTGGACAGTTGTAAAAGCTATCAGTGCTACCCACAATTCGTCTACTCCTTTACCCTTGTGAGGTAAATTGAATGTTATGCACTTCTCCACCAGCTCCTCTATTTTCATCTTTATATATTCAGCCATGGTGTTGGAGTTCACTCACTCTTTGCCACACACTCTTTGCCATTCACTCTCACAAGTAATCTCTATTTGTTATTTCTGTTTGCCACACCACTGTTAGGGACTCTCTTTTGTCCGTATCCCACCGCTACAGCCACCACCTGTGGCGCCCTTCCCTGGCTCTCCCTGTCAGGTTCCTACCTGCTTGTGGCTACTGCCTTTCACTAGGCACCACCAGGGACTACACCAGTCCGGACTGTCCTTTTTTGTGGTTTCTCTCTCCGCTCTAGCACAGATCTCACTAGATCCCCCTGCTAGGCAGCACCACCAGTCACGTCCTATAACCAATGTTCCCAGAGACTTTGTCTGAGCCTCTCTCTGTCTGGTTACTTTTGTGACTCCGTGCTTATGCTGTTCCCAACCCCCTTGTATCAATGTAGATAACTCATATAACTCGGGGTTGCTCTGGATACTTGTAATGTTATTATTCTCCTCTTCACCGCTGCCACCATTTGTTACTGTTGCCCTTCAGCCTTGGTAATTACCTTACCCTCCCTTCTGGTCTGTGAAACCCCAGCCAAGGATCAGGCCTTCGGTAAACCAAAATAGTATTTATTAAATAACAGAAATAACAAGATTACTTTTCTAATGGTACTTAAGCATATGGTTTCATCTATTCCTGTGATACTTGACTTATTAACTAGAACTCCCACTCCCTCTTTCTCCACACTCTCCTGGCATCCACCACCTAACACCCACCTCCAAACACCACCAAAACAACCCACACAAACACATCCCAGATTCAACTGTCATTCTTCCATTTATACTCTCAGCCATTCAAACGCTCAGCCAATCATCCAGCATTCTGCTGCTCATCTACTCCCCCCTCCTCTTTCACTCCACTTACCATGTATCTTCTATACAAACAGCACTTACCATATTTACATTAATACAGGAACATCACAGAGGCGTGTTAAGCAGGGTGGCAACTGCCTGACTTGGCTGTGGTTCCTCATGGGTAACCGGAGCTTCAGGGGCGGAACTGTCATTGTCCAGAATGAGAGAGTTCTCAGAGTCCTGCACTCCCAGCAGCTCAACATGGGAGGAGTCAGCCCATTCAAAGTCCTCCTCCTTCTCTGCCATCTCGCTGCTCCAACCCCGTTCTGCCGGGCCCATGACAGGTCCAGTTAGGGTACTAGGCTTCTTCAGATTTCATCCATATCCAGGATGGCAATGTTTGACACATTGTCTCACCTGCAGAAGTAACTTTATGAGACATAAACTTGAGGAGATATTTCTCCTCCTATTAAACAGGGTTAACCCACTGTCTTGTGGATTTGTGCAAAGCTCAGGCTATGTGATTCAGCCGCTTCACAGCTATGAAAGGACAGGGTCCTGGGCAGATATAGTGGAAAGTCGGTAGAGATACAGGATTCCATTAGACACATGAACAGCACTTAATTCACAATCAAATGGTACATTCTTTGTCAAGTTACTTTAGTGCCCCTCCAGATATCCTCTATATTGTGGATTCATCTGATTATATACGATCCTGCTGTCAATACTGTTTGCAACTGCAAAATTTTGTGGCAGACATACCGCTTCGTTTCCAATCAGTGCATGTAATGTCCTGCTGGAATCCCATAACTTTTTATACCACAAATGTTCTGGGGGTTTTTTTTGTTCAGCTTTTGTTGCACTATAGCGCAAGAGTGCCCCTCCAGACAGCAACAATGTGGTAATAAAGTAGAATGATGGATGGATGGTCCAGGATAAATCCACCACAAATGCACTATTATTGCATCAGTGATGTTGCAGAATACACACCACCCCAGTCTGGAGGGGTTCTTAGACAAAAATTAACATCAATGCTTTTAACTTGCTCCCCAACTATGTTGATTTCAACCCCCTGGTGGGCATCCAAAAATGGCTACCAGTAGGCTTGTATTCAGCTTGGTGGGTCTCAAGTTCTGCAGGCCTCAGGTTGTGCCTTGCAAGGAAGCAAGAGCATTGCATTCTGGAAAGGTGGCCATGGAGGTTTAAACTGAAGGTCACCCTCATGCATGTTTGACATCCCCACGTGGTACTTGTTTCGGTGTGGGTGCAAGATACTTACTCACTGTTCTCTCAAGGGTTGTAGCATAGACTGTGGCCCAATTATCACTGTTTAATGAACATTCCTCAACATTTGGGAATAATTTACACCTCTCATTTTAACGAGAGAATAGATTTCCTAGCACAGTTGAAGCATCACACATGACCAGGAGACACAAATGCATGTTACTCTTTACGTATTGTGCTGTGGGTGCTCCAAGTCATATGACACCCTCTCATGCTAAGCAGTAGATATATACAGAGAATGTGGGAAGGGGAGGTACATATTCTCCTGCCAAACAAGACAGAGAACAGCTAGGAATAAAAATAGATGAATGAGTACGCACAGAGAGAGCAGATCTTCACATGTGCCAGCAGAGAGAGGCTGTTTAACAGTTTTATGGCCAGTCATTTTAACCTCAGAATCATCCTCCCTTCAGTGCTTTTTCATCCATGAGAATGCCCTCCAGAAGTTGTTGGACTCTATCTCTAATCAGCCACAGCCAATGTGGTCAATGATCAAGGATGATGGGAATTATACTCCAACAACATCTGGAGGGCCACAGGTCTCCATCCTTGTGATAAATGGACCCTGTATACTTTAGAATGCTCAGAGAATTTGATAATAGCAAATAGTAGCCCTAATGGAGAATGAGACTGATTTTTAGATGGGCATGGGAGACTCTGAACATTTATTCACAGTGATCTTGCATCCTGTTATCGTTCTTGCCAACAAGCTCTTACTAACCCAGATGTTCATAAATATTCAGTTGGGGGGGGGGCTACAGATGCATAGTAAGTAAGCTTTATTACTCAGGATATTTGTAAATCCAATTTTTCTTTCTTTCTCCCAGTGCATTAATGTCTTAGTTTGTCTTCTTTCTCTACATAACAGCAAAGGCTGGATTTTAAGAAGCACACAGGATGAAGGTTTCTAATTTTATTTTTGACCTTTACACAGTCTCAGGAATGTATCCATTTGCAAAGCAATGCCCACTGTGGGAAACTAATGTGAGAACCTAAAGCAAAGGTGCCCACATTAGTTTCTCAGCTTTCTTTCAGTTTTCACAATAGTTTCACATTGAAATTAATGGGAAGCCAATGTTGATATATTTGTTTAGCTTCACATTAGTTTTCTGAACACTCCTAATTACTGTGCTGCCGATGACTGGCAGCTGAGTGTATAAATGGAAAGCTTTGGGTTAGAGCTAGGGATGAGTGAGAAATTTGATTCAGTTTGCATTTAAAGCTGAATTGATTAAATGGACACTTTCTGAAACAATATGACAACCAAAACAGAGCCATCCTTCAAAATTTGCAGTTATACGAATGTTGTGATGCAGTACTCCAACCCAAGAATGTTTACAGAAATGCATATAGTAGGGGGAAGTGTGCATCCCCACCACCTTTGCCACCCCCAAGTCAGTGACAGCAACACACCTGCCAGGAAACTAGCACTGCAGCTCTGCCCACTGATTTTGTCCTAGAGAATGCTCATATATGTTTTCCATCAGCAATGGACAACTCAGCATGTTCAGAAGCATCGATTGCCTTGAAGATGAGACAGCAATAGAGTGCTTGGGACTTAAAATGAGACCACCACCTTTGCCAGGATCTGTCCCTTCTGCTACTAGTCCCCCCCCCGCCCTTTTGGGAAAGGCAAGATTAATAAGAAGGTTGCTAGGGAGCTCCCCCAGGCTCCTTTCACAAGCCAGATGATGACCCTCAGAACAAGAGAAGCTTTCTCCTAGAGTTCTCCAAGAACATTTGGGAAGAATCAGCTGATCGAAAGGGGAGATGGGGGAAATCTCACCTGTAACTTTTCAGGATGTCCAAACCTTCCTAAACAAATTTTGCTACTTTTATCAAAACTTGTTTTCTTCCTGTGGTATTCCTTGAATATTTTGTCACAGCAAGGGGAAAAAACCCTCCTAATGTGCCTTCTTCTTCTTCTTCTTCTTTTTTAAAATAACTTTAGCTAATTCAGTTGCTACTCTAGTCTAGCTCTTTTTCCATGCTGTATTAGGGATTATGGGGCTTGAAGCAGACATCATGGGACCTTGGACTCAAACCTTGCCTAGTGAGCTACCCATTAGGGTAGAAAAGCACAGTGTCATAGAACCTGGAACCCTGCAAATGACAAGCAGTATGACACCCCTGCACTGTCTCACGTGTCTGGAATATAAATCTCGAGTCTGGCCTTGTGCCCTTGCATGACTGACAGAATCAGTTCCTTCTCCCCACTGTAGTTCAGCCCCTTCTTTTAACAGCTCAATCCCCCAGTTCCCCAGCTGACCTTTGGATGTAGAACAGATTCGCAAGGTCTGGATGCGGGTACAACCATACATGCTGGTCTCAGGAAGTGCAAAGTGGCGCAACATTCTTACATTTACTCCCATCCTACCCCCAAATCTCTGGAACGCTGCATTTTTATATTTTAAAGGAAGTGTGTGGAAGGCTATTCCAGGGACACCAAACATTGCAACAATTCACTCAAGAGAAAGCAATTGGAGAACTTGAGAAGCACAGTGCAAAGGACAGCCAATTAATTTGATTAGCCAAAAAGCAAGTGCTTACTTTCTAAGTGTTTGAAACTTAAAATGATGGCTTTCTCAGTAAATGTCCATAATTGCTACCAGCTGCATTCCCGCTATGGCAGTTTGTACTCTTCAGAGATTCACGTGATTGTAGCAAAATTGCTGATGAAGTTAAATCTATATACAAATCCATTTTCCAAGCATAGTCAGGAAGAGCAAACAAAATACAGTTTCTGCACAGCTTTTTTGAAGATATCAGGGAAACAAAGACTGCAACACATCCTCTGAGCTTCTCCGGCTGATGGATGGTTTGTGAGAGAAGCTGCTGACACAGAATTATGAAATGGCCTTAGAGAGGACCCATTCATTCCTTGTTGGAAGTGAACTACCCTGATAGAATCTCTCTCTGAATATTTGAACTAAAAATACACCAAAGTTCACATAGGGTGAATAAACTGATGCAAAGAATGCTATCAGCCACATAATTGTTATACACCAGTTTAAGAAATGGTATAATAAAGAAGTGGGATAGCTTTTTTATTCCCTGTTCTAAAACAATAATCACACACTCCAAAAATGCTTGTTCAAACCCTATGGTATAAGTACTTCTGTCCATCTAGAAAAATGATGAACATTTTCCACCCTCTCTGCCCTTGAGATATTTACTAGTGTCCCCGAAGCTGTTTGAGCATATCTCAAAAGTTCTCAAACGGTTCTTCCTGCAAATTCATTTTGAATTTCAGTTTAGACAATTTTAGCCAAAGTGATGCCTTTTGACATAGGATTTCCATCTCCTATCATCCCCAACCATTGACCATGCTGGCTGAGGCTGATGGGACATGTAGTCCAACAACACATGGAGGGTACCATCTTGTCTACCTCAATGTAAATGTTGAACTAAAAATGAAAACAGACCATTTTAACTGTGGCGGACATGGTTTGAACTAGGGATGGACAGATCCATCTAGTTCTGTTTCCCATGGGTTCATTCATAAGTGTGTTCCATCCCATCCTCACAGCAATCTGGGTTGTTTTTTAATTGCATGAACATTTGCATTATTTTAATGTCATTTTCACAAAGTAGACATTTTACCCTTAAATACACATTATAATACATTTTACCCTAAAAAATGAATTTTTGTATACATGTTAACCTACAATACACATTTTAACTCATTTTGGTACTTTCCCCTCAAACAAATTCAGAGAAGCATGAAAACCAAAGGATAACTGTATTCTGATCCGTATATTATTCTGGGAACAACAAACTGGGTCAATTTTTTAACTGCTTAAAAATGCAGACAGAGCGAAATCCTTGAACAGCCCAACATGATATGTGCTACTGCTCTTAGTTTCCAGAATATGTTTCCAGGACAGCAAAAGTGTGTCAAAATCACTTTCACCAAACAGTAATGACTTCTCCTAAAGGATTCTGGGAACTGTAGATTGTTAAGGGTGCTGTGAGTTGTTAGGAGCCCCCTAGTACCCTCAGTTCCCAGGATTCTTTGGGGAAAACCAAGACTATTTAAAGTGGTATGATACTGCTTTAAATGCACCTCGTATAGTGCAGATGGGGCCAAAGAATGTTATATCTACCTTCACCCTAACTATGAACCTAGCTTTACTTTAATATGGAAAGCAGGTGGCTGTTCCTATTTAAAATCCTGTAAGGGTCCCTCCCCAAAATGCCTTTATAGGCAGGGGAAGCTAGAGGGGATTGGAGGGCCAGGTCACCCCATATATTTTCCTGCTCTTTCCAGAAAGAGAGGTCCCAAGTTTGTCCAACAGCAAGGCTGTTCACTAGAGGGAACGCTTCACATCATCCCTCCTGGCTGGGGGTTGGGTCATCTGCCAATGCTGCCAATCTTCCCCAGCAATCGGGAGCAAAGATGATTGGCGGCTTAAGAGCAAACACCAGAAGATAACACAACAACCAGCCAGTTGTCCTGCCCAGAGTGCGAGACACAAGACGGAGGTGAGACTGGAATTAATTCCTGTTTTATTAGAGTAACAGTAACATCGAAGGCAGTGCACTTCATAGATTTAGCTATGCTGACTCACTACAGCCTCTAACTACACTACCTAAGCGTTCTCTGCAGCGTGTGAAGAAAGTTGACTCAGCGCCACCTTAAGTAGGGTAGGTCTTCACTCGTAATCTCTTACTCCTTCGAAGTCCCACCTTTTCACTGACCTGCTTCTCACGACGTCTCGTGCGGGGTGAAGGGGGCCGAGCCTCCGCTGGCTCATCTGACAGTGCAGGCTCGATAGGTGCCGGCTCAGCTTCAGGAGGCAGGGAAGCATTTGAAGTGCCAGGCGGGGAGTCCTGGGGGGGTGGAGTTGGTGTGCACGCCAGGTCATCCCCCAACATCTCTATTGGGACGTCTGTAGGTGGAGCAAGGTCTGCTTCAGCAGGAGAACTGTCCGTGGGAACTGGCAGACTGTCAACTACACCTCCTCCCTCATTGCCCTCGCAAGCCTCATCTACCTCTGATTCCTCCCCCTGCTCTATCTGGGGAAGCTGCGGCTCGACCGACTCCCCTCCTTGATCCTCCTGGGAGAGCTGGGGCTCAACATCAGTAGAACAGCCCTGTAGCCAGGGTGGGGGAAATGGGTGCACTGCTCCCACCCTAGGGCTGTGCTTCGCCCCCACACACACACTCGAACTTTGTTTGGAAAATTGTCTTTTTAATTTGTGACATAACAGACAATGACAACCTCTATTTAAATAATGAGAGTTTGCTTTAAGAACAGCAGCAATTTAAGAACAGGACTCAGTGAATGAGGCAGACCAAGTGCACAACAAAAACCTCCTCTGGCAGAGCCCTCAAAAGTCTGCTCACTCAAGACTTTCCCTGAATCAGGCTGCTGGATTCTCTCCTCAGCCCTAATGATGTAGCCTGCAAGCTATCAGTTGATTGACTTCTAATCATAATGGACATCTAACTGCTAAATGCAAGGAACTGGGATGTATTACATGCACTTCAGTGATCTCAAACACATAATGCTGTTTTGTGGCTGTGAAATATATCTATCCACCACGGACAAAAGCAAAAGAAGCAGGTATATTGTGCATTAGTAGGCCTTGAGAATGGTTCAGACATCTGTGTCACTGTTTCCTTCCTCTTTGCCTGATAACTTATAGCTCAATATCTAAGCTGATACCATTGAAACACTTCATGGTTGAGATGATACAAGGCAAGGAGATGTGCACCGAGCTGACAGCTTTATCACTTTGTTCCCAGATGGACCAGAACCAGAGCACTCCAATCCTATTACAGCCAGAAAGAAGTCATGCCTTCATTCCCTCTTCCACCTTACTGTCACAACTTATGAGTTCTCAATTCCGTAGGCCAGGGCTGGGGAACCATCAGACCTCTAGATGTTGCTAGACTCCCTGATCATTGGACATGCTGGCAGGGTCTGATAGGGAAGAAGAAGAAGAAGAAGAAGAAGCTGCCGCTGCCGCCACCGCCCTTTACCTCCCAGGGTGGGTTACAATCACCTTAAAATAAAAACAATTTTAAAAAAGTAGAATCACTAAATAGGGTAGGTCCTAAAAATATATGCTTCAGGTGTTAAAGGCCAGGGTAAAGAAGTGCATCTTCAGTATTCACCTAAAGCTGTACAGTGAGGTTGCCACTTCGGTGGGGAGGAAGTTCCACAACTTAGGGGCTACCACAGAGAATGCCCTTTCCCAGCATTCTGAGCTTCTGAGGGTGGTGGAACTACCAAAATGGTCTCCTCTGCTGATCTCAGCACCCGAGATGATCTGTAAGGAAGGAGGCTAGCAACATCTTGAGGGCAAAAGGTCCCCCAGGCTGGCTAGAATAGAATCTGATTCTAGAATAGAATCAGTCTAGAATCGTTGATATATTCTCTCCCACAGCCTGATTCCCAGAAGTCTCTCTGTGTGTTGCATGCTCAGAACACAACAGCTTCAGGTGTGACACAGAGACTGCTGGAAATTGATGGGTAAACGGCCATTTTTATGACATGTTTGTACACTGTTGAAAGACCCAGAAATCTGAATCATCATATTAATAAACTGTCTCAAAACCATATGTTTAATGCATGTGGCTCCCATTCAGAATTCTGCCCATTCCTGTATACAAGCACACCTCATCACAGCCCTTTGTTACTCACCTGTGATCGATGACAATCAGACCTGCAAGACATGCTTTAGAGAAACATCATAAATCAGGCCAGCACAACTTGGCCAAAGACAGTCTTTTAACTGTGTACAACAGTCCACCACAGGCTCAACAAACCTCAAATGATTTTGCTACCTGCCCTATGACCTGCATTCAGATCATACTGGGGCAGTATCTACCATATTAACTAAGCTTAAATCTCTAAGGTTACAATCCTAAAGCCAGTCAAAGGCCAGCTGAGAAGAGAGCCACTTGCAGGACAGCATTTATATCTCCAGAGGAACCCTTGGTATGTCTGCAGAAAGGTCTGGTGGCATAGATGTACCACCAGTGATAGCGTTTAAAACTGAGCATATCAGGGGCAGACCTTGGATTCACAGATCTTGTGGGAGACTTTGGATTCACAGGATCCAAAGCTCCCTCATTCAACTGGCGTGCCTCCAAATTGGGGGGAAAATACACCTGCCCTGGAGCTGGGATAGCGGTTTCCCCTCCATTTGATGTCAATGAAATACACCTGCCTCTCTGCCTTGGTCACAGTGCCCTTGTCAGAGTAAACCAGTAGGGCATAGGAAGTGGGAGTTCCTCCACCACTGGCTCTCTCCTCTCACCTTAGGAATAGCTCAGTTAATCTGAAAGCAAGTTTAGACAAAAATATGTAAAGGTGCCAGTATCAATATATAGCATGACATTGTACAGAGATTGCTGTGTTTGATTCACTCAGCTGAACCTGCATGCAAATGAGAATTTGTGATTCAGCTTGTGACATTCTTCTGACTTTAACCCATTGCTTAAGGGAAATTATCTGTGATCGGTAGAGCTGAACTGAAATGACGTACCTAATTTTGTGTTCATTTTTGTGAGTGTTGAAAAGCACCTCACATTTTAGGTGATTTTAGGGGGGGTGCACTTGCTGGAAACATGTTTATGTTGTTTCAGGCTTGTTCTTGTTCTTCTTAACATCTTCCTTCTCCTTCTTTGCCCTCACTGTCCTCAGTGTCATGTCCACATGTTGGCCTTGCTTCCCATTGCATGAGGCAGTCAGAAACTTTTTGCCAAGGATATCATGATGCTATGTCTAATATGATGATGTCAGGGAGGCTTGTACACAATATAATGTGAGTTGCCACAAGCAATAGAATTGAACTGCAGAGGGGGCAAATGAGGCCATGGTCAGTGAGAGCTGAGAAGAAGTCAAAGTTCCAAGGGAACAAAGGGGAACCAAACAGCATCAAAACAAGACAAATGTTTGGCAAGGTTAATATACTGTATATATATTCCTCCAGAGATTTGTCTGGCTTCATTGAATATGCTAGTTGGAAAGCAAAGCTCCAAAGGGAGAATATTTAGCATAGCCCTTGATCAACAAGGTGCTCCAGCATGATGGAACACATCGAACATCTTAGTGTTAATTTCTTTTTAGCCTTCACAGGCTGCATATGAGTTCTTTCCGCACCCTCCCCCTCTCAGAAGGCAGGAGAGAATGTTTCATTTCCTGCTTCAGTGCCCCAGCCTCATGGCTCAGGCAGGATGGCAAGACTATTGACTCTTCCCCATCCTGCCACCAAGGCAATCCACATGGGCTCTTGCGGCAGCGTTCTCATAGCAAACCAAGTTCCCACAATAATGAAGAAGATAATGAATGAGCTTACTAGAAGGGGAATTGAGTTCTTCACACCTGGTGAACAGTGTACCACCAAGCAGATGCCTGTGCCTAATGTAAATTAATGGAGCATCCTTAGTGCTTAATTGTACTGAAGTAATATCAAACCTTATGACCTTCATGTGGCCTCACGTTGCTGGGAAGGAAAGCAAAAGCTCGGGCACACTTCACTCAAAGGAGTTTTCTCTGTGTGTCTCTGTGTGTCCTTCTCACCCCCAAATCCATTAACACCTGATGTATCATTATAACATTTCCACATCCTTGTAAACAAATGGAAAGCAGGACTGAAATTGCTTCCTTAAGGAAAGGAAGCCCACCCTCCTGTGAACTGCCCGGATGAGTCATATATGTAGGGCCAGATTGGATGTAAAAAGAATAAAGAGCAGGTGTGGGGATTCCCAGTCTGGACTGGGACACTGGTTAGGATGGGTGGGTGGGTTTAGCCCTTCCCCCTTTACCCGGCAGTTCGGATTATGCCCTCATGCCTGCTATTTGCATCAAGAGGAAAGCTCCCATTGGTGCCAATGGGCGCTTTTCTCCTGATGTAAATAGCAGGCATAGGTGCATTGGTTCCTGCAAGCTTTCCCAGCATGGTGCCCTCCAGATCTTGTTGGACTCAGAGCTTGGACAAGTTACTTTTTTTGAACTACAATTCCCATCAGCCCCAGCCAGCATGGCCACTGGATTGGGCTGATGGGAGTTGTAGTTCAGAAAAGGAACTTTTCCAAGCTCTGGTTGGACTACAACTCAGCCAGGCCCGCCTGGCCAATGGATCCCGAGGATGTCTTGCCCAACGGTCTTCCAAAACCTGTAGCTAGCACTGCTTCAGAGTTAAAAACATATTTGTAGAATCTCTCCTCCCTCTGAAATCTGCACTGGCACACCCACCCACCCTTCCCAAATCTCTGTGCCAGTATATAGCCTGCAGGTTCACTCCTGGAGGCATACCAGAGGTTGCAGTTCTTTTCACCCATATTTAGAAGTACCCCATTGAACTCAGGTGGATTTACTTCAGTGTCAACAGCCATGGAATTGGGCTGTAAATTGCCAAATGATGGAGAATGGTTTTGAAAATTATGGAGAATGATTTTGGGCTCCCTTTGAGAGGAAGGGTGGGATATAAATTTAATAATTAATACATAAATCTGGACACATTGATGAAAAAAATCAAGCTATACAGAGGTAACTATGAGCTACATTGGAGTTAGGCCAGAGGGTAATGCTGGTTACCAGATTTTGGGGGGTCCTCACCTTCAATGAGCTCCTTTGCTGTATGGGATGGTGCACTTAAACCAGTTTTCCCCCTACATTGCCTTCCACCTTCTCAAATGCCCTATGCAAACTATGAATAGTGGTACTGTTGAGGCAGTAAGTATGGGGGGAAAGGTGGTTCAGTTTGCATTCTAATGGGACTTGATTTGTCCTTTCCGAAACAATTCACAAACTGACACATCCTTCAAAATTCACACTTCTCTCATTTTTGCAATGAAGTTCTCCCACTACAAAATACACACAATAATAGATATATTTGGGGAAAATATGCATTAAAATACATATATTGCTGAAAACCACATTTAAAATGCATTATATTAGGGGAACTGCTTGCAAAAATGTGTACTTTGTGCAAATAATGCACACCAAAAAGGTGCGTGTTTGGAGAAGTGCACTACAATCCTCACAATTTGCGTGGAGGACTTTGAAAGAAAATTGCAGACTGAGAAATGTGGCAAACTGGATAAATGAGAACCTGAAACGAGCTGATTTGCTGATCCCCCTGACCCAGTGGGCCCTTTGCTGCTCTTGGAGCCCCCACAAATGCCTCTGGAGTAATAAAGAACTTTGTGGTGTGTTGGAGAAATGAAGAAACATTCATTATGCATGCTAGAAAAATGCAAGCTTGTAGCATACTCAGTGGCTGGGAGGGGGGAATGCACACAGACAGCTGCACCTGTCAGAATCAGCCTCCAAACTGCAGGCAAAGTGAAAGGGATCCACAGGATAGAGAGGAGAAGAATGCCAAAAACAAAAATGTGCTTAATTGTACTTGGGAAGCCAACAATATTATGCACCCAGCTTGCTGAAAGTTGTTATGCTGATGTGAATGGACTGATTTTCAAGAGCGTCTGACTGAATCATGAGGATTTGTTCCAGGAAGAAAGAGAAGGCTGGTGAGGGGCAGTGAGCAGTGATCCTTTTCTAAGAAAAGAGGTTGCCGGGCTCAAGACCTGCATGGAAGGCATCCTTTCCGACCTGGAAGCCATGCTCCTTATTAACCCCATTGTTAATGGGGTGAGGTGAGGTGATTATCCAATGGGGAAGGGAATACACTCTGCATATGTTTGTAAAGAATTCAGGGAAATTCTTTTAAGAGTAAGATATGTTTCCAGATACGTTGAAGACACTTTCAGTTCTTCAAAGACCTTCCCAGGCATTATTAGGAACTTATTGCGTTGAAAATTAATAGGCTTGTACATTGCCAACTTTGGGATATACAGTTAACATAGGAACACAGGAAGCTGCCTTATACTGAGTCAGACCATTGGTCCATCCAGTTCAGAATTGTCTACACTGGCTGGCAGCAGCTCACCTTCAGTTTTTGTCTGTGTCCTTGCTAGAGTTGCTGCCAAATTCATCTCAAAGAAGGAGGCCCCTGCTGAGGTGAAACATGCTAGGAATTTTCAGAAAAGCAAAGAGGTTTGAAAAGACTCCTGACATTTCTGGAAACCACAGGAAACTTGAATGCAAGTTGTTACGGTCAACGTAACATAGGAACCTGCCTTGGCCACCAAGTTAGACCATTCATCTTTCTAGCTCAGCATTGTCTGCACTGCCAGGCAGCAGCTCACCAGGGTTTCAGGAAGAAGTCTCTCTCAACCCTACCTGGAGATGCCAGGGACTGAACCCGAGACCTTCTGCATGCAAAGCAGTGGAGACTAGTGGCTCCTATGTCACAGATTTGCAAACTAGGTTCAGCACCTTGGACAGCTCCTTGAAAGTTCAGATGAAAACACAGAGCAGATTCACTGCCCCACTGATAGTCGAGCTACCGGTCTCCACTGATGCAAAGCAGATGCTCTGCCGCAGAGCCATGGCCCTTCCTAATTTCAGCTCTGTTGTGTCTGTTATGTCTCTGTGAAGTCAGACGTGGGTATTCCCAAGCAGTTTCCGTGGGCTGTCAGCTTGCATGTATCCCTTCCTGCAACAGAAAGCCATAATATCAGAGGAAGCCCACAAAATGTAGCTGCAAGTGGAAGTGTTTCAGATGGTTGTACACTACGTATCAAACTGCAATCAAAGCGGAACAACTAAAGGCTTGGGTTTTGTTTTTCATTGACTGGGGTTAGACATGCCAGTTAGCTGTCAGTGAAATATGTATTTCTTGTTGAAGGAGTTCCTTTCTCTAAAGTTCCTTTCTGTTCTTCTCTCCTTTTAAACATCCCTATATGCCAGTGTGTGTTTGTGTTCCAGGGCATGTGGCGCTAAAGGTCAGTGCTGACATCCAGCTGGCAGTGTCAATTTATTTCAAGTTTGAACAATACCCATATGGTTGCCAAAATCTGTATTCACAGTAGGAAGACTGTAGCAGGGAACAGGTTAGGGTCACTTGGATGGCAGAAGTGGCAGAAGTAAAGGAAGGCGTACTGGGGAAATAAACCAAAAAGGCAAAAGAAAATAGTCACATATATCAAGCATTTTCCCCCTGAATGCCTTCTTATCATAGGAATGTAGATAGCCACTTTATCTACAGTCAGATTGTCGGTCCATCTAGCTCAGTACTGTCTACACTGAGTGCGGCGGCAGCTGGTGGCTCCACATCAGTGGGACAGTGGAATCCACTCTAGGTTTTAGTCCCAACTTTCAAGGAGTTGTCCAAGGTGCTGAAGCAGTTTCTTGAAAGTTTGGGTTAAAACCCAGAGCAGATTCACTGCCCCACTAACATGGAACCAGCAGCACCACTGACTGACTAGCAGCAGCTCTCCAGGGTTTCAGGCAAGGGACACACCCAGCCCTGCTTGGAGATTCCACAACTGAACCTGGGATCTTCCTGCATGCAAAGCTACAGCCCTTCCTCAATTTCACAGAAACATCCGAAGACTTGAGGCATCCAAAGACAGTGTTCTAATGTGCCCCCTCAGCACAAGAATTCCACCTATGCAACAGAACTTCCCCCCTCCTTCCTGCCCATGCACACCATGCATGCTACGTGCGCGCATCTCTGCCATCAACTAAGATGGCGGTAGGGGCTTCAGTACTTTAGGGAAACTGCGGCCGCCATCTTCATTAAGGGCAATACTAAAAGGCAGGAGACAGGTAAGTAGAGGGCATGGGGGGCCACGGATCGCAGCGGATCATGGAAGGGGAGCCGAGGGGCCACTGAGGGCCCCCCTGTTACCCTGTAGCTCCAGAGGCCCTCGGGCCAGTGCCCCTCCTGGCCGCCCTTTAAAACTGGCCCTGGATATATTAGATGTTTAAGTGTGATCTAGATAGTTGTGTGATCTATTCCATTTAAATGGTAAAGGAGTTATGTAGATTTTAATATTTTAGAGGGGAGATCAGAGATTGTGGGTGCTTGTAAATAAAGCATAAGGAAGAGACCTCAGATAATTAAGAGAGATTGTGGGGACCATGGAACATTTCATAAAGACCAACAAAAGAGAAATATTAACTATCTCTGTACCACTGGAAGATTGCAAAGAACATTATGTTCTTGTCCCTAGCAAGCTGAAATGAATGATAGGGGCTATAAAATGCCAAAACTAAAGGCAATATGAGGTATGGTTTAGATGAAATCATTAATATAAGGTTTATATGGGTACAAATAGTGGGGCAGGGGTTTACTGGAAATGAAGGGAGGAAGAGTATTTAAGTGGGAACCTGGGGACAGCTCGGAGCCATTAGCCTACTCTGAAACCCAGAGACATGTGTTGTCTAGTCGGGGAAAGGAGAGGTGGCCCAAGGTTCCTTGTTGTCTTTCAGTGTTTGGGAATATTAACTTTACTTTGCTTGCTGAAAAGTGTGGAGAGTGCGTTCTTATGTTTGCTTCTATTTTACCTATTATCAATAAAATTCTTCTTTCAAAAGATCAGCCTTGCATCGGGTTCCTCCTTTCTCTGGCTTTTACAGAAGGAGGATACCTGCACTTGGAATAGATGCAGGGGTTGTAATAGGAGTATAAGGGGACCTGCGGTATTACAATCCCTATAGTCACCACTACTGGACCACAATACATAAATGCGGGAACTGGGCTTGTAGGTACAAGAGCCAATAGACCAGTTGCTATTGGTATCCTTGTGCCTGGAAGACCCCCACACACCAAAACTATGCAACACTTTGCTTGCCCCCTATGGGGCCTCCTTCCACTTGGGCAGTACTGGATTCTCTAACAACTGTGGCAGTGGTGCTGTAATGGGCTGGAAGACAAGCAGCCACTCAGCCCATGGTAGTACTACTGCCAGGTAAGTCCACTGGCTCATGAGCATACAAGGGAGAAGCTGGTGGCTACCCCACCCACTCATGCTTGCACACCCGTGGGCTGATCCCACAGCAATCCTGTAATGTGGTGGGACCCAAACAGCCACTTGGTTCCTGACCCATTATAGCATTGCTGCCGAGTAAACCTGTGCGCAAACACTTGGGGGAGGGCAAGGAATGGTGTCCGCTGGGGGGGCAAGTGGGAGTGGGTGCTGGCAGGGTCTGGTTAGAGCTGGGGAAGGGAGCGTCCAGGACAACCCAACCAAACCTGGACCTGGACCTGGACTGATTGTTTTCAGCACAACTAAACAAGCACTTTCCCAGGAGTGGACAGCATGATGGGGGCAGCAGTGCTCCCCTGAACTCCCAACAGTGAGATGCTGCTGCTTACCAGGAAGGGGAGGGGAAGGAGTGGGGCAGCAGGGAGGCTAGCACAGTGGGACCACACCAACAGGAGTGCCAGATTGGCTCCATGGGTGAATTTGCATGACACTAGTCTCCTCCACCCTCGTTGGCTCTGATGACATCTGGTTGGCCACTGTGAGAACAGGATGGTGGACTAGATGGGCCACTGGCCTGATCCAGGAGGCTCTTCTTATGTTCTTATGACTCGGAAGCAGTGACTCGCTCAGAGAGGACAAGAAAGTGCCATCTTCAACTGGCAATATGAATATGTATGCAACTGATTTGGGTGCCAGTGTTATTACATGTAAGGGCTTTCTATAATATTTATGAATTTTTCTAAATATACATTGTAATGTTATTGCATGTTGATGCTTCTTCTTGATGTTTTATATACAAGTTGCTTCTGTGGCTTTAGCTTATTTCACTTATATACGCTTACTTTCCTTTATTCTGAGGTATTTATTGTTACTTAAAATGGGGAATATTTTATTGTTAACAGTAGCAGTACTGTTTAGTAGTGAATGTGGACTCTGCATTGTATTTTTAATGGCATATGTAAACCACTTAGAGATTTTGAAATATAAAACGGTATACAAATTAAACAGACGATATAACATACTACTAAATGAGGGTGATGATGGCAACACTAATTGTGTTAGTGATGGCAACAGCAGCATCTCTTTGCTGCTTCACCCTTTCAGTAGCAGACTCAAAATGTGAAGCTATCTCCACCCACAATAGCTCTGCGCAAACCAAGGGCATGATGACAAAGAATAATCATAAAAAAAGAAAATGATTTTAATATATATATAAAGTTGCAAGGAGTTTCTTGGGGGCATGCTCGGTATACCTTGTTCCCTTTGGGTGGCAGAGTTTCTGAGAAAGTGAAGCTGAGTTGTTGATAGTTCTGGCTAATCATCCTAACATGGAGCTGGGGGGAGTTTTAATGAACCAACTACCAAAAGGGCACCTACAGCTTACAATGTTCAGTCCAGGGGAACACTGAAGAGTTTGTCCCAGGATAACCCTTTGATCCTTTTTTAAATCCCATGTAATTTTCTTTTCTGAAACCACTTATTTTCCCTGAGTGTTTTGCTAGCCTTTGTGGAGAGTCTGTCCTAATCAGTTATCCTGTGAATCATACATACTGAATTTCAACATGATTCCAGCCTGTGGCTTAATTAGAATGCAAAAGTAAAAGGAAAGGGATTGGGGAGCATTCGGACAAAGCAATTACTTGTGGATCAGGTGGGCAAACCATTTTGTAGATGATAACCCGACACCCTCGGTGCCCTTTTGCTCATGAAGTGCCTCATTAACTCATCATAATTGAAATAGCTCTGAGTGGCCGCGAACAGAACATTTTTGACTGTCGATTTGTATGTAAGAGTCTGATCTGAAAAGATCTGGATTGAGAACTGATTTCACTTTTAACACGGTAGGCCATTTATTTTTGGATTTTTAAAAAAGATGCTATTATTTAAAGATGCTATTATAAGCTTTATTAAGTTACAGCATTCCCCTTCTTAAATAATGATACAAGTAGAGGAGCTATTACATTCAAAGCTGCCTTAGACCTAGTCAGACCACTGATCCATCTAACTCAATATAGTCTACACTGACTGGCAGCAGCTCTCTGGGGTTTCAGGCAGAAAGACTTTTCCAGCCCTACCTTGGCTGTGCTGCTGGGGTAACCTAACAAGCCCTGAACCATGCTGGAGGAGCCCACGCTGTGGCCTACCTACAGGTAACACTGTGGCTATGTGGCTAGCCCCTTATGCCAGTGTCACCCTTCCTGGAAACTGCATCAACGTTCTGTTGGGAGGAGCCCACACTGCAGCTCCTCTCCATACCAGAGTTTTCCCTCCTGGAAACCGGGGCAATTGCATTGTGTGAAGAGCTGCAGGACCTCCGACACTGGGGCAATTCTACTGTGTTGGTCCTCCAAAAATGGGTTCCATTAGCTGGCAGCACAAGAAGGAGCTGTGTCGCAGTGGCTCCCATGCCATCAATAGCATAAATGCCAATGCCCTTCCTAATGACTGATGGTGAGACTGGTGATGGTGGCAATGGTTTGGTGAATGCCTCTCCATCTGATCAGTAATAATCAAGGACAGGTGGATTAACCGGGGTGTCAAGGCCCCAGAACGTATCTAATAGCACCATCTAGTGTGTGCCTAGAGGCTCTCAGGTTGCTGTCTCCCTCAGCACTAGGGTTGCCAGGTTCTTGGCCTGATCCTGATCCTGTATCTTTAGGAGAAGAGAAGTCAGCTAAGTGCAGGTGTTCTTGCAACCCTGTAATGGGAAAAACTACAAGGTGGAATTCTCCCCCCTGCACAACTTTTAAAGATACAGAAGACCTCTTGGAGGCTGGGGCTGGCAACAAAGAGGTCTTCTGTATCTTTAAAAGTTGTGCAGGGGGAAGGGAGAATTCCACTTTGTGTTTTTTTCCCATTACAGGGTTGCAAGAACACCTGCACTTGGCTGACTTTCTCTTCTCCTAAAGATACAGGATCCGTCTCAGGCCCTGAACCTGGCAACCCTACTCAGCAGAGATAGTGATCACCCAGTTGATCTCACTGCACTCAGTGAGCAAGTGAAGGGTCCATTCCACACCAGAAAGGGTAGAGCAGGAACAAAGGCTTCTAGGCCCTGATATTTGCCTGGTAACATAATCTGACATAAATAGGAGGGTCTAAGAGCCTGCCTGCCCACACAGTGGTGTAGTGGAGGGGAAACATGGGAGAGTACAGCTTTTTTGAGAGAGAGCTCAGGAATGATAGCATCATCTGCCAATGATGACATCATCTGCTGAAGCACCAAGGTAATTGATGGACCCCCCCCTTTATCTGGAAATGAATGAGGTGATAATAAGGCTTTGAATTTTTAGCCTGTTGTTTGTGGCATATTAGCACTGAGAAAGTCAGAGGCCACATCCACACCAGACATTTATTCCAATTTAAACAGTCATGGCTACCCACAAACAATTCTGGGGAGTGTAGTTTGTAAAGAGTGCTGAGTGTTATTAGGAGACTCCTGTTCCCCTGACAGAGCAGCAGTGGCCAGAGTCGTTTGTCAGCCCCCCTTCCCAGAGAATTCTGGGAACTGGAGCTCTGTGAGGGGAATAATGGTCTCCTAACAACTCTCAACTCACAAACTACACTTCCCAGAATTCTTTGGGGGAAGCCATAACTATTTAAAGTGGAATAAATGTCTGGTGTGGATTGGCCAGAGAATGAGGCCAACTTACTACTCTGGCTGTGAACGCACTAATCACCAGGGCAAAGTGTTTCCATTAGCCACACCTGAAGGGGGAATGGGTTGATCTGTTGCAAAATCTCTTTGAAGCTGATTTTAAAAAAAGAGCTTTTGAGCTATTCCCACCAGTTTTTACAGTAAAAAGTAGTGAGGTTTGACTAGAGTCGTGTGCCCCCTGGAGGTGCACTGGAACTCACAGAACAGTGAGTGTGTCTCTATCCAAAGACTATTTGCTGATCGAAATGAATAGGGTATTGTGCCATGTACTGTTTTGTTTTGTTTGGAGGGGATATCTGGGTGCGTGTTTATAATGGACCAGTACATCTGCCTGCATTGTGTGTGGAAGTTTTAAGGCTCTTACCTGTGCTCAGGTAAGCTATCAGATACATGTTAAGACCCAGAGGCCTCTGAGAAGGCCCAGGTTAAACCTTTGGGGTCCCCAAACTAGGCTGAAAACCTCAATGGCTCTTACAATTGTGAAAATCCGGTATAACTGGAGTTCACTGGCAACCTTCAGTTTTACTATCCAAAGGACATTTTAGAATTACAGCAGCCTTCACCAGCCTCTCATCAGCCCCAGCCAGCATGGCTGTGTTCGCTGAGGCTGATGGGAGTTGTAATCCAAAACATCGATAGGGCACTATGGGGGCAAAGGTTGAATTCCAGAATTTGAAAGGACCTTAGAAGTCATCCAGTCTAACCTCCTGTTCCAGGACTGGGGAACTTTTGGCCCTCCAGATGTTGCTGAACTCCCATCATCCCTGACCATTGGCCATGATGGCTAGGACTGATGAGAGCTGGAGTCCAACAACATCTGAAGGGCCAAAGTTCACAAGCCTTGCCCTAATCCATGCAGAATCTGCTTTGCAGGATGAAACTACAACATCCCTGACAGATGATTTTCTGGCCACTGCTTAAGTAGCTCCAGTGAAGGAAAGCCCCACCTCCCAAGGCAGTCTGTTCCATGTCGAGCAGTTCTTATTGTCAGGATGTTTCTCCTAAACTTCAGTCGAAATCTTCTGTCCTGCAATAGTCCTTCTCTTTTAAGCCACAGAAGACACGCCACCTTCTTCATGACAGCCCTCCAGACATTCAAACACCCAAGGCAGCTTGGAGAGTGGATAATATCTAATTCTCCCCAGGGCAGCCACAGAGAAGCAACGTTCCGTATGGTTGCATATCCACTCAGTAAATTATCACTTGGTAAAAAAAAAAAAAAATCACAGTCTTCTGTATCAAACTTTTGTGCAACTGAGCAGGGGATTAAGGGGGATTTGTTTCTCTATATAACGTTTCCTTGATTTTGAGAGGTCATGCCTCTTTTCTCAGCGTTATCATTCCAGGCTGGCCTGACGTTTTGAAGCGACTGTTTGATTTAAAGGCTCAGCAATATTGACCACCAACAGGCCATGGCAAAGATGAGATCTCTGCAAAAAGCAAATATTAGCATTCGGTACAACATCCTCTCCTGTTTTAATTCTTGTTGTCAGCTCAGAGAGTGACAATATCTTGTGTGTTTTTCCCACCCACCCCTCTCTCTACCCCACAATCCCCATACCTTCTACAGTACGGAATAAAGAAGAAGGAAGAAAGGGAAGCAGAGGCCCAAGCTGCTCTGGAAGCCAATGCTGAAGGGAGTCTGACACGCCCAAAGAAGGCTATCCCCCCAGGCTGCGGCGATGAGGATGAGGAGGAAGAGGAGAGCATTCTAGACACCGTTATCAAATACCTGCCTGGTCCCCTCCAGGACATGTTTAAGAAGTAAACAGCTACAGACTGCCAGCCTGTCCATGGACAGTAACACAATGGATTTCTCATTGATCAAATGGGGAATTGATACTTGCCACCCATCACGCAACCTCTTCCCACCCGCTACGTCAGTCCCTTGTCATTCACTCAAGCCCCGCTCCTAATCTCCTCCCACCCTCTCCCATCCATTCCTTAATTTGTACATGTTCACATCTAGTAGATGCCTCCAAGTGGATGTAAAGATTAACAAGCTGCAGTCTACACAACTTTTTATTATTATAAAGCCATAGTTCTGCATATGTTAAATAAAGGCAGGTATACATTAAGTGGAGGAAAGGGACTACAGCATGCTTGCTTTCATCTCCCAGCAAGAGGGAGCATTCACCCACAATAAAGGACAGGTGGCAAATATATAGTCCTCATTTATTGGGTTTATATCTAACAGAGAATCAGGCCACACCAGTTGTCCATAGCATTGGAAGCCCATCTGTAGGGCTGAGCTGAAAGTATTCATTGTTTTTTGGGCAGTATCAAAAAAACCCTTCCTCTTTTTGGTGTTGCATGGGGGCAGTGCCTGTAAAAATGTTTGCTTGTTCATTTACACTGCCTACCCTTGTTCTCCCTCCCAGTTGACTTGGTTTGCCCTCACTGATATCACACAGACAAATCTGATCTGCTACATAACACAGTGATCTTGTCATATGCACTGTGTGATCTCTGATTGGCTGGGATCACTAATATGATTAATCTAAGAAGTGTTCCTATTCCACTCCCAATTTACTTTTCCCCCCTTCAGTAATGCCATAAAAATGTCAACTATGATTGGCTACATAGCAATATGACATCATCCCAGTCACGATCACTGTTAGGCTGTGATCACCAACTAACTCTAGCAGGCAACAGAAGCAGGTGGGAATAGCAGATAAGCAGAGCAGCTAAGGACACAATGGCCATGATCACAACCATAAAAAAAGAGAATATTCTCACAATCACTGCTTTGGAAGAAATATTTCAACAGCTCCAAATCACTATTTTTGGTCCAAAAATGGAAATGGGAGAATATTCAGCACAGCCCTACTCTTCTATACTAGAGTATCTCCAGCTCATATGGAAACAAATGTTTGTTTTCTATTACTTCCATTATTCATCATCACTGATAAGAAATAATTTGGAACCTGGACCATTTACTACTCATATTTCCAACCCAGATGTAAGAGGACTGGAAGAGCTGAACCCACCTGTACTTTATTAGTAAGCATCTATATGCCTCAGAATCTTCTAGGCAAGTGACTTGTAGCCTTCAAAATAGCCATAATAAAGAGCTAGCAAGAAAGTTTATTGATAGCACAATCCTACCCATGCCTATCAGAACTAAGCCACATTTAGTTCAATGAAGCCTACTCCCAGGAGGTAAGTGCATATAGGATTGCAGTTTTGGTTTGCAAAATGCTGCCTTCCCTTCCTAGATTAATGAAAGTCTGACAGCATCTTTCATCTAGTCCTGTAAGCCTCCAGCTTCCTTAGAGGCACTTAATCTGCACTATCCAATCAACTCCACTGAAGTCCTCAATTTGTTTTTTATGGCCAGTCAGGAAGAACCATGCCCTCTCAAGGATATTTGACTGAATTTTTAACTTGTCTTTAAAAATGAAGATAACCCTCTAACATTTTACTTGCAAAGAGACTGGGAGTGGGTGAGGGAATGTGCACAACAATATTCCACCCAATTGTTCATTTAGTAGCAAACCTGCTCCAGATTGGTGAGCATTTGTCACTCAGGAAATGATTAAAATGTAGATATGAAGATTACAATAGATACCCTACTTTGTACCCCATCACAAAATTGTGAGTCTGGCTATGAGCCTATATCCAATAATAGCCCTGGGTGTTTGGCTTATTTTTCACCTATGAGAGCAAAGTTTGAAAAGGCTGGCTCAGATCAGGTAGTTCATTAGTACAGTAATCCTGTGCATGCAAAAAGTCCCAGGTTCAATCCCTGGCATTTTGAGTAAAAAAAAAAAAGTTTCTGCCTGAGACCTAGGATTGCTTCTGCCTGGCCAATACAGCAGTATTGAGCTAGATGGGCCAAAAGTGTCCCTTGCATTATTTTCTGATGCAGCCAGATTCTCTCTCAGTACTTCCCCCTTCTAGATACTCTTGTGCTCCCACTTGAGGGGATCAGCTTCTGCATAGGCTCATTGATTCTGTTCCTGAGCCAGAGTTGAAGTTATTTGGATAGTGTTCCACCACATCTTCATCATTGCCTATTTGTAGCACTCCCCAGTTTAATGCTAGAATCAGAGTTGAAACACATGATTAGAAGCACCATGTGATCTGCCTGTTTGTTGCTGAGCTATCTGTACTACTTCGAATAACAAGGGGAATGGGAGACTGAATATTTGAATAGCAATGTTCAGTTAGGCTCCACCTGATCACCAGGAGAGTGCAGTTGCACTCCCTGGCCTCACCTCCAATGCAACATCCCCAAAGGCCTGGCCCTACATATACTGAGGCTGAAGGTCTGTATGGATGTAGATTCCTCACATGGTGTAGAATGTGTAGGATTTTAAATGACACAAGGACTCTAGCATGCATACAGATGTTTCCATCCATAGATGGACCGGGGGAGTGAGAACACAACAGCGGAGACAGCCCATGAAGCCTCTGTCCCTCACACAGTTGTCGTTATGTAAGGGGTTAAATACCTGAATAGGACTAATGTTGCCACACTATTTTTTTTTTAAAAAAAAACCCAACTCCCTTTGTGAAAAGCTGGCATGTCAGGGAGAAGGCTTCCGTGCTGGCATGGAATGGAATGTTGTGTGTGGAATGTTATTTTTTTGTACCGTGGGAGAACATTTCAATCTTTAATTTCCCCACCTGCATTCTGAAATGGTCTGATCTAACAAGAGATATATCATGTGAGGTAGCAAATTGTAGAGCTCCCTTCCATGCAATGGGGCTTATCAATAGGTTTCCAAGGAAGTGTGCTTGTGGCTTGAATGGTCAAATCTGCATTGGTCTTCCTGATCTCAGTTGGGAATTAGCCAAGCACTGAGTCATTCAGTTTCACTGGGCAGGGTCAAGACCATGTCATGAAATGAATAGCCATATTGAATCTATTTTTAAAAAGTTTATTTTATTAGCATTATGAGTGTAATGCCAGATCGTATATACGGTGTCCTACGGAGGGAGGAGTTCATTGCTGTGTTCTCATTTGGCATATTGGCAATACTTGTTATACAAAGACAGATTAATTTCCAAAATGGTGACCATTTTGAGTTGAGCCATTTGTTCTTTTATATATGATAGGGCATAATACCAGATAAGCAATTTTAAGAATATGCAATGTCTTAGAACAATTCGATTCTGAATCCCAGTCTAGGTTAATGTCCAGAAATCTGATTTAGAGCATATTACTTAATCCATATTACTTAATCCATTTTTAAAAATTAAAAAAAATCCTTCCTTTGGTATTTCCACAGCCTACTGATAATATTCCCTTGAATCCCAGTGGCTTGGGGGGAGGGGTAAGGCCACCATTTTTGTATTTGTTCATTCATTGATAAAACACATGGCCCACCTAAGGTTCAAACAGAGCCCTCAAGGCAGTTTATGGCACATTGAAACCCTTACAAAACAAACTTTTTAAAAAAAAGAATTTAAACACACATTAATTAATCTACAGGCATAAGGAATAAGAGACCAATCGACAGCAGATACAAACCCTTCCTGGTCCTCACAGGTCCTCCAGTGCCCTTTGAAACCATTAGCTTCTCTGCCATCTTCTTACAGCAATAAAGGAGGCGGTTTGACTTGGCCCCTGGGTTGGAAGTCCCCTACTGAGGGCACTGCTCCTGGTGCCCAGCAACCAAATTAAGGGAAAGGCCTCACCAGATTTTATGACAGGAGAATGGGATTGTCATGTATCATGAAGCAGAATCCTCATTTTCAGTGCTCTGGCAGCATACTGAGATTTGGGGTAACTACATTCCTTCACGGCATTGTCTTCAGCTCTTTCCTACATGTCTAGTTTTAAAGTTTCTGACGTCCTACCTATAGTATGAAAATGCTTGATATTGGCATGTACCAATATAGCTGACCTGGCCTCCTCCAAAGAATCTTGGGAAATGAAGTCTGGTAAGGGTGATGAAATTCTCTGATAGTGCTTCCCTAGCTTTGGCTAACCCCCGCCCCCTTGCAGAACTACAATTCCCAAGGTTCTCTGGGGGAAAGGAATTGCTGTTCATACCTGTTTGAATGTGTAATCATGGCTATGCTCTTATTCAAAGTTTCATAGTAAATGATCCTTTGGCTGACTAGTGTTCTCTCGCCAATCGTGAGTCAGTATCTTGTCTATCTATGACCACTTAGATATGTTTTTATTTCAATATTAAAGCTCTTTTTCACCCCCTATTATGCTGAACAGCAAGTTTTCTCAGCATATTTTTCAGTTGGTTCTGTTTGTAGCAATGCTCCCCCTCCCCAGTTGTTCCAAGATATAATGATCTGTTTTCAGCCCACAGTGAGGTATGAAGAAAACAATTACTTCAGCATAGACTAATAAGGTAATGAGTGTTGCAGCAAAGCAGCTGGACAACTGATTTACCACATGGTAGGGATGGGAGCGAAAGTCTATCAGTTTGTATTTAAACCCAAATCTATTATTTATTTATTTGTTTGTTTATTATTTTATTTATATCCTGCCCTTCCTCCCAGCAGGAGCCCCATCTATCACATTTGCACTTTCCAAAACAATATGACAACCGAAATACAACCATCCTTTGAAATTCACTTATCTGAATTTTGTGATTCCAACCAAACAATTTTTACAAAAATGCATATATTAAGAGAAAGGGTGCATAAAATGAATATATTAGTGAAAATAACATACAAAAATGCATTATCTTAGAAATTGCTTGAAAAAAGTGTACATTAGAACTGCATACAAAAATGTGTTTATCAGGAGAAATTCACACTAAAATGCTGGTGAATTTTCACGAGGACTTTTTTTTAATGCAGATTGCTGCAGAACAGTGGAAAACTACATTTAAGACTAGAAAATGAGAAATTGGGAGAACCAAAATTGACAGATCCTTCCATCTCTTATCATATGGCCAGCTCTCTGGCTTCCATTCTGCATGCTGGTAAATGTGCATCTGTGGCTGAAAAAAGAGACCAAGGCTGCAATACTGACCATGTCTGCTCAGATGTAAGTCCCATTGCATTCAATGGGGCTTACTCCTAGGAAAGTGAAGTTAGGTTTGCAGCCTTAAACATTAAGAAACAGATCCAAGGGTCATTAATTTAATATGACTCCTGATTCTAGCCCAATGACATTAACAAAACTGTACGTTTTAACATTTTTATTTTTCCACAAATAATATGGACATGGTATTCTGGTAGAATATCCCTGGGAATGAGGGAAAAGCTGAGTGGATTTCTTTCAAATTTTCTTTCTGTAGGTGGACTGAGAGACCAGCTACATGTTTAGTGAAATCACATAGAAGTATCTTTCCTGGCTTGATCCCTTTTAGGCAGTAAATAGCTTCTCAAAACTTTTGAATGCTCTCTCACATTAGAGAAAAGCCCTTGCATGTCAAAACCTAGCATACCAGGCAGGAAGGTTCTAGCCCAGTAATCTTCTTGATGTGTTGCCTTTCAGCATGCAAGATTTTATTTATTTCTTCTAATATGGGAGAATATTCAAAAAAGAAATTCTCCCCTCACCTGAAATATGAGCTGGTGCATTCTAGAAAGAACTCTGGCACAGATCAGCCCTGAATCGAGCACCTGGAGCATTGCCCAGTTCTGAGGGGCCTTTCCCTCCTAAGTGCCTCAACTGCTGTGAACATAGTCACAGTGGGCACTTCCCTACCTTGAAACAAAATGTTGGCACAATCCCTCAGTTCTCAGCTTTTGACCTGTACAAAGCTGAGGACCACAGTCAAAACACTTCACCCCCAGCACTCACCCAGTTGATGTAGACAAATCAACACCAAAGAGAAGTGTGATCCTTTGCTTGGGTTCTGAATATCTCTTTGTTCTTCCATGGCATTTTTTTTTTAAATTATATCACAATATGTTCAATCTCAGGTATATGGGTTGTTGTTTTTTTAAAAAAAGAAAAATATTAGTTGGTATTGATATGGAAAGCTTGGGAAGTTCCCCATTTCTACATTGTATTCCTCTCCCCCAAAGCCTTTCTGTTTCTTTAAAAGTTAATAAGTTCAAGCAGCATTAATCAAAAGGCCTTCACGTTTGGGAGAAGCCAAGTGATTGAGTGAGTTTGAGCTTCATGAACTTGCATACAAAGCTTTAGAGAAAGCCATATGAAATCAGACTGCAATATTCATCATGAATGCTATTCTGTGTTTAAAACAAAAAGAAAACAAAAAACCCCACCTTAGATTGTGTGCTAAATCACTTTGGCATTTCTCTGTCTATGTTTCCAGTACAACCTGTTAGCTTAGTTTTCACCCGCCCAGTCCTCCAACATACCAACGATGTTCAATACATTGACCAAACCAGCTCTTAGAACACTAGAACCAATTGTTGTTAGGAATCCCATTGCTGTGATCTGAATGTAATGTCCTGTGTATATCTCTGAATCCGTTCTCTGTATCCGATTTATTCTGTGTTGACCAAGATCCTGGTTATATGTGCTCAGTCAGCAACATCTTTCAGTAAATGTCTTTTTGAACAATGCTTGTTTTCACACTCGCGTTATAAGAATAATAAAAAAAAGCAGAACACTAACTAGACGGGCATTTTCTAATAAACAAAGCAAAACAAAATGCTCCTTTTTCCTTTTCAGAATGCATGCAGCACCTTCCAAAGCAGCCAGAAGGTGACTTCAAGTAGAGACTTGGTGAATGTATATTTTGTTTGTAATTTGCCTGCTACCTTTTCCTGCATGATGTGGGTTCAATGGTACAATGTTCTTTTCAAATGGAATCACAGCCAATAAACAACAACAACAACAAAGAAACAAATGGTAATAATAAAAGTGATTTCCTATCTCTCCCCCCCCCCCGCTTTCCTGTGAGAGTCCTATTGAGAACTAAGAATATGAGCTTTTCCACACATTACATGGCTCCAAACCCGGATTTTCCAACAAGTGTTCCCTTGATACAAAGCTGCAGACGGCCCTGGTTCTCTGGGTGAATGTACCTATATGATACATGTGCATCCAAACATGCATTTGTCTCATTCACACATTGCATGTTTCGGTGTATCTTAACATGTAATGTCCCCCATCTAGCTGTAGTGACATTAAAAATGGGATATATTATGACATAACGAGCTATATCAGAATTAAGGATGGAGATGCACACTGAAACGGGTAATCGGTTGAAAGCAATGCAATGCAGGAGGGGTCAGTGAGGAGGGGGGCTCTGCACACCTGACCTCTGGACAACGGAGTCACTGACACTTACTAGGGGGGGGGAAGCAATGGGAAGTCTGCACTGTGAGGACACATTTGTGGAGCCAATCCAGCACTTCCACTGATTAATCTGGACAACGCTGACTCCCTCCCACCACCTCCCCCTCCCAGTAAGTGGCAGTGATTCTGCTGCCTGGAGGCCAGGTGCACAGCACTCCCTTCCTCACCAACTACCCCTTGTGCAATGTGAATGGGCCACATCCATGCTTAGGAAGCCATACTAACGTGCAGTTGGCTATGCATCTGATTGGTTTCATTCATTTATTTCATATCATGTTTCAATTCTACCACTGAATATAATAAAAAATAAAAGTACAATGGCATTCATTGACATTGTCTAAAAACTAGATAAAAATATAGCACAACTATATATCACAAATAAAACTGATCAGTGTGCAAATCAGAAGATTCAAAAATAAGAGTCAGGAAAGTTTGGGTAAACATATACGCTTTTAAGAGTTATTTAAAGGTCATTACTATGTCTACCTCACAAATTACCCAATGGGAGGCATTCCAGAGGGTGAGTGCTATCACCGAGAAGGCTTGCTTTTGCATTGTCACCTAGTAAAAATGTGCTGGCCATGAAATAACCAGCTGGGTCTCTTTGGCAGATCGTAAATACTGGCTTGGTCTGTACTAGGGGAGGCAATTTCCTAAGGATACTGCTCCCAAGTTGTTTAGGACTTTAAATGTCATCAACAAAACATTGAGCCTGGCTCAGCAGTTAAAAGGCAGCCATTGTAGATCGTTCAACACCAGTGTAAGATGTGTAAAGTTGGGAGTCCCACTGATCTCTGCAGCAGCTGCATCTTGCACTACCTACAGCTTCTGAACCAGGCACAAAGCTTGCTTCGCATACAGTGTATTATTGTGGTCTAATTGTGAGGTTGCTAGTGCATGGACAATTGTGGTAAGGCTGTCTTTATTCAGGAATGGTCTTAGCTGATGCACCAACTGAAGTTGGTAATGGACACTCCAAGCGATGGATCTAGGAGCAGTCCCAAACTAGGAACCATTTCTTTCAGAGGGAGTGTGCTCTGATTTATGCTCAGATTTAATCTTGATGATTACAAGGTGGAAAATGCAGAGCCTATAATAGTGTAGTGTAGTACAGTACACCCCATCCTTCAGCATATTATTATGCATCCTTCAGCATCCTTCAGCATATTATTATGTCCTGCAGTTTCCAGTGGAACTCACAGAGAGGTTTATGGCATAAGATAAAACATACACAAGATTTCACCAGAAACATACATACAGGAACTTCATACGCTCAGTAGCAATATGCTCAATGAGCTCTTTCTATGTCTTTCTATGTCCATTGTGATTATGTTGAGGTTAGGGACTAATTCATTCAGCCAACCTGTAAGAAATTCTATCATGCCCTCCATGTCCTCTTCAATCCCACAAATTCAAATATTTGTTGAAGACTGTGATTTTCCAAATCCTCTTGTTTATACCATATGTCAGTTTCAGCTCTCTTCAACTCTTTAAGTTGTTCCCAGTGTTTAATGCTGAAATGCAGCACCTTATCTGCTGTGCCTGCTATGATCTCAAGCCAGATTGTTAAATTGTCTACCTTCCCTTCAGGAGGCTGTAATATTTTATTTGAGCCATCCATTAGGTTTTCTTTCAGTTGCTGCATATAAATTTTGCCATTGGTTGGAAAACATCCCTTTCTCTCCCTTTGACTTCATTGGCTGCGTTTCCCCCAGTGTCATCATTTCAGTCAGTTTCACTTTCTCTGCAAAGTGATGATCTTTCCAGGGCCTCAGTAGCTGGAAGCATTTTGAAACAGGCGGTAAGATCTGTTTCTCTACAACTGTGAGGTCTGAGACTTTGTCTGATAAGTAGGCGCTTATTCTAATGTATTTCTCGTGCACTTGTAACATAAATACCCAATTTTAAGTGGTTTAGAAGAGTCCTTGGATCAAGCAACCATCTTGATCTGGCATTGCTCCATCCCCTTCACAAAGTATGATCTTGAGAGAGTGCTCTTGCATGTGTACCCATGTCTTGTTTGTCAGTTTCTTATAGGCATCTGGTTGGCCAGTGTGGGGATAGAATGCTGCACTTGATGGGCCTTTGGTGTGATCCAGCAGGGTTCTTCTCATGTGCAGAGCTTGGAAAAGTTACTTTTTTGAACTCCAACTCCCATCAGCCCAATCCAGTGGCCATGCTGGCTGGGGCTGATGGGAGTTGTAGTTCAAAAAAGTAACTTTTCCAAGCTCAAGGTAGAGATGAGAGATCAGTTAAAGATCTCTCATTCCTTTGAAATGACTGGTGGAGCTTCCTGTATTAATCTATCATGGGGGATATGGGTGAGGCAACCTGTACTAAATATTCCAGTAGCATTTGACAAATTGTCAGAAGGACTTGGGTAAGGTCAAGCAGGACATTTACTGATAGCAATAAATATAGGAGTGGCTCCTTCCTACTCCTCTCCATTGCTGGCCCTACCATGACACAGAGGCCCCATATGCACGATACATTTAAAGCAGTATCATACCGCTTTAAACTGTTGAGATTTCCCCCCAAAGAATCCTGGGACCTGTAGCTTGCTAAGGCTGCTAAGAGCTGTTAGGAAATCCCAATTCTCCTCACAGAACTACAATTCTCAGAATACATTGGGAAGAGGGATTGTTAAGCCACTCTGAGAATTGTCATAGTGGGGAAGCTGCTTTATGTTTCAGTTCCCAAGTGTTAATAAAGGGGTACACAATTTTCAGTTTGTTTTTAAAAAAAAAAAATACCGTATGTGGGAAGTGTTTCAGTTTCTTATCTCAGGTGTCGAAATGTCTAGGGTCATTTATTATTATTTTATTTACTGAATTTAAATCCCACTCTTCTTCCCAAAGGAGGTCGGCAAACATATCAACAAAAACAACCAAACAACAAAAAAGTAAAAGAATTTTAAAACAGTTATAAATATTCAAAAGCAGAGACACAGTTAAAAACATTCTGTAAAAACATTCCTTCAGTGGTGATCTTCAGGTCACCAGACGCCTTCCCCTTAGCTCCTGCCTATTTTCCCTAGCATTAGCATGAGCATTCAAAAGGGGGGGGGAATGGTTTGTTGGGGTGATTCATTATGCATTAAGTTCTGGGTAGATTGAGAGATTAATGGTGGTGGTGAGTTCTGTATCACCCATCCTAAGTAGCTGGTCAACAAGTCCATTATTAACAGCCATTCGATCCTAATATGCAAATGGCTCCATCATTTCTCCCCGTCTCCCCATAGGTCTCCAGACTTCCCACGCCAGCCCACAGGTCTCCAAATCTCCCTCCCACTTTCCACTTACCTTACGGCCTTGCTGCTGCTCACTTACTCACCCACCCGCCCACTAGGCCCCGTCTAGCCCCATCTCAGGCCGGCTAGGCCCCATCCACCAGCCACCCCCACCCCTCTTGGAATTGTTGTCCCCTCCTTCTCCTCCTCGACACCGCTGCCCTCCTCACTGCTTATGCCCTCACCACCACCCCTTGCCACCACCACCATAGCAGCCAAGGTTAGCCTCTCCTTGCCCTCCTCGCCTGTAAGCATCACACAACCTGTGTGCGCTGACACACACCTCCGCAGAAGCATTCATGGGTAGTGCGACACTTACAAAAATTTAATATAGTAAGATAAATGCATTCAGATTCTCTTTGTATGATGTTTTACCAAAGTGTGTTTGTAGTCCTACACCTTGGTCAGTTATTGCGTAAAAAGAATGTGGATCTAGTTACATGTACAATCACATTAAGATTGCTTTTTTGTAGTGTTTTAGCAATACGTACATGGATATTGGTTGTTATAGGTTTCTTAAATGTATATATCACTTTTCACTACAAAAACTCCCCAAACAATTTCCAACCAGAGTAAGAACTCAGTCATAAAAATATGTAAGCATGTTAAAAACATAGTTTATTTTTTATTTTTTTATTTTAATAATTTATACCCCGCCCTAGTTCATAGAATTCAGAGCGGCGAACAATAACAATATCCAATACAATCTAAAATAGCAATAATAAGAGTACAATAACAACATTAAAAATCAATTAACTATTAAATGTTTAAAAGCTAAACAAAACAAAAAAGTTTTTAACTGACGGCGAAAGTCCATGAGTGAAGAAGAACATCGGATCTCTGGTGGCAGATTATTCCATAGGATGGGCGCTATGGTCGAGAAGGCTTTATTTCTAGTATTGGCACGGCGGATTATAAAGGTGGATGGGATGATGAGAGAGTGTTCAAAAGGTATTCTTGTCGGTCGCTGAGGTTTAAATTCCAGAATACGATTTGATAAATATATTGGTGCTAAACCATTTAGAGCTTTAAAAGTTAATACTAAGATTTTAAACTGATGACAGAATGAGATCGAAAGCCAGTGAAGTTGGTAAAGTAGAGGCGTGGTGTGTGTCTGTGGACTTGCTCTGGTCAGCATTCTTGCCGTCGCTCTCTGTATCAGCTTAAGCGGGCAAAGTGATCTTGCAGATAGTCCAATATATAGGGAGTTGCAATAGTCCAGTCTTGAGGTCACAAGAGCCTGTGTCACTTGCTTCAAGTCCGACATCTCTAAAAAAGGACGGAGTTGACGGACTAGTTTTAATTGAGAGAAAGCACTTCTGGATACTGTTGCAATTTGAGGTTCAAGGGACAGAGCGGAATCTAAGATAATACCCAAACTCCGAACTTGGGATTTCAGAGGGAGTGGGACCCCGTCTAAGGTAAGTAGGTTTTTAATTTCATGAGACGGTCTTTGTCCAATTAACAGAACCTCCGTCTTCTCTGGATTAAGTTTTAATTTATTCCTATTAGTCCAGTTTTGTATGGCAACCAGGCATTGGTTTAGGGGATGGACCGCCTCCATGGTATCTGGAGGGAAAGAATAGTAGAGTTGGGTGTCATCTGCGTATTGATGGTAGTGTATTCCGAATTCGCGGATAATCCTTCCTAGGGGCTCCATATAAATATTGAATAACATTGGGGATAATACGGAGCCTTGGGGGACACCGTATCGTACTGGCCAAACCTTGGATGAGAAATTTTCAAGGACAACTCTTTGTAGCCTGCCCTCCAGAAAGGAACGGAGCCATTATAGTACCGTTCCTCGGCATCCTATACTAAAGAGACGGTCTAAGAGAATGGTATGATCAATAGTGTCGAATGCGGCCGACAGGTCTAGCAGAATTAAGTAAGTTAGATTTCCTCTATCCAATTCAAGTCGTAGATCATCTACCAGTGCTGTTAGCAATGTTTCGGTCCCATGTTTTGGTCGAAAGCCTGATTGGAAGGGATCATAGCAATCATTAGTACCTATAAATGTTTGAAGTTGTGTGGCTACAGCTCGTTCAATAACCTTACTGATCAAATATAAGTTAGATACTGGACGGAAATTGGTAAGAAGTGTGGGGTCAAGGGAAGGCTTCTTCAGTAAAGGAACTACAATTGTTTCTTTCAATGTCTTGGGAACATGGCCTTGTTGGAGTGAGGCATTAATTATCACACAGAGCCAGTTCGCAAGTTGAGCTTTTGATGTTTTTATAAGCCATGAAGGGCAGACATCAAGTGAGCAGTTTGTCGGTCTCATTTTGGTGAGAAGTTGGGGGATATCAACCGGTAAGATAAGTTGAAAGTTCGTAAATTGGGATGGGAGAACAGTTTCAGATAGTTAGTATTCAAAAATCCGATATATGGCAGCAGTGGGGGGGGGAGACCAAAGGTTATGGCAAACCATTCTGATGGCAGGGATTTTAGAAACATCCCAAGTAAGGCTTCACATGACTCAAAGCTACCCCATGGAAGAAATACTACACATATGAAACTAATATGTCATGTACACATGTTAAGCTAGAGCCCTTCTCCAGAAGCTAGATGGAACTTTTTTAATATGGAAGAACATTCAGTCTTTTAAGCCCCAATCTGCGGTCTAACCAGCCTTCTCCCTGACATGCTAGTTTTCTATGTGCAGAGAAATTATTTAGACCTGCAATCTGAAATGTTACTGCCCAGGTACAGGTTTACCAGCTCAGGTAAGTACTAAGCCTCCATAAATCTGCCATAGTACTCACTCTGTTTTACTGGGATATGCCACAGCTTTTGTGACCGTGACAGTCTATGGCTCATGGCTGACAGGATGGCTCATGAAAAAGTCTCTCCTTCGTTTCAGCCCTGCCCCTCCTGTGTGTTGAGGATTCTGTATACACAAGCAATTCTAAACCACTTTCTTTCAAATTACAGCCCCAGAAGCAGGTGGTGCAGAAAAACAGCCTGAGGGCTTGTCAGACTGGTCAGGAAGAATATGTATCATTATGTCACAAAGATACAAGAATGAACTGAGAATCTATTATTTCACTAACTTACCTGCTGAACCTGTTCAGAAGTCACCACATGCAGCCACATTTTCAAATATCATTATTATTCAGCAGACACTCTCACTATACTGCTTTAGACAACTGCTAAAAACTTTAAAAAGAAATCAGCAAGCCTGCCCAGACATATAATTTAGTTGTATCTGTTTTTAAAGTTTTACTGATTTTTATCTGTATTTTATGTACACTTGTTTTTAATGGTTTCATAGGTTTTTGCAGTTTTATCTACAATTTTGTTCTGTACATACCACTTAGAGAATTCTTTGATTGGGCTGTTTATAAATCTTTCTAAATAAGACCAATAAATCATACAGTCATCCTCACCACCATTCCCCAAACATACATCTAGACCAAAATCACAACATAAATTAAGTAAAATTCTGCCCTGGTTTCAAACTTTGTGTGTGTGTGTTTTGTGCCTTCAAGTTGATTATGACATGTGGCGGCCCTATGAATCAGCAATCTCCAAGAGCATCTGTCATGAACCATCTTGTTCAGATCTTGTAAGTTCAGGTCTGTGACTTCCTTTATGGAATCATTCCATCTCTTGTTTGGCCTTCCTCTTTTTCTACTCCCTTCTGTTTTTCTGTATTGTCCTTTCTAGTGAATCACGTCTTCTCATTATGTGTCCAAAGCATGATAAGAGAGAGGATGTCTGTTTAGGAGAACTATGTCAGTGGGGCAGTGGACTCCATTCTGGATTTTAGTACAAACTTTCAAGGAGCTTTCAAGTTTGGATTAAAACCCAGAGTGGATTTGACTGCCCCACTGATATGGAGCCACCAGCCGCCATTGGCCTAAAGTGATGAAGTGTCAAGAGATGAAGTGGGTAAATGGGACAGTTCATCTCAGCTCTCCTCACCCACACCCTTCTGCACTCTCCCCCCCAAAAAATTAAAACAGAGATTTAAGAACGGAGAGGCCCAGGCTGCACAAGTTATTTAAAAGGCCGGAGTGAACAGACCTGTTATAGATGAGCAAGGGCAGGCAGGTGAACATGGCTGGTGCCATCACATCTCCTGGGGAAGGGCTGCAGCACAGTGGTAGAGTCCCTGACTTGATCCCAGCATCTCCAGGCAGGGCTGGGAAAGACTTCCTGCCTGAAGCCCTGGTGAGCTGCTGCCAGGCAGTGCAGGCAATACTGAGCTAGAAAGATCAATGGTCTAACTTGGTGGTCAAGGCGGGTTCCTACTTTATTTTGACTGTAGAACTTGCATTGAAGTTTCCTGTGGTTTCCAGAAATCTCAGGAGTCTTTTCAAACCTCTTTGCTTTTCTGTAAATTCCTAGCATGTCTTGCCTCAGCAGGGGCCTCCTCGTTTGAGATGAATTTGGCAGCAACTCTAGCAAGGACACAGACAAAAACCGAAGGTAGCCGACATGTTGATCCACTGTAAAAAAAAATAAAAAATCCCAAAGGCACAGTAATGGAAATCCCTCTATTCGGAGAATCCCAAATGTCACTAGCATTCTCAACTTTGAGACATAGGTACTAATGGACTCGCTGTTCTTGCGGGGGGCGGGCGGGGGTGATCCAAAAGACTCTGTATGGCAATCCCTTTATTACGACCATCCCGAATGTCACCGAGGCATAAGCAAGCTTGTTCTCGACTCTGACATTTTGGTTGGTCCTAATAAAGGGATTACCATACAGGATCTTTTTGATCTCCTTCCTGCCCCGCATGAACAGCCACTCTGTTAGTATCTCTTTCTCACTTTAAGGAGAACTGTGCTTCATTATCTTTGCCAAAATCCTTCCCATTTACCTCCTCTTAACCTCGTGTCTCCTCCTCCCCTGCCCCTTCTTTGGTGTTTGCTTGTCTTTATGTTGTTTGTCTTTTGTCGTCTCCCCCACTGTCAAAATTTATATTGTAAACACAATGGGGCAAGGGTCTTCTTTCTTCTGCTGCTGCTTATATTATTCTGGAAGAGCACAAAGGAATTCTACCCCAACAGACAGGGCAGCTGTAATATACAGGGGTGCCAGGCATGACTGGGCCCTTGGGCATGGTGCCGTAGCCCAACACCCCCCATACAGGCAACACTGGGCTAATAAGCCTGCCCACACTCCCCACCTACCTCTTGTGTGGGTGAATGATGTGTACACATAGCACGCATGCCTGCCATCAACCAAGATGACGGTAGGGGTGTCAGCCCCTTAGGGAAGTTCCCACTGCCATCTTGGATGATGGCAGGCAGGCATTCATACTGACAGGAGAAGTAGGTGGGTGGGCGGGTGGGCTTACTAAAGCCCGTGCTGTCTGTGTTGGGGGGGGTTCCTGGGAACTCCCTCTCTGCGATGCACAGCAGGGTTGGGTTGCAGGACCTGACGCTGCCATGGATCACGGAACAGGAGTGCCACCCTTCCATCCTAAGGAGGGCCTCTTCAGGGGGCCCTCTGTGCCCCAGGGGCCCTCAGACAGGGGCCAACCTGGCCACTCTTTGGCACCAGCCCAGGGGATACAAAGCATTGGGTTCAAAACCTTATGTCATATGCACTTAGCCACGAATCTATCCAATTCATGCACATGCAGTTATGACCATTGAAGAAGACCTGAAAGTCAAAACGTGTTTGGTCAAAGTTTCATAGTACAGTATAGTTTTTAGATGTTCATTAGTTACTGAGTTGCAGTTTTTTTTCAGTTTATCTACTATACATTAATTGTACTTCTTCACTTTTATTTGTTACATAAAATCATTTGTAATAGATTCATGGCTAAGTGTATATGACTTAAGGTTTGATCCCAACATTTTGTTTCATAATTATATTACTATGGAAAATATAATGTAGATCAATGACATTGTGTAACATAATCTACAGTTAAGCAGACAATGAACAAGTAAAAAAAGATATACCCAAGAAAAGAATAGAACACACCATGTTTGTTTTAAAAGGATGGAAGGGTGGAGTCAGAGGGACCTTATATGTACTGTCTTAGGCAGCAATCCAATACATGTCTACTCAGAAGTACCACTGGCCTCAATGGGACTTACTCCCAGGTAAGTGTGTTTTGGATTGCAGCTTTAGTCATTTTAGGAAAGGGAGAAAAGGAAAATATCACACTAAAAAAAGCTGTAGCCTTTTCAAAATGGATCAGTGAAGGTGTATCTCCCCACATGTACCTCTTATTGATCCTTTGATATGGAGAGAGCTACAGTTCAAATCCCCAACACCCTTAGCAGGTTATGTCCTACTTTGAAGTCCCAGAAATACAGGTCCTTGATCTTCTTTGGAGAGCCAGCACAGACATTGCAGTGGAAAGGGGTGTTAGAAGTGGAACTTGCTGCTAAGAACATTTCCTTCTAAATATAGGGATTTACAAATCTACAAAATTACCACGATGGTTTACATAGCATCATCAGTATACATGGGGTTGGATCCAGCCTAAGGGTGCAATCCAACTCACATTTACGCCAGGTTGAGGGGAGTTGGATGCAGTGGATCTCCAGCTGAGCCAATTGGGTCCCAGGTCAGTTGGGCTATGCTATGCATATGTCCCTCAGCCCAACGCAGCTGACCCAGCTCGGCTCAGCCGGGGCTTACCCAGCTCAGCCAAGACCAGCATACGTGAAGCCAGCATTATTTATTATTTATTAACAGCTGTTAGAATCCTGTATGCAGGGAGATGGAGAATGGCCATGACTCCAACAATTACAGAATGGTATACTGAAAAATGGGATTATTTAATTATGTCAAAATTATCTTATTATATTAGAGGTAGACAGTAAGATGTTGGTCATGATTATTAATGTTAGAATGAAATAAATTTGTGAACTATTGTAGAGCATATGGTTTATCCCCAAGTGTTGCATATGGATTTTCATTGTTTTGAATAAGGTTGATGGTTTGGATATCTTGATCTTGACTCTGTTCTGTTCTGTTTATTTGTTTCTGATATATTATATTTGTGCTTCTGAAAAATGTTTATTTCAAAAATAAACAAACAAATAAATGGAAAATTAAAAAATGAATGGGGTTAACAAAATGGCAATTATAATAATGAATAGTTTACAGTAGCACTAATGATATAGAGCCAATGTGGTTTAGCAGGCACTGCATTGCACTTTGCCTGAGTCATAATACAGCTGGTTTGCTGCTGACTGTCGGTGGGAATGCAGAGGTCTGACATCAGATTTGGGTGGGGGGGACCATTGGCACAGTGCTGCTGATGCTCTCCCTTCCCCCCCCCCACTGCTTGTACACAGCAACAGCACTAGGGGAAAATGGGGGCACAGAGACACTAGAAAAAATACTGGGGTGCGTGGAAGGGGCAAAATATATTAGGCGGGGAGCTCCTTGTCTGGGGGCACTTGCCCCCTTTTCCACCTTTGGAGCTGCCCCTGCTGTCACACACTGGCCCCCACTGGCCTCGAGACATGTTTCAGTGGTATATGAGCAGCAGCACTCTTGAATGTGAGGGTTGCATTCACTCTGTATTTATCCACCATCTGCCATCCCCTGGAGGATCCTCAGAGCACCAATGTACCCTTACTTCAGAGTAGACTGGGTGGGGCCATGACTACAAGAGCTCAGACACCCTTGTCATCACTGGACTTCTCCCCTGGGCTTGTCCTTTATCCTGCTTCCCACGCCTACTTTCCTAATGTTCCACCTATCTCCCATTATGGGTTCGCCACCAGGACCTTTTGTCACAGAGCCAACACCAACATCTCTGTTTCTTGTTCCCTTCTTATTTGCTCAAAGTGTGAGGGCTCCCTGTGATGCCCCTGTATTTATAATACTGTAAATATGGTAAGTGCGGGTTTATTAGAGTATATATGGTAAGTAGACTGAGTGAGAGGGGGGAGTACATGGGCTGAAATGCTGGAGAATGTTGTATTATGATTGGCTGAGCGTTTGAGTGTCTGAAGGTATAAATGAGAGGATGACAGTTGAGAAGGAGGTGATTAGTGGAGTTCTGTTGGTGGGAGTTCTGAGGGAGGTTGGAGTTGGTTTTGTGGGTTGGATTGGATTAGGCTGGTAGTGAGGCAGGTTATTGATGGCTAGGAACATAAAGAGAAACGCATCTGATGAAACCATACGCTTGTTAACTATACCTTTAAGTAATCTTGTTATTCCTGTGTATATAAATAAATATTTCTTGGTTTACCTAACACCTGATCCTTGGCTGGGTTTACACAGACCAGAAGGGTGAGCAGGGCATATACCAAGGTTGGGAAACAGTATCAATTGTGGCAGCGGTGAAGAGATATCGTAACATCATCAAGTATCCAGAGCAACCCAGGGCTGTATGCTTTATAGGCACAAAGATACAGGGGGGTTGTGGCCTGCAAGTGCACCCAGACACAAAGTATCAATAGGCCAGGAGGAGACTAAGGCACAGTCTCAAGGCAATATTGAATTACTGGTGCTGCTGCCTAGCAGTGGGATCTTGAGAGATCTTTGCTAGAGCCGGTGAGAGAACCATTTAAAGACCCTGAGGTGGGACCGTGACAAGGCGGTGACCACAGGCGGGATCCTAGCAGGTGGCGCCTGAGGTGGGGTCCTGACAGGAAGGGTCCTGACACTCCCCCTATGCCCAATTCCTTTTTTATCTCTCACCTTTCTTTGGAGGCTGTTTTAGAGGGCTCGACCCTCTTGTCTTGGCCCTCCAAACTGCTCATTCTGCAAGCGGGATGGAACACATCCCGACAATTCCTCTCCTCCTTTTCTCTACTTTCCTGCTTCTCGCAGCTTTCCTCTTTTGGATTCCTCATGAAGCCCACGGCTCCCCCTCATCATTTCTGCTTTATTTCTGCTCACTGAGAGGAGAGGTGTGACCTTCAGCCTGACCTGATGCATTGCTCTGTCCTTCTGCAAAGACACACACAGACATGGCAGCATTGCTGCTTCCTCCTCACAAAGAGTTAAGTTCGATTCCTATCCACAGTGGAAAGATTCTACCTTTCCTGCAAATTAGTCAGACAGAGACTTTGAGCTTTAAAATAAGAAACAACTACTTTATTCTGGAAGTACATACTTGATAGGAAAGAGTTCTATATCAAGCTAACTAGCTATGCTGGAGCAACGAGCACTGGTCCCAGTACTCGCCCTCATCCTGGTTGAGAGGACAGACAAAGAGAAGATGTCTGCTCCCCTCTTGAGAGAAAGAGGAAAACACAGAGAAAGGTGGGAAGGAACTGGGATCAAACATCCTATTGCTTATCATCCTAGCAGAAAGGAAAGAGACGGAAGGATCAAAGGGATAGGTATAGCCTCAACCAGCAAGAGGTCTAGCTCTCTAGCTACCCTTATCAACCCCATGCAGCCTCAACCCACCAAGTTGGAGTTGAACCTCATACATTCCAACAGTGCCAGGGCTGGAAATGCATCTCACCAGTTTGGCTCCTGCTGCATTTCTGGGCTCAATTCAAAGAGCAACTTCCTACTCCAAGATCAGCCTGCTCAGGGCTGGCTCAAATCATTTTGCTGCCTGAGGTGAAGAAGCAATTTGTGCCCCATTGCCTGAGTTAAGGTGCATAGTACCCAGGGCTGGTCAAGGTATTTTGGCACCTGAGGCAGAAAAATCCCACAAGCACCTCTCCCTAGGAATGAAAATACAAAAATAACAAATTAAATAACTAACATTTTGCTGTCCTTTCATGACACCCCAAACCAGCTGCCCGAGGACTGCTTAACTCTGCCTAATAATCGGGCCGGCCCTGCTTATTTGCTCATACTCTCAGATCATACCTTTCCTCCTAGTGCCCCTCCTGTCTGAGGTTAAGTGAAATGAGGCTGGCTGTGACTGGAAGCAGCACTCTCTGGGTTAGGGTGTCCCATTCCTAGAACACTTTCCCCAGGGAGGCTCACGTGACATTTCCCCCATCCAGCTTGTAATCCTTCATTTTCCCTAATCTGTGATGCAATTCTTTTAGCACTGCTTTTATTATGCTTCCTTTTTCAGCCATTGATTTTATTGTTGACGTTAGTGTCATTGCCCTGAAAATGTTTTCACATTGAAGGGCAGGGTCTAAATTCATAAAAACAAAGGAAATAAACAAAGGAAGCTCACTGGGTGATGCTGCAGGCAATCTCTAGTTTCCTGCATATCCTACCTCGCAGGATCGTTGTGAGGATAAACTAGGATAACCCAACGCATGCCACCAGATGCCTCAGTGGAGGAATGGCAGCGTACACCATGTGAGAAATAAATAATAAAACAAATAGGAACATAGGAAGCTGCCTTATACCAAGTCAGATCTCTGATCCATCCAGCTCAGTATTGGCTACACTGACCGGCAGTGACTCTCCAGAGTTTCAGGCAGGGGTGTTTTTCTGCCCTACCTGGAGATGTTGGGGATTGGACCTGGGAGCTTCTGCATGCAAAGCAGGTGATCTACCACTGAACTAAATGCACTTGGCAGACTAATGTGCACCAAAGACACTGCCCCTGATGTAGTTTAAACTACAGTAGATTACACCGCATCACAAGAAGAAAATTCTAGTCATGCTTCAGCTTAGCAAACTAGGCATCTCAGAAATAATTACCGCTCTGCAGATAGTTGGCATCCTTGGGCTTGCTCTCTACTGAATATTACTTTTTTTAAAAAAAAAAGTCATACATGTTGCTAACACAAATATAGATGGATGTTATATGGGAATGATTAGTCCCTCAGCAATAAGCAAACTCATCAAATCACCTCTCATGTATGATCCTCCCCAGAGCACTTCCCTGCATTTCATCGTTGTGCTGCTCCGAAAGTGCGGTTCAGAACTATTCTTGGCTCTTCTGCTACATCCAGCCTGACTTTTTTTTTTCAATTAATTTTTATTCTAATTTTCAAAACCAAAATAATACAAAAAGAAAACAACACAAATCAATAACTAATACAATACAAAAAAAAACATATATATAAAAATATTGACTTCCGATTTGTCATAGTTCAGCTATAAATCTATAATATATAACAAACCTATCTCTTAATAGATTATAAAATCACCTTCCTCCAGCGGTTATCTTAGTTGGTTTCAAATCTCATTAACATCATATCATTTTAATATTCCACAAAAAGTCAAAGAGAAGTTTCCAATCCTTGAGATATATATCAATCATTTTTTTTCTAAATAAACATGCCAATTAATCCAGCTCATCAAATCTACTAAATCCAGTAATTTCAAAACACTATAATTCAACTATAAATCTATAATATGTAACAGACCTATCTCTTAATAGATTATAAAATCACCTTCCTCCAACAGTTATCTTAGTTGGTTTCAAATCTCATTAACATCATATCATTTTAATCTTCCACAAAAAGTCAAAGAGAAGTTTCCAATCCTTGAGATATATGTCAATCAATTTTTTTTTCTAAATAAACATGCCAATTAATCCAACTCATCAAATCTACTAAGTCCAGTGATTTTAAATCGCTCTTCTGTCATTATCCATATTGGGTCCATCTTCCATCTTCCATCTTTACGCACCCAAAAATCTTGCTGTCATAGTCATATAATAAAAGTCTGATAGGAATTTCCTCCATCACAGATATTTTCTTGCCATCAAATCCAAACGTATCACTGAAGTATTGTTGCAAAGCCGCATCTCTGTTCCTCTTTTCCATGTGATACACTAGTACATCTCTTGAAGGTTTTTCCATTGACACAAGACAGGGATTAATTCTGTTAACTTTCTCCATTTCAAGTTCCATCAAATCCTTCCAGTCCAAGAATTTTTTTGAACCGATAATATCTTTATCTCCAATCTCTTCAATTCCTTCAGGGACAGCGCTGAATTCCAAACTGTAATATTTGTCTCCAGGATCCATCACAGCCAGGAAATCCAAATCTTTTTTCATGTCCATAATTAAGCCAATCTCCATAGTTTGAACCTTGCCTTTAATTTCTCTTTCATCTTTTTTTTGTTTTCCAGATCTATCTTTATTCTCCTTTCTCATAGAATCCTGAGTTTCTTTCAGCTCCTGTCTCATTTTGTCAAATTCAATTCTCCATGCTTGTCTATTATTTCTCAGTTCTTGTTTTATTGAGTTAATCCCATTCATTATTTTCTGAAACATGTCTAGAGATAAAGTCCCTTCTTGTACATCCATGGTCTTCTTAATTGTCATTCTTAAAGCCAAAGGAACAAAACTCCTTCAATTTTCAATGTCCCAAACAAAGAGCAGCTTATTTCTTTAACCAGTTACAAAGGAGTTAATTTTTCCAACAAACTAACGTCACACGCTAGACAGCCCTTATCTCTTATCTGCCTGAAAGTGTAAGAACAGCTTTAGTTCACAGCGTCGAAATAGCTAGTAGCAGAGAGAATGAGCAGATTCGTCAAAAAAAAAGTAGATCAGAAAAAATAGTCCCAGCCATAGATCAAAAAGATTTCTTATCTCCTCCAATCAGAAATCTCTCGCCCGTTGTAATCTTTAGAATGCCATTTTCCATGTCAGCTTTTTGCAATAAAAAAAAAAGATAAGCTATTTATATTTTCTTCCCCCCTAGCTCCGCGAACAAAAAAAAGGAAAGTCTTACCTCACCTAGGTTATCTCAATTGCTGTTACTTTGACAAATCTCTTTAGCTGTATAGATAAGAAAATGATGAATGTAGACAGGAGGATGTTTGCCTGTTAATCCGTATAAAAAAAAAAAAAAGGGTCACTTATCCAGCTGAGCTAGCATAAAAATCCTCGCTCTGTCTGAGCTGCTGGAAGACAGACAATTCTGACGAATTCCAGACTCCAACAATCAAAACAAAGCTATGTGGGAAATCTCACGTTTCTTCTTTAACCGGAAGAAATTATTCCCAGTCAGAAAAGAGCCTTCTGACTGAATTTAAACTGGATAAGTTTCATCCAAGATGGGAGCCCGTCTCAGAGGCTGCACAGGCGTAGGGATCCTCCTGGGAAGTCTACATCCAGCCTGACTGATCGGTCCTGGCTCGCCAAATCCATAGCATGCATGAAGCGGCAGGAAGAGGGAAAGTGCAGTAGGGACATGGGCCATCATGCCAGGCATTTTTACAGCACCTTCAGGACACAGTGAAAAGCTGCTTCTCCAAATTGCTCTATAACAGCTCTCGAAAAAGACATGGATTTTTTTTTATAACCAGGGCGCATTAAAATGATTGGAACTGAATATGCATAATAGGGAGATACTTTGTGCCACTTTCCTATCACAATCTCAGGGCAGAGCAGGGGAAGTAAGGAGGATGTACCCTGTACGTACACTGCAGGAGTAAGCAGCACCTCAGCAGAAGGAAGATAAGGTCCACAGAGTCAGGAGCAGGCAAAGTATAAGAGAGAATTGTGAACTTGCAGGAGCTTTGCACGTGGGTCTGGGTCGGTAGAAAGAGTAAGTAAATACTTGGTGGTCATCTACCATTTGTACTATAAGTATAGCATATAGGATTGTAGAGCACAATGCAACACATTTGTGGTCTTTTAAGCCTTAGTGATGTCTTAAGGAAGTTCAACCAGTCTGCCCAAGCTTTAAGATCAGCTTCTGAGGCCCTATTCCCTGGCCAATCAATGAGAGATGTTTGTTTGATTGGTACCAAGGACAGGACCTTTTCCTGGTGGACACATAATAATGGAATTGCTACCCCATGGAAATTCACATGGCCTATCATTGTCATTTTTAAAGGGAACTCTTAAGACATGCTTATTTCAATCAGCTTTTTACATTTTTATTTATGTATTCATTTAAAATTTAATTTAATACCTTTTAAATTATTTGAGGAATTGTCACTGGCCATTTTAAGGCGGGGTGTAATGTGGGTTTTAATCTGATGGCTTTATATATTACTGTGTTTTTTGTATGCCACTTTGAACATAAGAAAGGAAGAGCCTGCTGGATCAGGCCAATGGCCCATCTAGTCCAGCATCCTGTTCTTTCATTGACCAGCCAGATGCCTATGGGAAGCCTGCAAGCAGAACCTGAGCACAAGAGCCCTCTCCCCATTTGTGTGATTCCAAGCAACTGGCATTCATTCAGAAGCATACTGCCTCTGACAGTGGAGGAATTTATTTATTTATTTATTTAAAATACTTCTATCCCACCCTTCTACCCTATAAGAGGGCACTCAGGGCGGCTACAATAAAATAGCACGCATATATAGTGAAACACACAATAAAAACACGAACATTGCTGTAAATTAAAATGCATAAAATACAATTAAAATACATAAAATGCATTATGCATACACACACACACACAAACATACATACATGTATATATGTGCATACACAAATAAGAGAGTGAAAATAAAAGAACTTGAAAAAAAAAGATAAAAAACTTAAAACAGTGTCAGGCTGACCTGTCAGTCCCAACCAAAGGCTCTCCGGAACAAAATAGTTTTTACAAGTTTCCGGAAGACCATCAGGGAGGGAGCAAAGTGGGCTTCTTGGGGCAGGGAATTCCAAAGTCTGGGAGCCACTATTGAAAAGGCTCTCTCCTGCGTGCCTGTCAATCTAACTTCTTTCATTCCAGGCATGCAGAGGAGACCAGAGGCAGATGATCTTAGATCCAGGGTAGGAACATATGTACTTAAGCGATCCCTTCAGTACACTGGTCCAAGGCCATTTAGGGCTTTAAAGCTCAAAACCAGCACTTTGAATTGGGCTTGGAAACAAATTGGGAGCCAGTGGAGTCAATAAAGCACAGGGGTGATATGCTCCCTGCGCCATGCTCCAGTTAACATTCTGGCTGCTGTATTTGGGACCAACTGTAGTTTCTGAATTGCTTTCAAAGGCAGCCCCACATAGAGTGCGTTACAGTAATCAATCCTCGATGTCACCAGTGTGTGTGTGTCACTGTGGCCAAGTCAGCTGCTTCCAGGAACGGATGCAGCTGGTAGACCATTTTGAGATGGCCAAAAGCACTCCTGACTACTGCAGCCACCTGATATTCCAGCAGCAGGGCAGGATCCAGAAGAACTCCCAAACTGCGGACCTGCTCTTTCAAGGGGAGTGCAACCCCATCCAGAACAGGTTACAACCCTATCCCTAGGGCAGTTTCCACCTTGGCCAGCAACACTTCCATCTTGTCCGGTAAATTTCAGTTTGTTAGCCCACATCCAGCCCTTCAGAGCCTTCAGGCACTGGTTTAGGATGAGCATTCCCACCCTGCCATTAGATGGAAGGGAGCGATAGAGTTGAGTGTCATCAGCATATTAATGACATTGCACTCCAAATCTCTGAATGACCTCTCCCAGCGGTTTCATATAAATGTTAAACAGCATGGGAGACAAAATGGAACCCTGCGGTACCCCATAGGCCAACTGCCAGGGGGTCGAGCAGTAGTCTCCCAGCACCACTTTCTGAGTCCTGTCCATCAGGTAGGAATGGAGCTACTGTAGAACAGTGCCTCCTAGACCCATCCCAGCAAGACGGCTCAGAAGGATACCATGATCGATGGTATCAAAGGCCGCTGAGAGGTCCAGCAGCACCAACAGGGATGCACTCCCCCTGTCCAATGCCCGGCGTAGGTCATCAAGCAGGGCAACCAGGGCAGTCTCTGTCCCATGACCAGGCCTGAAGCCTGATTGAAAAGGGTCTAGATAACCCAATTCATCTGGGAAAACTTGGAGTTGAGCTGCCACCACCCTCTCAATCACCTTGCCCAGAAAGGGAACATTAGAGACTGGCTGGAAGTTATTAAGATCTGCAGGATCTAATGAAGGCTTTTTTAACAAAGGTCTAGTCACAGCCTCCTTCAATATGTTGGCATAGAGCCTTCCCTTAGGGAGGTGTTAATCAGATATGTCAACCAACCAGCCACTCCCAATCTGGCAGATTTAATTAGCCAAGATGGGCAAGGATCAAGCGAGCCGGTAGTGGCCCTCATTTCTCTCAGACTCCTGTCCACATCCTCAGGCTTTACAAGCTGAAAAGTATCCATGGAAAAATGGCCAGAGGGAGCAACGGGGACACCTGGCACAACTGTAGTTAAAGAGGAGTCCAGGTCAATCCGAATGCCAGCAATTTTATCTGTGAAGCGCCTTGCAAACATGTCACAGGGAGCAACTGATGGTTCAGAGTCTGCTGTCAGGCCAGAGCCCAAAAGACCCCGGACCACCTGAAAAAGCATCACTGGACGGCACTGGGCAGACGCAATGGTGGCAAAGAAGTAAGCTTTTTTCACCGCCATCACCACCACATAGTAGGCTTGAAAATGAGCTCTAACCAGTGTTTGGTCAAAGACAGCTTGAGTTTTTCTCCATCGTAGCTCTAGCCGACGTCCCTGCCGTTTCATCAGGCCCAAGGTTTGAGTAAACCAAGGTGTATTACTGGCCTTCCCTGGTGGGAGAGGGCGCTTTGGAGCGATAGTGTCCACCACCTGGGTCACCTCCGTATTGGGAACATCCCCCAGAGCATTCAGGAAACCATCAGGATCCATAAGTCTTAATCGGCCCATCACCCCTGCAGAGGTTATCAGGGGCACAAAGTCTAAACATTATCAAGTGGTGATCTGACTATGACAATGGAGTCACCGAGAACCCCTCCTTCCTCAGATCACCAGTTTCCTGTCCCAAACAAAACACAAGATCAAGCATGTGTCCTGCTGCACGAGTTGGTCCAGAAGATATTAAGGACAAGCCCATGGTTGTCATGGCAACCATGAAGTCCTGAGCTGGACCTTTGAGACTAACCTCACCATGTATGTTGAAATCACCCAGGACCATCAGCCTGGGAAACCACAACACCAACACCGATACCAGCTCAGGGAGGGAGACTGTTGGACAGTGGGGTGAACGGTACATCAATAGAGTCCCAACTCTGTCACCCTGAGCCAATGCTAGGCACACACACTCAAAGCCAGAGGAGCTAGGGACAGGATACCTGACAGGGGAGATAGATTCCCTACAGACAATTGCGACCTCACCTCCCTGTCCCCTGGATCTGGGCTGCTGGAATGCCACAAAACCTGGAGGGCAGAGCTGGGAAAGTCCCACTCCACCCTGGTCACTTAGCCAGATTTCAGTAATACACACAATGTCAGTGCACTCATCCAGGATTAAGTCCTGGATTAAAGTGATTTTATTAGTCACTGACCTTGCATTCATCAGCAGAACAGTAAAATCCAGGGAGTTCCCAGCATGACGGCCAGTGTTCCATGGTTTGGGAGGGGGATCGGGAGGGAAACAAGCATGAAGATGTCTTATATCCCTTTCCCTGTGATGGCCAATCAACCTCCCACTGCTGTAACGTCCCCTACCCAGAATTACTTCAATGCCAGACTCCCGACTACTCCAACCCCAATGCATGTTAAAAGAAGCCTGACACTGAAAAACTAAATCAGCAAAGGCGATCTGATTATTAATATAATCCCAAAAATGGGAGTTTGGATCTTCATTTAACCATCCAGTGATATTCCATGAAAAAGATGATAATTTATTTGGTTGGATGCATTTTTGTCATCCTGAATTAGTTGGTATCTTTCCCCCTGGATAGAGTTTTGAGAGATAGTCAAGTCCTTCGTAAGGGAGGATGACTGCCCTATATTTACAGATTCCTTATAGAATAAACCTTGCTGAAACAAGTTAGCTGAAGGAGTACTCAAATGTCCTAGTAGCTTATAATTTTTTTGTATGTCCTTCCTTGGATCGTCTAACTCTTCCTCTAAGGGTATGATTACCTCCATCGATGGCCTTAGTCTACTGACATTTGAGATGACTGGTCTTGGGATAGTTGTTGGGAGAACTGCAGAAACAGATGTCCTCTCTGAGGAACCAATTTCCTTGTGTTCTAAATATCCCATATTCAGCCAGGCATTGGGCTTTGGTGACACAAACTTTTCAGTGAGTGTATTATAAACTAGATCCTTCTTAGCAGATCTTAATCAATCTTAGTTGTTAATGGATTAATTTCTACACTAACTTGGTAAGTTGGGGAACAATTCTGTAGCACCGACAAGAGTTGCCCTAAATTCTCAACTCTCTTTTAACTGCTTCCCAGATGGGAGCGGGCTAAAGACTCTGGATCCACATAATTCCCCAATTTAGTTGTAGATTCATATCAGTCTGGTTGAATACATGCCCATTGATCTGTGCCTTCCATGCTCTTTGGCTTATTGTTGAGATGAATAGAATCAGGAGTCAGTAGATTCACATTATCACCCTTAATATTTGCAGATCCATGACGCTTGAGCTGGATGTTTACTAAATGAGTCTTAAGGCGCTCAAGTCTTGTTATAGTTTCATTTTGTGCTTGCAAAGGTAAGATGGAGAAGAAATCTAATAAAATTTTCTCTTTGATGTCAAAAGAACTCTTTATTCATGACAGGAGATTGCCTTTGTGCTTCTGGTGAGAGATTTAAAAGACCCTCACCAACATATATATCTGGGAGTTTATGATTAGTGTGGGATTCCAGAGCAGTATCAAATTCAATTAGATTTTTTGAGAGAACATAGCCATCATGGTTTGTAGCCACATATAGCCTTACCCTCCATGAATTTGTCTAAACCGCTTTCTTTCATCTGTCCCGAATCTTCCAACATTCCACTTCACTGAATGTCCATGAGTTCTAGAGTTATGAGAGGAGAAAAACTACTCTCTACCCACTTTCTCCATGCCATGCATAATTTTATGCACTTATATCACTTCACCTCTTACTTGCCTTTTCTCTAAACTAAAAAGTTTCAAATGCTGCAACATTTCCTCATAGCAGTGTTGCTCCACCCTCTTGATCATTGTGGTTGCCCTTTTCTGAACCTTTTCCAACTCTACAATATCCTTGTTGATGTGAGGTGACCAGAACTGTACACAGTATTCCAGGTGCAGGTGCAGTTGCAGGGGAATGCAATGTGCCCTGAAAGAAATAAACAAATAAAAGAACTGGAAACATAAAAAATTTAAAAGAAAATAGAAGCATGGAACTAACTTTGCCTATTGATTACATACATCGGCGCAGTGCAGTTTTTTTAAAAAAATGGGGAAAAGCAAAACGTCAGGATGGCTAGCACAAAAACCTCTGGAGCTACCTATCTGAAATTTGGCAGGATGAATCCCCTTTGTAGGGGCTACCATGTCTCCAAGATTCATGCTAATCCCAGACATGAAAACAAGGTATGTGCACTAAAAACAGGAGACAATGTAATATTATTTGGGGGGTATGTTTTTCTTCCCAGTTGTTAATTCAACAAACTGCTTAACAGCTTGCTAAGTCTTAAAATGGAAACTAGAATGCAACTAACAAAAAAGATCTGCATGCAGAATCATGTTTGTGTGCAGCCAACGTGGACACACAGGTGTGAATATAGATGCTCAAATTGACCTGTGTCACACACAATGCTCAACTGGATGCCTCCTTTGATGTGGAAGGAACCATTTGTTGACTAACCTTCTGGAGCTGTCAAGGCTGGGCCATGGTGAGCAATCTGAGGTGAGCTGGGAGCCAGAAGACTGTGGGACAAAGCCAACCAGGACCATAGAGTAAGTCAGAACTAAAGAACAAATCAGGAAGCAAGACTTTGGAGCAGTTCAGAAGTTAGGACTGGAGAACAAGTGAGGGCAAAAGGAAAAACAAAAAGGCAGACGCCAGAACTGAAGGATAGCCTAGGAAGCAGGAATGAGAATCAAGCCAGAAGTTAGAACCAAAGGATAGAAGAGCATTATTTTATTTGTTTGTTTCCATGTTTATGGAATTTATATTCCACCCCTCATCACAAGTTCTTTTCTTTTGTGACTGTTAATGTATTGTTTTTATCTGTTGTTAATTGCTCCGTATTTTTACACTTTTATCTGTTAACCGCTCTGTGAGTTTATATGAAGAGCAGGATCAGGGCCAGCCCCAGACATGCCGGGGCCCTTGGGCACCAGCTTGCCCTGGGCCCTGGCACACATGTGCGCATGCACATATACGCGCACCCAGGGCCAGCCCCAGACACGCTGGAGCCCTTGGGCAAAAGCCTGCCCAAGGCTCCAGTGCTCCCCTTCCGCGACTCGTGCACGGCGAGAGCTTTGGGGCGCCACCATTCCCTTCCTTAACTTACCTTGTTCTGCAGTTGTGCATGCAGTGGTGCCCTTAAGAAAGATGGCGGCTGAGGTTTCCCTAAGGAGCTGAAGCCTCTGCCGCCATCTTGGTTCACGGCAGGGATGCGAGCGCACAGCACGCATGCGTGCCATCAGGAAGCCCAGAGGCTGGTGTGCACAGATGCGAAAGGAGAGTTGTACGATGCACACAATAGGAACATGGAATGTAAGAAGCATGAACCAGGGAAAGTTAGAAATTGTCAAGAAAGAAATGGAACCGATCAACATTATAATACTTGGCATGAATGAATTAAAATGGACTAGAATGGGAAATTTTCAATCAGGCAACTACAAAATATTTTATGCAGCAAATGAGAAATTAGCAATTAGGAGCTACAACGCAAGGTCTAAGTGAGTGATATCAATGAGATTAAATGGGAAACCTATTAACATAACCATCATCCAAGTCTGTACACAGGGACATCACCAGATGGTCAATATAGGAATCCAATTTTTTTTTCAATTAATTTTTATTCAAATTTTCAAAACCAAAACAATACAAAAAGAAAAAACACAAATCAATAACTAATACAATAAAAAAAGAAAAAAATATTGACTTCCGATTTGTCGTAGTTCAGCTATAAGTCTATAATATATAACAAGCCTGTCTCTTAATAGATTATAAAATCACCTTCCTCCAGCGGTTATCTTAGTTGGTATCAAATCTCATTAACATCATATCATTTTATTCTTCCACAAAAAGTCAAAGAGAAGTTTCCAATCCTTGAGATATATGTCCATCAATTTTTTTCTAGATAAACATGTCAATTAATCCAACTCATCAAGTCTACTAAGTCCAGTAATTTCAAATCGCTCTTCTTCCATTATCCGTATTGGTTCCATCTTCCATCTTTACGCACCCAATAATCTTGCTGTCATAATCATATAATAAGAGTCTTGCCATCAATTCTGAACGTATCACTGAAGTATTGTTGCAAAGCCGCATCTCTGTTCCTCTTTTTTACAGAATACACTAGTACATCTCTTGAAGGTTTTTCCATTGACACAAAACAGGGATTAATTCTGTTAACTTTCTCCATTTCAAGTTCCATCAAATCCTTCCAGTCCAGGAATTTTTTCGAACTGATAATATCTTTATCTCCAATCTCTTCCTCAATTCCTTCAGGGACAGCGCTGAGTTCCAAACCGTAATATTTGTCTCCAGGATCCATCACAGCCAGGAAATCCAAATCTTTTTCCAAGTCCATATTTAATCCAATCTCCATAGTTTGAACCTTGCCTTTAATTTTTCTTTCATCCTTTTTTTGTTTTCCAGATCTATCTTTATTCTCCTTTCTCATAGAATCCTGAATTTCTTTCAGCTCCTGTCTCATTTCGTCAAATTCAATTCTCAACGCTTGTCTATTATTTCTCAGTTCTTGTTTTATTGACTTAATCCCATTCATTATTTTCTGAAACATATCTAAAGATAAAGTCCCTTCTTGTACATCCATGATCTTCTTAATTGTCATTCTTAAAACCAAAGGAACAAAACTCCTTCAATTTTCAATGTCCCAAGCAAAGAGCAGTTTATTTCTTTATCCAGTTACAAAGGATTTAATCTTTCAAACCAACTGACATCACACTCTAGACAGCACGGACTTCCTTATCTCTTATATGCCCAAAAGTGCAAAAACAGCTTTAGTTCACAGCATCCAAATAACTAGTAGCAGAAAGAATGAGCAGATTCGTCAAAAAAAAAAGTAGACCAGAAAAAATAGTCCCAGACATATATTACACAAAAGTCTCTTCCAATCAGAAACCCCTCATCCGTTGTAATCTTTATAATGCTGATTTCCATGCCAGCTTTTTGCAATAAAAAAAAAGATAGGCTATTTTTATTTTCTTCCCCCTTAGTTCCGTGAGTAAAAGGGAAGGTTTTGACTCACCCAGGTTTTCTTAATTGCTGGTTCTTTAGCTGTATAGATAACAAAATAATGAGCGTAGACAGGAGGATGCTTGCCTGTTAGTCCGATTTTCTTTGAAGAAAAAAAAAACGGCTCACTTATTCAGCTGAGCTAGCTAGAAATCCTAGTTCCATCCGAGCTGCTGGAAGACCTTCTTTCACAGACAATTCTAATGAATTCCAGTCTCCAACAAACACAACAAAGCTGTGTGGGAAATCTCACGTTTCTTCCTTATCCGGAAGAAATTATCCCCAGTCAAAAAAAACCCTTCTGACTGGATTTAAAACTGAAAAAGTTTCATCCAAGACGGGAGCCCGTCTCAGAGGCAGCACAGGCGGAGGGATCCTCCTGGGAAGTCAATATAGGAATCAAATTGATTATATAATTGGAAGCAGAAGATGGAGAAGTTCCATACTTTCTGCAAAAACAAGACCAGGAGCAGACTCCAGTACAGATCATGAACTGGTCGTATCGAAAATCAGAGTAAAGCTAAAGAAGAAGAACAAAGCAATCATAACGCCAAAATACAATCTAAATAACATCCCAGAAGAATACAAAGATCAAATAAGGAACAGATTTGAGGCTTTAAACTTAGCTGACAGAGAACCAGAAGAACTATGGAATGAAGTCAGAGACATTATCAGGGAAGAATGCAAGAAGACAATATATCTCGTTAAAAAGAGAGAAAGACCTCAATGGATGACTGAAGAAACTCTTAAAATAGTTAAAGTGAGAAGGAAAGCAAAAGCAAATAGAAACAAGGTCAGAACCCTAAATATAACAATACAGCGACTAGTACATAGGGACAAATTACTATTACAATAGTTACTGTATAGAAATAGAAGAGGACAACAAAAAGGGTAGAACAAGAGCCCTGTTCCAAAAGATTAGAGAAATGAAAGGGAAATTTAAACCACGAGTAGGGATGTTGAATAATCAACAGGGGAACACACTGACTGACCGAGATGAAATAAAAGAAGATGGAAGCAATACACTGAAGAAGTCTATAAAAGAGATGACAGGATGACAGATTCATTCCATATGATGAAGAACCAGAAATTTTAGAATGTGAAGTAAAAGCTGCTCTTAAAATACTTGGAAGAAACAAATCACAAGGCACAGATGACATACCAACAGTGTTGCTACAAGCCACTGAGACTGAATCTGTCCAAAATTTGACAAAAAATTGTCAACAAATATGGAAAATTAAACAATGGCCCACAGACTGGAATATATCCCAATTCCAAAGAAAGGGGATCCCAGGGAATGCAGTAATTATCGAACTATTGCCTTAATATCCCATGCAAGTAAAGTAATGCTCAAGATTGTACAACAAAGGCTCTTACCATATATGGAGCGACAAATGCCAGATGTCCAAAGCTGGATTTAGAAAGGGAAGAGGCACCAGAGATCATATTGCAAACATACGTTGGATAATGGAACGGACCAAGGAATTTCAGAGGAAAATCACCCTGTGCTTTATATATTACAGCAATGACTGTGTAGATCATGAAAAACTATGGAATGCTTTAAAAGAAATGGGGGTACCACAGCATCTGATTGTCCAGATGCGCAACCTATAATTTGGACAAAAGGCTACTGTAAGGACAGAATATGGAGAAACTGAAATGGTGTGAGACAGGGGTGTATTTTATCACCCTATTTGTTTAATCTATATGCAGATCATATCATACTGAAAGCGGGATTGGACCAAGATGAAGGAGGTGTGAAAACTGGAGGGAGAAATATCAATAATTTAAGATATGCAGACGATACCATACTACTAGCAGAACGCAGTAATGATCTGAAATGAATGCTGATGAAAGTTAAAGAGGAAAGCACAAAAGCAGGACTACAGCTGAACATCAAAAAGATTAAAGTAATGTCAACAGAAGATTTATGTAACTTTAAAGTTGACAATGAGGACATTGAACTTGACAGAAGGGAGTAGAAAAAGAGGAAGGCCAAACAAGAGATGGATTGATCCCATAAAGGAAGCCACAGACCCAAACTTACAAGATCAGAATAGGGTGGTTCATGACAGATGCTCTTGGAGGTAACTGACTCATAGGGTCGCCATAAGTCAAAATTGACTTGAAGGCACATAACAACAACAACATGGCTACTGCCAAAGAGTGTAAATGTTGACATTTTGATAAATACTCCACAGCACACTGAATCTAAGATATGATACATATATATAGATATAGATAAAAGGTAAAGGTAAAGGTGTCCCTGCACTTGTAGTGCGAGTCGTTTTCGACTCTTAGGGTGACGTCTTGCGACGTTTACTAGGCAGACCGTATATATGGGGTGGGATTGCCAGTTCCGTCCCCGGCCTTTCTTTACCCCCCAGCATATGCCGGGTACTCATTTTACCGACCACGGATGGATGGAAGGCTGAGTGGACCTCGACCCCTTTTACCGGAGATTCGACTTCCTCCTTTCGTTGGAATCGAACTCCTGCCATGGGCAGAGTTTCGGCTGCATTACCGCCGCTTACCACTCTGCGCCACAGAGGATCTATAGATATAGATAGATGTACATATATCACTAATTGTAGTTAAGAGTGAAAACTCACCAATGCCTAGAACTTCTAACTCAGCAAGCTGAACACAGCCCCCACCAGCATATATGGTAGCCCACCAGAGACTTACTAGATCTCCAGTGTTTGTAGCCTGCCTTGGATTGTGAAGAGGGGGGAAATATGATGTAGGTTGCCAAGCACCTGTCAAGCCACAATACATGTCTGGTGAGCTGCATTCAGCTTGGTGGGTCACAAATTGAGAGCTCCTGAAAGCAGCGTAATGCCATGAGAACAGATAAGTGAAGTACAACAGCAGACACAGCAGTCAGCAAGCTGCTGCATTCTCAAGGACGAATAAAAGAGACAAGCAGATTATTGGTTTCCTTTTATTTCTGGGATTTGTGTGTGTGTCCATCCGATGAGGAAACTCTCTACACCAGTTGGGGGCGGGCCCCTGATGGGTATACAAGGGCCAAATGGCCAAGAGGGGGAAAGTAAACTGGAAGGTGGTGACACAGGGGCATTTCTTTCTAGCGGCGGCAATGGAAAAGACAGAGTGACTGAAAGACCGACCAAGCTGCAAGAGTCTGATGGGAGCCCTACATCCAAGGGGGACCAGCCTGCACTCCCTGAGGGCAGTGCTGCCAAAACGACACCAGTTTGGCCAACTTGCCCACCTTGGCCTCTCTGTGGATGAGGTGGTGGTCTTTGTGGACACTGTAAATTCCACTGACTTTGAATAAAAGGGAGGCCAGAATGCAGCCATGGTTCATTTCTCCTCCATGGGTTGGTTGAATTTCAATCTGACTAGCAGCTCTATGGAGGGACAGTCAGCTCATACCTTGGAGGCTATTCTTGTAAGCAGTACAAGTCAACAGTGTGATGCAGTTGGAGGTCCAAGGGCTCCAGTGGATCCCCAGGAGCTTCCTGTCTGGCCTTGAGGCTTCAGCATGGCCCCCATCCCAAAGATTCCCCTGTCACCTCTCAGTTTCCTCTCCCACGTGGTGCAAAGAGCTGCCTCATCTCTTTCTCTCCAGGCCAAACAGTAATGCCTTGAGCCAAGCTCTGTTTGCAGGGAGGTTAGATAACACTGCATGCAAGCAAGTGTTGCCCCCTCACTTTTCTTATCGCACAGCAAGTTTGTTGCACAAGACCTCCCAATCAACTATAATGGCACAATCTGAATTTGCCAGAATGTGATGAAATTCTTGGGTTCCTGAATGCTCTGAACGATTTTCGGCTGGCATAGCTGGTGCACCTGTCGAGGCTCTTGTGTCAATGTGGTGAGATGCGTAGGGCTATTGACACAATCACTTCTGAGTGCCTTTGCCATTGCTGTGGAGCATATAGGTTGTTTTTTTATTGTTTTTATAGATGTATTTTAAACTGTTGTAATCCACCCTGATTTACAAGATCTGAGCAGGGTGGTTCATGACAGATGCTCTTGGAGGTCGCTGATTCATAAGGTCGCCATAAGTCGTAATCGACTTGAAGGCACATAACAACAACAACAATCCACCCTGGGACCCTAGGGTGAAGGGTGGGTACTACTACTACTACTACTACTACTACTACTACTACTACTACTACTAATAATAATAATAATAATAATAATAACAACAACAACCCACCCCAAAATAGCAACAGTCTGGAAGCCCCCTTGGGTGGCTTTAAAAGAGGATCAGACAAATTCATGGAGGATCAATGGTGATGTTCTACCTCCACTGTCAGAGGCAGTATGCTTCTTGAATACCAGATGCTGGAAACTGCAGGAAGGGAGAGTGCTGTTGTCCTCTATTCCAGCTTCTGGGTTTTCCATAGGCACCTGGTTGACCACAGTGAGAACAGGGTGCTGGATTAGATGGGCCATTATGTAGTGTAATGATGCCAAATGGCAGCCTTTCTGGTAATGAATCTGGTGCTGAAGATTTTCCAGGGTTTGGGAGACTGAAAGCTAAAATCCCACATACTAGATTATTGCTGTATTTTCCCAGTGATGTTGAGTCCTCACAAATCCATGGAATCTGCAGGTGGCAAGTTCCGGTAAATATCCAATGTAAATATACAATGAAATATCCATTGTATCTCTGATTTAATCTATTTGTTTCTGCTGAATTGTCTCAATCTTATTAAAGAGGCCTCCCTGCAGTCCTTCCTGTTTATTTTTTTCCCACTGGAAATCTGTTTTCTGTTATTTATCCTGGCCACATAAGAACATGCTTAAATTAGAGTCCCATGCTGTCCTATTTTGTATGCATTTATTATTATTATTATTATTATTATTATTAAATTTATACCCCGCCTTATGGCCAAAAGGCCCTCAAGGCGGCTTACAAAAAAAAGAATATAACAATACATCAATAGAACATAATACATCAATAAAATAATACAGCCCTCTGAGTCTGTGTGTTTGTGCAGAACATGATGAAACTGGCAAGATGGTCTCTTTCTTACGAATGCACAGAATTGAGGGTTCTTACCTTCTTCCCTTTGCCCATTGGCTATTCAGAGTCAGACATTGTGTTCACCTAAGTTTACAGAGTCCCCAACAACAGTTTTCTGAACAGGCAGGCTAATGGTCAGAGTACCCACCCAAGACTTCTTGGGGCTTGGGAGATAAAATAACTGGGAGTTCAACAGCAGAGTATCTTTATAATATTTATTTCTTAAACATCTTCACACTCCTTAAACATTTTACACGAGTGCATATAGTTGACTTTAGCCAATAAGTCAGAATCAAACAAGTAACATTGCAATATATCTTAAGGCTATCATCCAGTTCTTATCCAGAAAATAAATGAACATTATCTGGCCTCAGCATGTTGGCAGCAGTTGTTCTCTTCAGCCAAGTCCAAAGAACTGGCTATTGGCAGCAGCAAGTACATTGGACCAGTCTGAAAGACTGGTAGTTACTGTCTAAACTTTTCCTCCCTTCATTGAAGTGTTCAAGAATATACCCTATGTCACAACTCAGACTGTTATCTGACAGGTGGCTGCATGAGGTCACAGCTCAGATTGAAATGCATCAGTTTAGTGACCTTGCAGGTGTTTCAGAGAGGACATTCCATTCCCATATCAGTTCCAAATGTCCTTATCTGTTGTTTACTACCAATTTGGCAGGCTGCCTGGAACATTAACTGCTGCAACATTCCGTTTCCTGTGTCTCCATATAAGGCTTTTCTTCTCAGATAGTTCCTCTCAGACAGTGTTTTTGTTTGGATTTTAAATGAAATAGGAACAGTTTGTAGTCTTATTTCTTAGCAAAGTATATACGCAGCAGCAGAATTGAGAATAAGCAGTCCCACCTCATGCACACTAGTTAAATAAAGAAGAGATATAGTCTTCTTAGGTAAAAAGTATGAAGAATGTTTACTCATGACCTTTCATATGTTCAGGAAACATAGGCTCTAGTTTACATAGAAAAAGTAGAAGTCCATGGTAATGGTCACCTTGGAAGAGAAGCATGTGTGTGCTTCTCACTCCCTCAAGCTTAATGGAGAATATGCAAACAGATCAATAATCCCTTAACAAAGGAAAAAGGAAGAGAAGCAGGTAACCCCACCCTTTAGGAAGTTACATCATGGTCAACAAGCATAGAGATGTCCTCCAATTCTAGCTAGAGGGGACATCTCCCTATCAAAGGGGGCAGCATGCAAGCTTGCTTAAACCCAATAGTTTTAACACCAGACTTCATACTAATGATTATACCAGATACTGTACATAATAGTAGTGATACATTGATACATAATACATAATAGTATTTATTTTGCTAATGAAGGCTCTTGGGGGGGGGTAAAATACATAAGAAATGGGAGGAGCCCATGACAGTGGCAAACTGATCAGTCAAATAATATAGGAGAATGACTCTCCCAACTCTCCAAAATTATAGAATCATAGAATAGTTGAGTTGGAAGGGGCCTATAAGGCTATCAAGTCCAACCACTGCTCAATGCAGGAATCCAAATCAAATCAAATGGTGGAGGAGTGTTTCTCTTCAGCAACTTAAAGAGCTATAGTGTGAGTAGAGGTGGCTACTGCAGCCTGGGACTTCCTGAGGTATGGTGCACTTACATAGTTCTATAAATCCAGTCTGTGGTGGTAAGGTCTGGTGCCATACTCTGAGATCCCTTGAGATGTGGCACTCCCGCCTCATCAGGTTTTGTTCCCATGGAACCCAGAAGGCAAGAGGATCCTGAAGAGGCTGAGTCCACATCACAATTGGTCTTAGGACCCAAAAATAAGACTATCCTCACAACTGGCCAGTATTTCCTTGGGCTGTCTGAAAGGAAACATGCTGGTTGTCACCCAGGAAGTGTATGGCCCATGTCAGTGGGTCACCAGTTGTTGCGTATGCTTAGAAAGGGCTGCTGAACAGGCAGTAAGAGCAAGGAGAAGGAGAGGAAACAAAGCCATTGAGTTATAAGGGTCCATAGTGGGCCTCCTGCAGGAGTGTGGGCCATAGCAGTTGCCTGACAATGCCAGTCACTGACTCCACCCCTCATTGGGGTAGCCCATTATGCATTCCCAACAAAAGATGATTTGCATCACCAAAAAAGACAACAAAAGAGGATACCAATTTGCATATGGTTGAGATGCAACTGGACTTGGACCAGATACCCCTTCTAATAGAGGACACCTTCAAACAGAGGCCTGTCCTCTTACAGCCCCACCCTACTGAAGGTGGGTCATTTTCATCGCCGTCTGGATCTCTATTGGATTTGAAATTGTTTTTATGTGTGACATTGTTTTAATTGTTTTTATATATGAAAGTGATATAATTGTTGATGTTTTTATTGTTAAATTGCTTCAAGATGCTTTATAAGAAGTGATACATATCTGGAAAGAATACAAACATATAACTCTGCTATACCACTACATCAGGTGCAACTGGATCATTCATTTTTGGAAAGGGCTTTAGCTCAGGAGTAAAGCATTTGCTTTGCATGCAGAAGGTCCCAAGTTCAATCCCAGGCATCTTTAGGTAGGGCTGGGAGAGATCTCTGTCTGGAGAGCCGCTGCCAGTCAGTGTAGACAATACTGAGCTAGATGGACCAATGGTCTCTCAGCATTATACATTCCTAATTGATCTGAATGAGAGAGAAAGCAGAGTAATCTTCCCTCAGAGGAGGCACACCCAGAACAGTGTCTCATAGGGGATGGCTCCTCTGAAGGCAATCAAGCTGTTCTCAGCCTTAGGCATTCCAGAAGTAAACATGTTGAGCAGGGCTGGCGTCAGCATGTGGCATTCTCATGCAGCTGCCCTGCCCTCACACACACCAGGAAGCTTGGAGATGCCATTTTAATTTCCCACAGTGCTCCTGATGTAGGGTCATTGTGGGAAACATAAGTGGTACCTCCAGGCCATGCAGCACTGATCACACTGTCCACAGCTGTTGCCATCAGGTAAGCCAGTAGGGCTCACTGACTTAGGAGAAATACCCACCAGAGGGCACTTTCCCAAGAGCCCCCTCAATCCTGGTATGAAAATGAGAGGTACCTTCAGTTTTCATTTAGAAGCTTAGGAGACACTGCTTTGGACCACCTGAATGGTGTTTTCCTTATGTCAGTGCTAAGGATATGAATTTCATTTCCATATAAACCCTGTTTTTGTGGCTGGCTCTCTAACAAGATAGGGCTTCATCCGGGACAAATGGTGCTGTGGCACTGGTGCGGCTGTCGATGCAGCTACAGCTACCTACAGAAACGTCTTCCAAGACCTTTCAGGTGGAAGTACTGTTTTGGCTCGGATCTTTCAGGCAGTCAAGGTTCATTTTGCCTTCTGCCTGCAAATAAGTCCTCTTGCAATGCTGGCCTTCACAACAGGAGCATCAAGTTTTCATAGATTCTATAAACTCTTACTGAAAATGGATATGGAGGAAGAACAAGTAAAAGAGTGTATGGTAAAGTGGGCAAAAAAATTTGGTTATAACATACAAATGGATCAATGGGAAAATATGTGGAAAAAAGGCTTGAAATTTACACTATGCTATAATCTTAAAGAAAATTTTTATAAAATGATGTACCGTTGGTACATGACTCCAGAAAAGTTGTCAAAAATGTATAGTAATGTTTCTAATGTTTGTTGGAAATGTAAACAAGAAGGATCATTTTATCATATGTGGTGGCTGTGTAAAAAGGCAAAATCATTTTGGGCACAGATAGGTAGGAAGATGCAAAAAATTCTAAAGATAAACATTCAGTCAAAACCAGAATTTTTTTTATTGGGTTTTATGGATAAACAAATAGAAAAGAAATATGGAAGAATAATATTATATATGATTACGGCAGCAAGATTATTATATGCACAAAAGTGGAAAATGGAATCAACACCAACAATGGAAGAATGGCTATTGAAATTAATGGACTTAGTAGAAATGGATAAATTGACATGTCTACTTAGAGAAAAATCGACAGATACATTTCTTAAGGAATGGAAGCCTCTCTTAGACTTTTTGTTGAAAGATCAAAATAAAATGATGATACTGGGATTTGACGATTAACTAAGACAGCCTATGGAGAAAAGGGACTCTGTATGTACACATTAAGGGACAGGTTTGATGTATATTATATACTTATAGCTGATCTGCGACAAATCGGAAGTCAACTATTTTATTTTTATTTTTTGTTGTTGTATGTTTTTTTGACTTTGTTTTGTTTGTTTTTTTGAAAAATTTGAACAAAAATTATTAAAAAAAAAAGTTTTCATAGATTCTTTTTTCTCCTTTCGGAATCATCAAATTGCTGAGGCTTCAAAGCCAGCAATCGATTCAATTGCAGGTCAGACCTCTGATCCTTCTTCTCTTGCTAAAGCTTTTCACAGACAATAATCAATTCACCGCACTGGATTAACATGGAGCTTAAACTCCATCATAGATAAGTTGGAGCCCTTATCTCCTGAGAACTGGACTATAATGTGGTGTCCTTTGGGAGAAAATCAGATCCATTGCTTCACCATTCTCCTTTGGGATCTGAAGGGTTCATGGAAGCTTTGGGTTCAATGTAAAGTGAATTCCATCCCTTTGTACAGAAGGCAGGAACCAAACTTGTACATATTTCGGTGCCTGCTAAAAATCTTTTTTACCCAAGCCTTTCCTGATCAAGCCTTAACTATGTTTGTAATTATATCTCTTCCTGCCTTGTTTCCAGCATCATCCATCTGTATATCAGGATCCATAATCTGTATTTTAACCTATTTTGTATCCTGTATTTTGTGCACTGATATTGTGCATTGATTTTACTGTATGCCACTGGTATACATCAGCCTGAAGTGGACTATAAAGAAATAAATGGTCTTTGTATCTCTCAGCCACATTCAAAGGCCTGAGCAAAAAGGAGTGATGAAAACTCATTGATAAAACGCATTCAAAAACAGGGCCAGACACACCTCAGAGAGAAGGGACTTCCACAAGCTGGGGGCCACTGTCAAAAAGGCCCATTCATGCACTACCACATCACAAACCCCGGAGGACAACAATAGCACCAGGAAGACCTCCTGTACTGATCTTAACAACAAGGCAGGTCTGCATGGAAGGAGGCACTCCTTCAGGTATTTGGAGCCCAAGGCATTCAAGGCTTTGTATGTCAAGCTAAGTATCTTCAATTGCTGATGACACCCAGCTCTGTTTTTCAGTTCCATTGGAGAGCTGGACCATTGCCAGGGAGGCAGTAACAGCTGGAAGTGGGCCAACAAATTGAAACTGAATCCAGACAAGAGATGGAAGTGCTATGGAACATGCGTATGTAGAAACCTCTGGCTTTGGGGTGGCTGGAATGCAGCCTACCAAACAAAAGTAAGAGCCGCATCTTTACTCTGCCAGCTTTTGTCTCTAGCCCTACCCACCACCAGCACATGATCCCCAGAAGGTTTTCGATGAGGGCCATGGTCCTCAGGCTGAAAACGGTTTTCCACCCCTGCCTGAGTGGGGTTACTTAATGGCAGACATCAGCAGCAGCAGTGGCAGCACTCCAAATACTTTGAGTAATGCCAAGCACTTGGATCTCGCCACCATTTAAATTTCCCACAGTGTCACTAAGGTAGTATTGCTCCTAATGCCTGGCTATTTATTTTATTTTATTTTAAAAGGTGGGGGGGCTAGGACATGTATCAGTGGTGAGCCCAGAAGGGTTTCTGGAGCCCCAGCACCTGCCTAAGGATGTTGGGTGCTGCCTGCTAGTTCCATAAACCCAATGAAATTTATAATTGTTTTTTTCCCCCTTGAAGCATAGCCCCCCCCCATTGGGCAAAAGGTCCACGACGGCAATTTCAACTATAATTTGTCAAAATAACATTGAGGGTGAGGGTGATTGCGAGGGGGGGGAGATATCAGCTATTCAAAGAAAAAAGTCAACAAAGTGGTTGGGTGGGTGCAAGCCCCTTGCTAGGCCTGACCACCCAGCACTTAACAGTTCTTTCGTCCTAGACCACAATAGGATTGGACTTAAAACCTTCCACACATTGGCAAGATGTTCTGATAATCATGGGGGACTGGAATGCAAAAGTAGAGAAGAAATAGAAATTGTGGGGAGATGGGGCTTAGGAGATAGAAATGAAGCAGGAGAAAGACTTACCGAATTCTGTGAAGCCAATAATTTGTTTCTTGCAAACACATATCTTGAGCAACCCAAAAGATGACTGTACACGTGGACATCACCAAATGGTCAATAGAGGAATCAAATTGATTATATAATTGGTAGCAGAAGATGGAGAAGTTCCATACTTTCTGCAAAAACAGGACCTGGAGCAGACTGCAGTACAGATCATGAACGGGTAATATCAAAAAACAGAGTAAAGGTAAGGAAGAACAACAAAGCAGTCATAATGCCAAAATACAATTTAAATAACATCTCAGAAGAATATAAAGAGCAGATTTGAGGCTTTAACCTCAAAGGAAGAATGCAAAAAGACAATACCTCTAGTTAAAAAGAGAGAAAGAGCTCAATGGATGACTGACAAAACTCTTAAAATGGTTAAAGAAAGAAAGAAAGAAAGCAAACGCAAAAGGAGACAGAAACACGGTCAGAACCCTAAAAGCGATAATATAGCGACTAATATGCAGGGACAAAGAGAACTATTACAATAGTTATTGTAAAGAAATAGAAGAGGACAACAAAAAAGGTAAAACAAGAGTGCTATTCCAAAAGATTAGAGAAATCAAAGGGAAATTCAAACCAAGAGTAGGGATGTTGAATAATCAATAGGAGAATACACTGACTGATTGAGGTGAAATAAAAGGCAGATGGAAGCAATACACTGAAGAACTCTATAAAAGAGATGCCAGGATGACGGATTCATTCACGGAGGAACCGTATGATGAAGAACCAGAAATTTTAGAATGTGAGGTGAAAGCTGCTCTTAAAATACTTGGAAGAAACAAATCACCAGGAACAGATGGCATACCAATAGAGTTGCTACAAGCTACTGAGACTGAATCTGTCCAAATTTTGACATAAATTTGTCAACAAATACGGAAAATAAAACAACGGCCCACAGACTGGAAGCATTCAATATAAATCCCAATTCCAAAGAAAGGGGATCCCAAGGAATGCAGTAATTATTGAACTACTGCCTTAATAACTTATGCAAGTAAAGTAATGCTCAAGATTGTACAATAAAGGCTCTTACCATATATGGAGTGAGAAATGCCAGATGTCCAAGCTGGATTTAGAAAGGGAGGAGGTACCAAAGATCATATCACAAACATACATGGGATAATGGAACAGACCAAGGAATTTCAGAAGAAAATCACCCTGTACTTTATAGATTACAGCAAAGCCTTTGATTGTGTAGATCATAAAAAACTATGGAATGCTTTAAAAGAAATAGGGGTGCCACAGCATCTGATTGTCCTGATGTGCAACCTATACTCTGGACAAGAGGCTACTGTAAAGACAGAATACGGAGAAACTGATTGGTTCCCAATTGGAAAGGATGTGAGACAGGGGTGTATTTTATCACCCTGTTTGTTTAATCTATATACAGAACATATCATATGGAAAATGGGATTGGACCAAGATGAAGGACATGTGAAAACTGGAGGGAGAAATATCAATAATTTAAGATATGCAGACAATACCATACTCCTAGCGGATACCAGTAATGATTTGAAACAAATGTTGAAAGTTAAAGAGTAAAACACAAAAGCAGAACTACAGCTGAACGTTAATAAGACTAAGTAATGACAACAGAAGATTTATATAACTTTAAAGTTGACAATGAGGACATTGTCAAGGATTATCAATACCTTGGCAGTCATTAACCAAAATGGAGACAATAGTCAAGAAATTAGAAGAAGGCTAGGACTGGGGAGGGCAGATATGAGAGAAAAGGTTCTCAAATGCAAAGATGTATCACCGAACACCAAAGTCAGGATCATTCAGACCATGGTATTCCTGATCTCTATGTATGGATGTGAAAGTTGGACAGTGAAAAAAGTGGATAAGAGAAAATTCAACTCGTTTGAAATGTGGTGTTGGAGGAGAGCTTTGCGCATACTATGGACTGCGAAAAAGACAAATAATTGGGTGTTAGAACAAATTAAACCAGGACTGTCACTAGAAGCTAAAATGACAAAACTGAGGTTATCATACTTTGGACACATAATGAGAAGACATGATTCACTAGAAAAGACAATAATGCTGGGGAAAACAGAAGGGAGTAGAAAAAGAGGACAACCAAACAAGAGATGGATTGATTCCATAAAGGAAGCCACAGACCAGAGCTTATAAGATCTGAACAGGGTGGTTTATAACAGATGCTATTGGCTGTCCCTGATTTGAGCCCGTCTCAAAAGCAGGCACAGGCTAAGTCACCCTTCCCGGAAGTCGGAAAAGTTACTTTTTTGATCTACAACTCCCATCAGCCCAATCCAGTGGCCATGCTGGCTGGGGCTGATGGGAGTTGTAGTTCAAAAAAGTAACTTTTCCAAGCTCTGGTGAAGGCATATAACAACAACAACAACAGATTGGCAAATACCTATGTTAATTAATGTAAATAAAGCTCTTTGAAAGTACTGCTCCCTCCCCCCCCCGCAAATGTCTGGAAAGCCAGCAACAACTTTGTAATGCTTAAGAGAGAGAAATCTCACACTTCGACCATACATTTTAAGTTAACAAATGGTTAAAGGGACTTGTTTGCCTAATGAATCACATCCTTTCCCCTTGCAATCTTAACAGCATCACTAATTAAGGGAGCTTTGCATTCAGAGAAAGAGGCCACACAAAAGTAACTGTCAGGAATGCTCACCCTCTGATCTATCAGCATCCTTTCTTGATGGAGAATTTTACTTTACTCATTTGAGAAGCAGCAAAGAAGCCAAAGATAAATTTGAGGGAACTTTGCCAAGGCACCAGCTGCTGTATACAACTAAACACAAAGTAACTTCATTACTACTTTTGCCCTGGGAATTTGTACAAAATTAGACAAATCGCTCAATTGTGTTGACGCTGGATTCATGCATTTCAAGGCAGAAGGGTGCATTAATCGCTCTAGTCCTCATGCTTTGAATTTGAGTTAAAAGCTAAACCAATCAGTGTCTCTGGAGAACGGATGATAGCCAACGAAGATAGCCACATTAAATCAGCAAGCCACAGTTGGAAGAGATTATGAAACAGGCTAACTGTAAAAGAGGCTGTAAAGGTGCTAATACGTTGGCATGGAGTTCATTCTTGTGAGCCAGTCACTGAACTTGCATCCATGTGGGACTCACTGATGTTACTGGTGATTTATTTCATGAGAAGAGAATTGAACCGCCATGCGTGCCTTCCTATCAGGATCCGTATCCTGCGGATGCATAGCCCAGATTTCTGTATTCATTGCCAGTTCTGTAATTGGCAGCAACTCAGCCTTTGGCTTTGTGCTGAGAAGATGCATATCAGAGCAATCCTTGCATAACAAAATCTACAGGGACAGTGAGATAAAACTTCCACTGCCTCTGGAAAATATACAACCATATGCTCCTCTTTTTAGAAGTTGGTTGTTGGCGGAGTTTCATTTCAGGATGCTACAAAGCCCCCAGTATATTGAAAACAGAGCAGGGGTGCCATTTCATATTTTAGCAGTGGCACTGAGGGATCTACAGGAAGGTAGATTGCAAAAAAAAACACCCACATTAAAAGCATTTGTCGTGGTAGGCTTTTTTTTTTTACATTATGTAAGCACATCCTAATATAACAATGGGAGAGGGCTATTGCCTTCGTGTCCTGTTTATGGGCTACCAGAGACAACTGGTTGGTCTCTGTGGGAGACAGGATGCTGGACTAGATGGACCATTGGTCTGATCCAGGAGGGATCTCTGTATATTCAGGGTTATCAACACAAGCAAATGGTTACATAATTGCTTATAACAGAACAAGTGAGTTGGGCAGAATTATAGAGCATAGCAACATAGGGAGCTGCCTTATACCAAGTCAGACTATTTGGTCCATCTAGCTCAGTGGTGTCGATACTGACCGGCAGTGGCTCGCTAGGGTTTCAGGCAGGTCAGCCCCACCTGGAGACACCAGGAACGAACCTGGGATCTCTTGCATACAAGACTGATGTTCTACTACAGAGCTCCGGTCCTTCCCCAATAGAGATCCCAGAGGAATCATCACATATGGGTTTAAACAACAAGATGGTGAGATGTCCCCGCTAAATGGCACCCCTCAAATAGAAGATTACCAAAAAAATACCATGACATGATCCATATCCTGACTGTAATCCTTTGTATCCAGGCAGTGAATTCTGAATTCTGCCTCACTCAGCATACCTGAAATATCTATCACATTGAATTTTTTCTAAATATATGACCTTGAGTTGCAACAGAGGCAACTCAACAATCTTTAATTGTTCAATCCTTGCCCTCATTATGGACTCACTGGATCCTTCCATTAACCCCTTGAACATGTAAACAAAGCAACAATTTCACTGAGTTAATGGAGCATCACCGCTAGATAACATGGCTGCGTCAACAAGTCATTTTCTGTGAATGGGAGTGCAGACTTGGACCCTTCACTTTCCCCTTCTTATTTAGAGGCTGAACACAACCTTTCTTCTTAGAAGGGCCATAAAGCAGTTGTTTCATCTTCTGTACAGATGTATGAATGACACTCTGAAAATAAAAGTGCAGCTGATGATTATTTAAGTGTCGCTGTGTAAACTGGGAGCAGGACCTAAAATCATTAGCACCAGAAAAAAACAGCTGTTAAAAGCTGATCTCTGTTTGCTAATGACCAGCCTCAAGTCACAGCAGAGGAGGAGGAGGTGGCGGCAGCAAAGCTGCTTTCCTTTCAAAATATCACTATTTCCTTTCATTTATCAGTATTTCCTTTCAAAATATCGATATTAATATCAATTGGGGTGCAGTGTTCCAGTAAAAGCAGTAAAAGCAAAGAATGAACTTGAATCGATACTACCTGTCTGGTCTATGGAATGCTTTTAAAGTGGCACCAGCTAACGGATCCCATCCCTACACTTAATATTGTCAGGAATACACGGAGTATAGGCACACCCATATATTTTATCTGAAGTGGACCATATGTGTGTCTCCAGTGCTGGCCATTCCTCCTTATCAATAGTTACTGTTGGAATGCTGTAAGGGCACTACAGATCCTTTGTATCCATGGTGGTGGGTGCTTACTGGAATTGGTAGGGCAGAAGACAGGAAGCCAGAGCCAATGAGAGGCAGTGCTAACTAAGTCTACTTGTGTCCCCACCCTTCTTCTTGCTCACTTCCACAAGGACAACACTGAGGAGGAGGTTGCAGAAAAGCCACTGGTTGTTACCCCTGGACTGGTTGCAAGTATGAAGGCAGACTGATAGGCTTGGATGAATCAGAGCAGAGTTTGGTGAGGCAATGCCTCATTTGCCCTAATGGCAGAGCTTGGAAAAGTTACTTTTTTGAACTACAACTCCCATCAGCCCAATCCAGTGGCCATGCTGGCTGGGGCTGATGGGAGTTGTAGTTCGAAAAAGTAACTTTTCCAAGCTCTGCCTAATGGACAAGCCCCCTCTGCTTCACATTATCAATATTTAAGGTGTGACACAGTGACAAATTCAGTAAGTTCTTCAAATTTAAGAGTTGGCACAAAAGATCAGAGGTAGGAAAAGTTACTTTTTGGAACTACAACTCCCATCAGCCCCAGCCAGCATGGGGACTGGATCTCCCCATGGTGAGTGATCTCTGTCATGGAGGCAAGGTGCTTACTGAGAGACTGTTGGCATCATAATGGCAGTCTCCACACCTCTGCAAATAGGCCCTAGGAATTTCTGGCAAAAGCATGGAGATTCTCAGTACAATGAAGAGCCCCACAATAAGCATGCCTAAGTGTTACAGCTGGCGGGGCAGGGATAATGTGCCACGGAGAGACAATTTCAGGCCACATTCAGGCCTTAAACATGCCCTCATTTCATTGGATGCCAGGTCTAGACACCGAGGCTCCCTTCCATTCTGAACAGAGGAGACGTATAAAAAGCTTTTCTCTTTGAGCAAGCACAGTAGTGGCTCATGTAGGTACCTTTTTTCCATTGAGGCCATGGGGAAGGGGCATACTTGTACCATTTTATCTTATTGAGAGATGGAGTAGAGATCTGCCACAAATGAACATTGAGATGGAGGCATTTCCAAAGAAGATCTAGGGCCTACTGCTCACTGATTAATGTTAGGCCTGCTCGAGAAATAGGATGAGGTAGGCAAAATATGGTCTACGGCAGGTGTAGCCAGCTTGTTGCCCTCCAGATGATTGATTGATTGATTTTATTTACAGTCATAGACCAAACTGAACATATACAAATACACAAATGCACAACAATACTTAAAAGAAGCATTAAAGCTATACAGTAAGAGCCCCTGTGAGAACAGGATGCTGGACTAGATGGGCCACTGGCCTGATCCAGCAGGCTCTTCTTTTGTTCTTATTTATTATTTATTTATTTTGTTAAATTTTTATACCGCCCCACTAGCATTAGCTCTCTGGGCAGTGAACAACAAGAATACAATAAGAACTGTCAGTAAACCAAGACATGGACAGTTTGGTAGTTGGGTTTGTTGACTTTTAGGGTTTTCCCCTGTCCTTCATTCTCCTTTTGTGGCTGTATGTAGTGTGGTGGTTATGGTTTCAGACTGTTGAGGTGCTTTGCCCCAAAAATAGGCTGTCTGAACTCCACACTTCTGACTCCGTGTGTACCTCCAGTGGGGAATCTTATGTTCTTATGTTCTTATCTCACAAGAGTGACTATGTTTAATGCTTCTTTTAAGTATTGTTGTGCATTTGTGTATTTGTATATGTTCAGTTTGGTCTATGACCGTAAAAATCAATCAGATGGCATGGCCAGTGGTCAGGGAGGATGGGATTTGTAGTGGAGGTCACTAAATTGGCTATCTCTGGTCTACGGATACCACTGGATCACCCCAAACCTGCACCTCACATACTTGCTAGCCTGTATGATAAAGCACTGTTGTTGCCAAGCCCTTGCTTTGCCAGAGGCCTCAGAACATGCACAGCGTCACCTGGTTATGTTAGTTTCTTTGCACTAGGGATGGGGTTCGCTCTTTGGTTCCTGTCCATGTTTTGGTTTTCGCAACTGACTTGTGGTGCTGATCCGCAACATTTTCCCCCTGATTTTTTTTCTACTTCTGATCTGCTTGTTACAGCTAACGAAATTGCTAATGCCGTTGGCGATCTTTCTACTAAGGGTCTCTTGGGTTTTCTATTTAAATTTAAATTAGGCAGATCATCGCCTGTCAATTCTGCCTCTTGCCTCAGGTTACTGCGGTGCTGAGCAAAGATGTTAATGGTGATTGTTATCACCTCATTGAGACAGAACTTCAAAGGAATACACATTGCAGCACTTCAGAGCAAAGCGGTTTACATTAATGACGATGTCAAATTAGTTGCGAATTTGTTTTTTTTAAAAAAGTCTGTGTTGCTGACAGTCGCAAGCATTAGTCAAACCTGATCCAAAGACATACAGAATTTACAGATTCTGACAGAATCCGGTAACAAATCCGAAAATGCTGAAATTTGCCCCCATTGCTACTTTGCACATGCCTGGAATATACTGTGGAATATGTATACACATATCCATCTTGCATTTAGGAACTTGACACTATCAGGCAGTAGGATCCATGATGAAAGTGGGTCAAGGGCAATATTATCCTGGACTGCAGTGGCATATGATTTCAGAAAACAAAAACCACTATCAACAGCAAAATCAAATACACAGAGATATTACTGAAAACAAATGCACCACCTTTACATCTGTCTGATTTTTAAAATTGTCTTTCTAGTTATTTCCCTCTCATAGCGATAGTAATTCATAGATGAAAAAGACTTTACAGAAGGTTTATTTCATTCAAGGACTATATTAGCAAAAGTCTATTAGACAAACATGTATTTATTTGTGTCATTGGGTGGGCTCTAACCCCCCTATTTGGCACCGCAAGTTGCTCATTTTAGCAATCAGCTCTGCTTTCAAAGTTAATTATGGAAGCAAAATGCCACTGTAATTAGATTTAACTTGAGTCAATGGGGTGGTGGGCAGATTAAATGAGGAAACAAAGCTTTCTCAGTGGGGGGGGTGATCTAGAAATGAAGGCACCCCTGAGAAAAGCATGATGGTGCCTTCTCTATGGATCTGAAAATATATACCAGCTGCAATCCTAGGTCATTCGAAAGCACGGTATTTGAAAAAGGGCAAATTCAGGAGAATGCACTGTCCTGTTCAATATTCGGTGAACAAATGTTCAATGACATGTATTAAGCCTTCTAATCCTCAGGAACCATAAAGAATGTAAATATTTGAGAGTGCTTAGAAATGCTATAGGAATAATACTTGGGGAATATATAACCAGCTGCCTGTGATTAGGAGTCATAAATATCTGACTGTTATGGCTGAGCACCCAATCTATGGATCAGAAAGTTATGACCTTTAGACGTTTTATTTTCCTTGCCAGACTTAGCAAAATTGACCAACACACTGAGCATAATCATATTTACACATCCCTGGGTATGGTATATTTTAGGTTCCTTCAACCAGATCATCAATTTGTCAGTTTCCAGCAAAGCCATCCTGATTGACACTATCAATGGTTCTAGCCCCTGTGCTCAAGACCAAGATATAATGTCCTAGACAGATGGATGCTTGCATGCATAAATTCACAGATGAAAATTTAAAGAGGCAGTCAAGCTGTTTGAAGAACATATCTTCATTCTTGTATGACATTTCAATATTTCATCATTTATACTCATTCCACAGAGAGAGAAGAGAAATCAAACCACTGCAACTTTCTAGGAAAGAAAATATCCTTTCCTTCCAAGGTGGGATATTTTGATCAGGAGCACTTTTTTATTTATTTTGATTGTGCCATGGGATGACCATAGTGCACTGCGGAAATGCTATTCTTCCTTTTGGACCTCAGTTCCTTGTTGTCAAGGCATACAGTTGACTCAGGTTTGCATCTAAATGGTCATGAGCAAAGAATAACAAACCCTTTATCAACTAAAGAAAAAATGAAATGTGAGCATTTATTTCCTTTGGCAAATATTATTCATACCTTGCAAATTTGGGAGCATTTTCAGATATGAATGACCTTCTCCTCTATGAGTAAGTGTTCATTTCTGCTTGGAACATGAAGCCCCATCCCCTAAAGATGATGCATTTCATTAAAGCTGGCAAACTCCCCCCCACACACACACATATATTAAAATGTGTTTTTTCTATTTATGGATTTTCTGCAAGGACATATTTTTATCAGACATTTTCAGCCAACAAGGCCAACCTGACTTCTTGTGAACCAATATCATATCATACAGAACTCAGATATTTCTCTTCTTTTATGTCAATAGGATCCTCAGGGTCTCTATCAACAACAAACAAATGATTTGACTTTAAATCCATGAGTACCATTTTAGGGCACTTCTACACATTTCTCTTCTCAGAGGTTGCCAATAAATAAATGTACACATGAAATCTAAAGCAGGGGTGGGGAACTTCCAGCCTGCGAGCCAAATTTGGATCACTAGCCCTCCCCATTTAGCCCACCAGGCTTTTTCCTCAAAACCATGCCCATCAGTGATGGTAGATGTGGGGCAGAGAAACAGCTGGATCTCTGCAGAAAGCAGCATAGAACTCCTCAGGAGTTCAGTCTTGCTTGTTTTGGGAGCACTAGCGAGTTCCCCACAGGGAACTCACTGACATTCCAGAACCCTGAAGAAAATAGGGTTGAACTCCCTTCCCATCAGCTGATGGGTGAGTTCTATGCTGCTTTCAGGTTTGGCCATGACATCTCTTGAGTGTCAAGCTCAGCATTACTACCAGTGGGGGTCACTATTTAAATTTCCCACATGATGTCAGGCACACCACAGCATTGTGGGAAATTTTAATTGGTGCCTTATAACTGTCAGCAACTGTCATTAAGTAAGCCCTTAGTGGGGCAGGCAACAATGGGAAGGTGCTTTCATTTTTGCTATCACATAATGAATGAATGAATGGTTTTATTACGGTCACAGACCACATAAGAAAAAAAAAAAAACACACAGCAGGAAGGATTAAAATACTTAAAACTACCAAAATTCTTAAAATCCATGAATAATTCTTTAAAGAGCGGACTGACAACATTTTTTCCTAATTTGCATTGTAGCGAGGAAAAACTTTGCGATATTAGTGGTGACATGAGATGACACATCGCTTAAACATTGACACCTAATTGGCAAGACTGCTCCTAGGCAAAGCAGTTAGCAAAGGGAAAATTAACTTCCTTCTAAATTCGTTATACAACTCGCAAGATAGAAGAACATGTTTTACAGATTCCGTTACGCCAGCATTTTTGCTATCACATAATGTGTGAAATGGCCCTTAATAGACTAGCTGAGCAACTTTTGCATGCTCACAACATGCTTTGATTCCTTTTCAAGGTCTCACTGTTGCAATCATACCAGTTATTCAGTCTGCAGCTGTGGGCAAGACTGTTTATATGCTGATTCCAGAGAAGCACGGCAAAAGAATAAATGTGTGATTGAATACGAAATCCAGTGTCCTGAGAATCCTTCCTTCCTTCCATTTTAAAGCAAGTTTCTAGTGCTCATGGTTGTGAATAGGGGCGTGCACCATATGAGGCCAATCCCCAAGCCAAATTGGTGTGCCTCAGGAATTATTTGTTATAGTACAAAGCGGGCTGTGTTGGCCCCTTCCTCATACGGGGCAAACGGCCCATTTCCAGAGCTTCCCTTACAATCACAGGGCAATTTAGATATAATCAAGCAAGCAGCTAGAGGCTGTAAATTCCACACATCACAGGGAGTATGAGGGGAGGTTGAGTTTTATTGACAGGTATTCCTGCAAATACAGAGAGAAAACTTTCCAATCACAAGTGCTTACAGGGCTAGCTGTCCCTCGCAATTCTCTTCTAGCAGACTAAGAACCCAATAGTTGTTTCCTCTTCCTGTTCATTTTTCACTGTTTATTTGTGGGCTTTTAAAAAATAATTTTATTAATTAGGCAGTGGCAGGTTCCACCACCACCCCATTTATCTAGGGACTAGTGTCTGTGCGTGTGTTAGTGTAGCTATTGTACAGGTGATTTCCCCTAAACTTTACTTCCATTCATTTTCTTTCATTACCCCCCATTAGCTGTTCTGTTATTTAAACATTTAAGTTATTTAAGCATTAACTACTCTGGTTGATGCTACCTACCTGTGACTAGTATTGCAGACTTAATTTTTTAAAACCCTAAATTCTTAACACAATCTCAAAGGAAGGCACAGGAGCATGAGAATAGCCATGACTGAATACTCAGTCTTTTTTTTTAAAACTCTTTTTGGAAAAAGCAAACTTGAAAGGTGGTTCACATGAAATTCCCTGGAGCTACCCACTTTATTTTTGCCAGGGCGAATCCCCTCTGTAGGGCTTACCATGTGCCTAATTTCATGTCCCTGTGTCAAAAAAGAGAATGTTATGTCCATTTTAATTTTAAACATTTTATAATTTAAAGGTGGTCAGCCTAAAAACCCCAGGAGCTACCCATTTGACATTTGGCAGGGGTAATGCCCTCTACCATGTCCCCAATTTCCATGACCCTGTGTCATCAAACAAGAAAGCTATGGCCATTTTGGTTCTATAATGCAAATGACTGGGATTTCTGGAGATTTATAATATCCGTATCATGATGATCCAGATCAGGTTGGAAGGGATCTAAATCTGCCTGGACCAGATTGGACAGGATCTGGATTTACAAATTGGAGCTACAAATCAGATTCGGGGGGGTGCACAGGCCTAGTTGAGAACATATTCTTGGCAAAGATGATTTTTCATATATGCATGTTTGATGGGGGAGAATATTTCACTGAACAGCTCAGTAAATTACGTAAAATTAAAAGACCATTGTGGAAAGCCCAGGGATTGGAGAGCTCCCTACCTTCCAAGGCTCTGGTGCTTCTCAGAACTGCTCCTTGTTGGCTATCTTAGGGACTGCACAACATTCTGAAGCCTTGAAAGCCCCTTTGGGGCCTATGGAGCAAAAGATGAAAACTTGGCAACTCAAAGTGCAGCATGGAGTACATCTGTTCAAGGTTCCAGTCCACTCCAATCTCCCTTGGTTTCCCTCCTCCACCCCCATTAACAGTCAGTCAGTATTATGCGCTAATTGAGCATGCTATGTCCTCACTGGGTAATCTGGGGCCTTCCACTTTAATCTTAATTATATTTTCTTCATTTTGGGGAGGGAGGGAGAGAAACTGCTGCCCAATCTTGGCTACATTAAAGTTTGCTATGCGGCAAAAAAATCTTGCAGGTTAAGAACACACCTACAGCCAACAGATATTTCTATCAAACTTTATAAAGCAGGGAAATTGGGTGGCTATAGTGAATGCACCAGGGGAGCAGGAGAACTGACCTCCTCTCCGAGTTATTGTACTGCTTTACAAATTTGTCAAAATGCAAACACAATTGGGTTGGTCTTTCACAGTTCAATCCACTTCCTGTGTAGCTTGGAAGAATTTGGTAATACGTGGCTCTGATGGGAGAGGGAGGGAGGTGAAAGAGGGGAGGAGGGAGAAGATGGGAGAGGGGAGGGGGAAGAGGGGAGGGAGGGGGACGGGGAGGGTAGGTTTAATAATTTGCATGCTTATTGAGCTCAGTGGGATTTTCTTCCGTGCAATCATGCATAGAATATGTGAAATTAATTGTGGAGGGAGGGTAGAGGGAGGGAGGAGGGAAGGAGGTAATGGAGGGCAAAGGGGAGGAAGGGAAGGGGGAGAGGGAGGAATAGGGGGAGGGAAGGGAGGGTAGAGGATTGAGTGGGTGGGCACTGGGCAGAAACAAATCCCTTTCTTTCCAAAAGGAAAACATTGTTAGCAATAACATTAGTTTGGGGGGTTTCCCCACCTTTTTGTTCTACAGCCGACACATGTAGTCTCCCACCCAAATTTAAACCAAAGCTAACCCTTATTAGCCAAGCCAAAAAGCTGTTAGTCTGGTGTTTAGAACACTGACAGTTGGTTCTTACTGAGTATGCCCTGCACTATCATAGACTCTAATGTTAATTTTCTTAAACAAATTAATAATCAGCCATGCATTTTTAAAAAATCTTTTAAACTGCAGAGGATGAAGATCAGAGTATGAGGCAAGATCAGTAATAGGAGTACAGGTACTCTGTGAACATGGCTGATTTATAATTAATTTCAACAATTTATGAGACCACTGACAGAAAAAAGTCTACCAGCGTTCTGGATTTTTTACTCCTGTTTTTGACTTTAAACTATGAATTCTCTTCAAGCGTTTTGTGTATCGCCATGCAAACATAGAGTGTTGTTAAGCAAGCATTTCTGAGTTCATAACTATAAGTTTTGTTTTTCTTTTGAAATGAGCTTATGGGAAGCAGCAGAATGGCATGGGGATATTTACAAGTTAACATGGTGAAATGCAAACAATCCATGCAGGCTACAGTATACAGCCACTCTTGTACAATCTTATATTTCTCTGTTTCTTTGGGCAGCTTTCCTATCTGTCCCTAATGACATTTATATGTGAATGGGAAAATTACCTGTCCAGACAATCTGATAGTTCTCTCTACCCTTTTTATATCTGTGGCCCCATCTGCAGTATACATTTAAAGCAGTATTATACAACTTTAAACAGTCATGGATTTCCCCAAAGACTTCTGGGAACAGTAGTTTGTAAAGGGTGGTGAGAGTTGTTAAGAGACCCCTGTTCCCCTCACAGAGCTACAATTCCCAGACAGGTTTAAAAATCGGGCTGTGTACCAGATTCAGCTGAGGCCCGAATCCTGATCCATTCAGACATTTGGGGGCCTTGACCAAGTCAGGTTCTCAGCCATGGATCACTACCAGTTGGATTTGATGATCCAGAGCAACCCAGATCTGTCAGGGGCAGGGGATCAGGTAGGAAGAAGAGGTAGATGCTGCAGCAATTCTCCAGGGGTGCAGGTGCTGTTTTGCACAGGGTTTTCCTGCAAGAAAGCCCTTTGCAAAACAGCACTGTGCAGGGTAAATGGACCCCACTCTCAGTTGGCAGAGGAAGGAGATGCAATGCCATATGTTTAATTAGAGTTTTAAAATCCTAATTATACATGAGCCCCACCCCCAAACCTATTCTGGAGTGGCTGTGAGCTGGAGCATGTGGTCCCCAGGTTGATCCAAGGCTGGTCAGCCTGATGCCCCCTCGCTCCAGATTGGAACTACTGGGCAAATAGAGGGGTCTGTGCACAGTCCTATTTAACAATCAATCCTTCTCCCCAGGGAACTCTGGGAACCGTAGCTCTGTAAGGGGACAGAGCCTGTCTCCTAACAACTCTCAGCGTCCTTAACAAATCACAGCCCCCAAGATTCTTCACCTTCTTGGAGGAAAGGCGGGCTATGCATTTAAATAATAATAATAAAAAAGTGAACAAAAACTAAATAGGTCATCTGGTTAATCTCTACTTGCGATTGTTATTTTGTGTTCCTGATCGATATTGTCTCCTCCTGATATTTATTCAACAAATTGTAAGAGAGTTACTTACCCTGAGTTAATCAGGATTCCCAATGTATCCAGTTCATCAATTCCATTTTCTAATAGGCTTTGATGTGACTAAGTGGCTTTTTTTTTAAGTTAAAACTGAATAACAATGACTTGTGAAGAAACAATTAGCCTTGATGTGGCATTTCACATCACTCAACCCCATCAAATCTCAGAGCTGCTTTTCAATTAATGTACTTCCTTCATATTTGAGCAGGACGCCTTCTCCAACCCCCCTTCCGCAACATGACTTTTGAATTAAGATCTCTGTGATTATATTTTCATCCAAAATGTCAGTCATTCGTGTGCATCTGCCTTCCCTTTCACAGCAGGCTGCAGGACGTGGCAGTTGAGCTAATTGCCCTAACCTTGAATGAAAAGGAAAACTCTGCCAGATGCATCAAGCAACAAATTCTTTTCAAAATAGCCAGCAGTGGATTCAGGACACAGTAACGCACGTGTGTGTGTCTACAGTGACTTTGTTGAGTGACAGGAGGGGTTTAGAAATATCGATTAGGGGAGAAAAAGTGATGCAGTGTCTAGATAACTGCCTGACCTCTATTCTGCCCTCCATCCCTCTCCTTGCGGGTAGCCTTGGGCAGCCCATGCTTGCTGCTTGCATTATTGATGCATGCATTATAGCTCTTCTAGATTCAACCTTCAGGGGCCCATTGGAAAGATGCCAAGCACTAAAAGCGTAAGCCAATGTTATTCTTGAGCTAGATCTACACAGCAAGGCTGAGAATTAGGCAGCAGAATCCTTTCCTGGCTATGTTATTTCAGAACGCAGGTGGCAGATCACTTTTTTCCTTCTTCACGCTAAAACTCCCTTAAAGTAGAAAACACCACAACAGGAATATGGCTGGTCTGGAAACTTTCTTCCTGGTGTGTGTTTCTACTTGCAGGGATTTTTCCTGCAAGTGGTGCAGAGTGGTAAGCGGCGGTAATGCAGCCGAAAGCTCTGCTCAGAGCCAGAGTTCGATTCCAACGGAAGGAGGAAGTCGAATCTCCGGTAAAAGGGGTCGAGGTCCACTCAGCCTTCCATCCATCCATGGTCGGTAAAATGAGTACCCAGCATCTGCTGGGGGGGTAAAGAAAGGCTGGGGACGGAACTGGCAATCCCACCCCATATATACGGTCTGCCTTGTAAATGTCGCAAGATGTCACCCTAAGAGTCGGAAACAACTTGCACTATAAGTGCGGGGACACCTTTACTTTTAGGGGAGGGGATTTCAAAAGCATTACATCCCTTGGGTAGTCATGTGTCCTGCTTTACAGAGGACACTCCTCTGCTATAGGGGCGGCTATCCTTTTTTGGCTCAATGGCCACATTCACCCTTGGCCAGCCCTTTCTACATGCCAGTGATAAGTGGGGCCAAAAGTGAATACGGTCACCCCACACACTCTCACACACTTGGTCACAGGCACATACAACATACATGTATGGCACATGCATTCCATCTCCTCAGCTGATCAGCTGCTGGCAAGGTTTGATGGTTTAAATTGGCTCACCCCAACACCATGTCTGCTTTAATGTTGTTTGTTTGCTGCCAAAATTGGTGGGTTCAGGGGTGGTAGAGAAAAAATGGCTTTGGGGGTTGCATCAGCTCTCCCCCCCCAACAGGGATTAACTGCCCTTGTTCTGTTTGAAGGTCTGTCCTAAGGCAACATTCACACCATACATTTATTCCACTATTATCCCACTTTAAACATCATGGCTTTTCCCAAAGAATCCTAGGAAATGTAGTTTGTGAAGGGTGCTGAGAGATGTTGGGAGACTCCTATTCTCCTCACAGAGCTGCAATGACCAGAGTGGTTTAACAGTCTGTCCCTCTTCTCAGACAACTCTGAGAATTGTGGCTCTGTGAGGGGAATAGTGGGCTCCTGACAACTCTCAGCTCCCTTCACAAACTTCACTTTCCAGGATTCTTTGGAGGAAGCCATGGCTGTTTAAAGTGGAATAATAGTGGAATAAATGTAAGGCGTGAATGTGGCCTTGGTCCAGTTTAATTTTTTTAAAAAAATCCTAAGGAGGGGGAGAAGGAGCCTTGAAAGATATCCATCAACTTATCATTTACTTATTTATCTACAGCATTTATACCCTGCCCTTTAGCCAAAAAGATTCAGTGCAGCTTACAGAAATCAATGCAAAGGTAATCCCTGGAAGAAGGGTTAAGTACCCCGCCCCCCCATTGATTCTCCCCTCCAAACACTCTCTGCCCCAGTCCCCAAGTTTGCATTTCAAGGGAAACATGGTTGAGAACACCACTTTTCCTTTGCAACATTTAGTTTGGTCCTCACAACCTACAATGGCAATAACAGGAGCATAGGGATCTACTGGGACATGGTTTTTCCTTTGAAAGAACAGATGTTCTGATGGCAGAGTGCAATTAACATGACCTTGGGCTGCCACAAACAAGCATATACTTCCCCAGGTAGGAAGGCCTGCTTTCCCTTCCATTACAGCAGCGCTATCTTTGAAACACCAGATTTCAATTAAGCCTATTTCACCTTCCTATATTTTACTTATTAGAGGCAAATATTAACTATTTATCCTCCCGCAGTACACAAGCCCAGGATCACAATAAACCTGAAGGCAGAAACAGATGATTTTGAATGAAAGGATTCAGAGGGGAAAGAAATTCTCTTTACAGGGAAATGATTGCATTGTCTAATTACATTAACATTACCCCCCTTTTCATGTTTATTCTGAAAGTTCATCCATTTATCAATGTGTGCAATTTCTGTAAATATTCTCTTGGTTTGGTAAATATACATTGAATGTGGTTTAATTAAATTTCAGAAAACAAAACAAGACTTCCCAATATTTTACAGCTGTTTTTTGAATAGCAAGGGCATTGTGTTCTCAGACAATGACACAGGCTAATTGATTGTGTCTAGGGAGAATTTATTAGTCTATTCAGTGAGAGAAAATGCAGAATGTTCTAGTACAAGGCTGCTATCCTACAACAACGAACTGTGTGTGCTCCCCACTTCTGCAGGATGGGCAGCCCCAACTGCTCTAGATAAATGGTGGAGCAAGAAAACTGGGAGCAGTGGAAGGGCCTTGATGCTCAGGGCGCCAATCCCTGAATCCTGGGGTGTCTCTGTGTCAGGTGTGCTTACAAGGAGGAAGCAGGGCAAATGTGACCAGGAGTAGGGCAGCAAGCAGCAATCACCAGGGACAATCACATGAGATGCTGTTGTTATTATTGATATCTGTGTTCCTGGTGCTTTATGGATTAACATATGCAGAATGTTAACATAGGCCCAAGAAGCTGGCAGAAGAAAACAAAGAGGCAGCAAGGATAATGGGGTTGAATATGTGCAAATCCAGCAATAGGGAACTATACAGCAACCCCTAAGGGGGTAGAGCAGCCTTACCCAACTAGTGTGCCTCCAGATGTTGTTGGACCACAACTCTCATCAGCCTCAGTCAGCATTGCCAATGGTCAGGAAAGATGGGAGTTGTGGTCCAACAACATCTGGAGGCACACTGGTTGGGAAAGGCTGGGGTAGAGGATCCAGTGTTGCATGAGCAGAAGGCAGCTCATGTGATAGATCTTCCCATTCCTCCCCCGACACACTGTTCCCCCTGCAAAGCTTCTCCAGAGAGTCAGGGGGGCTGTCAAACATGGTGGAGTGTGTTTTATGGTTGTAGTGGAAGGGGCAAATTGTTCCAAACTGGGTGAAGGAATCATGCGCCACTGGAGCACAAGATCCTTCTGCTTCATTTCAGGTGATTTCCCCCTCTGTAATGTGAGTAGGAACTCAAGTGAATTGGAAGTAGTTGTATGGGGAATCAGTTTGGGGTGGGACCAGTAGGAAAACGAAAGTAGAGCTCTTGGTTCTGCAGCAACACACTTTTCAATAAAGTTTGTTCCTTCTACACTTGCAAATATTACATGGTGTCTAAAAACATAAGGCAGTGAAAAATGGACCAGTTGAAGCCTCCAGGAAAGTTGATGTTTGAAGGAAATGCAGCAAAGAATTGGAGAAGATGGAAGCAAGGGTTTGAATTGTACTGCATTGCAAGTGGAGCAGATAAGAAAGATGAGAGACTCCAGTCAGCATTATTTCTGCATGTGGCAAGTGAAGAAGCAAGAGAGGTATTTAATACTTTCCAGTTTGATGATGATGCAGATAAATATAAAATTCAAGTTTTGATGAATAAATTTGAAGCATGTTGTGTGCCCAGAAGAAATGTTACTTATGAAAGGCACAGGTTCTTCACTAGAATACAGAGTGAAGGAGAAAGGATAGACCAATATGTGACTGAGCTGAAGCTTTTGGCTCAGACATGTGAATTTGGGGAGCTGTGTGATTCTCTCATTAAGGATCTCACAGTGTGTGGCATTCAGACAGACAGATTGAGAGCCAAGTTACTGAAAGAGAGTGATTTAACCCTTGAGTGTGCAGTGAATATATGCAGGGCAGAAGAAGTGGCTGCAAAACAGATGAAAGATTTTGGGGCAACAGAAAAACAAATGGATGCCTTACAGGGCAAAAGTACCTTTGAAAAGCCAAAAGTAAGCCAGCCTCAATGCAAATGGAGCTTTGGCACTACTACCAGCCACCAAGAAAAGGAAATGCCACAGAGGCCTGTAGAAGTAGCAAAGGCCTGCTACAAGTGTGGTATCAGTCATCATGACATAAATGCTTGTCCTGCATATGGGAAGGAATGCAGAAGATGTGGCAAACTTAATCATTTTGCTAAAATGTGTAAAACTAGAGATATAAAACTTCAACGCAGACAAATGTTCTCAGCAGCAGATACAGCTAAAAATACTCATGATTTCTTCATTGGCACATTGAATTCTACAGCTCTGGAAGATGAATGGTGTGTGGATCTTCTCATAAATGATCACAAGTATGTGACCTTTAAGATTGACACAGGAGCACAGGCTAATGCAATGTCTTTAAAAACATACAAAGCCTTGCAAGCTGAACCACTTCAGCATTCAAATACCAGATTAATAACCTACTCTGGAGAAAGACTGCAAGTGTCTGGTAAATGTAACTTGGATTGCAAATATAAAGATCAAAGAGCTGAGTTGGAATTTCACATAGTAGACTTTGATGCACAAGCTGTACTTGGTCTCCGGGCTGTGACTAATTTAAATTTGGTGCAAAGAGTTAATTCAATGAAAAGAGCTCCTGTAGATCAATGGGATGTTGCAGTTGAATACAAAGATGTATTCAAAGGCTTAGGTTGCTTACCAGAGAAATATGCCATCAAAATCAACCCACAGGTTCCACTTGTAATTCATGCACCTCGGAAGGTTCCAGTGGCACTAAGGGATAAAGTCCAAACGGAACTGACTCGTATGGAGCAATTAAAAGTCATAGTTAAGGCAGAAGAACCTAAAGAGTGGGTGAATTCAATTGTGGTTGTAGACAAGCCTGGCCAGGACCAGATAAGAATATGTTTAGATCCAAGAGATATGAACAGAGCAATTTTAAGAGAACATTTTCAATTGCCTACTGTAGAAGAAATTACCAGTAAGCTAGCAGAAGCAGAATTGTTTACTGTTCTTGATGCCAGTAGTGGATTCTGGCAAATTCAGCTAGATGACAACAGTTCCAAGCTATGCACATTTAATACACCTTTTGGCAGGTACCGATTTACAAGAATGCCATTTGGTATCTCTTGAGCTCCTGAGGTCTATCAGAGGATGATCCAACAGACATTTGAGGGTATTGATGGGGTCACATGCTACATAGATGATATCCTGGTTTGGGGGAAGACCAAACAGGAACATAATGAGAGACTGAAGAGAGTTCTGGACAGGTGCCAAGAGAGGAATCTGAAACTGAACAAAGTGAAATGCAAATTTGCCATGACTGAAATAAAATATCTAGGACACATCTTAACCAAAGAAGGACTAAAACCTGATTCATCTAAAATAGAGGCCATCACTGATATGCCCAGTCCAAGTAACAAAGCTGATCTTCAAAGATTTCTAGGAATTGTGACATACCTAGCAAAGTTTATCCCAAATTTGTTAACAGTAACAACCCCTTTAAGACAGCTGTTGGCCCAAGATGTTGAATTTTGCTGGATGTCAGTTCATGAAACAGCATTCACACAGTTGAAAGAACTATTAACAAAAACTCCTGTTTTGAAATATTATAATGTGAAAGAACCTGTAACTCTGTCAGTGGATGCTAGTTCTACAGGCTTAGGTGCTGTACTGTTGCAAAGAGGTGCACCTGTTGCATATGCTTCTAAAGCAATGACTGTGGCCCAACAGAACTATGCCCAAATAGAAAAGGAAATGTTAGAAATAGTGTTTGGATGCACAAGATTCCATCAATCTCTCTATGGCAAAAAGGTGACTGTGGAAATGGACCACAAACCATTGGATGCAATTTTCAGAAACCCTTTACATACTGCACCTCCAAGAATCCAAAGATGGCAGTTAACACTGCAGAAATATCAATTACAAGTGCACTATAGACCAGGCAAAGAATGAATAATTGCTGATACCCTGTCCAGGGCATATCTTGAACAGGGTGAAGGAATAAGTTCTGAAGAAGCCGAGGTTGCTGTTAACCTCATGTTATCTTATTTACCAATCTCCGAATCAAAACTGAAAGAATTTCAGGTGGCTACTGAAAATGATAGCATTTTGCAAATCCTGAAAAATGCCATTCTGCAGGGGTGGCCAGATAGAAGAGTAGAAGTTCCAGAGTGTATACATGTTTATTGGAATTACAGAGAGGAATTAAGTGTTCATGATGGGTGGACTCATTTTTAAAAGTGACAGAATCGTAATACCACAAGTTTTGAGGAAAGAGATATTGAATATTATACATGAGAGTCATCTGGGTGTTGAATTATGTAAAAAGTGGGCATGAGAAGCTGTATATTGGCCAGGTATGTGTGCCCAAAATGAAGAATTGGTACTGTCATGTACCACATGTCACACCTTCAGAAATAAAAACCAAAAAGGACCAATGTTACCTCATGAAATTCCAAGAAGTCCTTGGCAGAAGCTAGGAATGGACTTGTTTGAATTTCAAAGAAAGAACTATCTACTTTTGGTAGATTATTATTCAAAATATGTGGAAATATGTTTGCTTGAAGACACTACAAGTAGATCAGTAATTTTACACTGCAAATCTATATTTGCAAGACATGGTATACCTGAAGTGGTTGTTAGTGATAATGGCCCTCAGTTTTGCTCTAGAGACTTTAAAATGTTTGCCAAAGATTGGGACTTTGTTCACACAACATCCAGTCCACTATTTCCTCAATCAAATGGAATGGCAGAAAGGGCGATCCAAACAGTAAAGACGATTCTTAAGAAATCTAGTCTGAATAACACAGATCATTATCTTAGTTTATTAGATTACAGAAATATGCCTACAGTAGAGACAGCCTCACCTGCACAACTTTTAATGGGGAGACGTTTAAGAACCAGGTTGCCTACCTCAGCACCGTTGTTACTACCTCAGCTTGTAAAAGGTGACATAGAGACACATCTGAAGAGAAGACAAGAAAAACAGAAGCTTTACTTTGACAAAGGTTCAAAGCCATTACCACCTTTGCAGGTTGGTGATTCTGTTAATGTTCGGCAAGATGGAGTGTGGAAACCAGCGAGAATGACTACACAAAACATGACTCCAAGATCATATTTGGTTCAGACTGATGATTTAGCTGTCTACAGAAGGAACAGAAGAGATCTTCAAAGCTTTCCAAGTTGTGAACAAATAATGGATGAGACTACTGAGACTGCAACTGCATCTCCATCAGAGGTAGACCTATCAGAGTCTCAAGACAACAAAAGTGGAACAGCTGTAGCACAAAGTGCCAGTGATATACCAGAAAAGATTTTGGACTCTGAGTTACCCATTACTACATCAAGAGGCAGAGTAATCAGAAAACCAATTCGATATAGACAGTAGTTTCTATCTTTTTCTTAAAAATAAAAAGGGAGATGTAATGTCAGTAGGAACTCAAGTGAATTAGAAGTAGTTGTATGGGGAATCAGTTGGGGGTGGGACCAGTAGGAAAACAAAAGTAGAGCTCTTGGTTCTGCAGCAACACACTGTTCAATAAAGTTTGTTCCTTCTACACAGTGTTTGGAGTTCATTTCAACACTTGCAAATATTACACCCTCCTACAACACAGCCCATAGTGGCCTGGTTCTCACGTAACAGTAAGCCATACTTAAAACAAAACATGGCTTCCTTTGGACTAGCAGCATGCTAGTGAACACGGCTCAATTGACCCTCCTTTGCTCCACCCTGCCTTCCTCCTGGAGAAAGAAAACCTGATGCTTGGCTTAGCATTACATGCTTTCCTCCAAACCATGAGGGAAGCCAAGGTTTGTTCTTTGCATACTGCTCATAGTTTGTTTGGGAGAAATAAACCACAAGTCCTGCTTTGCATGCAATGCTGAGCAGAGCCTTGTGGTTTGTTTCTGCCAGAGGCAGGCAGGCAGGCTAGAGTGGTGAAGGAGTGACTGAGCAGCATGCACCAGCATACTGCTTGTTCACAGTAAACCATGGTTTATTTCTGACCATGGCTTACAATTATATGTGAAAGAGGTCATTCAGTAGGTATCCCTGATTGTCTGGAAAGGATTTTTTTGGGAGGGGTGGTGTACAAGAGGCTGCAGAGGGGAAAGGAGAAAGGGAAGGAGCTTGCCTTCCATTCATGCAATGTTGGATACAATCCTAACTTCTTCTTTTTTAATTTCACCATGCTCTTCAACTGTTTTAATATCTTGCTGAGGTGTTGCATTGTTAAATTGACCAAGGTATTTTATACCCCTTCCATGCTGTTACTTTAGTCATTTTACTGGTCTGCTTTATATATTGTAATTGATTTTGTTTTTATAATTTGGGGACCTTTTTGGAGGCCAAAAAAAAACCAGGGTAGAAAATTTATAAACAAATAAAAACAAGGTTTCTCAATGGCAGATACACCATGGGGTAGCCAACATGGTGCCTTACAGATGATGCCAGATTACAACCCTCATCATCCCCAACCACTAGCCATGCTGGCTGAGGCTAATGTGAATTGGAGTCCAGCAACTTCCAAAGGGCACCATATCTCTGGAGAGGTCAAATCAGGCCTCCGCATGGAAGAGGTGGGTTTTGAAGAAAGAAAGACATATGGTACTGTTTAAGTATTCAGGGATGGGATTCCAACTCCAAGTAGGAGTGAAGAATAGATCCTGTACAGTGGACCTTGAAAGTAGGCCCTTGCATTCGTACTCTTGCTGGCTTGCCAAAAGAGGGCACTGCTGTGCTGGCCAACTCTCTGCTGAGCTGCAATCTCACCAATGCCCAGAGACGGCAGTATTGCAACAACCAACCCAGCAGGGATCCGATGATTCAAGATGGCAATAGGATTCCATAGCGTTCAATAAGAGTCCACTTTTTTTAGCAGTGCAATCTGCAGGCACTAAAATAGGGATGGAGAACCAGTGGCCTCCCGGATGTTCTTGCACTCCAACTCCCATCATCCCTGACCATCTGCCATGCTGGTTTGGCTGATGGGTGTTAGAGTTGAGCAATATCTGGAGGGCCATTGGTTCCCCATCTCTGCATTAGTGTTTAGTGTCTTATGTAAAAGCTAAGCATTATTATTTTTAAAAGCAATTAAAAAGTTTGATAGAGTTAGGAGGCCTGTGTATATGTGTACAGACAACACTGGCATTTCACCATAGAATTAGCAGCCCCTCTAAATAAAGCCTAATGCAGTCACTACTGGAAGGAAGAGTGTGAATAAAAGGTACATAATCTCAATATTCATCATAAACATTTCTTGCTGGGTTCGTGGCTTTTTATGAAATCTATCCCCACCCCCCATCGCACCTGGAGTAGGGTTGCCAGGTCAGACACATCCCAAACACAGAGATTCCAGGGGCGGGCCCTACTGATGCTACAGGGTGGGCCTTAGTGATGTCATTCAGCATGATTCATTAAGCACCAACAATAGTTGCTTGGAGCATACCGCTCAAACAAAAACATTTCTCTGTCTGGAAATTAAGATAGAAATCTTAGCTAAAAGATGGTGTTCCCAGGTCCAGCTGAAGTGACAGAATGATTTCTTCTCACCTGCTTAGGGAGCCTGGATAGGGAACATTTAATCTAGCCGACTTGTTTCTGGTAAAAAGGGTTTAAGTGCCCTCAGTCACCAAAAGGCCATTGCAAGAACAAAGGAGCCTAGTGTTGTGGAGATATTAGATGGGAGCACTCAGGAGTAAAGATGGATGCCCCTGAAAGCTGCAATTCTAAACACACTTATTAAGGGACTAAGCACAATAGAACTCAATAGGACTTACTTCTCGGTACATATGGTTTGGATTGTCATGTCAATAAACCTTGACTAGGGATCCTCTACAAAGATATCCATATCCAAGCCTGGAATACCCTGCCCCTACCCTTTAACATGGCTGCTCCAAGTTTCTTTACAGATTTGACTCTTCACTTCAGAAAGAGGTCTGAGAAATGAGTAAGAGTAAGAAGATTCTCTACCCTTTTCTGTCTATCTTGTGGGCTGCTATAAACTTACTTTGACAGCCAACCCAATTCCAGTGAATAATAATTGACAGAGAGAAAACACATCTGGTTTGGCTACTTTTATAGGCAGCAGCTTGGGAACAACAACAATTGCAGCCACACTTCCCAGTATGTGAATTCTCTTTTACCAGTATTGGGCAAGAAACAAACCGTCAAGGTGCATCATCTGTGGGTTTAAGGGGACTGAGTGGAGCTCAGGGAACCACTGTTGTTGCTTCTATGCATGTAAGGAGGTGAGGTTAAAGGTAAATGAAATGCAAATAGAAAAGAAAAACAAAAGACACTGATGATTTCCTAAATGCAATACCATACCAACCACAACAAGACTCCTGTGAATAAGGCAGAAAACTCAGCATCCAACAACCAGTCAGGATTCCTAACCAAAAACCAAAACTAAAAAAATCCTGCCAGCTAGTCAGCCAAGGTCTCACAAATCCCCATGCAGCACAACCTGACCTGGGGCCTACAGTTAGTGCAGAATGCTATGGCACAATTGCTGACATGAATGAGACCGTATCAGCACACAATACCTCTGCTCTGAAATCTGCACTGGTTGCTCATTTGCTACCAGACCAAGTTCAAGGTGTGCTTTCCATGTTGTGGGTGCCACATAGTACTTGTTCTGCCCTTGTAAGAAATCATTCCTTCAGTGTGGCAGCACTTATGCTTTGGAACTCCCTGCCTATTGACATAAGGCAGACGCCTTCATTGTACAGTTTTTGGCATCTGCTAAAAACATTTTTCTTTAGGTAAGCCTACCCAAGTCATGTAGAAGCTATTATGTTTTTCTTATCTGTTTTTAACTCATTGTTGGTTTTATTATTCTGAATGTTTTTAAACACCTGTCTTTAACTGTTTTTGCCAATAATCTTGTTTTAATTCCTTCTGTAAAACACTTTGAGGTTTTTTTTACAATAAAGTGGTATATAAATGTTGTAAATAGAGCACATAAATAAAAGTTAAAGTCACTGTGGCCCTTGGGCCTCTTTCCATTTTTAGGAACAAAGGAATCTTCCTTGTACCAACTCAGGCCATTTGGTACCATCTAGCTCTGTACTTATGACATGGACTAGCATTGGCTCTCCATGCAATAGTCTTTTCCAGAGATTGAATGTTGGACCTTTACATGCAAAGCATGTGCCCTACCACTGAGCTACAGCCCTTCCCCTGTTTTTTAAAAAAATCTTAATATTGTTCATTATTTATTTATTTATTGCATTTGTATATCGCCCCATAGCCGAAGCTCTCTGGGTGGTTTACAACAATTAAAAACAATAAAAACAAATATACAAATTTAAAAACACATTTTTGAAAAGCAATTTAAAAACATGCTAAATTTCAATTCGCTTATGAATGCACAGCATACCTAGGGCAGATCCACACCATGCATTTAAAACACATTCAACATATATTTGAAGCACAAGAATCCTCCCACAGAATCATGGGAACTGTAGTTTGTTTAGGATGGTGAGAACTATAACTGTGAGGGGGATTCCCAAGATTCTTTGGGGGAAGTTATAAGCTTTAAAGGCAAGTTGGATGTGCTTTAAATGTATTGTGTGAATCTACTTCATAAACTTTGCTTGAATGTAAATCATTTTAATTATTTTTTTAAATGGAAATGAGCTATAAAGTTTACTAGGTGATCATGGGCTACTCAACATCTCTCATCCTATCTGCCCCTCACGATGAATACAACCAACCCAAGTGACCACCCCCAGGAAGAAGGGCACACTTAAAATATAGAGGACATAATAATGTACATCCATAGTGTAAAATCAGATACGTATCAGGACATGGTATGAAGAAATATTTGTATAAGCATGACTGTCAAAGATATTTATTATTTACACAACCTGTAAAGATATTTATAGTGCAATCCTATGCATGTTTACTCAGAACCAAATCCCAATTAATTCAATGGAGCCTACTCAAACAGGGAAGCATGCACAGAACCGCAACCTCAAGTAATAAGGAACTTCACTCACACAACCCAAAGTTCAGAATCATGCCACTTTAAGCTGTTCTGAGATTGTTTTATACTTGTTTTATGGTTATTGGATTTTAAAGGGATTTATTTCTTATTGTGAGCTGTTTTGGTTTCCATTTGGCAACCCTACCTCACAGAGATAGTGAAAAAGTTTTATATACACACATACTGGACATGTAAAATGCATACACCCCATTTAACAGTTTATTGACAAACCAGTTGGTCATTGCAGAACATTTTTAAAAAAAATAATATCAGTATTAGTTTCCTACATAATAAAAGCAGTGAAACCTAAGTAAACCCTGCCTTGCTTTAAAAAATAGGATTGGAGGGGGAGAGAAAGATTTACAACACCAATACAATATTTTGCTATGTTCACTCAAAAGTCCCATTAATTTACAGCACAATCCTAACTATGCCTACTCAATAGTAAGCTCTATTGAATTCAGTGGGGTTTACTTCGGGTATGTGGGATTAGCATTGCAGCTTTACTCCCAGAAAAATGAGTACTGGATTATAGCTTCGTATTGGGAAGGTTTTCAAAAACTGCCCTCTTCAACAGCCCAGGAAAATTTAAATTTGTTTGACTCCTCATAATTAGAAAAGCATAACACATTGTAATGGCATGTAGATCTCCTGTACACCAGAAAAAGACTTTTGCTACTGCTGAAAGCTTTTCAGACAAGCAGGAAAAAACAACACTTTTCTGGGCTTGCAATGGGTTCTAGCTATTGCCTGGAGGTCAACAAATCCCTTGTCAATCACAACCCTGATGTCACTTACTGGCCACAAACCTGAAAAGGTGGGGTTACATCAGCCAGCTATGAGCTCATTTAACAGAAGTTGCAGGGGGTACAGCTGACATTTTGGTGTATGTCTCTTGAACCAGACCACCTAGAAACTTATTTTTTGTAATGAAAGCTGAGGTTCCAGAGATTGAGATTGACTCACCCAGAGACTCAGAGAGGACCCCAAAAATGTGGAGTCTTCAGGCAAAAACCAGAAATCTGGTAACCCTAACCTGGAATTCCCTTAACATGCCTCAGCACCAAATAATTGGTGATGTGATGTGCAATTAGAAAGTGACAGATCTCATCACACAAGTGAATGAAAGGTATTACTTCTCACTTAAGGAGAATCATTAAGTATCCAAGGCAGTCTACTGTAGTCCCTTTTGCAAGAATATAGGACAGCAAGTCAGATCTCTTCAGCCAGGCTCCTGACTTTAAATCCAGCCAGGCTTCAAACCCAGCTTCTCATTGCACTGCAAGTTATTTGTTCAGCCAAAAAGGGGAGACCACTTGCCTTTTGAAGAGCTGCCAAGTAGCTTCTTTAAAACCTCATTGATTTAATTCATTTGGCTTTTAAGAACAACTCACTTGGTAAAATGGGAAGAAAAGCTGTCAGCATGTAGACTACGGTATAATTTGTGTAGTCTTTCTGCCATTTGTTGATGCTTTTGTTGTTTCCATTTTTAGACCACTCACTACCAGTGGGGGATCCATTCATAACACAAATTAATAAAACTTTTTTTAAAAAATCCCAGGGCCATCCAGCATTCAGCAGAAATGACCAGCTTTTGCCATCTCAGTTCCATGCATGTTGCCTAGCCCAAATGTGAATGAATTGTCAACTTCTGTAGTCTTTGGAGCCACTTGACTCAAGACAGGAGTCCAAAGATCAGCTTCTTGATAAAATTGGCACTATCTGTAGCAGGAAAGGAGTGACAGAGTGTAGGACTATGCAAGGCCCCCACTTTGCTTTGTGCCCCCCTCATATCGGACCCCTATTCACTTCAGAACACATCAGGAGGGCCTTGTCTCAGACCCCAAATCCAAGGCAATATTCAGAAGACTGACACTTCAGTCCACCCACTGACTTCTACTGGGAAACCAAAATGGCCATAACATTTTGTGGGTTTCTCCCCCCCCCATATAAGTACATGAAACCTGCAGAAATAGTAGCCCCCAAGAGCAGATTAATCTTGCCAAATTTCAGACAAGCAGATCCAGGATTTTTTTCTTCTTTGTGTGTGTTTTAAATTTGAAGCTGCCATAACAAGTTAAACACATTGGCCAAAAATGGGGGGGGAGGAAGTGACACTACCTAAGAAGTGAAGACTAATAAGTATAAGGAACTAATAAGTATAAGTAACTATTAAGACACAGACGAGAGACAGCACATTGGATGGAGGGAGGGAGGGAGGGAGGGACTGTGGTAGGTTGGGAAGGTAGAATGCTTTTGAACTGAAGAATAGGATTGATTGAGAGAGGGTACAGCTGTAAATAAAATGCAAAACCTGACACTATAGTCTAAATTAGGGAGCAGCAAGGGAGAGAGAGAAGTGATACTGCCTATGTAACTATTGTAACTGAAGACTTATGGTTTAAGTAACTAAGACACAGACAAGAGGCAACAAACAGATATAGATATAGATAAATAAAAAGACTGGGATGGACTGAGAAGGGTGGAGCAGAATACAGAGAAAACAAACAGGTAGAAAAGCGGGTTGAGGATAAATAAGAGACAAGCTGAATCAAAATGCCTTGTAAACAGAGAAGTAGCCAAAGAGTGAGAAAAAATGGATGAAGCTTTTGCACCACCCTAGCCTTCCATACAATGTGTCCACTTACAAATGTGCTCATGCAACAAAGCAGACATTTGTGCAGAAAGTTGCACAAAATGGTATGAATGTGTCTGTGTATTTTCTCCTACACACATGTATACATAGAGATATGAACATGTTATGTATGGAATAGCCTTGATGAGCCTTTAAGCAGTGAAGCAGTTCTATGCTTTCCAAAGTCAGACCAATCTGAGATTAGCTATTGATTGATTCATATCTGCTCCTAATTTATTTTGTATCTTTTTCTAACGTGCACTTTGTTGTAGCACATTTCTATTCATTCTTCCGAGTATCTACAGACAGCTAAGGATTGTTAATACCTATAGGTTAGAATTTGACATAATACTTGAGTAAGGAGGAAAATATACAGGAATTTCTCAAGTATCTTCCTAACTACGCAAACCCAGGCACAGAACTATAGTAATGCAATTGACATTTTGGTGTTACGCCAATAGAAAAAGATGTTCTCAGAACTGTTTTTGCAGTAAGCGTGCCCTATTGAGACTTAAATTAACCTGAGGCTGTGTTCATACTTTACAGTTCTAATGACCTTGGGCTCAGCATGAGCTCCAGGCTCTTGCCAGGTGGATTTTTTTTTTAGTGTAGTTACTACAGAACTGGCCAGATATTCTTGGTCCCACTCCTCTTAAATCATTAAGAGGAATGATCTTTAAGGCTTCTCCGCTTACCAGAAATAATGGAAAGCTAGAGAAGATGCTCCACACAAACCTGGAGACAGGGGGCATTCCTAATACCCAGACAGGCCTGATGTCCTTCTGCTGAAAACCGCAGAATCTAGAGAACACAAAAGGCTGAATCAACACATAATAAGAAATATCTTCTGCAGAGAAAATTATATAGCACTTAAATTGACATAACCGTATTACTACAGATGACCATTCAGCCAAATGGGAAATGTGGGGAGGACTTACCGCTTGGTAAAGACCCCAGCCTATACCACACATGAGAATGCATGGCAGTGGCAGGGGAGATCACTCCACTGACACATTAATACAAAGCCACCACATGGTAGGAAATCCTGCCATACACAGTAAGCTGGTCTTCTGAACTACCTCACTGGCCCTCCATAAGTGATGCATTGCAAAAGAATGCAGTCTTACATCCATTTCATTGCTATTTAATGTCTCCTGAAGAAATCATTTTGAAATGCTTTGGTACTGAATCTGGAGTCACTTAAGGGCTGACCCCACACAATTGTTTGTTTGATTTATCTGTTCACAAGGTTCTAACCTGCCTTTCCAATTCCAGAGATGCACACAAGACAACTAATATAAGCAAGCCGTAAAAACAGCAAGAAAAAGGATCAAGTCACAAAGTAAAAAGAATCAAAGCACCCAACAACAGAAAGGCAGCAAATACAACCACAGGGAGCAATAGCATATTGAGGTTCAAGCAGGCATGAAGCCAAATGTGTTCCTGCCAACCGTATCTCAGAGGGGGGCAGGACATGCAGGAGGGCTTCAGCATATGGGAGAAGGTCCTTTATATATTTCTGGTCCTAAGCCGCCCTGGGCTCCTACTGGGAGGAAGGGCGGGATATAAGTCTAATAAATAAAATAAATAAATGTAGAGCTTTAGTAAGCAGTTCTATTATTATATGTGAGAAATTCTAAAAGTATGAGCCCTGAACGTGAACTCCAAAGTAGAATAGTCCAAACTTCTACCACCTCTATTTACCACCTCATTAAATAAAGTCAGCTCTCTCTTTTTTTTTTTTTGCTTGCTTGAATAAGGGACCACTAACCTCATGCGCATCTAGGTCAGAGACAGCTGTGCTCAGTGAAGTGCTAACAGGACTGGCAAGCTGCCAAGGCAAGGTCATTGAGATTTCCTGCTCGTGTCAGTAATCACCAGGAGGGGGCAGTGGAGACAGGGGGGAGCTCAGTCAGCACCACACAAGCCAGTTGCTGACCAGCTAGCGGCCTCTGGTGCAGACGCAGCCTCCTGACATCAGTAAAGTCAGCTAGCCAGTCAGCAGCTAAATGACCACCAGCCATCAGTGGTCAAGAACAATACAACAGGCAGTAAATAAAGTTCAGTGCTCAAAGAAGTCTCAGGCACGGCCTAAAGTATGCTGCAATGTGGTTGTGTTTAAGCTACGTTTCAAGATGCAGATCAGAAAACACGCTCATATAGGAAAACGGCTGTAGGTCAAAGCTCTGATGGAGCCTGAAATTATCTCTGATGTTCTGGTGGTTCTTTCAAACCCCACCGAGCCACCCCCTTCATCTTTTTTTCACCTTTTCCCGGCATCACACTTCTGTAGACATTATTATATGCGACATCTCCGAATAACACTGCTAAACTGTGTGGTGCAGCCGTAGTGTACACAAATCAGAAGTGTGCAGATTACTGAAAAGTCTTATTAATCTCTCTGGCGCAAGGGAAGATGGCCCTGCATATTTAATGGCCTTGCTTCCCTTGTGTTTAAGCCAGCAAGCCATTCAGAGAAAACAAATGAAGAAGTGCTAATGGGGAGCGAAGGAAATAGTGCAGAAGCTGAAGCGTTCTGCTCCTTTGCTTCTCATCATCCAAGCAAAGCTGACGGAAAGTTGGCGTCTTGATTTTAATAAAAAGGAAGTCAGTTGGGGTTATCTGGAACTGGTGGAGGTCAGATGGCCCCAGGCCAGGTGTCCAGTGTAGCTAGAGGTCACCAGGGAAGAAAATGGTCAAGCAAAGCAAGTCCCTCATGAGATGTGCAATATTTGCTGCTGCACATTTTATAAATGATGCAGACAGGAGATTGACAAAGATGTCAAAAGGAACTTTACTTAACCACGGTGCGTCTTTAAAACACAACTAGCTAACCTGTAACCCTCCAGATGCTTCCTGGACTTCAACTAGGAAGGACAAATTTGTCAATGTCAGTCTATTGCAGTTTCTTTCTCTCTTTTTTCAATCTCAGGTTCAGTTCTCCACATTTCCACATCTGTTTGCAACTTTAAAAAAGTCCCCACTGGCATTTTAGGGTGAATTTTTGTATGCAGTTTTGCCTAATATATATATTTTCCCAAAGCAATTTCCTCTAATCTAATGCATTTTTGCTGCTATTTTCACTAATATATGCATTTTTGTGCACACTTTACACTCACATGTGCATTTTTGTACACATTACCTAGCTGGATGATTGCATTACAAAATCTAGATAAGTGTGAACTTCAGAGGATAGCTGTTTCAGTCGGCGTACTCTTTTGAAAAGTGCAGACTGGGTAGTCTTTACATGCAGGCTGAATCAAATTTTACTCCGATCCCTAAATCCAGCTGTCATCAGCCCCAGGCAGAATAGCCAATGGTCAAGGATGATGAGAGCTGTAGTCCAGCAACTTTTGGAGGGCCACAGATTAGCCACCGCTGTCTTACACGGATATTGCAGGGCAGCAGGGCCAGCAGCAGCCATGGCCCAGGTGGGACACTGGCCAAGAGCCCACAACCGAACAGGAGCCAATTGTCCCAAGCTGGCCTGACACTGCCATCCATGCTGACACTGCTGCCCTCCACCTCCCCATCAGGAAAAAAGCATCTCCTGCCTGCCCAACACACTGCTTGCTTTCTAGGCTTCTAGATTTCTTTACCATCCTCCTTACTGTTAGGGTTGCCAGGTCTCCGGTTTTTGCCTGGAGACTGGATTTTTTGGTTCCTCTCCAGGTGAGTCATCTTAAGCTCCGGACTCTTCGCTTTCATTTTGTTTTTGTTTTAAAAAAAGCTTCTAAGTGGTCTGGTTCACAAGATATACAGCAAAATGTCAGCCACCCTCCCCCCTGCAACTTCTGTTAAATGAGCTCCTGGCTGGCTGCTGTAACCCTACCCTTTCAGGTTTGTAGCCAATAAATGATGTCGGGGTTGTGATTGACAAGGCAATAGCTAGACCTCATCATAACACCAGAAAACTGTTGTTTTTTCCTGCTTATCTGAAAATCTCATAAATTGAGTAAGTATATACCTTTCAGTCTTTTTCTCTCTTGTGTACAGGAGTCTAACAAGTTTAAATTTTCCTGGGCTGTTGAAGAGAGCAGTGTTTTGAAAACCTTCCCAATATGAAGCTTTAATCCAATACTCACTTTTCTGGGAGTAAAGCTGCAATGCAATCCCACATACCTGGAATAAATCCCATTGAATTCAACAGAACTTACTTTTGAGTAGACATGGTTAGGATTGTGCTGTAAATTAATGGGACTTTTGAGTGAACATTAGCAAAGAATTGTGTTTGTGTTGTAAATTTTTCTCTCCCCCTCCAATCCTATTTTTAAAGCATTTAAGCAGAGCTTACTTAGGTATCTCTGTTTTTATTATGCAGGAACCTTATACTGATTTTTTTTAAAAAAAAAAGTTCTGCAATGACCAACTGGTTTTGATAATACACTATTATATGGGGTGTATGTATTTTTACATTTCCAGTGTGTGTATATATATATGGAGTCTTTCCAACAACTCTGAGGTAGGGTTGCCGAATAGAAACCAAAACAGCTCACAGTAAGAAATAAACCCCTTTAAAAATGAAAAACCATAAAAACAAGTATAACAGTTGCAAAAAATCTTAAAGAGGCATGATTCTGAATTTTGGTTTGGGTGAGTGATGTTATCATTTGAGGTTGCAGTCCTGTGCATGCTTCCCTATTTGAGTAAGCTCCACTGAATACATTGGGACTTGCTTCTAAGTAAACATGTATAGGATTGCATGTAGATATAAATATCTTTACAGGTTGTGTAAATAATAAATATCTTTGACAGTCATGCTTATATAAATATTTCTTCATACAATGTTCCAATAAGTATCTGATTTCACACTACGGCTGTACATTATTTCTGCTATATTTTAAGTGTGCCCTTCTTCCTTGGGGTGTTCATGATATCCCTCTGTTGAGGGGCAGAGAGATGGTGAGTAGCCCATGGTCACCCAGTAAACTTTATAGCTCATATCCATTTTAAAAAAATAATTAAAACGATTTACATGCAGGCAAAGTTTATTAAGTAGATCCCTACAATACGTTTAAAGCACATCCAACTCGCATTTAAAGCAGATTTAAAGCAAACTTCCCCTAAAGGATCCTAGGAAGTGTAGTTTTCCCTCACAGTTATATTTCTCACCATGCTTAACAAACTACAGTTCCCAAGATTCTGTAGTGGGATTCATGTGTTTAAAATGTATGTTGAATGTGCTTTAAATGCATGATGTAGATCTGCCCTAGTATGCTGTGCCTTCATTAATGAATTGAAAAGAACAATTTTAAAAGATACCTTTTTAAACAGAGGAAGGGCTGTAACTCAGTGGTAGGGCATATGCTTTCCATGCAAAGGTCCATAATTGCCTGGAATCCTGGAGCGCCAATGCTAGTCCATGTCGTCAGTACTGAACTAGATAGTATCAAATGGCCAGACTCGGTATAAGGCAGATTCCTTTGTTCCTAAATATGGAAAGAGACCCAAGGGCCGCAGTGACTTTAAAATTTATTTATGTATTTTGTTTACAACATTTGTATACCGCTTTATTGTAAAACATCTCAAAGCAGTTTACAGAAGGAATTAAAACAATAAAATTATTGGCAAAAACAGTTAAAGACAGGTATTTAAAAACATTTAAAATAAGAAAACCAACAATGAGTTAAAAACAGATAAGAAAAATACAATGCCTGGGTAGGCTAAACAAAAATGTTTTTAGCAGGTGCTGAAAAGAGTACAATGAAGGCATTTGCCTAATGTCAATAGGCAGGAAGTTCCAAAGCGTAGATACTGCCACACTAAAGGATCGATTTCTTATAAGAGCAGAACAACAAATACTATATGGCACCTGTGACATGGAAAGCACACCTTGAACTTGGCCAGGTAGCAAATCAGCAACCAGTGCAGATTTCAGAGCAGAGGTATCATGTGCTGATAGGGTCTCATTCATGTCATCAATCGTGCCATAGCATTCTGAACTAACTGCAGCTCCCAGGCCAGGTTGTGCTGCATGGGGATTTCTGTGACCTTGGCTGACTGGCTGCCAGGTTTTTTTTAGTTTTGGTTTTTGGTTAGGAATCTTGACTGGTTGTGGGATGCTAAGTTTTCTGCTTTTCTCAAAGGAATCTTGTGGTTGATATGGCATTGAATTTAGGAAATTATCAGTGTCTTTTGTTTTTGTTTTTCTATTTGTATTTCATTTACCTTTAACCTCACTCCCTTTCATCCATAGAAGCAACAACAGTGGTTCCATGTGCTCAGCTCAACCCCCTTAAACCCACAGATGACGCACCTTGTTGGTTGCGTGATGGTTTGTTTCTTGCCCAATAATGGGAAAAGAGAATTCACATACTGGGCAATATGGCTGCAAGTGTTGTTGTTCCCAAGCTGCTGTCTGTCAAGGTAGACCTAACCATGTGTGTTTTCTCTCTGTCAGTTATTACACACTGGAATTGGTAATTTAGAGCAGCCATTTTAAAAGATAGGGGCAGGGCATTCCAGGTTGGGGGTTGCCAACACTGCTTGGATATGGATATATTTGCAGACGATCCCTAGTCAAGTTTTACCAACATCACAATGCAAACCATATCTACTCAGAAGTAAGTCCTGTTGAGTTCTATGGGGCTTAGTAAATGTGTTTAGAATTGCAGCCTTCAGGGGCATCCATCTTTACTCCTGAGCGCTCCCATCTAATATCTCCACAACACTAGGCTCTTTTCTTCCTGCACCTGTTTCTGGTGACTGGACTGGCCTGAGGTCATTTAAACCCTTTCTGCAAGAAGCAAATTGGCTAGATTAAATGTTCCCTACCCAGGCTCCATCTTTTAGCTAAGATTTTTCTTTTAATTTCCAATTAGAGAAATATTTTTGTTTGAATTGTATGCACCATACAACTGTGGTTGATGCTTAATGTATCATGCTTAATGACATCACTCAGGCCCACCCCAGTGACATCACTCAGTCCTGCCCCTGTGACATCATTAGGGCCCGTCCCTGAAATTTCAGGGTTTGGGATGCTTCTGACCTAGCAACCCTACTTACTACTTCTCTGCTGCCCCAGAGGGTAGGACTAGGTCTAATGGTTTTAAGTTGCAGGAGCGTAGATTCAGATTGGACATTAGAAGGAACTTCTTGACAGTAAGGGCAGTTCGGCAATGGAACCGTCACAGAGCTTGGAAAAGTTACTTTTTTGAACTACAACTCCCATCAGCCGCAGCCAGCATGGCCCTGGATTGGCCTGATGGGAGCTGCAGTTCAAAAAAGTAACTTTTCCAAGCTCTGGCCGACTGCCTAGGGAGGTGGTGGGATCCCCTTTGCTGGATGTCTTCAAGCAGAGGCTGGACAGCTATCTGCGGGAGATGCTCTAGCTGTGGATTTCCTGCTGTGAGCAGGGGGTTGGACTCGATGGCCTACAAGGCCCCTTCCAACTCTATGTTTCTATGATTCTATGATTCTACTCACAGGAGCTGAGTCACTGAGTTGGGGCTTCACGTCGGAAACTGCTTATTTCTCTGTTGTGTGCATGCCTCCTAAAAGCATGTGTTCTCTCTCCGTGGAGCTGAATTGTTTGCTTACTGCGAGGCTACCAGTCTTCCATTCCTTCCAGCCCTGCTCAGAATGAAGCCCTTTGATCTGCAGGTGGGAGCAGGAAGGCTTTGCACTTTCTTGAAATCTGCATAAGTAAGTAGTAAGCATTATGTAAGCAATTCTGACACAGACTGGGATAGCTCTCAACTTAAAAGGCTTGTTGAAAAAGAAAAGTCTTCAAAAGACACCGAAAAGATAGCAGAGATGGTGTCTGCCTAATATTCAAAGGGAGGGGATTCCACAGGGTAGGTGCCGCCACACTAGGTTGTTTGTTTGCCATGTTGGCCCTTTAAAATAAATTTTAAAATTTACAAAAAAAACCCCCACCAATTTTGATGCTACTGCATCTAATGCAGTAATAGTAATGATTGGATATGTGTTCTCTGCTTTTTGTCAAAGATTTTTGAACCCAAGTCTGCAGTATGCTTTTGTCCCTGGCCCCGCTGCTCAGAAAAGCTATACTGAAACACTAGATGTCCTTTTCAAGGTGTTTTCCCTTGTCTTGAGTTCTGGTAGTGATATCTTTCAAATGGGGAGGATTTGTAGATAATATGAAACTGCTTTTTACCAAACCCAGCCATTGGCATACCTAATCAAGTGCTGTCCACTCCTCAGTCTTCCTTTTAAATTTGTTCACGACTGACCTGGAGTTAGAAGTGAACACTGAAGTGGCCAAGTCTATTATATATTTTTCTGGTGTTTCTTGTACTTAATTTTATATGCAATGTTTATATTATGTTGATACTAAAGAGCTCAGGTTGGAATGCATGTATATAAATAAACCATATTTCATAAAGACACCACAGTCTCCACTGACCTTTTTTCAAAGAAAACCAAACCCTGGGTAAGCACAGGGACCCCTGGAGATCTCTCACCACTCGGAGATTGGGGTGGCATACAACACTGGTGTGAAAAGTGGGATTGAGTTTCCTGGAAGAAGCACTGAGAGCAAGGTGTGCCTGAGTTAAAAAGGAGGGAGAAACAGCAACCCTCCTGGAACAGATATAATTGATGTCCCAGCAGCAACCAGAATGGACTGAGAAAGATCAGCAGCAAAGGCAACAAGAGTGCTAGGAGGACCGGCAGCAGAGGCAACAGTACCAGCAGCAAAGGCAACAAGAGCGCCAGGGGCCCTGGCAATGAATGGAGGAGATATTTGAAAGCATCTTTGGAGAGGAAAAGGAGACCCCATGGGGGGAGGTGAGAGCCCTGCCTGACCAGTCGCTACATGGGGTCAAGAGTGACCTGGGAGTCCAGCTGCAGAGCACCCAGACTGGGGTGGCTAAAGAGATCCAGAAAGTGGATGGGCAGCTAGAGGGCTTGGACTGTGAGGAGTTGCAGCCAGTGGTGGAGGAGGAAGACGAGGTCTTGATTGTCCAGGATCCTGACACGGGGGAAGACCCCAGAAAGCTGGAAATAAAGCCCCAAGAGTTGAAGGGGGACAGGCTGGAAAATGAAGAGGAAGAGGCCTCAGAAGAAAGTGAGACAGAGGCTGGAGAAGAGATGCTGCTGATAGATTTCTCTGCTCCCTGTGTGCCTGCTGTTGAAGAAGTAATGCAGGAGAAAGAAAAGGCCTTGGAGAAAGGTGGACTAGAGGCTGGAGAAGAGCAGCTATTGGTGGATTTCTTCACCCCACATGTGCCAGCTGTGGAAGAGAAAATGCAGGAGGCATGTGTGTGAGAGGAGCTGCCAGCACCTGGAGAGATCGGTGAGATGAAATCCCCAAGTGACTTTGCCCCTTGGGTGCCCCATAATGGTCTTATAGGGTGGGATGCAGCTCCTATGATGGGTGCAGTCCCTGGACAAATTCCAGTAGTGAGAGGCACCCAGCGCCCTGTGAGTTTGGAGGGCAAGAGACACTGGGAGGGTTACCTGCCTCTGTTTGGGATCATGATTCACACTGGAGATGGTGAGGGAGAAGAGAAAAGATTCCTTTCTGCCAACCTGAGTAGGCTAGGCCAGCTAGTCCTGAAGAAGATGCCCCCAGATAAAACCTGTGGCAGGACTCTGGAGTTTGGGGCAGGAGATGAAGCGGACTGGCTTAAAGACTTTTCCCAGAGACAAGAGTGGGAGGAAAATGGCTACAGCCTGCCGTGTGCTGATGAGGAAACAAATCTGTTCCTGGAGAGGAGTCCCAACCCCCTGCAGGCAGCAGCAGGGATCAGCTTGAACTGGGAACTCCATGAAGCCCCAAGACAAAGGACCGTGTGGGCAACTGCATGGATTGGGGGTGGGGGTTGTGTTTATGGGACTATGTACTGGTTTGCTGTAGGAATTCTTCCTGATGGTTATGGTGTTGTCTTTTGAAATGCTTTTGATTTGTGCTTTTTGCATGTTTGTGGGGATATGAACTGTTTAATGGTTTTTTAGAAATTATGCTGATAGGTTTTTGCAGTAAGGTTTTAATGTTTTAAGATTTACTATACTTAAGAAGGAATGGATGGGGCCAAATGTCCTCTGCTATCCTGTGCCCAGGGGCTCCAGGAAACCTGGAGCCGGCCCTGAAGGGCAGTGTTCCCAGAAGCACTTCCTTAATTCACAGAACATTTTGGTTTCACTATCACAACAGTATGGAAGTTGGGAAGTTCATACTATGCTGGTTCAGAGATGGCAAGAGAAAGCAGGAAACCCACGAAGGATAAGAACTAAGTATAACGTAGTGATCCAAGTACTATTTTCTACATAGTACCTGATGGTAGATATCTGTCAATTTAGCAATGGACAACAGAGCCGCAACAGCTTCTATGAAGACTACATGTCAGGCTTGGTGGTCTGCAAGCAGACAGGTACTGACCAAGGAGACTCTGCTCTCCTTCCGGCGCCAGGTCAAAACCTTCCTATTCTCTGAAGCATTTTAAGTTACACTGATTTAATTTTAAAAATGTTTATTGTGTTGGATTGTTGCTTGTATTTTAGTATTGTTTTGTTATTTATTGTATTTTTATGCTGTTTTATGTTCACCGCCCAGAGAGCTATTGCTAGTCGGGCGGTATATAAATTTAATAAATAAATAAATAAATAAATAAATAAATAAATAAGGAAACAGGTGGTCAGTCCAGCAGATCACTACTGGTAGTCTGTGCATAACTCATACAATGTTGTCTTATACCATGTCACACCATTGGTCCATCTATAGCTCAATATTGTCTATGTTGATTGGTAGCGGCTCCTCAGGGTTGCAGACAGGGATCTTTCCGGCCCTATCTGGAGATGACAGAACCTGGAGCCTTCTGCATACATATCTGTGCTTCATCATTCAGCTATGGTCCCTCAGTTTGTACACTGCTCAGGCTGAAAAGCCAGAACAGAACTAGAAGGTTGATAGGATCAAATGGAACTCGACTGTACACTTGTATCATTTGACCCATGCTGAGCTCATAGCTGCAGTACCACACTCTGCCATCTATTGTGGTGGCACTGAAGTGCAATAGAAAAGTATGTCAGCAGCTCCTTAATGTGAGAAGTTGCTATTGTGGCACCAAGAACAAGATGCTTGGGTTCTCGGTATGATACCCTCAGCATTTTAGAGAAGGCTGTGCGGTCAGCAATCGCTGAAATTAGCATAGTGCACTTCAAATGGCTTAGATCTATTGACAGCCCCCTTCTCAAAAGAGCAGGGCAATGCTTTTCATATTACTCTTTTGTTATTCTTTTAATTTATTTACTCATTATCAGTATTTTCAGTCATATTCCCAGAGCTATTGACAAAGCCAATAAAGCAATGGAAATGTAAATAGAAGAAACTTAATAAACTCAAAGCTGTGGAATGAAAATATAAAAAAAGAAACATCAGTCAGCAGGTTTAAAATCAGGGTTGGCCCTACCATTAGGGAGAGTGAGGTAGCCACCTTAAGTGGCGGATGCTGGGGTAGTAGAGGTGAGGTGTTGGAGGACAGATGTGTGTGACACCAAGCCTCCCCTGTGCCCTGCATGCTAGCCTGTTGCCCCCAGGTGCAGTGGAGTATGCTGCCCCATCACCAGTGTACATATGAGATTCAATTGACAGTCCAGTCGACCTCTATTAATGGGATGAGAAGGAGCACCATTTTGCCCTTCACCTTTGGTAGCAAATGTGCTCGGCTGGTCCTGATTAAAATTGTGTCTAAAAGGCTTGGGAAAATGAAAAAGGGCTTTCCCTGGTACCAAAAGGACAATAAGGTAGGCTCCAGGTGAACCTCTTTGGGAAGGACATTCCACAGCTGGGGGGGGCACTATAGGGAAGGCCTTGGTAGTCACTCACCTTACTTCAGATGGCAGGGGCACCTGCAGGAGACCCTGCACTTAATGTAAAGGTCGATGCATATGAAGGCAGGCAGTACTTCTCTTTTAAAGTGGTCCTTTTAACATTTAAAAATTATTTCATCATTTTGCACCAACATCTGAAACCTTAGCAAAGGGGTGGGGGATATGTGCCAACATCCAAGAAATGGACAGGTACATTCAAACCATACAAAGGAGCCTGGATGAACCCTAATTGGGCCATGCACACAGCTGTCTAAAGCCCCTGCAGGCATTACACGGGAGCAGCTGCTCACTCACCCCAGCTCCATGTGAGCAAGACACCTCTGCAATTGTGTGGAGCTCCTATGGGCAAGTAGCTGCTCATGTATAAGGGCTCCTCTTTAGAAGTCTGTGGTCAACACCTGGATGTTGTGAGTTGGGCCTAGCCCAGCCACATAATGCTGGGGTTGGTGCCAGCAGTGTGGTCCTACTCCCTGGTCATCATGTGGACTCCATGCACTCAAGGCCACCCTCGAACGGTCATTCACATGTTACATGTTTACCTTGGAAAACATTGGTATGGCACCGGTCTACCCATGGCAATCACAACTGCTGCTTAAAATATGGAGCTGCTCCACATCACACCCTACAGCACAGCAGTCGCCAATGTGCTGCCCTCTAGTTTTTCTTGGACGACAACTTTTATCATCCCGGAACATTAACCATGCTGGTAAAGGCTGATGGGAGTTGTCGTTCAACAACCTCTGGAGGGCACCACATTGACTATCCCGATTATATCACAACCTCTATAGAGCTGAGCCAACTACAACTTGGTGGCACCGAGCCAGCCACGCGCTCATGTTCAGTCACATTGAACCCAACAATTGGATTTGCACTTGCGCAGCTATGCCTGAGCTCACCTAAACACTTGAAATTCCGCTCTCTCAGTTTGGGCCACGGGCAATGAAAGTCCACATAATTGTTTTGAACGTTCTTATCAAAAGCCCAGAAAAGGAAACGATAACAAACGGCAAAACCTTTTTGAGATCAGCTTGGTATGTGACCCGAAGAAGAAAAAGATTCCATCAACAAATTGCCAGAAAGGAGGAAGCTTGCAGAGTGTTTCATATTGTATAGAATCCTTTCTCAATTTGCTGAGGTATTCTGGCAAAAACAAGAAGTGACTGCTAGCACCACATCAAGAGAAGCCTTGCAAATGAGGGCAAAACGGAGGCATTGCCTTTGAAAAAGCATAGCTTTGAAAGACACATCACAACAGAGTGATTCTGGCACACGGTGTTTTTCAAAGGAGGAATCTTGCAGCTAGTGGGGAGAAGGGAGGGAGCTGTTGAAAAAACACACTTGACTCCTGGAGCCAAAGACTGGAGAGGTTGTTTCAAATCAATATGTGAATAACCTCACCGCTTGCAGCTCCCGCCTTGGTGCACTTCTGCCTGCCCTTTCTCTCCCCCGGTTTCCCTCCCCGCTCAAGTGTCACTGTGTCTGGGCTGTACCACTTAAAACTACAAGTGGGGACTCAACTGATTCAATGCTCCTCTCTCCATAGAAAAAACATGTCCTCACACTGAGACCTAGATGTCATGGAGAAGGCTACACTAGGATCTCTCTTCCTGACATGCTAGTTTGCTACGTGCAGACATTTTCTATGGAGCAGCACAGGCTTACCAATTCAGCAAGCTAGATCCCTATTCAGATGTTCAAGCTCCTCATGTGTAAAGACACCTGTGAGAAGTGGGGGCTCCCAACATGTCATTCGTACACAGTCGAGAGCCCTGCACGAGTGTGACAGCAAATGTTTGAAGCAGGAAGCCTTCCCCTAGATCCCCCTCTCTGCCTGTTCTGGCTGCTTGTCTAAGGGTTTATCCAAATTTCTTTGGGATTCCAAATTTGGGTTTTTTTGGGGGGAGGGGTCTCATTAATCTCATAGAGATAGTCCTTTATTGTGTGTAGGTGATGATCCCTCATTTCCAGGTTTCTGTTTATCTCTGATTGATTTTGTTCCATTTTTGGGACATTTGGGGTTTTGCCGCAAGGCACCTGTGGACAGTCCATGTGCCCACTGCATCTGTGTGTAAGGGGAATCACAAGTGCATAGACAACGCATTCAGTGGTGGCTGAGGACTGGTATCGATTTGAAAACTTCCACAGCAGCTCATCACTTCTTTCCCCATGAATTCCTAATGCACCAATCCGGAACAATGGTGAACTACTATGGGGAACCCCCTTTACAGGGCTTCTGCCCTACATTTCATAGTCTAGAGATTAAAAGGAATCTGGAAAGCATCCAGTTTAGAATGAGTGCTGGTCTTTTTGAGCAACAACAATTTGTTCCTGTAGCTGCAGTAATTTATTTACCTAATTGCTCCTTGAAGCTTCAAAAGCATTACAAATGCTAAGCATGTAAACAACATATATTTACAATGCTCCCTTCCCAAAGGGAAGAAATTGTGTCTGGTGGGGGAGGGGAATTGCTTTCTGTTTTAACAGTGAGGCTATAAAAATGGACTTACCTGAGGAAAAAGACAAAGTGGTCTCCCATCCCAGGTAGTCCTGTAGCCAACCTTTCTTATTAGGTGGGGCAGCTACATTTCTAGGAGGAGCATTTGGGGAGGGAAGGTGCATAGCACCAGCCAATCCCCCCCACATTAGTGGAGAGGATGTGAGGGCCAGGGGAAGGGAAAGGCACTGACCTTCCACCTCACTCCTCCTCCATGCTTACATGATGAACTATGTAAAGGTCATGTTAACAGACAATTTAGTATGAACACAAGGTATCAAATGACTGGCATGTTTTTTGTTTTGTAAGAAAAAAGGATGATAAGGATTCAGTGAACAAGGGGATATCAAAAGGTGTTAACACCTCCTTGAAGGGTCCTCCTTCTAGTCTTGTTCCTGACCTGTAGATTTTCCTTTCTTTGGGAAAATCAAGTGAAACTTTTAAACTGGTTGCTATATAAAATAATAACTAACCCATTGGAAATTAATTGTGGAAAGCAATTGGATTTTTTACTGGTTGCTGGGTTGTTTTTTTCTTCCCAGAAACCCTGAAAAGACCTCATGCTGAGTTGCACACATTGGGAAAATCAAAAATTAGGCCTGAGTTGCAGCCTAGGTGGCCAGCCAGCTAGCTAACTGTGGCGTGCACAGCAGTGTTTATATTCCTCTAGGGCTGTTTTCATCCTTTGGCATCAAGTACTCAAGAAGGAACAATAACCACTATGATTGTGAGAATGATGAATGCTTTAAAAGAGTAAAGGTACCTTAGGGCAGATCTTTTTTCAGATCACTTTATCTCTTTTTCACCCTTTAGCAACAAGCACCCAAATGTGTTCTACTCTTCATAATAACTGCAGGCAAACAAACATGTTTATTGCTGGCTGGGTAGAGAACACAACTGAAACAGAAACAGAAAAGCAGAGCATAACAAAATCCAGGATGGAGTCTTAACTCTAGCCTATAATACAGAATTCTAATATATAACTCTCCATGGGCCATGTCAACATACAAGCAGTTTTTTTCATGATCTTTTAAGAAATTATAGGGTGATTGTGATCATGAAAAATCCACCCACAGTCTAGGAAAGTCTTGAGCGAGCAGAATTTTGGGGACTTTTCCAGATTAGGCTTTTGCTATGCACTCAGACTGCCATATTCACTGAATTTTTTCAGAAGCTCCTATTCTTAAATTGCTCCTGTTTTTAAAACAAGCTGTCATTCTTCAAATGGCGAATGTCATTGCCAGTCACGTCACAAATAAAGAAAAAGAATTAAAAGGGGGGAAGCACCGCTCAGGAGGGGATGCACCCATTTGCCCGACTCTGGCTTGAGGGTTGATCCCAGGCGCCATCTGCAGTGTACATTTCCAGCAGCATCATACCCTTTAGACAGTCATGGCTTCCTCTAAAGAATTCTGGCAACTGTAGTTTGTTAAGGGTGCTGAGAGTTGTTAAGAGAACCCTTATCACAGCACTGCAATTCTCAAGAGTGGTTTAACAACCAATCTCTCTTCCCAGGGAACTCTGCTTTAACTGTATAGTGCGGATGGAGCCCCCGTTCCATGCAGAAGCCAACCCGCCCTGCAAGTGCATCTTACTTCGACACAAATGGGACAGTGTGTTCCCCACTGCACCTGAGAAGAGAGGGCTAACTTAGGGGGTGTAGGGCAGGCTCTGGGGTACCCATAGTTCTGTCATCCAACACAGCACCACTGCTTGCCACTCTACCTGGCATCTGCTTACTGCCCGTTCAAACAAATGCTGCAATGCAGCAGCGATGTCACCGGCTTGCATCACATACGCATGTGCGAAACCTGCTGAAGTGCAGGGCCTGGCCTGGCTGCCTCTGAATCTGCTTGCTTGGGCCTAGGCCTTTCCCAATGGCAGCACTGGGAAAAAAGAAAAGAGTCAGGCCAGCAACAAGCCAGCATCACTGCTAGTTCAGCTCAGGAGGACAGGAATGGCCAGGGGGCTGCTTCCTGAGACAGCTGCCTCACTCAGGCCAGCCCTGAATGAATGCCCCAGAAATTAGAACAGAATGTAGACCTTGAAACAAGCACAGATGTGACCTGGCAAAGATTTCAGAAGCAAACCGAGCGAGTCGAAATGCAAAATCACATTCTGAGGGTTGTTGGTCAGGCAGTATTTTCTTGGTCAATAAAAGTATCTTCCCCCAGGTAACTAGCATTGTGTTCTGAAAAGCCAGTAAAATCCAGATGCTCTGCCATGAATTAACAGGTTCCACACTATCTGTCACCTACCATACTCCATCGCTTACTGGTCCAAATCTGGCCTGTCCATGCCCTAAGTTTCTGAGTTCAGAGTTTGCCCAGGCTGTGCTTCCCAGGCTTTAGATTCTGTCCTGGCTCTGCCTGTCTGGCCCCCTCCAAAGCTCCAGGACCTCTGTGTTGAAATACTAAGCTGGCAGCCTTACTTATTCTTAATGGATGGTAATGATGGAGTTTGGCATGAATTACAGCACAGCAAATGGTGCTGATCAAAAAGCTTGGCAGCACAGGCTTGCGTTCAGCAGCGTATTGCAGAGTCTCTCCTGATGGAGTCACCAATGGCTTCTTTCCAAGAGAGCACTGTCGCTCTGTCGCTTGTTGTGCGGTTAGAGAGACTTCAGAAGAGCAAGAAGAAAACGGCGAAGCCTCTTTTCTTCACCACCTGGTATTTGTAAATGTCGAACTAGGCCTTCCAAAGAGGCATGTGGTATTCGTGACGCCTGCAGACATTTCCTAGCACCCCAAATGCCCAAAGTTAATTGCAGTCCAGTCTCTCCCAGGGTATATACTGGACTGGCATGTCAGAGGGAACACGCTGGTATGGAACCTGAGACATTAAATCCTTGCAATATATTTCTGTGACGGTTCATTCATAGGTTCCTTTGTTCATTCAGATTAGATTCACTCTTATAGGAGTCGTGTTTTGTTGGGAAGTTATTCAATCATACCTTCTTTTGAAGAAAAATGCTGAATCTTGTGGCTTGTTTATCATTTACGCAGTCTTGTTCAATAATGGTGTCTGACGTTTTTATTCCTATCTACATCTTTCATTGGTGCATTGGTATTCTTTTCCTCTAGTGCAGGGCTGGAGAACCATCCAGATGTTGCTGGACTCCAACTCCCATCATCCCCAGTCTGTGGCCATGCTGGCTGGAGCTGATGGGAGTTGGAGTCCAACAACATCTGCTGGGCCACAGGTTTCCCTACCCTGCGTAGTGGCTTATAATCAAGAAGAAGAAGAAGAATTGTGGGGAACCATTATGAAGGATTACAATAATTACATTCACCTGCTAGTAACAAAACCTCCCCTGCCTCATTGCTAGAAACAATTCTTACTCATCACAGGTGGTCAGGCAAGTGGTATCTTCAAGCTTTGTCTATGTGTTACATATCGATGGATAAACAAATAAAAAAGTTGCGCAGGCTAAACTAGGCATGTTTTTAAGTGCCATCTTTGCATTTAACATGGACTTTAAAAATGCAGATAGCATCCCGGGAAGGTGATCATTACTGGGATTGCAGCAGGCATGGAAGGGCAATTTAACTGTTTTCTCCAACACTGCAATCCTGAAAAAAATCCCTCTGAAACTTCCATTAGCATTGGGGGTGGGGGAGAGAGAAATCCCCACTGGCACCAATCAGGGGTTTCCCCTCACTGCAAACAACAGCTTTGAAAGAATGATTTTGATCAGGACTGCAGCAGAAGAAGAAAAGATTAAATCTCCACACGCACACCTGCTGCGATTCCAATAATGCAAAGTCACATTTAATGTAACATTTGGCCCCGCATAGAAGCAGACACAGCTTGACAGCTTGGACAATTTAGATCACTTCTGGGAGGATCCAGCAGAATGCCTGCCAGGCTGAAAGTCAGCAGTGGGGGAGGGGAGTCTTGATGCTCTATGGGATCCCTTTCTCATGCATACAGAGGGGTGGTGCCCAAAGTTTGCTCAGGCTAATTCTTTGAAAAAGAATGCACTGAGCAAAACTAGGGAAAGCTGTTGTGAAGGAAGTAGGGATGATAGGATCTGTCAGTTTCGGTCCTCTCCCTTCCTCATTTTTCCAAACTTAAATTCAGTTCTCCACCTTTCTGCAGTAAAAAAAATAAAGCACATCCTCATGAAAAAATTTCAGCATCTTAGCGCAAATTTCTACTAACACATGTTTATGCAGTTTCGACATCTATACATTTTTATAAGCAATTTCTCCGAATGTAATGCATTTTGTATGCTATTCTCACTGATTTGTTCATTTTTATGCACACTTTCCCCCAATATATTCATTTTTATAAATGCCATTTGGCTGGGGAACTGCATCACAAAATCCAGATAAGTGCGAATTTTGAAGGATGGCTGTGATGAAGTGCAAATTTGATCGACTTGGCTTTAAATGCAAACTGAATCCAATTTCTACCCCATCCCTAGAAGGAAGCGCTGAATCCATGAAGTAAATCAATGCTTTAGAAATCCTGATTAGCACTTGTTCTGCTTCTATTTCATGCTGGTGTTCTCAAAACAAAGTTGGGTTATTGGGTATTCTGAAAGGAGGGGATTATGCATGGATATGAGATGGTGCCTACTCTTGTAAATTAATTGGCATAATTTGTTTTGATCCTTCGTCAGGCTGTTGTGGAGTTGTTCCAGGTACAAAATTCCCGAACATCTTTCCCCTCCCCTTTGAAATGCTATGATGGTGAGTCAAAGGCAAAAGTGGGGGCTGCTCAGCTTCTTCCTGGATCGTACAACACTTACAAACTGTTTTCAGCTCCAAACATACATTACTCTAATAAAAGAGGCAGTAAGTGGACGGGATAAACAGACAAGTAGCTTGCAAAAAGATCTCACATCTCGATTGGCCCTAATTTGAGCTGTGAATCAAATGAAAATGTCTGGATTGAAATGCCAGTCCAGACTCTCGCGTAGCTAGACTCCCCCACTGGGAGTACAATCCACCGGACAAAGGAGGTGGGTTGCGTTAATTTCAAACAAAGGAGCAATGGGGCAATTTAAAAAGCACAGATTGGGGGCTGGGATGGGGAGCTGAACCCTTCCCCTGCTTATGCTTTCCCCACCCACCCCTACAACTCCCCAGTTGGTTTTGTCCAAAAACTCCACCACGAGGTGAGGAAACTGCTGGAGAGGAAACTGCAAGGAGGGGAAATGAAAGGTTCAGAACCCACACGCATTTTAAATTGCCTCCCACTTTACTGGAAATGGGCAGCAACTTCGATTTTGGCACACAGACCTGGCACTGTCATATCCTCAACACTATGCTGAACAACTGAGCTTTGTGACTGAGCGGGAAGACCTCCAGGCCTCGTCCGACACTTTAACCACTACTCTACACTGGCTCTCTTGCTTTGCAGATGTGCAGATTATCTTGCTGAGTCATATTTTGTAAGCATCACACTACCCGCAAATGCTTCTGAACCAGTGCTGAAGCATTCACGAGGCAAGGCAAGACAAACCACGGCAGTGATGGTGGTGGCGGTGAAAGGGGTGGTGGGAGGGGTGCCGGGGAGGCCAAGTGAGTGAGTGGGCGAGCAGCAGCAGCAACAACAACAATAAGGCAGTAAGGTAAGTGGTAGAATTGGGCTGCAGCGAGTACTGAGGGGCAGTTTAAGGAGCTGTCTGGGAGTGGGGGAGCACTGGCGACCCATGGGACGCAGGAGAGCATTGGCAACCTGTGGAGGGGGAGGAGCCAGCATTGGTGATCCATGAGGGGTGGAGGGAGCATTGGAAAACTGTGGGGGGGCAGGGGGAGCATTGGTGATTCATAGAGGGCAAGGGGAGGTTTGGTGAACATAGAGGGGGAAGGGGGAGAGCTTGAGCAACATGTGGGGGAAAGGGAGGCTTTGCCAACCCAAGGGGGGAGGGAGGCTTTGGTGACCATAGGCAGGGCTGGTGAGCGAAGCAAGCAGGATCAGAGCCCCTAGTTAGAATTAGGGTTGCCAGGTTCGTGGCCTGAGACTGATCCTGTATCTTTAGGAGAAGAGAAAGTCAGCCAAGTGCAGGTGTTCTTGCAACCCTGTAATGGGAAAAACCAAACTGTGAAATTCTCCCTTCCCTCTGCACAACTTTTAAAGATACAGAAGACCTCTTGGAGGCTGGGCCTGGCAACCAAGAGGTCTTCTGTATCTTTAAAAGTGTGCAGGGGGAAGGGAGAATTCCACCTTGTGGTTTTTCTCATTATATTGTTGCAAGAAAACCATGTGGCTAAATTTTCTCTTCTCTTAAAGATACAGCATCATTCTCAGGCCCTGAGCCTGGCAACCCTAAATTAGATATATTTTTAATCAGTCATGAATCATTAAATGTTGTTGGAGGGTGTATGTGTGGATGTGTACTATCTACCAAAAAAACTTCAAAAAATAATTTCAAAGATTGCTAAAGTCCAGTCATCATCACTAACAGCCAGAAACAGTGATTGGCTATCAAGCCCAGGCAAAATTTAAGGAGTCCTAATTGGGATGGATTCTTTAGCAGCTATTAGGAAAGCAAAGGGCTTTTGTATGTGATCTGTTTCATGTTTGCTCATTTATCATTTATATGACATGACAGCCGCCAACGCAGCACTAGCCTTTGTCAAAGCAACAAAATAAAACAAAAATCCCCCTGCATAAGTAAAGCCTGCTACGGTATCCTTCAGATCGAAAAGTGACATCCTAGTGAAGCGCAGGGTTGCATTCAAGCTACGAATATCTGCAGAAATATTTCTGGGGCAGGGTCAAGGTCTATGAATTGTTACTACAGGTCATTGGCAGAGCTTGGCAAAGTTACTTTTTTGAACTACAACTCCCATCAGCCCAATCCAGTGGCCATGCTGGCTGGGGCTGATGGGAGTTGTAGTTTAAAAAAAAGTAATTTTTCCAAGGTCTGGTCATTGGGAAGCCACTCCACCCACCATTACATTTAGCATTTGGGGGAGGGGGAGTGCCCCCTTTGCCCCTCTCCTGTGGGCCCCCTTGATTCAAGTTGCTGCCTGGCAGCCTTTCAAGGGACACCAGTCCCTAAACAGGCACCCAGGATGATTGCTTGTCCCAAAGCAAGAAGAACAAACAGGAAAAGCTTCCTTTATTTGAAAAAAATTAAAAGATGTGCATCTTCCTTGATATCATGCACTGTAAACCAGCTGACGCAAAGGCCAGTAAGAGAAAGGGCTGCTTCAAGGTTTATTCTAATGTGCAGCTAGACACACTTTGGGCAATGTCAAAAACAATTGGGCAGTGTGAAATAGGTTTTTGTGCAACTGATCATATGATGTTGAATAAGGAGCAAGGTACTTTCTAAACAACATAGATGAGAAAAGATAAAAAGAAAATGAAGATAAATTCTGGCCCCTTTCAAAACTTCATACCCTTTCACTAATAATCTGGGGTGGGGGTGGGGGTGGGGGTGGTAAAAACAAAACGAGGTGCAAATACTCATGTCTTGATGAAAGTACTGTGGGTGCCAGCACAAACAAGTTGCCATGACTGTCACAAAAAAGGCCTGCTAATAGTATATTATGGGACTAATTAATTGAATAGTTTGGGGGCAGGCAGTGCGGTGGCAGTGTGCAGTAGGGGGGAAAAGCTTAGAATAAAGCCTGGGCTGCTTTGTGTGTGCTGTTTGGGGTGGATGATGGGCAAATGCTTCATGTTCTAATGGCTGGAGTGTTGGTCTTGACCTGGGAGACTAGGGTTCGAATCCCCATTCAGCCATGAAGCTCACTGGGTGACCTTGGACCAGTCTCCTCTCAGTACCTTTACCAAACTACAGTTCCCAGAATTCTTTGGGGAGGAGCCATGATTGTTTAAAGTGGTATGATACTACTTTAACTGCATAGTGCAGATGGGGCCAAAAATACCAGGCCAAGTTCAAGGTTTTAGTTCTGGTGTAGAAAGCCCTATACAGCTCAGGACCAGGATACCTGAAAAACCGTCTTACCCCTTATATACCCAGTCGATCACTGCGCTCTGCAGGTGAAGGCCTCCTGCAGATACCACCTTATCAGGAGGTCCATTCTGCACAACATAGGAAACACCTTTAGTGTGGTGACACCTACCCTGTGGAATTCCCTCTCCTAAATATTAGGCAGGCACCATCTGTGTTATCTTTTTCAGCGCCTATTGAAGACTTTCCCATGAGTCAAAAAGACTCTCAGAGGCTCACAAAAATCAGTGCTAAGACCATTCTTGACCTCAGGCCCACAATCTAAAACAACATGGCATACAAAGAAAAAAGAATGAGGAGGAGGGAAAAGCAAACTCAAACACATGCTCTTAAAGTTACAGTTCTTATAGCACAGTTATAGAGTTCTGTTGATGCAGATTTTGGCTGTTTAGAAGACCAACTCCTTGCCCATGTCAGTGGTGCTTCTGGTTGTATTGACCTTGATGAAGTGCAGTTCCTCCTCAGAAACACTCTTCTGCCCCAGCTCAGATCATTTCCAGTCATGCAACCTGCAGTGCTTACCTAGAAGCGCCAAGCAGTGGTGGTCCTAGGGTTCTGTGGGCCCTGGACAAGGGAGTTATTTAAAATGCCTTGCAGGTATGAAAGCAAGTTGGGCATAAAATTTCACTGAACTTTATACATAAAGCTGCAATGAAAGTATGGATAAATGTTATTGCGTTCCCAATGATACAACCAGGGAATGGGAAACTGACCACAACAAGAGTAACGTAATAATCTTTACAAGAACAACAGCGACAGGTAGGTTGGCGTCATTATCCCTATTTTGCAGATGGAAGAGCTGAGGTTGAGAGAACAGTGGGTTTGCCTAAGGCCACACAATGGACTCATAGCAAGATCTGAAAAGAGGGCAAGTTACATCTCACTCTTCACCACTATACTATATGAACTTTGAGGAAGGCGTAAATAGTTAATCTCCTGTGGTGTAGGCATAAGGGACTTACTTACTCAGAGTTAGACTACATCTAATTTAGACTAGGAGAACCTGAGGCCCAGGATCATAAGGAGCCCTTCAGTCCACTCTATCCAGCCCTTGGGCTCTCACCAGGCCATGCTCTTCACTGCCTTTGGTAGGCACCTTCTTGGAGTGCTTTTACCTGGTTGGAATGTGTCTTTGAGCTGCGATCATCCCTCTTGCTAGGCAAGATGGGGATGCTGGGGGGCGGGGTAGGAATGGCCTAATATGCTAACTTCAGTTTCTCTCAGTTTCTCATTTTTCAATCTTACTCAGTTCTCCACATTTCCACATCAGTGTGTGGATATTTTTATAAAGTCCTCATGAAAATTAATCAGTATTTTTGTGCAAATTTTTCCTAATATACACATTTTAATGCAATTATGACTAATATACACATTTTTATACAAAGAAATATACATTTGATATGCACTTTACCCCAACATATGCCGTTTTTGTACCTGTCTGGAGAACTGCATTTCAATTGCAAAGGATGGCTGTGTTTGGGTTCACATTATTTTGGAAAGTGCTTCTCATCCTTGTGTGAACACTGAGCTTCCTGTGCTTGAAAATGGTTGTTTTTTAGTCCTGGAAATCTTGTTTTCGTGCTATTTATATTTGGTTTCAATTACAAACACAAAGCATCATTGTGGTCTGTTTTTATCACAGGTTGAGCGGAGAATATTACTTAATACTGTTGGCGCCTCCCCAATCTTCGAGCTGTGAGATCTCAGGGGTCCCTGCGCTCATCCAGGGTTTGGTTTCCTTTGGGAAGAAGGCCAGCGGAGAGTGCGGTGTCTTTATGAAATATAGTCTATTTATTTACACACATTCCAACCTGAGGTTAGGATGGAGGGGTTCAAGACATCAGCAGTCCAATATCCAGCTTTTCCATCAGTGTTACAGGAGACATCCTAAAGCCATCGTGCAGAGATAGCTTCTCTGCCTGCCTCCAGTTCCCAGCTTTTCTCCAGACAATTCTAAACACACTCTCTACACAAGCCTCTTCAATGACAAAAGGGTCTTCCTGGACCATTCACCAGTTGCTGGGCACCTGAAAGACCCATTAGCAAACTGGCCACTCTATTTGTTTAACAAAAGAAGCTCATCTGACCAGCAGAGCAGAGTTTCTCACCCCAAGGCACAGGGTTCCAAATCAGAGGCTGGAAGGGGACCCACAGGAATCATCCATTCCACACACACCCAAACTCACAACAATACTTCATTCATTCATTCATTCATTCAATTTGTATCCCGCCCTTCCTCCCAGCAGGAGCCCGTGTTATGTCAACACTACACTGTAAATACATGAATACAAGTCATTAACAAACAGAAACAAGCCATTACCTCCATGTGATAATGCTCACATGTAAACAGAAACAACAACAAAAAAGGACATTATGTGAGATCATGGTAGGAGGGGCATACGGTGAACTGGTGATAGCCAGTTCATTGACAAATAATGGTATACTGATTAATCATATAAAAGTCAATTCTGTAGTACCATTCCTTGAAAACTGAAGGTTTTGACCACCTAAATCTCTTGTGTGACCCACAGTAAATAAATGGCTTTGACATTTACATTTCAGTCTTGTGAAAGGGTTGATGTTTTACACAAATGCTTGAAGTAAAGAACAATCATGCTTTTTTCATATTCAAGGGCATCTTTATAAGTAAGATAGTTTTCTCGATGGCTGGGTCAGCTTCTAGAAGTGGGTGAGTCACTGAAGTGATATTTTAGCAAGCAGATGTGTGCTTAAATAGGTGCATCATATGAGAAAACCAAGACAGTGGGAAAAAATGAGATAATCCTCCCCCAGCCATTCAGAGGTGTATTCTACTACAGTTTCAGAGTGACTAACGGCAGGCAATTAGGTACAACTCCGCATGTCTGGATGTCATTAACCTGGACTTTTCAACTACAGATGCCAGTGAAGCTCACTATGTCAGGGAGCAGATACAAGTGTGAGGGCTTGTGATGCTTGTCTCAAACAAGAGGTGAGCATTAAGAGTCCCAAAATTCATCTCCAGCTCAGATTTACTGGCTTACACCACCCACCCATCTATCCCACAAGCCCCTCTATCCCAGCCTTCCCCAACCCATTGCCCTCCAAAAATTGTTGGACTCTAACTCTCATCAGCCCCAGCCAGCATGTCAAATGGTCAGGATGATGGGAGTTTCAATCTTTTGGATTGAATGTGGATTAATGCGGATCTCATGTTGCAGGTCACATGGCAACACAATCATGGGATCACTTCATTGTGAGCCTAGCTCTAGCAACTCGATGTGAACTTATCATGCTTCTACAAAGATTTTCACACTTAAGAGATATACATCACACCCCTTCCAAGAAATTTATCATATAGAAAAGATGTTTCATCTGAGTAGTTGCCTTGCATTTTATTTTTGCTGAAATTCACTATAATTGCAGATGTAGAAAAATCCCTCAACTCATCCTGATAAATGGGGGCACATGTGCTTGCTGAGGAGAGCAGTGGGGCAGCATTGGGACTCCTCTCCCCATCCTGCATTTTAAGCCTTTAACACCCAGCTATTGAATGTGTTTAATTTACTGACCACAGGTGACTGGTGTGATATGCTGTCCAAAGAAAACGTAATTACCATCTTTTTTTAAACCACTGACCGAGATAAACAACTGAGAAGGTAGCATAGCGGTAGCTTCCAAAATGGCATCGAAGGGCTCCAAAAATGCTAAAGAAGACCAAGGTGCAGGAGTGGCTACAGAAGAGGGATCGCTTGCTCTACGAATTGCCTCTCTTCACACGGATCTTATAAACAGATGGGATACTGGTTTTAAATCCTTGGAAGACTTTAAGTGGTCACTTCCACTTTAAGTGGTCACATGGACAAGATAGCTAAGGCAGCGGGGGAGGCTTTAGTTATTGGAATACAACATATGGACACCATGAAACACCTCATAAAGAGCCCAAGAGATCTACAGAATCGCCTCATTGATCAGGAGAATCGTGGAAGAAGAAGGAATCTGAGGATCCATGGATTGAAAGAACCAATAGCTCCAGAGGACATGGTACAATTTTTATCAAATTGGTGGAAGGACATTCTCCCTGATTATAATATAGTCCGTGAGGACACTGAAAGAGCACATCGCAGTCTAGGTCCTAAACCCCATGAGAATGCACCGCCGAGGGATGTGAAAGTGGCATTTTACAACTATGAAAAAAAAGAAACTCTGGTGAAGGCACTTTGCACACAAGAAAATTTGGAAATAGATGACCAAAGAATCACGCTCTTACAAGATCTCAGCTCTGAAACCCTCCACTGCCAAAAAACTTTGAAACCAGCTATGGTCATGAAGCAGGGGTGAAATATAGGTGGGCAGGGCCAGTTCTAAAGGGCGGCCAGGTGGGGCACTGGCCCGAGGGCCCCTGGAGCTACAGGGTAACAGATGGGCCCTCAGCGGCCCCTATGCTCCCCTTCCACGATCCGTGGCAATCCACGGGGCCCCCATGCCCCCCACTTACCTGTCTCCTGCTTTTTAGCATTGCCCTTAATGAAGATGGTTTCCCTAAAGTACTGAAGCCCCTGCCGCCATCTTAGTTGATGGGAGAGATGCATGCACGTAGCATGCTCACGTGCCATCAGCAAAGATGGCAGTGGAGGCTTCATCCCCTTAGGGAAACCGCAGCCACCATCTTGGTTAATGGCAATAGTAAAAGACAGGAGACAGGTAGGTGGAGGTGTGGGAGGGCCGCGCATGCGCGCAAACGCAAACGAGCACACATGCCGGGGCCCAGGGCAAGCTGATGCCCAAGGGCCCCAGCATGCCTGGAGCCAGCCCTGTAGGTGGGGATTCCCTTTCACTCTCCTAATGGAGATGGGTGGCTGGATACAATGGGCAACAAATAAACAGGAGATGTCCCACTTATTAGCTCTCCTGAACATCCCATCACCCTGGAATGAGGAGGATTTGGAGGCGGATAATCTGATCAATATGGTCCTTGTGGGGGAGGATTGGAGATTTTCTCAGGCGGCAAAACGCAGATGCCGTCTTAAAGCAACATCTAATCACTCCGTCCCCTCCATTCCTCTCCCGCAAAGGAGCATCAGATGAAACGCTGCGAAAAGAAAATGAGAAAACCATCTACATACATAGCAATGTGGTATTCATATAACTGGAAGGTTTATAGGATATAATTTACATACGGATAATATATAAACAGATGTATGGCTATTGAGTCAGTTTAAAGTTTTAAAATTAAACATGTTGCTGGGATGGTTGAAGGTCCGTTTCGGGTAATTAGAGAATATTAAGTATAATGCAGGATGGGGGGAAAGCCTCTATGCCATGGCCCTGACTTATTATGGCCTGGTCACAGGTGTGGTGGTTATATTCTCTAATGACAGCAGCATGTGTTATTACCCCCATTATAGTCAGGCCCAGAGTTGGCGGGAATACATTAGGTTTAAACCGCAGATCCGAGACATATATGGGAGTCTTTAGCTGGGCAGTAGAGGCAGTTGGGTAAGAGGGAGCTAATGGAGGGGTCTCTGAGAAAAAGGAACTGGATAAATAAAATAGAAGAGAAGCTGCGAAATAATATTGTAAGCAACTGGGGTTTTGTTGGCAGGTGAATAATCAAACGGCTGATAGTTTACTACTTTAAAATGTTCACATTTTGATCTGTAACACTAAATGTTAGAGGACTAGGGGACGTTAATAGACAGAGGATCTCCAACCACTTACGTGCTCGGAGACCTTCCGTAATCTTTTTACAAGAAACGTCCAAGGCGGGCTGTAATAATTGATCGCTTCCCCATTCCTATTTTGGGCAGCAATTTGTAGCGAAGGGATCTTCCCACCCTTGTGGGGTGGGTATAGTGTTGGCAGGCTCAGTGGATTTTCAGTTACATGCCATCTGCAGAGACCCGGATAGTAGATATGTTTTTGCTAAAGGGTTATTGGAAGGTAAGCCGTTCACGTTGGCATCAGTTTATGCTCCAAATACACGTCCATTCCCCTTTTTATATAAAATTTTTAAAGAACTAATCCATTTTGCAAACAAAACTATTCTTATTATAGAGGGAGATTTGAACATGGTCTGCGATGCAAATGTAGATTGATCCACAAGGGTTCAGAGAAGGTCTATAAGAGAACAAAATCAATTATTGCAACTTCTAGCATGATTTAACCTGTCTGATGCCTGGAGACAGGCTAACCCAGGGGTCAGAGATTATTCATATTTTTCTTCACAGTTTAAATCTCTTTCCCAGTTGGATCATATATTAATCTCTGCCCCCTCTGCTCTCAAATCTGTGGTCAGCAGACATAATACCTAGGACAGCATCTATAACGAACTCTGCCTGTTGGAGAGGGTGTCAGGAAAAATATACATATTTTCATATCTGGTGGACCTGCCCCCAAATTCAGATTTTTTGGGGGAGGGAGGTCGACAGAGAACTTCTCAAAATCACAGGGGAAAAGAGTGTGTGTTCTGCTGAGTTATTTTTACAGTATTAGCCATATTTGAAGATCAGAATGCGAATATTAAATTTAAAGAACTGATATCTCTATTGCTTCTGCCGGCACACCAGAAGGTGGGGCAAAGATGGAAAGAAAAAAGATTTGAATATACTGGTATGGATAAAAAATGTATGGAACATTGCTTTATTAGAGAAAATTACCTATTTACTTCACCTCTCTTGTGGGTTAGAAAAGACAGACAACTTCAATGCTACATAGTGGAAATTTATTACATATGCTTCGGAGTGTGATTTACAAGGACATTTGTCGGTTGCAGCAAGATATATATGGCTAAGTTAAAGAAGTTTTCCTTTTATCGGTATGACTAACTATGCAAACAGTTCTGTTTTTCTCTGGAGACAGGGTGGGAGGGAGAGGGGGTTTAGTATGTTCTTTGAAGGGTGGGAGGGGTTAAAATATACTATACATTGGGTTAGTACAACTTAATGTGATTTATGTTTGTAATGTTTTAATTGGAAAGTTGGCATATGTAAAGTTTAAAGAGTTGTTCTTTAATAAAATAAAATAAAAAATCCCGAGAAATGTCACTATGGACATTTAACTCTATGAACAACTTATCTGATCAGCCAAGATCCTGGAGGTTAGTGAAATCTCCCAAGGATAGGGGGGAAATTGCCAGAGTTTGTACATCCAATAGATCAGCAGTGTCCAACATTTTCTTTATACTTCCCAAAATTGTGGCAATTATGTTCACTTTTTCACCACATAACCACACACAAAAAAATTACCTTTGTTTTTGAGGGCAGAAAAATACAGTGGTTTGAATTATTTATTGATAGAATTCGTGAGAATGCTGTCATGTCTTTTCATTAAGCAATGCAGGAAAATCAGGCATAAAATCAGTTAGACTGCATCTCACTGATATATCAACTCCGCCTCCAAATTTTTGTTCATTATCTATGACCTATATTTTGATTTCACCATTTTAACCATAGAAAAAATTGATTTGCAGAGCCATGTTGAACCAAAAATTGAAAACAGTTTTGGAATAACTGTGGTTAGAACAGCAAAATCATTTTGATTTAAAATATATGCCCACATCATGACAACTGAATCATCTTTCAAATGTTGAGTGCGTTGAAGTAAAATCACATCTGTCTCAAAAAGATGCCTCTCCAAAGAAAAGCCTTGCAGGCTCTTCGGATAGTTGAGAATCATAGATGTCAAAGATCTTGCATGAACAATTCTGTACTTTTCAAAATCAGAAAAGTGTATAGGACCCATGGATGAATCTGTGATTGTTAAGGGCAGATGGTGAACATGTGTTTGAAGTGGTACGTGTGTAAAAGAATTTTATTTTTTAAATTATCTTAAAAAAATAGATGGTAGGAGTAAAGTGCCAATTTGCCACAGGTCCATAGCTATTTAACCACATGTGGCAAGTGGCAACCATGTTGGAACCAAGGCAGTAGACCAGTCTTCCCCAACCTGGTACCTTCAGGTATTCTAGACTTATGCTCCCATCAGCCCTGGCCAGCACAAGTCCAAAATATCTAGAGGGCACCAGATTGGAGAAAGTTACAATAGGCTCTGACTGAATGGAGAATTTCCCAGAGATGTTTCTTGTAAACCTTTGGTCTTTGGGCGGTAAATGCATGTGGATATATATTGCAATGGGTCACCTGGTAAAGCAGTTATGTGGCTGAACTGCCATAACCCAAAACTTACGCCAGCCTGTGTCCTCTCTTTTTTCCCTCGTAATGTTCAAGGACATGGTCAGCCAAAGGTTTATTCTTGGCTACAGTTCATGGCTGGCAAGGAGAAAATTGAACCATGAGCCCTGGTTCAGACAACACGCTAAGCCAGACTTTGGCTCAACTCAGTGCAGCAGGGGAGCAAAAAAGGACTGGGTCAGAGCAATGCAGCTGCAAGCTGTTTTCCGGGAGCTGGCATGCTAATGGGGTCCTGGTAAGCCATCGCTCTGCTTACTGTGTCATGCAAATGCCATTACCTCACTATGAGCTTCTCCAGAGCTTGGAAAAATTACTTTTTTGAACTACAACTCCCTTCAGCCCAATCCAGTGGCCATGCTGGCTGGGGCTGATGGGAGTTGTAGTTCAAAAAAGTAACATTCCCAAGCTCTGAGCTTCTCCAACCCTGTCCCTTACATCGGCGGCGGCTTGCAGAGGCTGGGGAAATGCATAGCATGGTAGCATCACAGCACATGTTTTGTTTCAGCCTTTCAAAATATGAATTTAAGAAACCATAGGGGGAAACACCAGTTGAAACACCTAGGGGGAGTACTTAAATAGAACAGGACTAATTTTCATTACTATGGAAGTCACCTTCCCATTCCTTCAAAAAGCTGTCCTCTTTGCTTCTGACATTTTAGAGACAGCCCCCAAGCTCTGCAAAATGGCTAGCAATATCCACAGGTGACACACACACAAATCCCCCACATCTCCCCATGAACTGTGCACTCAGAGGCTTTGAAATGCTACTATTGCACAATTTTACAGGATACTGAGAGCATTCCTTATTGTCTCCGGAGAGCATCTTTCCCCATTTGCTCTATTCAATTGAAGTTGCTCACCGTTGCCTATGAGAAAAGAACACTATTCAAGTAGAGCACTTTTTTTCATGTCAGCAGAAGGGCTAGGGGATCCCAGCCTGATGGAGCATAAGCTACTGCACCGCTAGATAAAAGATGTGAAAATTTACCATCATATAACTCATGTCTGCACTGCAGAAGAAATCATGGCACAGTTTCATGCAGACTTTTAAAAAAACTCATATCAAAAAGCATTAGGATAACATTAAGGGAGTGTGGAAACAAACAGCAGGTGATTAAAACATCTGTTGTTTTCTTTGCTTGCCATTTCAATGATAAAGCTGTCTAGATCTGGGCATATTCCTCCCAACAGGTCCTTATTTATAGTCCTAATGGGGGGAAATGGCTAGTTTATACATTCATGTTTAATAAGGAGCTGGTTTATTACTTGATCTGCAGCATCAGACTTGGATGTGTGATAGGGTTGCCCGGTTCTTGGCCTGAGACTGTTCCTGTATCTTTAGGAGAAGAGAAGGTCAGCCAAGTGCAGGTGTTCTTGCAACTCTGTAGTGGGAAAAACCACAAGGTGGAATTCTCCCTCCCCCCTGCACAACTTTTAAAGATACAGAAGACCTCTTGGTTGCTAGGCCCGGCCTCCAAGAGGTCTTCTGTATCTTTAAAAGTTGGGGAGGGGGGAGGGAGAATTCCACCTTGTGGTTTTTCCTGTTACAGTGTTGCAAGAACACCTGCACGTGGCTGACCTTCTCTTCTCCTAAAGATACAGGATCCATCTGAGGCCATGGGCCTGGCAACCCTAATGTGTGAATAAGCCATCATGTATAGCAGGTGTCACGAACCTCTAGCCCTCCAGATGTTGCTAAATTACAACTCTCATAATTCTTGGCTATTGGCTATGCTTGCTGGAGCTGATGGGAGTTGTAGTTCAGCAACATCTGGAGGGTCAAACGTTCCCCACCCCAATGTATACTTGGGGGAACCCCAGAATTTACACAACTAGGAAAAAAAACTAGAAACAAAACCCAGGGGAAAGACCCAAATAGCCTAATGAGGACTGAGCATGCTCAGTGGTGGTCACAGAATGCTGAGTGTCTGTTGGGAATGGGGATGGAAAACTGGGGAGAGAGGGATGGGTTGGAATGGAGTATCTTAAAAGAAAGCCTGCCTGGCTGCCTGGCTGACACAACAGGAACATTCCACACTGCAACATTTTTGTTGCAGGACCTACATTTTTGCAGATCTGATACCACACGTAGGTAGAACTGTTAGGAAGAATGTATCAAAGAGATACCTGGCAAGGGCTTCCTGTCTGATACACACAAGATAAAAGACACGGTCTTAGGAACAGAGTAAGAGTATGTATATTTCAGAAGGCAGATGAATGAGAAGGGGTTAATCATTATTTTCTTGTGTGGATCTATGGGGCAAGCATTAGGTCTGAATATTATCTCTGGGGGGAAAATAAAACCATCACTGCTCTTGCAAGTGCATACAGTCTGCATAATGGCTTAGGAAGGCAGGAGCACCTTCCAGCTTTATGTGCATGACATAAATAATGATTCTCACTTGTCAGAGGTATTTCCTGATGCCAGTGACAACTCCACCATACATTAAAAGGAGGAAAAGAAGACAATGGATGCTCCCCGCAACCATTTCCTTAATGGCCTGATGTTTTGTCTGTTGCTGGTCTTTTCAGATGTAAAAGCAGTCACAGGAGGGTAGAAACAGCAGCCAAGCTAATCATATGAATTAAAACAAATCAAGTTGAGTGAAAGGCTTGTGTCTTACAAGTCCCTTTTCACTGCCATTGAAGTTTTGGTGCAGAAAAAAAAAAAAGATAAATTGTTTACGGAAAGGAAACACATATTATACACAAATGGGCATATTCTGATAGCCAGAATCTTATCCTTCTTTAGCACAGGGGTCCGTTTTTCTTTCCTGTCTCACGCATTCAACAGTCAGACAGAGACAAAATAGGCTATATTGTTCTATGATTAAGAATTAGAGCTGTCAACTGATTGAAGAACTGCAAGTGATTCATCATTTGCTTTTTTTGCCAATTCGTCGACAGCGTAAATAAATGTGAATGTCACCAAAACCTCAATTTACGTGCCTTTTTGAAATATTAAAAAGTGGAAAATAACTTATAATGTAATATACAGGAGCAACGCCTCTTTCACAGTAAGGAAAGGCCGTTTTAAAACACATTTTCCTTTGCAGTTTGTATTACAGTAATACATCAGATGCAAAGAAGGCTAAAAACAACAATGTCCTATCAATTATCATTTTCCTCACTGATTAGAATTAGTCATCACCAATTAATCAACTAAAGCTTTGATTCATCTGCCAATTTAAGCTTGCAGCCCTGCTAGGAACCAAGGGGGGAAAGGACAGTGCATTCTTGCAGATGATGATGATGATGATAATGATGATGATGATTACCACCATCATCAAGCAGTGGCAGTAATAGTAACAAACCTTTTAGTTCACATCCTGTTTTGGGAAATGTGAATTAGATAGGTCATTAAAATACAAACCAAATTTCTTTCCTGTCCCTATTACAGGCCCCATCTGACCATAACTTTAAAACAGTATTATACCAGTTTAAACAGTCATGGCTTTTCCGCAAGAATCCTGGGAACTGTAGTTTATTAATGGTGCTGAGAGTTGTCAGGAGACCCCTTTTCCCCTCATAGAGCTACAGTTCTCAAGATGGTTTAACAATCAATCCCTCTTCCCAGAGAACTCTGAAATTGTAGCACTGTGAGGTTCCCAGGATTCTTTGAGGGAAGCCATGACAGTTTAAAGTGATATGATCATGCTTTAAATGTATAGTTCAGATGGGGCCATAGTCAAGCAGCACAATTCTATACATGCTGCTCTGAAGTAAGTCTTCTTGTGCCATGAGCAGAGCTTGGAAAAGTTACTTTTTTGAACTACAACTCCCATCAGCCCAATCCAGTGGCCATGCTGGCTGTCACTGATGGGAATTGTAGTTCGAAAAAGTAACTTTTCCAAGCTCTGGATGAGACTTAACATGAAGTTAAAGAGAACCCCAACAAAAAAAAAAACTGTTTCAGGGAGAGAAATTCTAAACTGAAATAACTGTTTTAAATAGGAAAACCACTAGGCTGCCTAGGCTAAGGCTGCCTTCACTTGCACCCAATTAAAATACAAACACAAATCAGAAGAACCAGGCATCTAGAGACAACAGAGTCAAAGCCACAACTGTAATACAAGCAGGCTTGAGATGCTCATTATTAGGCTTGTTATTGTGGTATCCTTGTTTTCTCAAACACCTTTGCTTCTGCGTTAGAAGCTAAGAGAGGTAAGTTGACCACCTAACAGAGAGGCCAAAGTCTGGAGGCTGCACGGTATTACATCATTCCTGGCTTCTATGAAACCATGGTAAGTTTTCCCCTGTAAGAAGGGCAGCCAACTTCTAACCGCTCTGAGGTTGCTCTGTTCTCCACACTGAGACCCCATCTCCACTATGCATTTACAGCAGTATCATACCACTTTAAACAGTCATGCCTTCCCCAAAGAATCCTGGGAAGTGTAGTTTGTTAAGGGTCCTGCGAGTTGTTAGGAGATCTCTATTCCCCTCTCAGAGCTACAATTAACAAAGTGGTTTAACAGTCAGTCCTTCCCAGGGAATTCTGGGAATGCATATAATGTTGAAAATGATGTAAAATGCATTACATTAAGCAAAATTTCATACTCAAATGCTGACAAATGTTTGTAAAGGTTTTCTTTAAAAATAATAATCACATACTGATGTAGAAATGTGGTGAACTGAATTTAGTATTGGAAAATTAGAAACTGGAAGAAACTGAAACTGACAGATTCACCCATGCCTAGCCAGAAATATCTATTGTCATACAACCAAACCCCTCATTAGTGGTGGTCAGTCCCCATAATAAGATTTGTGCCATACAGCATCAGAGTTCACAGATATGAAGCAGCATGTCCTGAAGCATGCTAGAACATCATATATGAAATCCAAAAAAAAGGAAGATTATTTGTATTTCATATATGCAATACACCAGTTTTGTACAATTTTAAACATTTTGTTTATGAGGGGTACTGCAAGGATTTTTTTTTAACCACAGCTTTTTTTCAAATTTGGTAGGACCACAAGGAACCTGATAAAATTAAAGATGTGCTGGATTCTCATGAACTATGATTTTCACCTTGAAATACACATTTTTAGGGAGGATGGAGAAAGGATACTTCAGTATCCAGCAGCATACCAGTCACTCAAAACTTTAAACATGTTTAGAACTATTTTGTGCCAGTTTCCAATGCATTTTCTGCTGGTATCCTCCAGCAGCGACTTCTTCAAATAAGATCACATGGGTCTAAGAGTGGCAGGCATCAGGTTCTAGACGAGAAAAACAAGGATCAGAAGGGTTCGAGCAGGGCTGGATTTAAACTTGTTGTGGCCCTAAGCTATAACATGAGTGAGGCCCTTCCCTCTTCAACAAATAATAAAAGTTTTAAATGCAAAATATGGGCTGTACAATTAAACAGAATTTGATAGTCATGTAATATAGGTATTAAAATGCAAGTTATATTTGTGCACATTCTTTATTTAGGAGTTTGTCAAACACATAGCACAATTAAAAATATAATATAAGGTTATAAGGTATCAATTAGATTTTCTTTGTTTCTTTCTTTCTAACGTGAGGCCCCTCGTAATGTGAGGCCCTAATTTGTAGCTTGTTTAGCTTGTACATAAATCCGGCCCTGGTTCAAGGCAGCTAATGTGACTGAAGGCTGGCTGGTGGTCATGTTCTGGAGAACAAAGCTGTACAGCAGCTACACTAGGTAACTGTTGGATTTTTGATATATATTGCAACGAAGTGCAGAAATAACTAGTCTGTTAAGACTGGTAGTTGAAAGACTAAATAAACTTAAGTTTTATTACTACGAAGAAATAAAATCATACATGCTGTTGCAGCCATTGTGGAGTCATGAAGCTTGCACTCACAGGCAACTCAAAAACTTCCTGGGGATAGTCATTCAAAACACAGCTGAATAACATGGCTGAAATATTCCATACAGGTTCTGAAATATCACTGAGGGGGATTTTTTTTTCCAGTCTAAGTGAAATTTAAAAAACACAAATGTGAGTACTTTCGGCTCAGTGCTGGATAAAACTTCTGAGGGGAAGGGGCTGATTTGGCCCTTTGGCTTCCAGTTAGCTCACCCTGCTGTAGGACAAAAGATAATTATTATTTTGCTTAACTACCAGTTTATTAATTAGCAGAGTTTCTCACTGATTCAGCATTACTGGTTGCTCTGCTGGTTTATTTTTCACCAGTTGCCTAAACTTTTCTTTCCTGGAGTTGACAAGAGCTACTTATTTTACACATTTAATTGAATGTACTTCCATACTATTTTCTCCCCCATCAAACCCTACAAGCGCCATCATATATTTCCCCTCCCCTGTAAGTCCTGCAGCCAACGCTTGGTAGAAGAAATTCAGGCCATCAAATGCATCTTGATTCTTTCCACAGATTTAAGAACATAAGAAGAGCCCTAACTCGATCAGGCCAAAGGCCCATCAAGCCCAGCATTCAGTTCCCACAGTGGGAAGTCCAGAAACAGGACATCAGCACAATAGCGCTATATTCGGCTCCCAGAACAGCTTACAGGCAACCCAATGGGACTGACTCCCAAGCAAGGGTTATAACACTGAAGCCTTTAACTGGTCCATGGTACTTGGGGAACATGGAATATTTTGCCTGGGTGCAAAGCACAGAGAACAGGGATGTGAACCGTAAGTCCTGGACTGATTCAGACTGGACCGATTCACATGCTGGATTCAAACCTCCACACCTGCCCTGTAAGTGAACAGAGATGTTCAGATATAGCCCCATCATGTAGTTTTTCCCCTCATGAGCTTTAAAAGAAAAGACTAAAAAACACACAAAAATATGAAAAATCTGAACTAGCCGAAAGATTGTGAGCAAATGAAAGTTGTCTCATCATATCTGTCTAGTATGCTGGTTTTTTCCTTCTCTGTTATTGAATCACATTCATCGCCTCTCTCCATGCCACACACTTTATCTCGCTCTGGAGAGATCCTCTCATACAGATAATGAAAAGTGTTTCCTGAAGCAAAATCATGTTTGTGATTGAGGAATGGTGGAAAGAGGCAAATTCTGTGACCTCAGAACTGCAGCTGTGCCTCTCCTGAGAGGTGCCAAAAACAACATTCCTGTCATGATTTCCCTCGACCTGACTGGTGTGGCAATGCCTGTCTCAAAACAGATGTTTGTCTTGCATAGGAAATTCATTTTCCTGCTTTAATCTTAACACTTTTCAACCCAACATGCATGCTATTAATTCCAGTTATTAGAGACAACTTTGGAAAATCATGTTACTCCCCTCAACAGAGCAAATTCAGTCAGATATGGAGAATCTAGAAGAGGTGTGATAGCAGCAGCACAGCTTTATGCTCTGTTGGCTAAAAGAAGGGATTTCTGGTTCAATCCATTTCTCTTCATGGGTTGTCAACATTAAAGGTGAATTCTCAAAAGATTATCTCACTTAATGCTAAGGGTTTAAATCGGCCATGCAAAAGAAAAAAGTTTGCCTATCAACTGAAACCATTTTGAGCAGCCATCTACCTTCTACAACAGTGTCCTTCAAGCTTGAGTCCTTAGATCAGCCTTTCCCAACCAGTGTGCCTCCAGATGTTGTTGGACCACAACTCCCATCGTTCCTGACCATTGGCAATGCTGGCTGAGGCTGATGGGAGTTGTGGTTCAACAACATCTGGAGGCACACTGGTTGTAAAAGGCTGCCTTAGATGTTGTTGGACTACAACTCCCTTCAACCTCAGCCATCTTAGTTCAGCAACTTTTCTCCCAGTGGAGAAGCAACTGTGACAGCAGGGATCCCTGCCGAACCAAAGAAAGACATAAAATGGGCAGAGAACCTCAGGCCCAGGCCTCTCAATCTAGACCTTGGGACTCTCCCAGGCCACACCCCATACTGGCCCTCCATCACTCCCCAGTATGTCCTTCAACTCTAATCATGCCTCTTGGTTACATGGATGGAGGATAGAGAGGAATGCATGTAGAAACTATGCTACTACAAAGGTAATTTTTACATTCATTGCTCCACCCACTTTCACCCCAGCCCCACCCAGCACCGGCACATGACCCTTAGATAGTTGCCCAGAAGGGAATGCAGCCCTCGTTGTAAAAGAAGTTTCTCCACCCTTGCTCTAAATATTCAGAAAAGAAAACAAAAAGCACTGAACTGTCCTCAAGGCTGGGGCAACAATTCCCTAAAAGAAAGATCCTAGGCCTATATGTCCCAGAAACTCTAGCACCTGGATTGCCCCGATAATGGTTTAAGGCTCCTCTTGGCTATGGGTATTAATATCCTACAAAACATATAGGGAGGCTACTTCCATTTCACCCAAAAGGAGGAAAAGCATCACAAAAAGAGAGGACCAAAGGAGGACACCAATTTGCATAAAATGTGCATATGATCATATGTAAGTGAAGATGTCTGTGACTAGGTGACCTGTATGCTTGCTCTGTCTGCTGTCCAGGTGCTAACTGAAGTGATGGGCATTTAATGGTCCCGCCTCTTTCTTTACATGGTTCTTTGTCTTTAAACAAGACTTGGACTGGACCGCACTTCATACAGAGGGCTCCTTCAAACAGAGAACTACCCTTTGTCACGTAAAGTAGGACACACTATCACCTAATATCATTTTTTAATATCAATTTTTTTTTGCTTTCCAGAGAATAATCAATATTATAATTGCTATTTATTCACGAGTCTCCACTGGTATCTATCTTTATTCTTAACTCTGTAATTATTGCCTGTGTACATTCCTTTTTAAGTGCATTGCAGAGCAGATTAAGGCAGATAATCAAGTCAGTGTCTTCTCCCCCCGCTGCTTATAAACAGCACCTCATTACCCCCTGCTTTTTTCTGTCTCTCAGTTGCAAATCAACACTTCACTGACATCAGTAAAAGGGAATACACATTTGAAGAGCTCACACAGAAAGTAGATCGATAAAAGTATCACTCACACCATCAATGAATTGGGGGAAAAGAATGAATCGGAAACCAGGCACATAGGGTTGCTACTTCAAAATTCTCTCTGCAAAGATAGAGAATAACATAAATAATTAATCTATGGCAAATCTGATTTGCAGAAATAGAGCCCATCACTAGCATACAATGCCTTTTTTCAAGGAGGGCACAATCAAAACCCAGAACAAACATTGCTCACAGTGTTTGCCTCCTCTTTATACAAGAATAAAGAACAGGTTGGAATTCTGCCGATTACAACAGAAGTCACTTTTCTGCTAGAGAACACAGTCTGTTCAACAAGTGTTCCCATGCGGGCTTGGGCTTTGTGTCATTTTGGGGCCTAGGAACCACTCTAGAATGCAATAGAGAAACGAATCAAAGGAAACCTTGACCTATATATTGCAGCAGAACCAAGAGCAAGAAAGAATATGACTAGGAAGCCCACAGTCAACATTCGTTGGAATGTTTCCTCCTGACTGTTACTATGGGAACTTACCAACATGACAAAAAGTCTGATAGCACTTTAAAGACTGACTCGTTTATTAGAGCATCAGGTTTCGTGTAGTAGAATTCACTTCATCAGATGTGTGAAGGGTTCTCCTCAGTTAGCAGGTACCTGATGTACACATATTTGCTGCCCTGGGCTCCTACTGGGAGGAAGGGTGTGATATAAATCTAATAAATAAATAGATTAGATAGATGGATAAATGGATCTTTAGGGTTTTAATATTGCTGAGTTTACTTGTATTGTATTTCAGTTGGTCTTTTTGTGATGCATCTTGCTTTTCGGCCCAAACTTGAAGCATCTGTTCCTTTGGGAGTAGTGGCATGTAGGCATGAATGCCTCTGTCCATTTTTTATTTCTTTTACGTTCTCATTTTTCCAATCTTTCATTCAGCTCACCCCATTTCTGCACCAGTTTGCTTTTTTAAAAAAAAAAGTCTGCACAAAGGTTGGTACACATTTTCATGGACAATATACACACTGATTGGAAATTTACCTAATATATGCATTTTGCATGCAATTTACCCTAAAATGCCCTTTTATACATTATTTCCGTGAATGTAGGCATTTTTGTGCACCCTGTCCTCTAATTGTGTTTTTGTACACTACCTGGTTGGAGAGCCGCCAGTAGTGGCCAGTGGAGCAGCACAATGGAGCTGCATTACTCTCCTGGCTTCCCAGTGCTGCAGGCCACAGCTGCTAACTGAGAGGGGGAGGGGTGATGTGAGGCAGGTGGGTGTGGTGCGGTGCATGGTAGCAGGAGCTTTGGATTGGTGGCATTGAACCACGCGCTGCACCTGTTGGCGAGTGTGTGAATAGATCAAACGTGGTTTGAATTCAAGCGCCGTATAGAACAGGAATAAGACAGGCCAGGCAAGTTTCTTGTAAGAGTCTTTACTAGGCAAAGACATTAGACACAGCTCTCTCCATTGACATTTCTTCCCCCACACTGAGTTCCTGCCAGTTTCCCACCTTATCACACTCCCAGCCAGCCACTGACCTTGATTGTCTGGCACTCTGTTCTCACAGCTTAACCCTTCTGCTTCAGGTTTCTCTCTCTCTGCTAAAAACCTTGTCTGTGAGTCTCACAGCCTGCGTCACTGACCAACAGCACCACACTGAAGTCCCCACACCTTGCCCCCCTTCTCCTCTCCCCTCTCGGTCAGCAGCAATGACTTGCAGTGTCGGGAAGCCGGGAGAGCAACGCAGCCTCACCCATGCCACCCCACCGGCCGCTACCGAGCACTGCTTTGCAATATCCAGAGACCAGTACACCAATTGTGAAGCATAGCTGTATTTCAGTTTTTGCACAGAGTCAAGAAGTGCAGATTAGCCACGTTCAACATTAAAATGCGAAGCATTGCTAGTGTCTTGACCGAAGCAGGAATCCATGCACCTCCTCCAGCCAACTAGCAGGATTAGTTGCTACCAAGAGCTGTGGGGAAAGCGATCTGAGGTCAGATTCTCTCAGCATGAGGTCCTCAGTCCTGAGAATATGGGATCACCAATTTCATGCCTATCTTGCAGGTCCTAAAAAGCATCAACACAGAGGAAAGCAGAAGAATGCCACTGATTGCAATAGGCAAAAGCAACCTCCATAGCACAGTCATTTCCTGCTTCCACTAGACTGAGCCAAGTCAGATGAAGATCTGATTGTAAAAGGCTTCAGGCCCCTGACAAAAGAACATGATTTATTTTCAATGGGTTTTTTTCCCGTCCCAGGTTTGTCCTGTGGCTTTTCTGCTGCCTCGACTGCGACCGAAAGAGGCAGGCAAAATGCTTGTGGTTTTGTTCCTTGACACGCAGAGAAGAATGTAATAACGCAGTTTTAGCAAAAACTGATCCATCCCCCATCATGGCTGTCTTCGCTTGCTCTGTATCCTTTTCCTTCCTGAATGCCAAGAAAAGGTTGGGAGAGTGATGCAGCGCAGTAGCGACGATAAGGAGACTCCAAAGCTGAGACTGGACAGAGACCATTGTTTTTAAGAGAGCCAAAAATGGCACAATAGAGCCACCAATGCCGAGGGATGTGCTTGCTCATTTCTTTTATCCTGCTTCAGTTCCTGGTCATTTTAAAAAAAACAAAATCATGTTCAGCATTCTGATGCCCAGCTGCAAATATGCATGCATACACCCCTTGGGAGAGACCTTAAGCCCTAGCAAACTCAGGAGGACTTAATGCCAAATCAGTTTAACCCTTGGATCCGGCGGTGGCTGGAGCCTACTACGCCTAGCGTGGCCAATGAGAGGACACAGGGGCGTGATCAAGTTGTTCTGGTTTTCTCTCCATGCTCCTCCCTTGCAAAGACATTGTGGACACCTAAAGCATTGCTGTTTTACAAACAGCACCTAACTAAGAAGGGAGGGAAATGTCTTACTTTGGTTCAGCAGGAGTCCCTGCTGTCACAGTTGCTTCTCCGCTGGGAGCAAAGTTGTTTGGCCTCCACCTGTTCTGGTTCTTTCCCTGGCCTCTTTTGCAAAGAAACAGTGGACACTTCAACACTGCAGTTTTATTAATGTTGGTTCATTTATTTATGCTAGAATAACCGTCCATTACTCAGAGGTAGGCCTCCACTGAATTCCATGGGGATTGCTCCCTGGTAAGTGTGTACAGGACTGCAGCGTGAATTAATTAATCTTAAAGGTGCCACACCGGACTATTAACAAGGGACCCCGTATATTCCCATATCTTTTTTTTCCAGAATGTGGAATAATATGCAGGGAAATTAAATGGACTAGGACTTGTGAGACTGCAATTAAAACCACCATTCAGACAGGAAACTCACTGTGTGACCTTGGGCCAGAAACATCTCTCAGCCTAACCTACCTCACAAAGTTGTTGTGAGGATAACATGGAGAAAAGGAGACCCATGAATGCCACCTTGAACTCCTTGGAGGAAAGGTGGAGTGGATGTAAATGCAATACTGGTAAATAAGGAATACAAAAAAAAAAAAAATCCATCTCCAGCTTGCCTGTCCCTGATTTTGAAATGGGGGAGGGGTGGGAGTATAGATTTGCAATCATGAAAAAACCATCCTAAAAAACAAAGAAAAATTATCTGGAACACAACCACAATTTTCAGACCTACAAACACTGGACTTTACATGTAGGTCCTCAGCAAATATATGGCAGCCTGCCAGGACAGATTTGCAGAGCAGGTGAGTGAAGGCAGGGTGTAATCCATGCTCCCATACTATGTATAGGCTGTGCTTCCTATATTTTGGTAATAGCATTTTAAGTTTACCAAAGCATTTTATAGACTTTTATCTTCAACAACCCTGTAAAGTAGGTCACAGTACAATTTTAGCAAAACAACAGAGCAACACTACCACCTTAAAGACTAAAAAATGTATTATGGCATAAGCTCATCCTCATTCCCCAAAACTGACTGCATAGACACGATGTGATTTTACCCTCACCAAACAGGATTTGGATGGCCCAGAAAGGATGTGGGTTGGGGTACTTATTTTATACATAGGCCTGCACTGCAAATGTTATTGATGTAGAGATCTGACAAGACCACCACAGTTTTTAACTGGGCAAGTCACCAGCTAATAGTGCAGCCTTTCCCAACCAGTGTGCCTCCAGCTGTTATTGAACCACAACTCCCATCAGCCTCCGCCAGCATTGCCAATGGTCAGGAAAGATGGGAATTGTGGTCCAACAACATCTGGAGGCACACTGGTTGGGAAAGGCTGTAATAGTGTAATCCTAACTATGTCCACTCAGAGGTAAGTCCTAGAGTTCAGGCAGGAGTCTTTACCAGCCCTACCTGGATTTATCAGCAGTCTGCCTGGGCCAAACAGAGAAAAATGTGAATTGACATAAACCAAGCATAATAAAACCCAGAAATAAAATTTGTGAATGAGCATTTCAGCCTTTACAGATCCCCATTAAAGAGATCTCTAGCAGTTCCCTGTGTGAAATAGAGTGTATGCGTGGCAGAGCAGGAATTCATACAAAAGTGTGATTGTGTTAACACTCAATCAGAGACGACAGGTTCCTCTCACACGATAAAGGATGAGTGGACCTTCATCATTATATGATCATATGCCTCTTGCTTTCTCATGCAATTAATGGCATAGGTAGGAACCTCTCCTTTTAAAAATGAGGGTGGCTAAGAATGAAAATTCCATTGGCTGCATTGTATTCCTTGCTGCCAGCTATTCCACATCTGAAGAAGTAGGCTGCAACCTGCAGATGCCGATGCTGTATTAAAAAAGAAAAAAACAGGTGTTCTGAAAATGTGCTACCAAATAGCCAAGCCTCATTCATAACAGGATTTGGTTGTGTGGGTTTTTCATCCCCTCCCCCCCATAAAAATAAAATAAAATAAATCACATTTTTCCTACAAAGGCTTCAAAGGGGACGACGACTCCTTTTTAAGTGGTTCCCCCTCCTTGCCTAGTCTCCAGAAAACCATCAATCTCTCTCTCTTTTAATCTACAGGGATGAAATGGAAAGCTTTCCCCCATCTTAGCTTTGTGTTTGCATTTTTCATAAATGAGGCCAAGGTTCAAATAAACATGAGGTAGAAATCGCCTATTGAACCATGGCAGTGTGTCATAACCCCCATCTGTCAGATCTTTGTAAGAGTTTGGAAAAGCAATTACCTATTCTCACTTGCTGGATAAACAAAAGATGTATTTTTCAAAGGCTGTCAATCAGTCTAGGCAACAGATTGTTTTGTTTAAAAAAAGTTATAATGTGTTTCTGCGAAGGACCTATTATGAGGTATGAACATTGTCTCTATATAATGTATACAGTGTGGATTAAGTCACCCAAAGTAGGCATTGTGCTGTTAGACTACAGGAAACATGCTCTGTAACTTAATGTACAAAGCACCATTTCTGCACCATAACATAGTTTGTAAACCACTCTGGGAATCATTTTGGCTGCAAGGCTGTGTAGAAAATATCTAGCGAGGAAATAAAGATGAAAATTACTTGTCAGACAATGCTGCTGACTCTATTAGTCCTACCTTGCATTGGGAGGCCATTAAGCAGTCGTCTGGGATATTTGTATCAAGGAGATGAGTACTATTAAAAGAAAGGCCAGAGCACAAACTCTGACACTAGAACAAGAGATTAGGACTTTGACAAATTAATACAGGGAAGCAGGCTCAGTCAGAGCTGAACTGAATCTGTTGAACATCAATAAAACCTTGATGGGAATGCTATATATCAAACAAACATTTTACAAGTTTGATAGGTCTAAATTGTTAGCCAATACACTGACAAAGTGGAGAACTAGAAATAAAATTAGTGTGATAATGAACAAGGTGTCAAATGGGCGGATCCTGCTGTCATCGTAGAGAGATTTGCTAATTACTTTGAAAATATACTGCATCCAAAGGAGTCCCTACAGAGGTCTCCTTTATTGAAGCACATCAGACGACTGCTAATGCCTCCTCTATTTCAGAGGATGTAAAATCCTTTTTGGAAGAACCAGTCTCTCTGGAGGAGATCAGGGAGGCAGTTAAGAATCTAAAATCTAATAAATCCCTGGGTCCCAACAGATTTACAGGAGAATTCTACAAAGCATTTAATGACCCTTTGCTCCCACATCTACAGTCAGTCTTTAATGGGATCTTGGAGGATGCCCAGCTCCCTGAGACTTCGACACTCTCCCAGATTATAGTCCTATTAAAAACACATAAGGTCCCAGTGAAGATGGACTCTTACAGACCTGCGTCCTTGTTAAATATATGATTGCAAACATTTTGCCTCCATCCTGGCTAATAGATTCCAATTGCACATCAATAAAATTATCCACCTTAATCAGTTTGGATTTATACCCCTATTACATAGCCGATCCTATCTGTTGACTGTTTGGTGTCATGAAATTCTGTAGATTGTATAAAACCCCAGTAGCCCTGGTGACTTTGGATTTCTCTAAAGCATTTGACTAAGTTAATGGGAAGTTTTGCCAAATTCTTTTTCTTATTTTCAGTCTGGCCCCCAGTTTATCTCAGCACTGAAAGTAATTTACTCACCCTCTTCAGCACTAATTTGTATTAATACTTTAGACTCCCGCTATATTAAACTCCACAGCAGCACAGAGCAAGGGTGTCTACTCTCTCCCTTTTTATTTACTTTAGTAATCAAAGTTTTGGGTAACAGGCTCAGGGCCAACCCAGCTATCACTGTTATTAATGTACAGGATAGAGACCATTTACTCAGCCTCTATGCTGATGGCATGGTCTTCATGCTCCATGACCCATTGGCAGCTATTCTACAGCTTAAGCTAGAATTAAAGAAATTTGAGGGCATAACAGGGCTTTGGGCAAATTTCAAGAAATCAGACCTTATATGTCTATGTATGTCCCCAAATGCTCAGCTTCAGATTTCCAGTGATTTGGGTATCCCCTTGGCAAGTAGACAGTTTGGTACTTGGGGTACAAATTACAAAGAATCCTAACAGGCAGTTTGCAGAAAAGTATGGACCAGTCAAACCCCTGGAACTGGCTTTTCTGAACCTTGTTATGGGGGAAACACAGATGTGCTTTTTCAGCCCTTAATTATCTACCTACTGATGGCTGCCAGGCCAGTCATGGTTGGGTTCTGGAAGAACCTTGAGAGGGCAACTCTTGATCATTAGTTTAACAAACCTTGGCAAATTTCACATGTTGGCAAATTGCACATGTTGAAAAGTTAACAAAAGGTGAGAAATGCAGAGACACATTATTCACAGACTGGTATTGCTTTACTGCATATACAAGTGTGAGCGGTAATAACAGGGGGGTTCCCCAGCATTCAAATCTTTGTGGCTGCTTTGAACGGCAGTATATTTTTCTTTTACACACTTCTCATCCTTTTGCAACATCTGCAATCATTGTGCATCTCTGTAATAGTCAACCCTGCACTCTGAACCTGGGTATTTTGTGTTGGGGGAGGTTCTGTTTGTAACAGGAAAATGAAAACTTGATTCTCTTTCAACGTCTAGCAAAAACTCCCCAGTCCTCATCTTCAGTCAAAATTATATCACTGCACTGGAGGAAGCTCAACAATATCCTTTTGAAGGTAAGGCAACCAGAACTATACACAGTATCCCAAGTGTAGAGTAACTGCGTCAGATTTGGTCTTTGAATCAAAGAGCCAATATTTGAATTAAATAGCCAATGTTATGGCTATTTTGGGAAATATGATTATTATTCAATTTATTTATATACTGTGTTTTCCACAAATACACATGTGCTCAAAGCGGTTCACACAAACAGTCCAAACGCTATAACACAACAACACATAATAAAAAGTATAATCACTACAACATTAAGAATATATATATATAGATACATCAAAGTATAAATGAGCATAAAGCTCAACAACAAAGCTGAAGCAAAAATATTTAAAAACTAACCCCCCAAGCTGATACAAAAATCTCTTCCATCCCCCTGACCCCCATAGCTCAACCCAAAGGACCAGAAAGTCTTCTGAAAGAAGCTGCATTTGAAGGCTTCCAGGGATGGAGGGTGGGGCAAGGCAGGTGGAAATAGCCCTCCCCTGATGACAAATAGGGTCATGTCTCCCTTCACAGCCCTTCTCCTGAAGGCAGCTCCCTTTTGAAGGCTTCCAGGGCTGGAAGGTGGGGTAAAGCAGGTGGAAATAGCCCTCCCCAGATGACACTCTCCTTTCATCACCCAGCTTTTTTAGCTTGAGCTGGAGTAACCAAATTGCTTGGGGTTAGCTGAGCTGGAGTAGGAACAGAACCAACAAGAGGGGATGAGGGTCAACTGTCACTACTTTAGATAAGAAGCTTCCAGTTTTTAGTTTTTCAGTTTTAGTATCTCAAAAAAAAAAAAAGACATCTTCAGTAGCAGTAGCTTTGCCTGAGACCTTGAAGAGTTAGACCGCCCTGGATTAGGTGGGCCAATGGTCTGACTCAGCACAAGGTAGCTTCTCTTCAGCTCTGGGCAATTTCCTATTTTCTGCAACTTCAACCCTGGCAGCATTGAGAACCCCCACAACATAAATAATCTAGAGGGTCAGTGGTGATAGGGACCCTCTCTTGCCCATCTGCACCATGAGATAGGAAACCAGAGAATACAGCAAAGGCTTGCCTCAGCACTGGATTAAAAGCCATTTAAGTCCCCAGCATTAAAGGACATGAAAGGGAAATCAGCTGGAGAGGCAAGATAAAACCTCCCGGCACAGCAGCACCTTCATGCATCACACTCTCTTTGCTTTCCATTTCGACATGCCACCGATGGGCGCCAACTCACGCATCCTGCCGAGTTATTAAGAGATAGCTGTGTCAACGTCATTCATGCTACTTGAGCTTGTTAGTCAGAACTTAAGTCGGCAATGCCTTTCAATCTGTCCAACCCAAAAACAACAACCCACAACTCTACACATGATGGAAGGCAGGAAGGAAACTTTCTGCTGTCAATTTAGTCTTCATGTCCTGCTTTCTTCCAGACTTTTTGCAATTCGTTCCAAGTTACAGGGGAGGAGGAAGAGAAGAGTGGTCCCAATACCTACTAGTTTGCCTACCCAGTCATGCAATTTTAATATGTATATCTGTTTTAAAAGTGCTGATTTACTTATATTTTGATACATTTCATGTCTATTGGATTGTAAAGTTTGATTTTACTGGTATTTTTAGGACTATTTTATATTGCTTTATGTAAACTATTTAGTGGTTTTTGTTAATTAAGCAGTATATAAATCTTGTTAAATAATTTTTTAAAAGATGCCATATTTTGGGATGTTAATGGAACTTTATCTCTTACTTTTACAAATGCACTATTGTACTGCACACATACCTGGCATTATTCCACATTTTTCTTAGAGAGGGTTTTTCTAACACAAAAAATGGGGCGGGGGGGAGGTTGTGAAGAAAGGCATAAGACAATCTTGAAATGCTGGTGGGGAGGGGGAAATCTCAAAATGTTTTAAGAGGGAGCTTACTTCTGAGGTCTGAGAGTAAGTCCATGAAAGGGGGAGGCATTTTTGGATCAAACTTAGCTCATACCCCATGATTACATTTGTATTGTGTACATCATCTATGAGCTCAGAAAAGCATACACTATATGAGAGATAGTGACTGTCCCAGGTTACCTGTTGAGCTTTATAGTTGACTTGGGAACACAGGTCTCCTTGGCCCAGTTTTAACTCTCTATCGGTTATATTCGAGGGGCTGTTAGGTCACTTTCTGGATTGGATGAAGCCTTTGGGTCTGCTTGTTTTTTACAGTGTTGATTGTGCTTAGGGACTACCACTGCCTGTCAGTGTGCTCAATTCTGCATCCTCATAATGGCAGCACGATCTGTACATGTGCAGACACCTATAAAGACCATTAAGTCTTCAGTGCTTCAAATAAAATGATCCTGAGTTTAAGTGCTGCTCTGGGTTTCCTGCCATTAGGAGGAGGGACATGCAAAACCAATGCAAGAAACAGCACCAGGCAGAAGGCTATCCAGACTCCCAGTCTGCCATGCTGGGGTTTGCGATTTGGCCCAAAACAGAGTGACACAAGCATCATACCTCCAGGCTGGAGTTCCCAATTCCTGAAATGGCGGGAAGCAGAAATACAGGCATACCCCGCTTTAACATACGCAATGGGACCGGAGCGTGTATGTAAAGTGGAAATGTACTTAAAGTGAAGCAATTATCTATGCATGTACTGCACTGCAATCGCCACTAGATGGCAGCGGTGTCATGCCATTAAGTGTCTGTAATTGCAAGGCACGCATACGTTAAGCGGGGTATGGTGGCGCATGGAGCATGTATGTTATAGCGAGGCGATGTTAAGTGAAGCGACGTTAAGCGGGGTATGCCTGTACTGCTGTGTGATTCCCACCAGCACTATGAGGAAAGCCTTCAAAGGGGGTGGTCTGGGACAAGGAGGGATAGGTACTAAGCCAGCCTAAGATCTACCAAGCTGACCTCTCTGCTGTCACTTGGCAACATCAGGCCCAGTCAGGGCCAATCACTGCACCAGCTCCAGGCTGCTGGAGCAGAGCTTTGCCTGCCCCCCAGTTTCCATTCCAGAGTTGGGCTGCTGCAGTGGCTATGATGCTCTGTCACATTGCACTGCTGTTCAGCCAGGGTAGGATTTGCTCTGCCCATTTCATAGCTGAGTAATGATTTAAACCCAGTCCCCCTCAGTCCAAGACCAGCCTCTAACCATTATATCATACTGCATTCATTTCCATGAGGATTGTTTCACACATTTACAATTTTTCAGGTGTATAGCGAAGGCCATCAGGCTCAGTACTGGCAGCCCTGACTGGCAGCAGCTCTCCAGAGATTTTCAGCCTTTCCTAGCTGGAGGTGTTGGGGTCTGAACCTGGAACCTTGGGCATATAAAACATTTACTGCACCACTGACTACAGCCCTTCCCCCTCATCCGGAGCTCCTCTAGGAGGACATCAGTAAGGAAGGAAAGATGCCAATCAAACACAGCTTTCCCAAAGTAAACAATATTCCAAAGCAACGGATAGCCACAGGAGAATTAGGGTGTGTTCCAAGTTGCACTCTAGTTCATGCGGGGTAAAAATAGGGTGAACACTGAAACATTTCTAAAAAAAGAGGAAATACAACACCCACTCCCAAAAAGAGGACAAAGATTTGCATAAAATTTGCACATGCTAAAGGATGGTCACCTTCACTCTTTGGGATAAGACCTGAGGCTCTCCTGAAATAAGAAATAAAACCAGGGATAATGAATGGTTAAATTTTAGTCACATTTTTAAAAAACTCATATAACTTCAAGCTATTTGGGACAACCTGTTGGGAGAGGGGAGGACTTACCTGTAATTGTTGCTACCCACCTGTTAATCTGAATGGCACAATGTAATCTCATCCATCTCTTTTCATCTGGATGCTGTCCAGACAATGTATGTTTGTTATTAAACAAACAAATAAATAAATGACGTGCCAAGTTGTGGGGAGAGAGAGATAAAAGAAATAATTACTATCTTTTCAATAGAAAGACAATATATCTCACCATAGTAGAGAAGACTGTGACCAGGTGACTTGCTCAGCGTAGTGCCTTGGGTTAAGAGAGTCATTGCTGGGGTGTGAAGTTTCCCCCACACCAGTCTTTCCTGGGGATCCATGTTCTTTCTTTGCACCATCACCATCTGCCCCTCCTATGATTCCGACTGTCCCCATCCCAAACAGTAAACTCCTGCCTCTACAGGAGAACCACTGCAGCTGTCAGTCTGACATTTGGCAGGTTTCATCCCCTCAGAAGCAGTGACCATGCCTGCATATTGCATCCAACTCTGGAAGAAAATGAAAAAATGATACACTTTATTTTTGTTTTTTAAAAACTAAAATTTAAAGGTATCCTGCATGAAAACCCTTGAAAATATCAGCCTACAATTTGGCAGATTCTGGAGGAGCCACTCTGCCTGCAAATTTCATCCACTTCTGTGCAAGCAAAAAAGATGTAGCCATATTTAGATTCCTCATTATAGTGAGCAGGGAAACAGAGTTTTAACCAACTTAATTCCGACTCCAATAATGACTCAAATTGAAAAGACCCACAACAGATTCAAAACAAGTTAGGCTACTTCCCAGAGCTATAGATATAAGTCAAACCTTGTGCCCAATGCACACCCCCTAATCATTAGTGCTGAGATGATACCCATAACGATGTCCCTTTCCCCAGTTTTATATGCCTTTTTTCCAGTTCACTGCACCTCATTCCTTCCCAGAGCTTGGAAACGTTACTTTTTTGAACTACAACTCCCATCAGCCCAGTCCAGTGACCATGCTGGCTGGGGCTGATGGGAGTTGTAGTTCAAAAAAGTAACTTTTCCAAGCTCTGTTCCTTCCACTGTTTTTCCTTTAACATCCATTTTCCCCTTTTGTCGTGACAGTGAGAATGCAAAGGATGGCCTAGTTTTAACTTGGGCCCTTTCCCTCTGAATCAATACACTGCTGTATAGGACATTTACAGAACTCATTCTGTCTTTTGCTTGATCAAACAAATTGGGGAAGGCAAAAAGGGGAGGAGGGAAGAACCGAAACCCAAAGAGTATTTTTGGCTAAATGCCATTGGAAAGACTGCCTGAGCATTTTTGTGAGTTTTGTAAAAATTGCCTACACTACAAAACATGCATGTAAATCATCCATGAAACATGGTGAGTGGGACATAAAACTGCCTTCCTTTCCCAAGTGGTACGAGTTCCACAATGGATTCCAGGTCCTTGGCAAGGAGTGTGTGAATTTTGAGTATTCTGGAGTGTGAAATAATATATATTATTGCTACTTATTGATGTTCACAACATATTGTTTCTTATTCCTAATATTAGATTATCTAATTGCTAGGATTTGGGGAAAATCAGGAGATTATTTTCAGCACAGCTGAAATTCTCCCTTCCCTCTGCACAACTTTTAAAGATACAGAAGACCTCTTGGTTGCCTGGCCCAGCCTCCAAGAGGTCTTCTATATCTTTAAAAGTTGTGCAGGGGGAAGGGAGAATTTCACCTTGTGGCTTTTCCCATGACAGTGTTGCAAGAAAACCTGTACTTGGCTGAATTTTCTCTTCTCTTAAAGATACAGAATCATTCTAAGGCCCTGAGCCTGGCAACCCTATTAAGGACTCTAGGCTTGCCAAGGAGGAGGTGGAGGATGGGGACACTGAAAGCTGTTTTCTTGCTTTCCTTTCTGAAAGGAAAACAGCCAGTTTCTGCTTACCAATGTGAAAACTGACCAAGCTCAGTCACAGTGGAGGAGAAGGAGGTGGCAAAGTGCCTTTCCTTTCCTTTATTCAAAATACCGATATTTCCTTTCATTTATTCATATTTCCTTTCAAAATATTGATATTAATATCAATATTTTTGGGAGAAAAAAATTGAACCAGTAAGAGCAGTGGCTAGAGGGCAAATAACAAGCTCAAATTGATCCTGTCTGTTAAGTCAATGGAATGCTTTCAAAGTGGCATCGGCCAACAGATCCCAGCTCTAGCTCCACTTACTCTTGGTCTCCCTGCCTTCCTTCCTACCAGCCCCAATGGACACCAGCCACCACTGAACCAACAGGCATCCTAAATGTGGCAGAATTTGTTGATTTAGGGATGGGGAGAAATTCATTTGGTTCACATGTTACTATGAACCTATCAAATGTGAACATCCTGAACTTATATGAAAACCAAATGCAGGTATCTTCTGACATTCCTGTTTCTCTGAATGTTGTGATGCAGTCCTTTAACAACAAAAATGTGTACAGAAGTGTGTGTATGAGCAGACGATGCACACAAAATGTGTATGTTAGTGAAAAATAACATAACATTGCATTGTAGTAGGTAATATTGGATCAAAAATTCATATATTAGGAGAAATATACATTAAAATGCATAAAAGTTTGTGCTGACATTTCTGAAAGAATTACAAACTGATGCAGAAATAGGGCAAACTGAGCTTAATATTGAAAATTGAGAGAATTGACAGAGTCATCCATCCCTTATTTGAACACAAATTTCCTGCCCTGAATACAGCTTTCTGAGAATCAGCTATCATTTTAAATAAAGGGAGGTGATCCAGTTGCTAAAAGGTCAGAAGTCCGTGGGGTTGCCGAATAAGATTTAGTGATGATTTCGTGCCATTCTTGCTACTCCTGTGACTAGCAAACTTCAAATAAATTACCAAAATGGGGGGGGGGGAAGAGGGGACAAAACAAATCATGCAGAGGAAGAGGCAGAGCTCAGAAAAGTTACTTTTTAAAACTACAACTCCCATTAGCCCCAGCCAGCATAGCCACTGGATTGGGCTGATGGGAGTTGTAGTTCAAAAAAGTAACTTTTCCAAGCTCTGGGAAGAAGTCATCATATACACATTCCTGATAATTATGTAAAGGGTTTTATAAATCCTGGGCACAATACAGAGACAAGTCTCCGATGAATTAGAACTGCCAGAAGTAAGGAGCAGGTGTAGCCCATTCTGCGGTGATGTCCCTGAAATAGATGCCTTTACTTTCTCCAGTGAATGTCAACTGAAGTCACTCCACTAGGGATGGACAAGAATTTCAATTCAGTTCTCGCTTAAAGCCGAATTTTTCAAATTCGCACTTTCCGAAACAATATGAGAACCGAAACACAGCACTTAATTGAATTTCACAATGAACGTTGAAATTTGCACTTAATTGAATTTCACAATGAAATTTGCACTTAATTGAATTTCACAATGCAACCAAACAATGTTTACAAAAATGCATATATTAGGGGAAAGTGTGCATAAAAAATGAATATATGAGTGAAAATAAGATGCAAAAATACATTATATGATGAGAAATGGCTTGCAAAAATGTGTACATTAGTCAAAACTGCCTACAAAAAAGTGTTTATTAGGAAAAATATGCATTAAAATGCTAGACAATTTTCATGAGGATTTTTTAAAAATGCAAGTTGCTGTAGAAATGTGGAGAACTGAATTTAAGGTTGGAACAATGAGAGACTGAGAGAACCAAAACTGACAGGGGTTTCCAGCCCTACGCCACACGCCTCCTGGCTCTCTTGTTCACCCGCAAAGAAGATTTAGAGGGGGGTTTGCAAGATTATGTGAGGGGTTCAGATAACACGGCTCTCCGAAAGCTGATTGAGAAATGCGGGGGCCGCTTATGTGCTTTCAATAACAAGGCAGAAGGAGCAGAATGGGAAGGACAGGTCTCCGAGCTGATGAAAATAATTGAGGAGATGCTTCCAGAGAATGGAGGGAGACATTATTCAAAAACAAGAGACAACAAGGAAAACAGTAAAAAAGCCAAGAAAAAGAGAGGCTCCTCAAAGAGGATGTGCTCATGCCTGTCCTGACTTGCATCATTAACATAATTTTATAGCATTTAGTTTTTTCTAAAACAGCTCTCAACGTCTTTCTAATACTGGTATGTTTCTCATCACTATTCTGGCATTGGTGTGAGATTTGCTCCCAGCCACAGCAGCAATGCAGTTACGAGCAGCTCATCACTTTGATGCCAACTCAAAAGTTGTCCTCTGTCTATGAGTTAACTTATCTTTGTATTATTTAACTTACTAATATACCTTACTATCTTTCATTTGCAACCTAAATTTTAAATTGTTTTTAAAAATGTGTTTTTAAATGTGTATATTTGTTTTTAATGTTTTAATTGTTGTAAACCGCCCAGAGAGCTTTGGCTATGGGGCGGTATACAAATGTAATAAATAAATAAATGGCCATTTTGCTAATTCAAAATAACCACCCAGACTTCGGGCTGCAGGTTTCAAGCAGGTGACAGAGTCACAGAGCCATATAACTTTGCTCTTTGGTCAATGTGCCATTAGGCACCTCCTGGGACAAATAGCATCTTTGGGACAGGGTTACCTTCATTAGGTCTGCAGCACAGTGGGGAGGAAGTGAATCCCCCTTCCAAGCATGCTACAGTCCCTATCCCAGTCAGGACCCTCCATAGCTCTTTGGGTAGGGAAGGAAATACATCCATGCCAACACATTTTCTTCAAGTTTTCAGTCTCATACAAAGCAGAAATATAATCCAAAAGAGGCAGAATGAAAAATCCCATAGTACCAAAGCAAAAACATACTAAAGGAGACAATATATACTTTCGCCGTCATGATCTCTGGTTACAACAGAGAATGCAGCAAGCCCAGTCATGAAAAATAAAGCAGAGGGAACTATGTTACATCACATAGCACCCAAGGTCTTTGACATAAGCCGTTTTTACATCTTGAGTTCCACATTTCCAGAGATGCAGCTGGTGTGTATTGTTTCAAGTCATTACTATTAGTGCAAAGGCACACGTAAATGCAATGTGTAGATTGGCTCTCAGATGGTGCAATGAGAAGGAGAGACAGCTGTCTCCAGGATTCTACCCGCCTACACAGGAAGGAAAGAATTTCATTCATTCTTAATAAAGCTGGAAAGTGATTAAGCTGAACAAGGAGCTTATTCAAGCGAGGTTCTCTCCTCCATAGAGCTGTGTTGTTTCCAATCTAACGCCCGCTGTGTTAGATTGATTCGCTGATCCTTTCCCCTGACTTTTCTTCAGTAACTATCACTGCAGGGAACCAGGGCCTTCAAGACTCCATCAGCAGCAATCTTCTGTGGAGTGAGTCGCTGGGTTGTTTGGGGTATTTAACGTTTAAAAAATAAAATCCAAAGCTTGCTTCCTTTGTGGCAAATGTTTATCCTTATGCCTGTGGTCTGGTATGTCGCCTTGAATATGTTTTATATAGGAAAGTAACAGATGTCTGTATAAATAAATAAAAAGTACTTACATAATGCCATTCGACAGTTAAGTCCCATTGACCGATTTCTGCAGATGCTGGGGACAGAGACTCTCTCTTGCAGTTTAAGGCCATTCCCATCAAGGGCAGCACAGGTCGGTATTGGGTCATCTAGCATGTCAACCAAAATAATGTACTTTGTATAGTCTCACAAGTGAAATATCAAATTTTGTGGACTGATCATTTCTCCACTTCATGAATTATACCTTGTTACACATTGTTTCAAACTTGCCAAGGGACGTCCAAATAGTTGCTTTCAATGTGAGATTCCTCTCTATGTCACAGAAAAACCCATCAGTCACCCATCAGACGTATTGACTGTTTTTCAGAGATAACTCTGCCTTTCCTTCCTGCTACAATGGTCATTATGTCTATCTCTCACTGCAGTGCATCTTTTTTCTACCTTTATGTAAGCCTTTCCTCCCCTGAAGTATCCTATGAACATAAGAAGAGCCTGCTAGATCAGGCCAATGGCCCATCTAGTCTAGCCTCCTGTTCTCACAGTGGCCAACCAATTGCCCACGGGAAACCTGCAAGCGGGACCTGAGTTCAAGAGCACTTTCCCCTCCTGCGGTATTTGCAAGCATATGGCCTCTGATTATGGAGGCAGAGCATAGTCATCAAGGCTAGTAGTCTCTGATAGCCTTTTCCTCCATGAACATGTCTGATCCTCTTTTAAAGCCATCCAAGTTGGTGGCCGTAACTGCTTCTTGTGGCAGCAAATCCCAAAGTTTAACTATGCGCTGCGTGAAGAACTTTCATTTGTCTGACCTGACTTCATTGGATGTCCTTGATTTCTAGTATTATGAGAGAGGGAGAAAAGCTTTTCTCTGTCTACTTTCTCCATGCCATGCATAATTCTATACACTTCCATCATGTCACCTCATACTTGCCTTTTCTCTAAACTAAAAAGCCTCAAATGCTGCAACCTTTCCTCACAGGGCCTCCCCTTGCAGGCTTGTTGCAGTGCATAGCATCCACCTTTTGTTTCACAATGGTGGGAAAACACACTGTACCTATAGCCGTGCAATAGTGGAAAGCATACCATTGCAAATCGTCGTTTTTCACAGCTTATATTATTTTACATGACATTTTATTCAATCAACAATACACTATCAATTTTAAAGCTACTAATTCATTTCTTGTACACTGTACACCACAAGTTAGATGCTGATTGATCTGTCTGAGGAGTACTCAGAATGACCCTCTGTGTCCCACTGTTATGCTTACATGATTTAATATTAATTACTAGTACCAAGAGCCCAATCTGCACAGCCCTCTAACACACCACCAATAATCTTGCCTACAGCACATTCAAAATGTGTTTGCATGCAAGGCCAATCAGAGGGGGAGCCAGGAGGGCCTCAATGCTCCAAGGAGATCTCAGATTTAGACACTTGTTAATTTGGGGGAGGGGATTTGATACATTTCACAACTTGTTTTTATGCACATTGGACCACAATGTGACACACTCTCTCAAGCTTAGAGCTCACATTTAAGGAAATAAAAGACATGATTTGGTAAAAGACATAGGGTTGCATTCATCATCACACTAAGCAGATCGTTCCATCAGTGCAAGTATTTCTCCTTGTACACTGGAACAATCTCCCCCTCTCCTCCCCCTGCACACCCCCTAAATCTATTCTGGCATTTCCCCCAACCCTCTTGAGCAGATCTGGGGACAGGAGAGAGGGGAGTCCTGTTGTGCATGCACTAACCCTTGTGTGAGTGCAACATTTTAATTGAATACCACCCATACATTTTTGGTTAAGATATTTTGTAATATGAAAGAGTGAAACATTAATAAAAATGTATTAGTTCTGATGGCACATGATTAGACCATGATAAATATGCCTGCTCAAATCATCTGATTATGTAAACAAAACATTACTACTGTGATTCCTAATATCACAATTACATTCAAGGCTGGTGCCAGAGGGGGCCAGGCTGGGCCCTGGCTAAGGGCCCCTGCAGCCCAGAGGGACCCCTGAAGGGTCCTTCCTTAGGGTAGGAGGGTGGCATTCCCATTTAGACAGCGTGGCTTCAATAAGCCCACATGCACGCCCCACCTACCTCTCCCGTCAGTGTGAGAATGCTGTGCAAGCATGCATGCCATCACCCAAGATGGTGGCGGGGGCTTCCCTGCAGGACTGGTGCCCCCGCTGCCATCTTGGGTGATGGTAGGCATGCGCACTATGCACACATGTCTTTCACGTGTCACGAGAGGTAAGTGGGGTGCTCAGGTAGGCTTATTAGCCCCGTGCCGTCATTATTTTTGTAAGCTGCCGTGAGTGCCCTATTATAGGGTAGAAGGGCGGGATAGAAATATTTTAAATAAATAAATAGAAGGGGGTGTTGGGCTATGGCACTGCAGGCCCAAGACAGGCTGGTGCCCAAGGCCCCAATCATGCCCGGCGCCAGCCCTGATTGCACTGCCTTTTTTATCAGTTTGCCTATGGGAGCAGGTTCAGATGAATCCACCTTCAACGTGCTGAAGCAGGTAAAGAACTATCATTGTACTACTAGGAGACAAGAATGTTTGGATGGGTGACTGGGACAGTGCCTGAATCATTAGCGTATTTGCAGAGAAAAACGCTACAAAACCATTTGTTAAATTAAAAAGTAAATCACATCTCCAACTTTTTTTAGTGCCTTTGCTTGTTTTTATGCATTATCATTTTTTATTTTTATTATGGTTAGGGTCCTCATAAGCTGGAAGCAGCCTAGGCCTCTCAGGAACTCTGGGAGGACCTGTTTGCATGGATACATGAAGAAGGATTTCTTGAAAAGCATGAACCATTTTTGCAATGGTTGTTTCAGTCCAAGTGCAGGTGCATTTGCACCTGTTCTACTTTCTTCATGCCATCATTTGCTTTGCAAAGAAATTCCCCCAAGTATCAAAATCATAACAAGATTATGGTTTATTCCTCATTTTTGCTCATTTTTTATATATATTTGGATGAGCATTGTAGTCTTGTTTTATTGCTGTTTTTATTTTTGTTTTTCATGTTTCTTGTTCTATCCATTTTTATGCCATACGTCATTTTGAAACACTTTGGTATACAAAGTGACAAATAAATATAAAATCTAATATATAGTAAGTGTCACACTGCAGTTACACTGCAGCTCACAGTGGCACAGAAAGTGGCATTGCAAATTGCAGCATGATCCAGCTACACCGGGCTCAAGGCTGGGGGTGGGTGGGAGGAAGGTGAGCAGACGACACCAGCCTGCAGCCCAGCAGAGAGAGGGAAGTCAGGGAAAGAAGGCGAGCAAGCGTGCGGCAGCCCAGCCACACTGAGCTCAATGCCAGTGGGGGGGGGGAGAAAGGGCAAGGAAGGCAAGTGGAGCGCTACAGTCCAGCTGTGGTGGGCTTAAGACCGGCAGGGGGAAAAGAAGAGGAAGGAAGGCAAGTGGCACACTGTGGTCCAGCCATGCTGAGCCCAAGGCCAGAGGCAGGGAGGGGAGAAAGAGCAAGGAAGGCGAGAGACAGGCAGCACCCTACACAACCCATGAAGCCACTTTGTGGGAAGTCTCAGTGTTGCTACCATGAGGCCTCCCTTTCCTCCAGCCTGTGTGCTGCAAGGGAGGGAGGAAGTATGGCAGATGAGATGGGTGGAGAGGGAGGAGGGGGAATGCGCCTTGGCGACTTGAGGCAAGGGGAGGGGGAAGATGCACAAAGCATGCAGGAGCAGAGCCCCTAGTAATATAATATTATCCCTATCTCTGACAACTCACCACACCATGGATTGTGTTCAAAGCAGCTTCAAAGCAGTCTTATCTCTCCTCCCCCCCATCTCCCCCCCAATCACGTCCAGAGGGTCCCCCAACCGTGTTGAGCTAATTTTGAGAGAATGCAGGCTGCTGCAGGGGAGAAGAGAGGAGGGGAAAGCGTCGTTCTGCTAGCACATGTCACTTGCGCTAGCTGAACAGGAGCCTTGGATACTGTCCCGTATCTGTTGCGACATGTGAAATTCTTATTTACTAAGCATAAAAATTAACAAAAGAATAAAAGCTGTTTGTGGCTGGAAGCACAAGTACAAGTACAGAACACTCAAAAAGCAAGTTAGCAAGCAAATAAAAGTTAACAGGATAGCCACCCTGGATCTTTTAGAGCGGATGTGAGGGCCATTTTTCCTTTTGGGCAGAGCTTGGAAGATTACTTTTAAAAAGTAATAAATTACAGTTACAGTTACATGGCCCAAAAAAGTAGTAATTACAGTTACAATTACAATTGCTCTGAAAGTAACTGATTACTTTACTTTCCCTCCAAAGTAATCAATACACTTCCGTTACTTTAAAAAAACCCGCCTACAAGGTGCTGGCCTTGGCTGCTGCACATCTAAGTAGCCTAAAACAACATTAAAAATAAACAAACACATGCAGAGGTAGTAGAATAATTATTTTTATTCATAAGATAGCAATGGTGGTCTTTCCGCTGGTAAGGGTGGTGGGGAGGGAAGCTGAGGCCACTACTCAGATCTTTGCACGTCAAACCAAGTGCAACCCCCCCCCCACTCAGCCAGCATAATCTCTCTCACTTAACCACCTCCCAGACCCTGCTCTGCCACCAACTAAGGGAGACTCACGCAAGCAAACATTTCCCCCTGAGATGCAAAAAAAGTTAAAATACTGCAAATGCAGCACAGTAGCCAGAGAGGGTGGTGGAGGCCACTTTGTGTGCCATGTGCAAACATAGTATTCACACACACACACACACACACGTTGTCATCTTTCACCTCCACAGTTCTTTATCTCCATTCTGCTGCTGCCTCCTTCTCCTCCTTTATCTATGTTCTTGACCTCCGGATCCTTTTCCCCTCCACTCCATTCTTCACCACCACTATCTGTTTTTTAAATAATTGTTTTCTCCACTCCACCCCGTCTCACTCTTCGCCTTCTCCCTCGTCGCCTCCTGCCCATCCACAGAGCATGAGGAAAGAGCAACACTGCACAGAAGCCCAGTTTGAGGCACATGATTTTCATCCACAAATCAGAGGAGCAGAAGACTTCCCCTGCTCCCCCCCAAGTAATGTCCAAAAGTAATTCTGGAAATGTTACAATTACTCTACAAAAGTAGTAAAATTACTCCTAGTTCTATTACAATCAAAATGTAAAGGAATTACCAACTCGTTACTCAAAAAAGTAATGAATTACAAGTAATTCGTTTGTTGTAACTAGTTACTTCCAAGCTCTGCTCTTGGGCAACCTTTTGTGGGCTGCGTGGCAGTGGTGGGTGTAACCCGAGCCAAACGGGGGCAAGGTCAGAGGCAAAAGTGTGTGGAGCAATGTTTATTCTTGGGTGGATTCAAAAACTGAAGAGAAACAACAAGAACTTACAATAGATCCTTACCTCCAAGTAGAAGTGCCCCTTTTCACAGTTCCTGCCAGCCAGCCAGCCATGACCTCTACTAGAACACAATTCACTGCTGACAGATTAAGTAGGGCATTCCACTCCCCCCACCACCACTTTCTATTTTTCTTTTCCTACTCATAATCAACATTCTATGGCGACAAAGTATGCTCAGATCTCAGTGAACTTGTCCTCGTCAAGGGATTGCCCTCTTAGGATTTTAAGTAGGGCTGTGCACAGCCCTTCCTATCCATCTCATGGCCCTATCTGTGGGCACCAAGGAGGGCCAATCCACCCTGTCCCAAAAATGGGACCACTCACCCTGCCCCAGATCCATCCCCAAAGATATTCAAGCAGAGGGTTTTTTAAAAATTAAAAATATGGTCAGGAGGGGAGAGGAGCGCAGGGTGGAAGCATTTGCTTACCAGCTGATAAGCAGGACAATTCCATCCTGAGAGTTGCCAGTCGCTGCTGCTTTGTGAGCAGCTTCTCTACAAGCAGGGAAGTCACCCACTAATGAGCAGTGGCCAGCACAACGCCAGAGCTTGGAAGATTACTTTTAAAAAGGAATAAATTACAATCATTGTTAGAGGTAAAGGTGTCCCTGCACTTATAGTGCGAGTCGTTTCCGACTCTTAGGGTGACGTCTTGCGACGTTTACTAGGCTGACCATATATATGGGGTGAGATTGCCAGTTCCTTCCCCGGACTTTCTTTACCCCCCCCCCCCCAGCATATCCCGGGTACTTATTTTACCGACCATGGATGGATGGAAGGCTGAGTGGACCTTGACCCCTTTTACCGGCGATTCAACTTCCTCCTTCCGTTGGAATCGAACTCCGGCTGTGAGCAGAACTACGGCTGTGTTACTGCCGCTTACCACTGTGCGCCACGGAGGGTCTTTACAGTCATTGTTACATGGCCCCAAAAAGAAATAAATTACCATTACCATTACAATTGTTCTGAAAGGAATTGATTACTTTACTGTTACTCAAAAGTAATCACTACAATTACAGTTAAGTTACTTAAAAAAACCTAGAGTGATTACAAGGTGCTGGCCTTGACTGCTGCATACCTAAGTCACCTAAAACAACATTAAAAATAAACACGCACACACACACACACACAGGAGGTAGCAGAATAATTCTTTTTAACCATAAGATAGCAGTGGTGGTCTCTCCACTGGAGAGGGAGGTGGGGAGGGAGGCAGAGGTCACCACTCAGATCTTTGCACATCAAACCAAGTGCAACTCCCCCACACACACATGTACACACTCAACCAGCAAGCATCATCTCTCTCATGCAACCATTTCTGGGACCCTGCCCTGCCGCCAACTAAGGGACACCCACCCAAGCAAAAAATTTCCCCTGAGGTGCAAAAAGGTTAAAACACTGCAAATGCAGCAAAGTAGTCAGGGAGGGTGGCGGAGGCCTCTTTGTGTGCCAAGTGCAAACACAGTATTCATTCTCTCTCTCTCTCTCTCTCACACACACACATTATCATTTTTCACCTCCACAGTTCTTTATCTCCATTCTGCTACTGCCTCCTCCTCCTTTATCCATGTTCTTGCCCTCCGGCTCCTTTCTCCCTCCACTCCATTCTTCTGCATCACCATCCATTTTTTTAAACAATTGTTTTCTTCACTCCAGCCCTGTCTCTCCCTCCACCTCCTCCGTTGTCGCCTCCTACCCATCCACAGAGCACAAGGAAGAGCGATGCTGCACAGAAGCCCAGTTTGAGGCACATGATTTTCATCCACAAATCAGAGGAGCAGAAAACTTCCCCCAAGTAATGCCCAAAAGTAATGCTGGAAACATTACAATTACTCCTGAAAAATAATAAAATTACTCTTCGTTCTATTAGAATCAGAATGTAAAGAAATTACCCACTCGTTCCTCAAAAAAGTAATGAATTATAAGTAATTCCTTTTTTGTAACTAATTACTTTCAAGCTCTGTACGACGCAGGATGAATCCTTCAGCTCATCAGCTGATAAGCAAGAGGATTCCCTACTAGAGGTACCAGATCTCCGGTTTTCGGGCAGAGTCTCTGGCTTCGGGAGTGTTTTCTGGCTCCCTGGCCAGACCACACCCCCTGTCCCTAGATCTCCGGTTTTTGGAGTGGTGTGGCATGGCCAACCAATAGGGCTGGATGCAGGGCAGGAGATCCCAAGCCCCCCACCATTCCTCTGCTCTACTTACCTTTCTCTTTGCTGTTTTTTGCAGCACTCACAGGTTTGCCATCAATCAAGATGGCGGCCGAGGTTTCCCTAAGGGGCTGAAGCCTCTGCCGCCATCTTGGTTGATGGCATGCATGTGTGCTACACGCACAAAACAAAACTGAACCAAACCCTCCTCGCACACTTGGGTCAATGCAGGTGGGCACCCCCTCATGCCACACCTTCTTGCAGGTTGACTTCAGTTTGGGCTCCTGCCAAAAGAGCCCCCTTCCCCCAGTTTCCCTTCTCCCTCAAACATGCCTTGAGCCACCCCTGGCATCCCCTCCCCCCTCCAGAACTCCCCACACTCCATGGGGAAGGACTGTGGCTGAGTCGGCAGAGCACCTGCTTCACATGTAGAAGGTCCCAGGTTCATCTCCATGTGGGGCTTGGGAAGACTCCCTGCCTGAAATGCAGGAGAGCTGCTGCCAGTCAGTGTAGGTAGGACAGAGATAGATGTACCCAGTGGTTTGACTTGGTGGCAGGCAGCTCCCTATGCCCCCCTTCATTGACTGCACCTCATACACTGAGGCTCAGGTACATGGCCCCTCCTTTTGCCTTAAGATGCCACTGGTGATGTGCACACACCATGCACTAATTAATGCATGGCATATCTATAATTATTATAGGTTTGTAGACTCTGTGGAACAACTGCCCTGGTGTGCTTTCCAGTGCTGGACTAGAAGAGATGTGTTCCATACTTGGGTTTAGGCCTCTAGTGCTTGGAGCACTCCAGGACAACACATTTTAAAATAAGAAGCATGTGTGGGAGAGTGACTAAACCTAGAAAGTGTAAAAAGTGGAGGGATTTTTAAGTGAGACTGCTAGTGCTTCCAGCATAAGGAAAATATATTTCAGAAGTTCTGTAATTAATCTATAATATATCATTTATAAAATGTAAAATTTTATAGGAGAGCTTTAGATTTTAATATCACAGGATTTAGAAAAATGTTATTGGCTTAAGCAGAGGGTAATGGGAATGTACAATGTGGTGTGTATAGTGGAAGAACCATTTCTCCTAAGGATTATCACAGTTACCTAAAATAATTCCTGCAGTACTTTGATCTTCATCAAATCTGAACTTCTAGGTATTTGTGCAAGAGATTGAATTTATTATCTGGATAGACCATATTTCATGCTCCTGTATTCCTCTAAGATGCAATGAGTGATTTAAATAATTCATTAATTTATATTATTTGGTGGAGCTACTGTTAATGTTCATTTATTATTATTATTATTATTATTATTATATCCCGCCTTTCCTCCCAGCAGGAGCCCAGGGTGGCAAGTAAACAGGACAGATCTGTCCTTGAAATATCCTCTCTCTCTCTCTCCCCCTCTCCCCCTCCCTCCCTCCCTCCCCCAATATCCCTAGGTGTCCATCTCTTGAAGTTTGCAAAGAATTTACTGGGTTCCTGCACAGAAGTTGAGAGAAGGTGTTTTGGACAGGAAAGGCATTTTTTTTTGAATGGTATGCTCCAAGCAACTGTGGTTGATACTTAATGTATCATGCTTTATGATGTCACTAGGGCCCGCCCCATGATGCCACTAGCCCCCCCTGTGACATCACTAGGGCCCGCCCCGTGACATCTCAGGTTTTGGGATGCTTCCGACCTGGCAACCCTATTCCGTACTGTGGGGTGCTCCTTTGCTAGAGGCTTTCTTGCATGTAGGGAAGCCACTCATGAAGGGGATTTGCTGCATAGGACTTGTGGAGGCTTGGCTGGAAGGAGGAGAGATTGCACAGAAAAGGTCAGCACCTACCTTCTCTTGCAAAGAGGTGCCTTCCCCACCCAGTCTCCTTCCTGCTCATGCCTGCCTCTTGTCCTGCCTTGCCCTGCCCCTGATAGCTCCTGATCACTCTGGACAAACATACCTGACTCATAGTGATACAGGGCTATGTCAACCCGACTCAGCTGAGGCCCAGATGCCTTCGAAGAGGCCTGGTTCAGCTCAGGCCTCAGCTAAATGCTGAGCACAGCCCTAATTTTAAGAACAATTTTTTGCATGTATGGAAAAAACTCCCCCAAACATTCTGAAACTTCCTCGTTTCTCAGTGACCAGGTTTCAACTGCAATTGAACTCACTACTCAAGTTCATTATTAGGAGTGATGCAAATTAGAGGGGGCATCAGGACAAGGAGTTGCAGGAAGAACAGATGAAAACTGAGAAGGCCCTGCTTCTGAGCCTCAGAAACCTGAGGCTCTCATAGAAAACTTCTTGCTGCACATCAATATATATTGACAAAGAGTATTAGTGTAAAACAACTGGAAAGGGTAGAGTTATATATCCACTGGCCATGCTGGCTGGGGCTGATGGGAGTTGTAGTTCAAAAAAGTAACTTTTCCAAGCTCTGATTTTAATATACTATGCATTTAACTGAAATGTTTTAAAAACATACACATCCAATGGCTGAAGCCTGAGAAACCTTTTCCGTATCTGGGTTAAAGCTGCTTACAGAAATGCCCAATGATTCCTGGGGAGAGGCAGTGATAGTTAAACTGTTTTACATTTACACTGTGGATATGCCTTAATTTATGTTTGTTGTAGTTGGGAAGTGAAACTGCCTGAATTATCTCTTTCTTGTGAATGCACAGGATCAAGGGTTCTTACCTTCTCCCCATTGCCCATTGGCTTTCCAGGCTCCCTATATGTCAGACCTGTTTCAGGTCATGCTTGCTTCAGCTTGCACTGTGTCTGCCAGCAGTAGTCTGAGACAGGCAGGCTAAGGTTGGAAAATCCCATCCAAGAATTTATTAGAACTGAGAATATATTATGGGGAAAAAACACAGAGTTCAACTGTGGAATGATAATCTATATTACTTATTTCTTACACATTTTTTTACTTATTTATACAAGTGACACATATGCCTGGCTTCAGCTAGTAAATCAGAATCTATACATACAATATAAGGTAATGGCTGTTATGCAGTGCCTTTTTCTATATGATCAAACTATGCAGCAGTTCAGTATAGTATTCAGCATTATGAAAGTATACAGTCTAAGTATCCAGGTATCTTAATACATACCAAAAAGAATGAATATTATTATTCCTCACCCACAGTGCCCCAAGTCAAGCCAAGCCAAGCCTCAGACTTCCAGCAAGCAGAGCAGCAATGTTTCCAACCAAGTCCCCAAAGACTGGTAGCTTTCTGTGTAAGATCCTCTCCTTATATAGCAGTGATATCAAGGCTATGGTCTTGCTTAACAGCTGCACAACCTGCTGATAAGCTAGTAACTACCTAACCAGTTGGTGAAATATTTAGTTATAGACAGGTGTTATTGACTTCCTCCCTGGAATCTCCAAATAAGGCAGCTACTGTCTTATCAACATTCATTGATAGAAGATCGTGAAAGCTGGCCATCTTCCCAGAACATCTGAAAGGGGAGGGGAAGCAGAAAGGGAGGAAAAGACTCCTTTCGAACTCGAGGCTTCTGAGGAGGTCCACACACCTGAACATATGATATTCCTTAGGATTAATACACATTAATACATAGTCGAGAATTTTTAGGGGGAAATCAACATTAAATACATGGGGGCAACCCGTAACAGAAGGAAAACCGGTAGGTTAAACAAGGGCTGCATGGAAACAGAGCAGGATTTTTCTCTCTTTCCACTGTTCATGAAGATGGCTCATAAGATGCTGGACACATAGGGACCCCACTGGGACCCTGCCTCCAAAGAAGTAATGGGTTTAAGACCCCCTGCGAGTATGTATGACTACACCCCTGCTCATTCCCCACATCGTTCACTGTTCTATACATCTCTGACATGCTCCACTCTAGCTTTTCCTTTTAAATAAGGTATGCCAACTTGATCATGTGAGGATGCAATGCTCAAGGAACTTACATGGGTATTCAGCCACATTAAATCCAGTAGGCTCTACCTCTGAGTAGAGATGGAGGAGATATTCAATTCAGTTCACGTTAAGGGAGCCAAATCTATCAAATTCACACTTTCTAAAACAACATGAGAACTGAAACACAGCCCATCCTTCAAAATTCACACTTATATGAATTTTGCAATGCAGTTCGCCAACTAAACAATGGTGACAAAAATGCATGGGGGGGAGTGTGCATAAAAATAGATATCTTGGGGAAAGTAACATACACAAAGGCATCTGTGGTGGAATTGTTTTTTAATGTGTTCTTAAACTTTCTTTTAATCTTAGGAGATGTTTTGATAGCTTTTTTTAAGCAACGTTTTTGAAGATGGTTTGTTTTAATGTGTTTTAAAGTTTGTTTTTATGATGTTTTAATGTTTTTAGTGCTTTTGGTTGCTGCCCTGGGCTCCTGCTGGGAGGAAGGGCAGGATATTAATAATAATAATAATAATAATAATAATAATAATAATAATAATAATAATAATAATAATAATAATAATGATGATGATGATGATGATGATGATGATGATGATGATGATTAAAATTGCTTGCTAAAATGTGCACATCGGTCAAAACTGCATATAAAACAATGTGTTTATTAGGAGGAATTTGCACTAAAATGCTAGAGGATTTTCATGAGGGTTTTTTTAAAAAAAATCACAAACTGTTGCAGAAATGCGGAGAACTAAAATTCAGATTGGAAAAATGAGAAACAGAGAGAACCGAAGTTGACAGATCCTTCCATCCCTACTTCTGAGTACGTAAGTACAAATTTGCACTGCAACTTCGTTTTCCTCTCCTTGGATTGGATGGGCCTTCGGTATGATCCAGCAGGGCTCTTCTGATGAGCAAGGGAAGAATGAACCCTTTCTCCCTACACCATTTTGCAATGAAACTTGGCCCTTAAAGCCACTGTTTGCTCTGGAATCTAAAAAATATGGCCAATGGAGGCCATCGCTACATCATATGAATGTGAATCCCGTCCATTTATTCTGCATTTATGCGAGGAAGTACCCTGACTGTACTGCAGATCTCCTTGGATGACACCGAGTTTTGAGTGTCACGGAAGAGGGAGAGAAAGTTCTCTCTGACTAGTTTTTTCAAGAGCACTTTATCTGTCCGCTCAGTTTTATAAGCTTCTGTTATAATTCACCTTAATCAACTTCCCCTGAACCAGGAGTGGGGAACATTTTCAGCCCAAGAGCCACCATCACTCCTAAGGAACAATCCAGGGGCCACATGCCAGTTGTGGGTGGGACCAGAGGCAAAAGTGGGTGGAGCAATCGATGACAGGTCTTCTCTGTTGTGCAGTAGGCTACATTCCATGCATGCAAAAGCCACCAGCGTTTTCTACACATACCCGTCTCTCCATCCAGTGAAGCAAATGGCATGTTCACAATTCCAGCCAGGGAAAAGCATTCAAGGAGGGCACAGAGCAGGGCTGGTGAGGAACGTGGCCTAGAGGAAGGGGGTGTGGCCTAAGGATTTCCCAGGGCCAAATAAAGAGGGCCGGAGGGCCTCATTCATCCCCAGGGCCGGCACTTCCCCACCCCTGCTTTAACCTTTCCTAGGAGTGAAGGTGCTCCAATCCCTTGGCTCACAAATCGCAAGGCCTCATCCTGAACAGCTTGCCTCCCCCTTTCAGCTCTGACGTCATCACCTCGTTTGTGCTCCATTTCTTGCGTTACAGCAAACAAGGAATTCTTGTTCGCTGACAAAGTGTTTTCATTCGATTTCCTTTGGTTCGTAGCAATCCTCTTTGTCTCCCCATAAGACAGGATGCTTGGTTTGCTTGTGCACAAGGCGCTTCAAGGGAACCCTTAAGCATCTGTTTCTCCTCAAATAACAGGCTAGGAAAGCAAGAACAAAGGGACCACATTTCACTTTGACGTTCAAGGCCAAGAATGCTGCAGGTAAAAGAAAGGATCTCTGGGAAAGTAATGTGTTTCCCCCAAACGCAAGCTACTTCTTCTGGAGCTGTCTCCATTTACTTGTGTTATTAATTCGTTAGAAAACATAGAGGGGGAAACAGCCGCTTGGCCTCCATCTAATAAAAGGAGTTACCATCTGCCCTTTTTTTCCTGTAGGAAACACAAGGAAATCCTTTATGGAGGCAAGCCACTTATGCCCTTAGTTTCCTAACAAGTTTCAGGTCTCTTTTAAAGCAAATCAGACTCACTTGCTCACTGGGATACTGCTTGAGGAATGAGACAGAGATGTTTCTGCCTGTCAGGAGCTTGGCAATCAGCCAATAAGATCACAGCACACCCCAACCTGCCCCGGGTAATTAGATGACTCTTTGGATTTGTTCAAATCACCAGAAGCTTACTTTGCCACTCAAAAGGCAACAGTGCCTTACAGTGCAATCTTCTACATACCTCTCATTTAAAATGTGGACCTTTATTTAGCCCAACACCATCTTGCAAAAAATAGTGAGAACTAAGTACATACTAGGGCTACATACCAGATCTGGCCAAAGCCTGGATCCCGAACCACATTGGGCCAATTCAGGGGGATCCAAGCTTTGGCTAGATTAGGTTCAGACAGCCCAAGATTGCCCTGTGTTGGGTCAGTCAACCTGAAGTGATCCAGGGCTGTCAAAAGGTGGGGTGGTCAGGCAGCAGGAGGGTGGGGAGAAGGAGAGGCAGGAAGCCTCTGCAAAGACAAAGAGACTCACACTACACTTTGGCTATGCATGCCTGTTCCAAGCAGGCACGTACAGCCAAACTGAGCAGGATTGAACCCTCCAGTCACCAGCTGGTGAGAAGAAGGTTCAGTCCTGCTGACTGCAGGGGTCCGCTTTGCTGGCATATACCACACAGGGAATACACTGGCAAAGCAGCACCCAGCAGGATTGAAGTGCCAGATCTGGTCCTGAATCAGATGGGGGGACATGCACAGTGCTACTAGATATCAGGGATGTGCATAGGTCCCATGTTTCAACTTGAATCTGTGTATTTTAATTCTGATTTTTCCCTTTTTACAGAAGTGGATGAAATTTATAGGCACAGGCAACCCTCCAGAGTAGATTAAGCCTGCCAAATTTGTTGACAGATACATCCAGGTTTTTTCATGCAGGGCACCTTTAAAGGTGTAAGGTTCCTTTAAGGTTATAGACAAAGGACAAATCTATAACTTTTTCATTTTCTGCCAGCATTGGATGCAATCTGCAGACATGATCCCTCTTTCTAAGGGGATGGAGCCTGCCAAATTTCAGAGCTCTCACTGCAGTGCTTGACCAACAAGGACAGACATTACCTTACATACAAAGCCAATGCACGCCCCTAGTAGTTATTTCAGATTTGATCATAATGCTGCATTTTCTGACATTCCCAGAAAACCCAGAGCAATTATCATGGAATGCATATTTCCTACAGGTAGAGATGATTGGATCAGTCTGTTTCCAGTCTGTGCCAGTTTTGCATGGGTTCATTCATAAGTCTGATCTCTACCATTTCTGCATAAATCTGAAGAACTGTTTCAGTCCACACAAAAACCATATTTAAATACATATTTTGAAACATATCTTTTTACAAAATGCACACTGTTAAATGTATTTTCCTTCAAATGATGTATTTCTAATGCACACATTTTATATGCATTTAGGTATCGTTTTTGCACCAAGGAGTCCATCACAACATGAGGAGCAGCAAAAAAGGATAACTCCATTCTAATCTGCATATTAATGTAGGAGGTGTGGATTGGGTAACTTCATACAGAAATTCACAAAGGACGAATTCCTCCAGGTCATTAGAAGGAGGGGGGATAGTTTTGATATGCTCTTGCAAGCATTTCCCTAGCCCATATCACTGAAGCAGAAGAGGAATCTTTTCTTTCTCTCTCTCTTAGTGAAATAGCGCAATTAGAAATTAGAATTTCAAATGGTCGCCCTCAACTGAACTCCTACAAGATTCAGAAGCTAAACTTTAAGGGCACCATTTATGGAAGGTAAGAAGACAGCTCTCCCCCCAACACATTTTCCAGACCACGTACAATTATTTCTTAGGAGCACCTTGAGGCACACCTGCATGGCACATTTATTGCACAATCCTGTGCATGTTTGCTCAAGAATAAGTCCCATTGAGTGCAGTGGGCCTTACACCCAAGTTAATGTTCATACAATTGCAGCCCAAAAGGGGTTCAACCAATAGCAACTCCCTCTTCTCTGGAATCCCTGGGAATCTGAGTTCTACAATGTGCTGGGCTCAGCTCCTCATCAAACTACATTGCCCAGGGTTCTTTGGGGGAACTGAGGATTGTTCAGAGAAATAAAACCAATACACATGTGTCATGCAGATGTGCTCTCCATCACTTGCCCACCCTTGGCTTTGCAATATCAAACAACATTTTTGGGAATCATTAGAGGGACCCAGATGTTAGGCCGGCATACCAAATGCACCATAGATTTTGTCGTTTTAGCAAAACAAACAAGTTAACTGCCCTAAGTTTCTTTCCATGAAAACTATTCATCTAGAGTGCAGAATTCACATGAGGATAGGAACAGAAGAGTTGTTTCAAAGAACTCAACAGGATTTCCCAAGGAGAAAGTATAAGCCCAAAGCTTACTCAATGGTTCATCATAAAATGAAAGAACTCTTTCACCCCTCTTGGCATTCCCTGCGGGCTGGACTGAAAGAAAAAAACACTCCCAATAGGGATCGGGCATTAATAGTTTTGATGATTAGTGTCTAGAATATCACACACTATATTTCTGTATGTGAACAATGTACAATCCATGCTTCTTAATCTATTTACTTGTAATAGTAAAAACAAAATAGAGGAACAGCAAATTCTTTCTTTCAGACATAGGTTTACTGGTAAAGGTAAACAAAAAGCTGAACACCCCAAGAAAGTGGATTTTCCTTGTCAAATTCCAGTGGGTGAGTGTCAAGCCTTCAGTGGGGAGGAGCATCTTGAAGCCTCCCACCACCACCACTACAACTCCCCATGAGCTCTATCAAGACAGATTTGCACTAATGTCAAAGTTGAGTGCAGTTCAAATATCTTTATTTGCACCTCTGGTAGTTACCACACTGTATGAGTCTTGTGTTTCCAAATCAGACAAGCTTGAGAAGGGCTTGCTAGGCCTCTCCATTTGGCCTGTGAGGCCATTTCAGCCAAGCCACACTCACCAGCCCTACCCTAATGGGCAGGTAAAGACCTGGCTCAGCCAAAAGGGGCTTGCAGGCACTGTTGATCAGCTGACTGGCAGCGCCTGCAAAGCCCATTGCCAAGGGCTTTGCAAGACTGACAATAACTGATTGGTGGGTCTTGTGTAGTTCTTTTCACAGCATTCCACAAGACCCAACTATCAGCTGATTGTCTGGTCTTCAGAAACCCTTTGCAAAGTATCTCACAAGGATTTTGCAATGGAGTCTTGTGGAACAATTTAAAAGGCTGTCCGTTTGCCTGCATGTGAGGCAGAGTAAGAGAGCTGTGTCTTGCCCTAGGCAACCAAATTTAACTATATAGCCAACTGCGAATTGGGAGCCTCTCTAAGCCAGATGTGGGGAACCTCAGGCCCGGGGTCCAAATGTGGACCTCCAGATCTCTCTATTTGGTCCTCAGGAGATTTTCCAGACTGATTTCCCACTCCACACCCCATCTCTAGGCTGCGCACCTCAGCAGCCCTACTCTGTGCCTTCCTTGAGTGCTTTTGTCTGGCTGATAATGTCTCTTGCTTGTCAGGATAGAGAAATGTCTGCTGGATGTATGTGTATGAAGAAACCTCTAACTTTTACTGTGCAAAAGTAGGTCACACCTGTTGCCCCACCCACTTTGGCTTCTGGCCCCACTTATCACTGGCATGCGGCCCCCGAAACGTTGCCTATCAGGGAAAGTGGCCCTTGTGCTGAAAAAGGCTCCCCACCCCTGACAAAACCCATATCCAACATTCTAGCCACACTGCTTGCCACCAAAATATGCCACCACTGATAACCTTAATGAAACTTTGCTGAAAATGTATGGTAGCTGTTGTCTGTTGAAGCTGACTGTGGAGCTGAAGCCAAAGAGAGGAATATCTTTAGCTCTAATGCTTTGTCGCAAGCACACTAGAGAGCAAGTCAAACGGGCAAACAATCACATTTGCATTCCTTAATGCTTTCTCCAACCATTTGTCTGCCTGAGGATAAGTCAGAAGCAGATGCTGAGAGCAAATATAAATATATAAATAATGCACTTAAAATATGGGAGACCAAATCAACTTCAAATCATGGCCCCCAAATGATGACGACAGGGCTTGTGTTTGCCCCTCAATGCTAGGCTTGTGTGCTGAGGTGCATTTTATGAGCAGATGACTGATTAAAAAAGACTTGGATGCAATCCTGGAGCCAGCAATAAATTTCTTAACTATTAGGAAGATGGTGTTCTGCAAAATTAATAAAAGTTATTTATGTACCACAAGCTCAGCCAGAGATCTAAATCATCCCGCTTTCTCCAACACTAATTTTTAAGTGTGTTGATCTAGTTTGTCTGTTGTTTTTTTATTGAAGTTCTCTCATTTTGTCAATCATTCCTGCAGAGGCGTTTTTCCTAGCAGGGAGAGCGATTCCTGCCGTGTTCTTTTTTATTGTTTTAGTCTTCTCTGTTATGAAGCTTGTGTGATTTGCCATGCCCCTGAGCCAATTTCAGATGTCGTGGGCTTTTTTTTTCATGTGGCTTGATTTCTATCCATATTTACAGAAGATGCTATTCTGAAAATTAGTTGGGACAGCAGCCTGCAGTGGCGAGGCAAAAGAGTGTTCTTGAATTTTGTTATATAATGGGCAGTCCCTGCTTCAGACATAATGGGCAATAGAATTGCAAAATGCTACAATACTGCTACAAACACCCCATCAAGAAAGGAGGGCCCATGCGCAGACACAGCTGCTGCACACAAATCCCCTTGCTGAAATGGAAACTGCCTGGATGCAGTATCCATTTAGATATCCAGGTGCCTGGCTGAGGCTCCATTCAGACACGGGTTGTATTGTGTCACTTTTACTGGCTACAACGCTAGTGCTTCTGTCCCAATTTTAGCATGCTTCTGAAAACCAGTTGCCGGAAGCCTCAGGAAAGGAGAGTGTTCTTGCACTCGGGTCCTGCTTGCGGGCTTCCCCCAGGCACCTGGTTGGCCACTGTGAGAACTGGATGCTGGACTAGATGGGCCACTGGCCTGATCCAGCAGGCTCTTCTTATGTTCTTATGTTCTTAATGTTCCTTTTACAGCGCATTACCTGTTGTGTTATGGAACTGCGGATTTTTGACCAACACACCGCCACGTCAGGAGAAATGTCATTCACACCAGTGGGTGTGGTGTGACACAACAACAAACGTCACCAGACATTTTACCTTTCCATGTGTGCACGCTGTTCCCCCATGATTCACTGTGTGGTATGCCAAAATACCGCCCCAAATTTCATTATGTGAGCAGTGGGGGTGTCATCCGTGAAAACGGTGGGAAAGTCGCAACGCAAAACCCTCATGCTGTCCTGGTTTTCCAGGGTTGCAAATGGATTTTTCTGGCTATGGGCAAAGATACGTGCATGCACTTCATGTGGGCTTCTCACCATGCCTGTATGAAACTGTCACCTGGGTTAGCCATGTGCTCTACTATACACAGGACAGTCCTCTATTTAAGGGTATCCTCTATTTGAAAGGCTACCTAGTCCAAGCCCAGCTGAAAAATCAAGAATCCTAAGAAGTGAGAGGAGGAACCTTGAAGTTGCCCATGGCCTGAAGGCACACAAGGCTGAAGCTAAGCAGGTCTAGGTCTGGTCAGTGCCTGGATGAGAGACCACCTGAGAACCACATGTATGCTGCCTTGGGTTCCTTGATGAAAGAAAGGTGGGATATAAATGTAAAGGGAAATTATAGCACCTGGACAGCTAGGCAGGTACACAGATCACATGTTTCACTATGTTAAAATACTGCTCATTATATAGCCTTGCTCCCTGTATAGTTCTGTAGATAGATTTCTCAAAGGAATTCTTCAGAGAGTTTCCTTTTGAATAACATGGAGAAAATCTGCTGTTTGTTGATGGATGGGGAGAAATACACTACATATAAGCTTTCTGTGTTTGCCTTAGCAGCCCAGCGCATCAGACATTTCAATATACAACATGGGGCCTCATGTGTTAGGAACCACCAATGCTAAAATATACTTCTATGCTGTTGCTAGTTTTGTAATTTTGTGATGGTGACCAATGGTTTCTAACAAGTAAGTTTGACTGACTAACATTAAGGTAAGATGCATTGTGTTTCTATTTAAATTATAGCCATTATTTCTAAATTTGCATCTCTACATATAAATTAGCATGAGGCAAGTTTTATGCAAATCAGTCTCAGGTTGATGATGTTTTCTCATGCTTTTCCTCTTTTTTAACGATGCATAAATGGCCATGCTAATCTGGCTGGGCAGTCTTGCAAACCCTTGGAGTGCTGGACTACAGGGATTCTTGGCCTGGTCCATCAAGGCAGCAGGTTCAATAGCATGGAGGAAACCCCTAGCTTCATTCCTGCTTGGGCTGCTCGGAAAATAGAAAGGTGCACAACCAGGGCTGGTTCCAGGAATGCCGGGGCCCTTGGGCATCAGCTTGCCCTGGGCCCCCGGCATGTATGTGTGTGCGCGCACGCAGGCGGACCCCCCCACCTACCTGTCTGCTGTCTTTTACCATTGCCCTTAATGAAGATGGCAGCTGCGGTTTCCCTAAGGGGATGAAGCCTCCACCGCCATCTTTGTTGATGGCACGCATGGGTGCTATGCACGTGCATCTCTGCCATCAACTAAGATGGCGGCAGGGGCTTCAGTACCTTAGGGAAACTGCGGCTGCCATCTTCGTTAAGGGCAATGGTAAAAGACAGCAGACAGGTAGGTGGGGGTGCGTGGGGGTGGGGGGGCACAGATCACAGGAGGGAAGCGGAGGGGCGGCTGAGGGGCCCCCTGTAGCTCTAGGGGCCGTCGGGCCAGTGACCCACCTGGCCGCCCTTTATAACCAGCCCTGCGTTCAACATTTGTATAGTTTTAAAAAGTTACATTTTCATGAACTCACATTTCTAATTCAAACACCGCCAGGTGACAAAAGCCCAAAGTCATTGGGATTTGGCTCACAGAATAGCAGTCTAGGACTTGCTTATGTATTGTGTACAACAGAGGAGCTCTTTTTTCTAACCAGCATTTTTTGGATCTGCCTGTGTGTGTTTCGAATCCTTTCTGACCAAAAGATTTCTGTCCCTCGGCTCTTTGAAGCCTGGCATCAGATCTGCCCGTCACCATCAAAGTAGACTTGTGAAAGTCAGAACATTTCTTTTATGTGCCTTCACACAATGAAGCATCCAAAAGTGTGCTGCTTGCCAAAGATCTAACTTGGTGCAAAATTGTTCAGCCATGATGTCAAAAGGAACCTCTGCTTCCCATCAAGAAAAAGGCAATCTTCTTTCGGCTAATAGCTCTGCTCACATCTGCAATGGGTTGTCTTTCCCCCGCCTCCCCTTTTTCCCATTCCTTTTCTTTGGCAGAGTTTCAGAAGAAACTGCTAGAGTAATTTCCACCCCATCTTTTCTCCCCTACATAATTTATGTTTTCATTTGTGGGTGTCTTTAATTTTTAACGCTTTCCATCCGCTTAATTGACATTGCTCCTTTGCTGCTCCCTAACACCAATTCCATCCCCCCCAGCCCAGCCAGCCTGCTCCACTCCTCGTGCAGCCAAACCACCCATTATATTAAGCAAGCAGGTCTAAAACCATTCTTCAGGCTAGCCACTTTCTTTGCTTCAGAACAAGCTGAAAGGACTCCTGCATGCGAGAAAGAGGCTTGAACCCTGTTCCTTCCCTGCATACTGCAGTCCACGCATGGATCAAGGGAGAAATAGTAACCAGTTCTTCTCTCTTTCTTTCAGTTACTTTATGAAAAAAATATATCCACAATTTCCCCCGAGTTTATTCAATCTCCTCTCCCCCATTTCTAATATAGTGTATGGATTTTGCTGTAAGAGTATGCTCGGACATTTTATCTGTCCAGCCCTTCATAGACAGAGTTGTTTACAATCTCTTTTTTCTTTTCTTTTTTGCATGGAGCATTCTAGCAGTGATCCATTAGGGCAAATGGGACACTAGCCCACCAACCTCAGTCTGCTCTCAGTCAGGCCCACTTGCCTGCCTTCTTACTTACAACCAGTCAGGGGGTGGCTCTGCCTGTCGGTGGCTCTGGCTCCACCTACTGCTTTGAAAACTATTGAGGGGAGGGTTGAGCTGGGATTAAATAATGAAGCAAAGAATTGTCCCCTGAACATGCTTACCAAATGTCATTCTGCTGTCTAATTTTTCAAGGGAGATACTGGGAACTTCCAGATGACTTGTTTATTGAGAATTCATCCTGATTTGTTTGCAGAGAGATTAGACAATGTTGGCTGTTTAATGAGCATTCATTCCAATTTGTTTGCAGGGAGGTTAGACGATGTTGCATCAAAGCGAGTGTTATCTCACATTTTCCAGTGCATTTTCCCATCACTTTTCTTACTGCAAGGAGTCTGATCTTTTGAAGAAGCGGGTATTACTTGTGCAAGACCTCCCAGTTGCAATTGCCAACCTGAATTTGCCAGTGTGTGATTGACTCCCAGTTTATAATAGCATCAATGTGATGAAAACCAAAACAATTACTTCACCCAGCCTGAAATCCTGTCACCATCAAGGGATAATTTGCCTTGGGGGAAAATTATGGATGGGGGGAGAAGGGAAACACTGACATACGACGGGGTATATGGAATTTTGTCAGTCTTTTCAGGACATATATCAGATCCATTTCAGATGACTAGCTGGACTCGTCAGATAGCCAAAATGGGTCCAATAGTATCAGACCTACACATCCACTAATAAGGCCAGAAAATTACAGAATACAATGGCACCCCTTAAAAAAAATAGTTTGTATTTATGAGGACTTTCTCTTTAAAATGTAACAAACCAGGTAGAGGAAACAAGCTTTAATGCCTTCATTATACCCCCTTCCAGCTGGAGAGAGGCAAATGAGAACAGGGCTTTAAATGCTGAATTTTGCTAAGCTTATTCACTTCTACTTTCATCAGATTATTTGTAATGCATAAGATGTATGCATTCATTTAATTAAAAAAAGCCAATTATAGATGGTTTAACTCTAATAATGAGGGCATAGAGGGGGTCACACAGAGAATGCTTTTGGAAAATCTGTATTTTAGAGCCTGTCTTGGCTCACATCAAAAACATGTTTGAAATTCAGAAGGACTATGGGAGCAATCCAGGAAAGTCACCAGAGTTAACAAGAACAGTGTGTACTCTAGTTTTGCTAACTGTACTCAAATGACATGGATGCTGGGAGATCCATGACAGATCTCTAGGCAAGGGAGCAAAGGGAGGTGGAGGTGGGGGAAGGCTGTAAGATGGGGCAACTAATCCTTTCCCTGTGGACTGCTTTTGCAATCAATGACATCACGTGGCAGCTCTGAAATTTAGAATCGGGCTCAGTGAAAGAAAGAAAGAAAGAAAGAAAGAAAGAAACCCAGAGGAACCCTGGAAACTGGTCCAGTGCCCACCAATCTGGGACTGTACTGGAGATGATGCCCACCTGCTGCCAACACACACATAGAGAACCAATGAATTTGTGGCAATAAAGACACACACACTCAACACACATGCTTGCATCACAACATGCACAGCAATGCCAACACCAACACCCACTGCATCAGCCCCAGTGACACACTCAGCAATAACCTCTCTATTACCAGGTTCCAGGTATCACTACAGGCAGAGGTTTGAATCACCTTACAGTCTTTAGAACTGTTTTGGAGCAGTCATCCTTCTCCAAACAGGAGAAAGGAGAGGGAAGGAAGAGCCTAGACCACACAGGACCTACATTTTCCCCTGGGCTGAGGTGTCCAAAGTAGGATAACCTCCGTTTCATCATTTTAGCTTCTAATGATAGTTTTGGTTTAATCTGTTCTAACATCTAATTATTTGTCTTTTTCACAGTCCATGGTATGCGCAAAGCGCTCCTCCAACTCCACATTTCAGATGAGTTGATTTTTCTCTTATCCTGTTCAGTGATACATCTCTGCATTTGAGGACCTTTTCTAGTTCTCTCACAGCTGCCCTCCCCAGTCCTAGCCTTCTTCTGATTTCTTGACTATTTTCTCCATTTTGGTTAATGACTGTGCCGAGGTATTGATAATGATCCTTGACAAGTTCAATGTTCTCATTGTCCACTTTAAAGTTACATAAATCTTCTGTTGTCATTACTTTCGTCTTTTTGACATTCAGCTGTAGTCCTGCTTTTGTGCTTTCCTCTTTAACTTTCATCAGCATTCGTTTCAAATCGTTACTGGTTTCTGCTAATGATATGGTATCATCTGCATATCTTAAATTATTGATATTTCTCCCTCCAATTTTCACGTCCTTCATCTTAGTCCAATCCCGCTTTCCGTATGATATGTTCTGCATATAGATTAAATAAATAGGGTAATAAAATACACCCGCCTCACACCCTTTCCAATGGGGAACCAATCGTTTTCTCCATATTCTGTCCTTACAGTAGCCTCTTGTCCAGAGTATAGGTTGCACATCAGGACAATCAGATGCTGTGGCACCCCCACTTCTTTTAAAGAATTGCATAGTTTTTCATGATCTACACAATCAAAGGGTTTGCTGTAAGCACAGGGTGATTTTCTTCTGAAATTCCTTGGTCCGTTCCATTATCCAACGCATGTTTGCAATATGATATCTGGTGCCTCTTCCCTTTCTAAATCCAGCTTGGACATCTGGCATTTCTCGCTCCGTATATGGTAGGAGCCTTTGTTGTAGAATCTTGAGCATTACTTTATTTGCATGGGATATTAAGGCAATAGTTCGATAATTACTGAATTCCCTGGGATCCCCTTTCGTTGGAATTGGGATATATATTGAACGTTTCCAGGCTGTGGGCTGTTGTTTAGTTTTCCATATTTCTTGACAGATTTTTGTTAAAATTTGGACAGATTCAGTCTCAGTAGCTTGTAGCAACTCTATTGGTATGCCATTTGTTCCTGGTGATTTGTTTCTTCCAAGTATTTTAAGAGCAGCTTTCACCTCACTTTCTAGAATTTCTGGTTCTTCATCATACGCTTCCTCCATGAATGAATATGTCATCCTGGCATCTCTTTTATAGAGTTCTTCAGTGTATTGCTTCCATCTTCCTTTTATTTCATCTCAGTCAGTCAGTGTGTTTCCCTGTTGATTATTCAACATCCCTACTCGTGGTTTAAATTTCCCTTTCATTTCTCTAATCTTTTGGAAAAGGGCTCTTGTTCTACCCTTTTTGTTGTCCTCTTCTATTTCTATACAGTAACTATTGTAATAGTTTTCTTTGTCCCTACGTACTAGTCTCTGTATAGTTGCATTTAGGGTTCTGACTGTGTTTCTATCTCCTTTTGCTTTCGCTTTCTGTCTCTCTTTAACCATTTTAAGAGTTTCTTCAGTCATCCATTGAGGTCTTTCTCTCTTTTTTACTAGAGGTATTGTCTTTTTGCATTTTTCCCTGATAATGTCTCTGACTTCATTCCATAGTTCTTCTGGTTCTTTGTCAACTAAGGTTAAAGCCTCAAACCTGTTCCTTATTTGATCTTTATATACTTCTGGGATGTTATTTAAATTTTATTTTGGCATTATGATTGCTTTGTTATTCTTCTTTAGCTTAACTCTGATATTCGATACGACCAGTTCATGATCTGTACTGCAGTCTGCTCCTGGTCTTGTTTTTGCAGAAAGTATGGAACTTCTCCATCTTCTGCTTCCAATTATATAATCAATTTGATTCCTATATTGACCATTTGGTGATGTCCATGTGTACAGTCGTCGTTTTGGTTGCTCAAAAGATGTGTTTGCAAGCAACAGATTATTGGCTTCACAGAATTCAATTAAGTCTTTCTCCTGCTTCATTTCTGTCTCCTAGGCCCCATTTCCCCACAATTCCTAATTCTTCTCTGTTCCCTACTTTTGCATTCCAATCCCCCATGATTATCAGCACATCTTGTTTTGGTGTGTGATCAATTTCTTCCTGTACTTCAGTGTAAAATCTCTCCCACTTCTTCTGCATTTGCTGTCGGAGCATAGACTTGGATGATGGTTATGTTGATAGGTTTCCCATTTAATCTCATCGATATAACTCACTCAGACCTTGCATTGTAGCTCCTGCTACATCACTTCTCACTATTAAAGCAACCCCATTTCTTCATAATTTCTCATTTCCTGCATAAAATATTTTGTAGTTGCCTGATTGAAAATATCCCATTCCCGTCCATTTTAGTTCGCTCACACCAAGTATTGAAATGTTGATGCGTTCCATTTCTTGCTTGACAAATTCTAACTTTCCTTGGTTCATGCTTCTCACATTCCATTTTCCTATTGTGTGCGTCGTACAACTCCGGACTCCCCTTTCACATCTGTGTGCATCAGCCTCTGGGCTTCCTTTCGGCTTTGACCCAGCTGTGTCATTAGTCACAGCACTACTCGTACTTGTCCTTTGTTCTTCCCCAGTAGCTCAGTGAGTGCCTTCTGACCTGGGGGTCTCATCTTCCAGCACTATCTCGTGTTGCATTTTGGATACTCTGTTCATAGGGTTTTTGTGGTAAGAGGTATTCAGAGGTGGTTTACCATTGCCTTCCTCTGAGTCTGGATGCATCTTAGTCTGGTGTCTCAGCTTTGAGCATTCCGCCTTGGGTGCGCCTGCTAGGGGTCTAGCCTCTTGGTCTAGACTCCTGACGGCATTGTTCTTAGCTTCTTCAGCACTCTCAAACCCCCTCACCACATTAAGGGGTGCATCCTAGAGGGATCCAGAGTGCATCCAGAGGAAATACCACCAAATGAAAATATTTGAAAATGGTCGAAGGGGAATAGGAGTAGAGATGTGAAGGCCTGTGGGGGAAAAAACAGAAAAGGGTGGGCAGAAAAAATGTCTGATTTTTTCCGGATAAAATATCTATGAAACATGAGGTTTTGCAACCAAATGTTAGAGATAAAAGGGCATTCCCCCCCAAAATTTTCCAGTTCTTTTTAGGGACTTCACATCTCTAAACAGGACACAGTATTGATATGCTCCTTCTTTTTGCCACCCATGACTTCGCCCCATTTCATCCCAAGACATTTTGCTGCCTGAGGCAAAGGACCAGATGGGGCCCTTCTTCCACCATTCCATGTACAGACTCCAGTCAGAGTTGCGGTCAAATCTGACTTCAACACTGATAGCTGATTGACTGACTGAACATAATTTATATACTATTTGTTTGTAAGAAAACTTCTAAGCAGTTTGCAAAAACTAAATTACCAATAAAAACAAATTTAAAAAATCATTAAAATTAACTGTAAGCAAAAAAGAGATTAAAATATGTCAACATCTCTGGATAGGCTTTCTTACAGAAAAATGTTTTAACAGGTCCCCACAAGAGTACGGTGAAGGCACCCTCCTGATGTCAGTAGGCAGGGAGTTCCAGAGTGTAGGTGCTGCCACACAAAAAAGATCAACGTCTTACAACTGCGGAACAAGCAGTATGTGGCAACTGTAACAGTGCCAGTTCCACAGATCAAAGCAGCTGAGTGGGTACATATGATGGGACAATATCCTCCACCATACCTGAGGGCAGCAAGCTACCTTAAGGTGTGCAAAGCAGGCTAGCTTATAGGACTCAGGCAAAATGGTGGCAGGTTGCTGCTGCCCTGGCATCTTCCTCACTCTGCCCAACAGGAGGGTTGGCTCTGATTTCAGCCATTCTGCTGGCGTATCTTTGCTGGTAGAATGGCTCCACTGGTGGATTGCTCAACCAGTGTTTCTCAGGTGTTTCACTGGCATCATCCAGAGTTCCCTGGCACAGCAGGGAGTCCTCCAAATCCTATAGCTTCTTAGCTGTTGGATGTTCAGTACAGAATTGTACTCTTACTCATACAGCCAACCTACCTAACAGGGATGTAGTCATCTGGGGTCCCAAGGGGGTTCTTAGACCCCTTACTTTTTTGCGAGCCAAGCCCCAGCAGTGTCCCTATGTCTCCAGTGTCCTACAAACCATTCAGCATGAAAGAGGAGTGTGTTCGCCACAGAAAAGAGTCCCAAAGAGTATCAATAGCAAGCAAGCCTTTATTAGTTCCTACTTCAAAAAGCCAAGACAAGCTGTGGAGAATGAGAATTCTACAATGACAATTCTACAATGACAGAAGAGACAGTGCATCCTACTTATAGCATCCCATCTACATCATCAAGCAGATTGGTAGCAGCAGAAGAATTCAGCAATTCCAGCAATATCTCTTGACAGTGAGATAGGACAGTCAAATGATGGCAGTAACAGAGAAGCAGAAAGCAGTATCCCAACCTGGCCAGATTATTCTATAATTTTAGAATCATCAAAGAGTTGGAAGGGGCCTATAGGGCCATCGAATCCAACCGCCTTCTCAAGGCAGGAATCCAACATAAAGCATACCCAACAGGTGGCTGTCCAGCTACCTCTTGAATGCCTCCAGCGTAGAAGCGTAGAAGGTTGAATAATCCTAGAAATGGATGTGGCTGTGATGATCATAAAGGGACCCTGCACTTCTGAATTTGCCACTTTACCACTGCTTACGTATTAGGGCTGGTGCACAAGATGTAAGTTGGTAGGTAGCCAAGCTGGTAATAAAGGGTGGGGAGAATTCTGAGGCCAGGAGACAGCATTTAAGTGCATCAAGCTGTTCCCACCATAACACTGTCTCCTATGAAGGCAAGCTTGTGCAGTTTGCTCCTTAAAGGCAGGGGGATGAATTCAGGTGGTCCTCTTAGTTTTTCCCAGCTAAACTTGTCCTCTTACTTTCTGACTCATTGCATAGTTGGGCTCCTACTGGGAGAAAGGGCAGTATATAAATCTAATAAATAAATAAATGTTCCTACTGCCCTCTCCCAGCCACAATAAAGGTTTGTAGAATGACGATCTGGAGACAGTGGATAGAGGGGGCTTCGTCTTCCCCACTTGCTTATTGCAGTCTAGGGACACCCAAAGACATGAATTAGCTCTCTGGTCAGGAGAGAGAAAATAAGGTACTTTTATTTATTTATTTATTTATTTAGACTATTTCTATACCGCTTAATATATAAAAAGATCTCTAAGCGGTGTACAGAACAGTAAAACAACTACAACAGGTATTAAGATTTAACATGGGCAAATCTGTCAATTTCAGTTTTCAGTTTTCCAATCTTAAATTCAGTTCTCCACATTTCCGCATTAGTTTGCAATTTATTTTTAAAGTCCTCATGAAAATCCATCAGCATTTTAGTGCCAATTTCTCCTAATACACACATTTAGTACACAATTTTGCCTAACATGCATATTTTGGCAAGCAATTGTTGTGGAATTTTCTCCTTAATGGAGTCCTTGTCCAGGAACGACACTGAGGCAGGTTGAAGCTTACAGCTGTTTATTATACTTACAATTGCAAGGAGTCCCTGCGAGCATGTGCTATGGCGGGAGACTACCTTCTTCCCCAAATTGAGGGTCTTTTATAGATTTACACAAGGTACAGTCATGTGTCCCAAGGTACCCAATAAGGGGCTTTAACTGTTTCCCAGTTTCACCTGGCTCCATGATTCGCCAGGCAATTCTCCATTAAAAGGAAGTCAGAGCGCACATACTCATCTTTCGTTCTGCCCTGTCTTGTTGCAACATCCGTCCCCTTCCACCTTATCTACATACTAATATCAACGACCCTCAGAGGTGGAATTTTCTGCTTCACAATCTTCCCTAATGTAATACACTTTTGTGTCACAAATACACACATGTATGCACATGTTCCACATTTTTGTACACATTATTTGGTTGTCGAACTTCATTGCAAAATTTGGAGAAGTGCACATATTGAAGGATGCTTGCATTTTGGTCCGCACATTGTTTCAGAAAGTGTGCATCAGGGTAGAAACCCACTCATTGTTCTGCGGGTTCCAGTGCATCTCCACCTCTCTCTTCTGAAAACTGAGGCACACAATGTTTGTCAAACCCTGCCCTTTTTTATTGTAAAATCTGGTGCAAGCCCCTTGAGTGCATTTTTTTAAATTCAGCTTCAAAGGGATTTTGCAACTGATTGGCAGATCAACCCATTCCCCCTCCAGGTGTGGCCAATAGAAACGCTTTGCTGTAGGCAACTAGTGTGCTCACAGCCTTAGACAGATTCACCTTTAAATGCGAAGGGAATTGAATGCCCCTCCCCAAACCCTTTACCTTAACCCACCAGCAGCCCATCTGGGATAATTACTGGTTGAGCTACTCATGAGCAAGCAGCCAGATTAGCATCTTCTTCCCCTTGTATACCTTTAACAAAAGTGACATTGCAGGGGGGGGGCATTGGAAATGATGAAGTTTTGGCAAAGGTGCACAGAAAGAATAGATGAAGATGGCTCCAGTTATTGTAGCACTCCCTCCAAAGAAGCAGTGCAGCTTTCAAAATTCCCATCTCTTGCTAAAACCTCTTCTGGAAGAATCAGCCCACTCAGCCACAAAATGCTAAGCACGGAATTGGCTCCTGTTCCTGCGGTGACCATTCTCACCTATTCTCTTCTCACCTTCCCTCCCACGTTGCTTTCAGCTCTTCATCAAAGAATAAAATGAAACTGAATGGGAAGAAGAGAGGGGGGAAGAGACTCTTTTTTACTGAGCTTTCATTTTATACCCTGGATGGATTGTCTCAATCATTAAAGAAAAGAAAGAACTCTCCTCCAGAAATCATTGTAAGAACAACCACAGACAGAAAGCATGAAGGTAATATTAGGGGAACTCAGCATTGAATGCCTATCATTTTTTCTAAGTGGTTTGGGGCAAGTGCAGGGTACTTCTGGTAGAGCACACGCGTATATTCTGAAACAAAGAGGGGGGGGAGGGATAAACAGGACTGCAGGATACCAAAGTGTCGGCGAGCCCTGAACAATTGTCAGGAGATGCACCAATGACACAGCAAGTGCAGCAGAAAATGAGAGGCTGATTTAGAGGCACTTGGGAGGACACGGGATGAATTGTGTGGAGCATAAATACAAAAAAATGAGCCAGGTCACTCATTCATTGCCAGGGATGGGGAAGTGAACTGTCAAGCACTCAGGTCCAAAACAGTGGAGCCTCTGTCCAGTTTTCTGTCCCTGGAGAGCAAGATCACTGGAAGTGGAAGGAGAGAAAGCCCCCACAATTTCAAAACAAGGCAGGAAGAGGAATGTATGAGTGACCATCCAAGTGGCAGATATCTAAAGATGTGAGCGATTGCATATGACAGACGCAAGAGAAGCACTTGCATCTATCAGTCATGCTGCCAGAGCCTCTGGAGAAGCACAGCGGCAGTTCCCCCAGTAAAAGATAGAGGGCTGTGAGCTCAGAGGGTGCTGTGCAAGTCGGACAGGCAGCTCACCTTGAACAGGGATTGCCCACCAAAGAGGAAGCAGGTGGCAGGTTTCCGGTAGCAAGACTAGACTACAGGAACTGGGAGAGCTCCAAGGTGTTGTTTCAGTCGGCCTTATATTACCAAGCTGGGCCCAAGGGTTCCCAGACCCCTCAAGAAAAGCTGCAGGGAATTTAAAGGGATGGCACTTTGGTGTGAAGCTGTGCACTGCAACACCACTGGATGGCCTCAGATTATGCCCGGATGGCCATCTCCAATGGGGATCTCCAGGAAAGCAAATTGTGTTAGGTGGTGCATGGGCCAATTCAAACTCTTATACCATTCAATATATCATTCTGAGAATCAGAATCTGGCAACTGATTCAGGGAATCACCCTGTCCTTGAACTCTTTGCCCAGCAGACTCTAGAGGAGTCACTATCAGAGGGGACTGGGTCTTAACAGACACTACAATGAGATCCTTGTCTTGAGTGCATCCATTATAAGACTTGCCTTCCAGCTGCAAGTACAGCACTACACTCTTGCCATCAAATAGATGACCAAGGAAGTGGTAAGTCTTCTAGTCTCAACCAATATATTTTCATTCAATTACTCACTTGCTTACAATATTTATATACTACCTCTCCATGAAAAAAAAAAGTCTTAGATTTACATAGCAAGTTTGGAAAACAATTTAAACACCTTACTCTAGTTTATCACTCAGGAACAATCCCCTGGTCCTATGCACTCTTCTCATCACAATACTGTGACACCAGGAGCTGCTGTTGGAATTAATATTCCTGTCCTCTGAGTTAATTTTCATGCTTAGAGTTCCTTTTTCAGTTGTTGATAAATGGGCTGATGAGATCTATTTGACTGAAAGCCATTGAAGCCTGAACCTCTTTGGCCACCATTCAACAGAAGCAATATTTCTCAGCATTGCATCAGGGCTACATTCTAAGGAATGGAGCTGTTCAAAACCAGCTAGAGAGCACCCCTAGCATGTACAGATTACAACAGGAATAGCTAACATGATACCCTCCAGATATTCGGACTGCAACTCCCATCATTCCTGATCATTGGCCATGTTGTCTGGGACTGATGATAGTTGTGGTCCAACAACATCTGGAAGGCACCAGGCTGGCCACCCTTGGATTACAAAGAAAGAGAAACCCTGTTCAGAAGTTTCTGCTTGCCACTCATGTGTTGGTCTTACATGCTACGATAACTTCTGGAAAGGGCTAGATGTCAGGGCCAGTTTATGCATTGAGATAAATCACATGGAACAGAGTTCCTGAGGCCATGCCATTGTCGACAGCAGATTAAAAGCACATGTTGGAATACCACACACACAGAGAGAGAGGAGCGCAAGAAGCTTCCTTATACAAAGCCAGACCACTGGTCCATCTACCTCAATACTGTCTACACTGACTGGCAATGGCTTTCCAAGGTTTCAGACAGGTGTCTGTCCCAGCCCTACCCGGAGATGCCAAGGACTAAACCTGGGCATGCAAAGTCAATGTTCTACCACTGAGCTACTACCCTTCCCCAGAAAGGGTCACACATCACAATCTGTACCCATAGGAAACAAACATGTCTGAGAAAGGTATCTGGCCTAGCTGTCTCCCTGATATGCCACATTTCTTCATCCATGACATTCTTCACATGAGGGAGCATTCAACCATGCAACTCACTCCCACCCAACTGCAGCCTGAACTGGTACAGCTCCAGAAACTCATGTCCTCTGCGATGTAGAGATTAGTCTGAGATTTGAGCCATTTCCTGCTTCCATCAGTAAAGTGACCTCAGTTAGAGATGGGAAAGCAATTCAACTCAGTTTACATTGAAAGCCAAAGTTAGCACACTTTCCAAAACCATATGAAAACCAGAACACAGCCATGCTTCCAAATTCACACTTATCCAAATTTTGTGATGCAGTTCTCCAACCAAACCTGGTTTGCAAAACTGCAAAGATTAGGAGGAAATGTGTATAAAAAAGAATATATTAGTGAGAATAACATACAAAATGTTTTAGCAATATTATTTGTAAACATGTGTATATTAGTCGAGACTGCAGCCACAAATGTGTTTATTAGGAGAAATTTGCTGAAGAATTTTTATTTTTTTTAAAAATGCACATTGCAGCAGAAACCTGGAGACCTGAATTTAAGATTGGAAAAGTCTGCTTTTGTCTGTGTTGGAACTGCTTTCTAAGATGTTTTTCAAGCTGTTTTTTCAAGCTGTTTTTTAGATGTCTTGCTTTAATAAGTTTGCAGAGATGTTTTTGAGTGCTTTTAGTGTTTTTGTTTGCCACCCTGGGCTCCTTCTGGGAGGAAGGGTGGGATAAACAGATATATTTATTAATTTTATGTGATTAATGGAATCCTTATAGGGCTCCAGAGCAAGCTTGAGTGAAGTTCTGTTTGTTGCTTTCAAAACTAAACGACAGACAGACAGACAGACAGACAGACAGACAGATAGACAGACAGACAGACAGACAGACAGACAGATAGATAGATAGATAGATAGATAGATAGATAGATAGATAGATAGATAGATAGATAGATAGATAGATAGATAGATAGATAGATAGATAGATAGATAGATAGATGACAAACATAAGAAACCAAAAGAATTGATTCTCCCACCTCCTAACTCAGATACTGGCCTGAAACATAGATATGTCCCTGGGCAGGCTACCATGAATTCTGTTAATTACAGTCTGAAGAAGTGACTGGCTAGCTGGCTTTGTCTTCTCCAAACTCATGCCCAAGACAGACTTTGATTGGCTTAAAGTGTTTCTCAGAAAGTTTCATGTCTGTATCCAAAGACCAAACAAGCTAAACGATTAAGTTTAGGTTTGCCTTATTTCTCTCTCTGCTGGTGTTTCTTAGCAAAAGGTTAGTCATGAGCCTGAGTCACCGCGCACTGGAGAAGAAGCCAGCCCTTCTTGCCTACCATGCTGTGCTAGGATGAGCAACAGACTGAGGATAAGTAGCTCCTGTCTTCCCAACTCTTTCTCTTTTCCCCCCTCCTGAGAAGAAATATATGCCCAAACCAGATACTGACACCCTCACTGAGGGGAGGAGGAATGTTCTTTTAAAAATGGTGCCATGCATTAAAAAAAAGGCTTCAGATTATTATGCTAGGACAGCCATTGCCAAGTTTGTGCCCTCCAGATGTTTTGGACTACATTTCCCATTGGCCTCAGCTGGCTGGGGCCGATGGGAGTTGCAGTCTAAAACATCTGGATGGCACCAAGTTGATGAAAACCACGCTAGGATAAAAGTTATGGGGGGCTGTGGTGCAGCAACTGCACTTGGAAAAGGATTTTCACAGAAGTTCTAGAAAACAAGCATTGTCATACGTCCAAAGCCTGGATAGAACTAGCTCGGTGTTGTGCACGGTACAGCCTCTCCTGCAAGATGAGGGCCCCTGATGGATCGGGCAGCGCAGCAAACTCCCATGGATCTTCCCGAATTTTGTTTCACAAGATGACAGCCAAAGATGATAACCAAGCACCTGCCTTGAGAGGTGTGGTAGATGCAGAGGCAGGAAGCCAAGTGAGGTCCAGAGCCAAGGAGATGGGCCAAGCAGGCACCCCAACAGGACTGGCTGAGCCAAAGAGGTGGGGGAAGTACAACAGGGTCAGGAGTTCCAGTTGGAAAACAACAGCTCATCTCATTCTGAAACCAATTCTACAGCCCAGTCAGACCCCACTGTGCCCCTGATAACATCTCTGGGAGCACGACAGGGTCTGAATCACTCCCCAAACCCCATTCCCTGGCTGCTGCACCAATGGTAGCAGTGGTGGCTGGTGCTATTGCTCCAACAGCAGGTGCTTTGGTGACAAAGGCAGGCTTTCTCACTTTTCTTCCTCTCTCTTTCCCTCACCCCTGGGCCTCCCTCTCTGCTTGGCTGACAGGCATAAGCTACCATGGGGAAATTACATTTCCCAGTGCCCCTGCTATAGCAGTATTCCCAACACCAAGGAGAAAGAGGAAGGTAGAACTTCCCTCCTACCCTCCCTCCCTACTGGCACCAGCACATCTAAACAAGTAAGGAGTGGAAGGGGGAGGTTGATCTTCCGCTCACATTACAATCCAAGACAGAGAAAAGGAGAGAGTTCCTGGTTCCAGATGCTACAAGATCTCAGGTTGTCAGGAAAGTAGGGGCTCAAGAAATCAGGCTTTAGCCCAGCTTCCAGAAGATCCCTGGTCCAAGATCTGCTACAGGCAGTCATACTTGGCTTAGGATTACTACATGCGAGAAGGATCTTGGGACTGTAGTTGATCACAAGCAGAATATGAGTCAACAGTGTGATGTGGCTGCAAAAAAGGCAAATGCTATTTTAGGCTGCATTAACAGAAGTGTAGTTTCCAAAGTATTCGTTCAGGAAAAACATCCTGTTAGAGAAGTATGACAATGAAACCAATTACCTAGGGAGGTGGTGGGCTCTCCAACGCTGGAGGCACTCAAGAGGCAGCTGGACAGCCACCTGTCAGGTGTGCTTTAATTTGGATTCCTGCATTGAGCAGGGTGTTGGATTTGATGGCCTTATAGAACCCTTCCAACTGTGCAATTCTATTATTCTGTGATGATTCTATGATCTTCATGGTATTGAGATGCCCTTCAATTTATATCCAACAGCAGTTTGTTGCTGGAAGCTTTAACATAAAAACAGGTGAAGGCTTGTTCCCATCCATGCTTTGACTCTGTAGAATTTCACCCATCAGTCTGGACAGACCTAAAAAGTTTAAAGCCTAACAATTTGCAAGTGTGGGGGAGGAAAGCGGGATCACATGTAGAAATGCTTGTCCTCACTAATTTGCAGAGATGTTCCTAGATGAGCTGAGTCATAACCGCGTATTTCAGTTGAACAATTCCTCACTCTTCTGCTTGAGTTAAAAAGGAAGCACCCTGTTAGCTCAAAATGACAGAATTCAAAGCACATGGAAGCAACAGTTCCGAAATAATACCAGCAATTATCACAAACACACACAAGCCTTTTGTGGACCTGCTAGAAGACCTGCTCACTTCAGTGGCGCTTGCATCAACAGAAGTCTTTGAGATTTAGGAGTTGCATATCCTGGCATTTTCAGCTAATGGCACAGAAGCTGATCCAGGGCAGTTAATGTAAAGGAGACTTTCTCTCTCTCTCTCTCTCTGCTGACGTCAATCATGCCCTTAAATAGTGACCTTAGACTAAAATTATTGTATATTGCAGGACAGTCTTCAGAATGCTTAAGATAAAAGTGTGACCTGTTGTGCTTGGCAAATGAGAGGTGATGGTTTTGCCTGCTATTATCTCAGCACTAAGTGTGGGGTCAGTGCTTCTTTTCGCTATACCTCTCAGAGATCTGGGTAAGGGTGCAGAATCCTGAAAAGATGCAAGGTGCAACGTGGTTACAGTTGAACCCAATATTCCCTTTTAATCAATACATATGCACAACTTCCCCAAAAAATTAATCCCACAGAGGGATAACAGTCTTGTAACATCTTTATCCTCACATCAAGGATCTCTGCAAAACTACCCAGCAACGCTATTACATATTGCCCAGGACTATTCCCTACCTCCTTGGAGTAGAGCACCTACTGAGAAGGTCTCAGGTTCTGGCATCCCCAGACAGTGAGCTACAGATGCTGAACTAGAAGGACCAATTGTCCGATTCATTACCAAGCAGCTTCCTATGTTCCTACACTGCAACCATTTATTCTGCAATAGTCTGTCCTGCAGTGATTTGAAAAAGGTGTTTCTTGCAGTTAGATATGCTCAAAAATAATAATTGTCCTGTCCTATTGTATATTTATTTATTGCATTTATATCCTCCAATGCGCTCAAGGTGGTATATATGGGAGTCTCTCCCTCACACACACACACCCAAATCTATAAGATAGGTTAGGCAGGGGTATAATTAATGACCAGCCCAAGGTCATCCTGTGGGCTTCAAATGAGTTGATTTGTCTCTTATCCACTGTTTTCACTGTCCAGCTTTCACATCCATACATTCAGAATACCATGGTCCGAATGATACTGACTTCAGCGTTCAGTGATACATCTTTGCATTTGAGGACCTTTTCTGGTTCTCTCATAGCTGCCCTCCCCAGTCCTAGCCTTCTTCTAATTTCTTGACTATTGTCTCCATTTTGGTTAATGACTGTGCCGAGGTATTGATAATCCTTGACAAGTTCAATGTCCTCATTGTCAACTTTAAAGTTGCATAAATCTTCTGTTGTCATTACTTTAGTTTTTTGACATTCAGCTGTAGTTCAGTGATACATCTTTGCATATGAGGACCTTTTCTGGTTCTTTCATAGCTGTCCTCTCTAGTCCTAGCCTTCTTCTAATTTCTTGACTATTGTCTCCATTTTGGTTGATGACTGTGCCAAGGTACTAATCTTTGACAAGTTCAATGTCCTCATTGTCTACTTTAAAGTTACATAAATCTTCTGTTGTCACTACTTTAGTCTTTTGATATTCAGCTGTAGTCCTGCTTTTGTGTTTTCCTCTTTAACTTTCATCAGCATTCATTTCAAATCATTACTGGTTTCTGCTAGTAGTATGGTAGCGTCTGCATATCTTAAATTATTGATATTTCTCCTTCCAGTTTTCATACCTCCTTCATCTTGGTCCAATCCCACTTTCCGTATGATATGTTCTGTATATAGATTAAACAAATAGGGTTATAAAATACACCCCTCTCTCACACCATTTCCGATAGGGAACCAATTGGTTTCTCCATATTCTGTCATTTCAGTAGCCTCTTGTCCAGAGTATAGGTTGCACATCAGGACAATCAGATGCTGTGGCACCCCCACTTCTTTTAAAGAATTGCATAGTTTTTCATGATCTACACAATCAAAGGGTTTGCTGTAATCTATAAAACACAGGGCAATTTTCTTCTGAAATTCCTTGGTCTGTTCCATTGTTATTATTGTTGTTGTTGTTGTTATTTAAATTTATACCCCGCCTTATGGCCAAAAGGCCCTCAAGGCAGCTTACAAAAAAAATGAGTATAACAATACATCAAACTGTCTGGTCTTTGACTGTAATAAACTTTTACATTACAATACATCAATAGAACATAATACATCAATAAAATAATATAATTATCAAAATTAAATAACAAATAACATTATTAAAAGCAAATTATTCCGCAGGGGTCAGTTCTGTCCCCCATGCTCTTTAACATCTATATGAAGCCGCTGGGTGCTGTCATCAGGAGTTTTGGAGTGCGTTGCCACCAGTATGCTGATGACACGCAGCTCTACTTCTCCTTTTCATCTTGTTCAGGTGAGGCTATCAAGGTGCTGAACCGATGTCTGGCTGCGATAATGGACTGGATGAGAGTGAATAAATTGAAGCTCAATCCAGACAAGACTGAGACGCTGTTAATAGCTGGTTCTTCTGACCAGATGGTGGATGTTCAACCTGTTCTGGATGGGGTTGCACTCCCCCTGAAGGAGCAGGTTTGTAGCTTGGGAGTTCTTTTAGAACCATCCCTGTCACTGGAGGCCCAGGTAGCCTCGGTGGCACAGAGTGCTTTCTACCAACTTCAGCTGGTGGCCCAGCTGCACCCCTATCTGGACAGGGAAACCTTGCTTCAGTTGTTCATGCTGTGGTAACCTCTAAATTAGATTACTGCAATGCACTCTACGTGGGGCTGCCCTTGAAGACGGTTTGGAAACTACAGCTTCTGCAGAATGCAGCGGCCAGACTGATAACTGGGACCAGGTGGTCCGAACATATAACACCGATTCTGGCCCGCTTGCACTGGTTGCCTATATGTTTCCGGGCTCGATTCAAGGTGCTGGTTTTAACCTATAAAGCCTTGCACGGCACGGGGCCACAATACCTGATGGAACGTCTCTCCAGATACGAACCTACCCGTACACTCCGCTCAACATCGAAGGCCCTCCTCCGGGTGCCTACACAGAGAGAAGCCCGGAAGGTGACAACAAGAAAAAGGGCCTTCTCAGTGGTGGCCCCCGAACTATGGAATATTCTTCCTGATGAGGTACGCCTGGCGCCAACATTACTATCTTTTCGGTGCCAGGTAAAAACCTTCCTCTTCTCCCAGGCATTTTAGTTTTAGTTTTTTAGCTTTTAGCATTTTAGTGTTTTAGTATTTCAGCTTTTTTAATATTTAATATGCATTTGTATGTGTATACATATGCTTTAATTTTTGATATCATTAATGTATGTTTAAATTGCTTGATATGTGGTTTTAATTGTATATCAGATGTTTTATTTGTTGTGAACCGCCCAGAGAGCTTCGGCTATGGGGCGGTATATAAATTGAATTAATAATAATAATAATAATAATAATAATTATTATTATTATTATTATTGAGCAATTGTTACTTTAAATACTTGTACATACATTATCCAACATATGTTTGCAATATGATCTCTGGTACCTCTTCCCTTTCTAAATCCAGCTTGGACATCTGGCATTTCTTGCTCCATATATGGTAAGAGCCTTTGTTGTAGAATCTTGAGCAGTACTTTACTTGCATGGGACATTAAGACAATAGTTCAATAATTACTGCATTTCCTGGGATCCCCTTTCTTTGGAATTGGGATATATATTGAACGTTTCCAGTCTGTGGGCCATTGTTTTCGTTTCCATATTTGTGGACAAATTTTTATCAAAATTTTGACAGATTCATTCTCGTAACTTGTAGCAACTCTATTGGTATGCCATCTGTTCCTGGTGATTTGTTTCTTCCAAGTATTTTAAGAACAACTTTCACCTCACATTCTAAAACTTCTGATTCTTCATCATTGCCATCCTTCAAATGTCACACTTATCCGAATGTTGCAGTGCAGTTCCTCAAGCAACAAATGTGTACAAAAATGCATATATTATGAGAAAGTGTTCATAAAAAGGAATATATTAATGAAAATAACATACAAAAATAAATTATATTAGGAGACATTGCTTGCCAGAATGTGAACATTAGTCTAAACTGCATACACAGATGTGTTTATTAGGAAAAATGTGCACTAAAATGTTGAAGAACTTCCTGAGGATTTTTTTTTTTACAAAATCGCAGATTGCTGCAGAAACCTACAGAACTGAATAGAAGATTAGCAAAGATGAGAAAGTGAGAGAACTGAAACTGACAGATCCTTCCATCCCTACTTGAGACCATAGCAGGTCTTGAACTAGCAGCCCAAGAGCAGAGATGTCAGTTGGGGAGTCGGCCTGCATGCCACCACCCAGCCCTAGCCAAAGAATGGAATTGTCAGGAAACCAGTACAACAGCCAGGGACATCTCTTTACACTGATAGGCCAGAGAGGGTCAGGTGATACTCTCTAGTTCATATAAAGGCTTTCCAGGTGGCACTTGCTCATTGGCCTGAGCTATTAAAAGACTCTACTCTTGAAGCCCCTTGCTGACACGTCGTCATTGCCGTGCTCTTCCTTCTCCTTTCCCTTACCTCCCCTTGTCCTGATCTCAACAGGAACTGAGTCTGAGAGTGGGTTAACCTTTCTCTGTTGCCATCTCAGCTGCTTTGCCTCTCGTCAGACCCCTGTTTATTGCCCAGTATCTAGTTTTACCCTCAGCCATAGCCTGGTGCATTATTCAGTTGCATTCTGTGCAATGTGTATTGACTTACTACCCAGCAGTGCCACTGCAGTGACAAGCGACGCATGATAACATGACACAAGTGGTTCCTTCTCCCTGCTCTGGCAATTCAACCGGGGGGGGGGAGGCTTCAGCCGCTTGCTCTTTAACCAGAGAAGTAATATTTATTCCTTTGCCTAATGTTTTATTCAGAAGACTGGGTTTCTTTGACAGCTTCACACCTTTGGGCATGATTTAATTAATAGTAAGGCTATTAAGAGAAATGCTAATAGAAGCAAGGAACTCTCTACCTTTAAATGATCTGAGGTTTTCCTAGGAGCTGTGATGGTGAAATATTGGGTCATTTTCATTTTCTCTCCATGATTTTTTTTTTAATTAAACAGAAGAGGGGGGAAAACTAATTACATTTTTTTAAACCCTTTATTTAGTACAAATCGATTTTCTAAACACAATTCAGCAGCCTTCCCAACAAACAGAGGCACTGGCAAGAAGCCCGGCAGCCAGTAGTATTGTGGAATTATTTATTGTTAATTATTTTATTATTAGGGTTGCTGCTGTTATTCATTAGGTGTCGTACATGAGGTTCCCACACTTACCACCCAGAATGTGATCAGATCAAGATCCGCTTAGCTTAGCAAGTAGCTGCATCATATGTCCTCAGATCATGCCCTGGGACTGTTTAAACAAGGGTTGGGAACATTTATCCTGTGAAGGGCTATTGATCTATGGGGAAAGTCAACTGGAAACCATAGCTCAGGAGTGGGAAATCTCCAGCCTCCAGGCCAGTCATGACCCCCCCCAGGGGTCCAGTTGGCCCGTGAAGCCATTTCCTCCAAAACATCCCCACTGCACACCAGCTGTCTTCACTAGTGATGTCAGCTGATGGGCAGGAGGACAGGGTTTAATTCTGTCTTGGCTGTGCAATCCTGTTCTCAGAAGGGAACAAGATCACAAAGCCAAGGCAGCAGGATTTAATCCCCACCCACCAGCTGAGCGGGAATTAAAAACCTGTGTGAGCTACTTCAAAGAGGCTTGGCAAAGACTTTGAGACAGCTCCTGCCCTCCAGTTTGCTCAAAGAGGAGCATGGGCACCTCTCCAAAATCAGGGATTTAAAAGGGGAGGGGAAGGGGAAGAGTTTCAAAAGCGTTGCCCAAGTTTCCTGACATTTCCTTTTAATTCTCGGTGATTAGGGACTTAAAGGGGCAGGACGGGAGACTTGGAAAAGAGTTTAGGGAGATAAAGGGGGAGGGAAGACGTGCAAAAGCATTGTCCAAGTCTCCTTGCATTTCTCTTCTTATTTTCCATGAACGGAGACTTAAAGGGGGATGGGGATGACTTGGAAGAGGCTTTTCCAAGTGTCCCCTCCTCCCCCTTGAAGTCCCTGATCACAGAAACTTAAGGGAAGGGATTTTGACAGGTGGGCACCCCCACCCGCCTGCCAATCATGTGATAGCATAATAACGCCATGTGATTGACAGGTGGGTGACCCCACACAGCTGTTGAATTTGGCCCATGAAGCAGATCTTGACAAGGATCTGGTCTGTGGAGCCCAAAATGTTTCCCATCCCTGCTATAACTGACGATGGGTGGAGCCAAAGCCAAGAGCAGGTGCAGCACTGCAAAACTGTATGACTTTCTCTCTTGTTTTTTCTCTCTCTCTCTGCAACCCCATCACTGCAAGCCACGTGAAATGTAAGGACACATGAAATCAGGCCAGGGGCCACAAGCATCCCACAGGCCTTCAGCCCAGGTATAACTGGTTCAATACATCAGTAATCAAATGTTGTGGTCATGGAAGAGGTGCAGGCTGTCATGAGCTGGGCCCCGGGTGCCTCCCCCAATGACCTCAAGCCAGAGGGACCATTCCAGAAGTCCCCCAGCACCCAAACCCAACTGAGACAAACTCTGAAGAGAGGAAATTGTCAGCTGTTGGGGCTGGGGGTGAAGGCTGTTTAGTTGAGAAGGCTCAAAGTCCTGCTGTGTCAGCACATCAGCCACCAAAGTCTCTTCACCTTCCTGGAGGTTCCCAGATTAAGATGCAACAAAAGACACAATTTAAGGTTATACAAAAGAGTTTTGACCATGAAACTCTGGCAGCCATTGTCACTGCCTCAAATGCAGAAGGAATGAAGCTATATAACTGTAATCATCCCAAGTTGTGTTTAGTTGTGTTCAGATGTCAAATGCAAGTTTGAAGTTGGGTTAAGGACAGAAGCGTATTCTTTAAAATTAGCTTGATGAGCGGGCTTCACATTTAAAGAACCCCTCTGTGGCCCAGAAAGGAAAGAGCTTCATTTATACGCTCCATCCCCACTTTATTACAGTTCCCTGGAAAGACAGCAGAGTCATTATCTCACAAGCATTTCAAGTCATAATGGCCCTTCTGTGCTCCAAAATTGCGGTCACATTTGAATGCCTTCCCTACAAGGCAAAGTTAAAGCAATTGGGACGTTTTAGGTTAGCAGGGGGGAAATGACTAGGAGGGATGCAGGACAGCGAGGCTGATAAAATTATGAACAGCAGGGAGAGAGTGGAGAACTTGGGATCACTCATTGTAATTGATTGGCAGTAGATTCAGGACAGATGCAGTGATAGCTTAGGGCTTATCCAAACAGAGCGGGATAATCCACGGTTTCCATATTCGGTTTGTCATCTGATAGTCCTCACTTTGCCTTTTAGTTTGCTCTTTCCCAATTAAAAAAATGCTTTTTTGTACCCGCACACGCAGCAGTAAGACCCCTACATTCTTTTTGCTTTTTTCAAGCTCCGCCTCTAAAACCTCCCTCTATCAACCAATTGGTCAGCAAAAAAATTACGTATGCTCCCCTCCCCCTTTGCAACGAAGCACAATATGGCTGTAAAGGAGTTCTTGCCGTGGAAGGAAAGGGAGAATGAGAGGGATTTCAGCCTGCCTCTGGAAAGCTTTGTCAATTTCATTCTACTCGCTGGGTTTTTTGCTTCAAATCATTTCGCCGCAGGAAGGAAAGGGAGAAGGAGGGGGGGTGACACGTTTCTTGCTTTTTTGGAGAAATAAGTGCAATTGCCAGTGTGTGTATCTCCTTAAATATCCATAAAGGCAGAAAAGCATACATTCGTTTAAGCGTAATATCGCAAATACAAACAAGAAAGGGTCTGCTGGTCAGTTTCACGCCTGCCTCTGGAAAGCTTTGTCAATTTCATTCTACTCGCTGGGGTTTTTGTTTCAAATCATTTTGCCGCGGGAAGGAAAGGGAGAAGGAGGGGGAGTGACACTTTCTTGCTTTTTTGGAGAAATAAGTGCAATTGCCAGCGTGTATATCTCCTTAAATATCCATAAAGGCAGAAAAGCATACATTCCATAAAGGCACAAAAGCATACATAAGCGTAATATCGCAAATACAAACAAGAAAGCAAGCAGGCTTCAAATGGGTAGACCTGGTGGCCTGGTCTACCCATTGAAATGCATAGACTTTCCGGACGCCAGGTCTACCCATTGAAATGCCAGATCTACTCATTGAAATGCATTGGCTGTTGTGACGCCACATCTACCCATTGAGATGCGTGGGCTTTTCTGCCCCCAGTTCTACCCGTTGAAAGTAATGGGCATTCCCTGCCCTGCATATGAGTGGTTTGCTACAGCGTCCCCGCCACCCGGAACCATAGAGACTGGAGAACCATAGAGCAAGAAACATGTCACCCCCCTCCTTCTCCCTTTCCTTCCTGCAGCAAAATGATTTGGAAAAAAAAACCCAGTCAGTAGAATGAAATTGACAAAGCTTTGCAGAGGCAGGCGTGAAACTGACCAGCAGCTTTCTCACTTGCTGTGCATTGCAGATCTCACCCAGAGCTGCCACCCAGTTTGCAGGCTGGCAAAAAATAAAATGCATCTGTGCAGTAGTTGCAGACACACACCCCAACACCCCACCATTGCAATGATTGGTTCAATTTTCCCAGGCTTATTCTCGCACATGTGCAAAAGTGCAGATACGTGATTGGCTGGAATGAGGAGAAGGGGCAAGGGGAAATGCCCAAGAACTGCCCATCAGCTGTAAAGTCCACTGTATTGCATCCTACCTCCTGAAGGCACAGCGGATGATTCCCGATTTTAAACAGCAAATTGCATTTTTGCTGGTATTGCAAGGAGAGGATTTAACCCGCGAAAATGCATAACAGCGCGAGACGTCATTTGGACGACCAAATAATAATAAACACACATAGCGGGCGTGTCACACATTTTACAGTCATCTGGATGAGGCTTCAGATGGTTTTTAACCCGGACTAGGTCAGTGCATGAGAGGATGGGTCTCCTGATGGCTAAGTGAAGCCTCCATGTTCAAGGCCAATATTCCTCTGATAACCACATGTTCAGGGAATGGCCATCAACTTCATGCTCTTCTTGTCTGCTTCCAGGGGCTGACTACTGTTGGAAACAGAATTCTGGATTAAGTTGACCTTTGGTATGATCCAACAAGACAGTTCTTCCATTCTTATTCCATTCTCACAAGCAGGAGGGATAAAGCAAGTGTTAAAAGGGAGGTGCCTATTTTTTTCTATATGAGCAGCTCAAGGTAGCAGAACCAGTAGGATGCTTGACAGGAAAGAAAGGCAGGCACATGTTCTCAGGGTCTAGGGTCCTTCAGGCTACTTAACTCACAGCCATATTACCTCAAGGAGAGAGTGCAGGAGCTAAGGAACCTTTTCTGGCTGGAGGTCCAGATCTTCATCTCTACCGCTCCAAAGTTTATAGGAGGCCAGGGCAGCCCACCTGTCAATTACCATAGTGATGTCAAGTGATGTTTCCCTTTGAAGCCCAATTTCCAGGACTTCAAAGAGATCTGCGGGGCTTTCAAACACGGAGGGAGTTGGAGGCACACTCCAATATACCTATCAGCGATGGGCGAGTGGGAGTGCACCTTCAAACACCCACCCTTACTAGTGACATCAGTTGGTGGGTGGGCATGGTTTGGGGAAAATGGCCTCTCATAAGGCAGATTGGACCCCTTGAGTGGCTATGATTGGCCCATAGGGTGCAGGTTCCCCATCCCTGATGCAGTGGGAGAGCGCTCAGTCCCTTAAGTTGCTAAATGAATAGCTTTTGGAGGGATAGTCGAGTTTCACATTGTCTCTCCCAAAGTATACCTTTGGTCAGCGAATGGCCTAAGGATTGCTCTTGGTTTCTTGACACCAATAGCTTCAGCAAGAAGAGCCAAAATAATTTCTCTTAAGCAAACACTACCCTCTGCTAAAGTGAATTTTGATTAAACAGACAATAAGATCTGCCAGCTTCAGCATCCTGAAAGCCTTTTCTGACAGGCCAAACCAGACATATCTGGTTTTAGATCAGGTTCAAGCAAGGTGTAGTCATCTAGGGTCTCAGGGGGTCTTAGTTCCCTTACTTTTTTGGAAGCAGGGTCCCTATGTCTCTAGCATCCTATGAGCAAATCAGCATGAAAGGGAGCATGTTAGCCACTGAGAAGAGTCTTCTAACATGCTTCCTTGTCCTTTCCTGCTGATTGGAGCCAAGTGAAAAAAGGTGAATCAGCTACTCTTCCCCATAATTAATACTCTCCCCTTTCATGCTGATTGGCTCCTAGGGATGTCTGTTGCGGGAGTAGGCATTAACAAGGATCTCATTCTCAATCCAGAAGCAAAAGGGGGGGGCATGGCTGTGACTAACATGAAGGGACCCTGCACTTCTCAATTTGCCACTACACTACTGGCTTCAAGCCAGCCACATGAGGTGGTCACAGCAACACTGAATATCAAAATATATGACGAAGAGATGATGAAGAAAGGCATATAAGTCCACATCCACACTCATGTAGTCTTTGCCTACAACAAAATTCTTGAAGCCTGTTTACAGATTTCTCTTGTTCCTTGCAAAAGCCTATCTTCCAGCCAATGTATAAAATATCTATGAAACATGGGGCTTTGCAACCAAATGTTAGAAATAAAAGGGCATTCCACTGTTAACAGATATTTTGTACTGGTATGTGCTAAGGAAAAGGCAGAGAGAGAGCTGACTAAATCTGAAAAAGCCTTCAGCAACATGCTTACTTGCTTTCTCAATATAATAACTTTCTGTTAGAAACCGAGTCTTAGATTGTGCAAAAATTAAGAACGGGCTTGGAAAACGATCTGAACTGTAGCATCATGGGGATTTTTGGAAGTATACATTCACACAAACAAATAAATATTCTCTACCAACTAAACAAAGACAGTATTGCTTTAAAATACTTGTTTAATGTATTTATTTGTATTTTATTGTATTTATTGTATTTACTGTATTTTGTATTTTATTGAATTTAATATGTACGCCGCCTAGAGTGGCTTCGGCCAGATAGGCGGCCTAAAAATTAAATTATTATTATTATTATTATTAATGCTGTACAGATGGTATAAAACAAAAGAATGCATCTCACACAAACAGCAGTTACTGAAGACCTGCACTCAGGACATGCTTGCAGATTTCCCATGGACAACTGGTTGGCCACTGTGAGAACAGGATGCTGGACTAGATGGGCCATTGGCCTGATCCAGCAGGCTTTTCTTATGTTATGTTCTTGAGATGTGGAAAAACTAACACTGATTATCAACATATTTGATAGGCCTGATCTAAAAATGTTTGCTTAAAGAAGGAAGGAAGGAATAGCAGTACTAAAAGAGAAAACAGGACAAGGGCTCCTCTTAAATCCAGATGATCTTCCTTTAGATATAGCAATGACTATGTAAGCCAAGAAAATAAAGAACTAGTGATTAACCTATTTACAGCCAGGACTGAAATGGCATCTAAATTTAGATTTTAAACCCCTTAGGAAAGGGACCTGCCAGACTTGTTCTTTGTAAACTGCCATGTACATTGATAATGCTATATTATGATTATGACTATTAATGGACAATCTATATTTAATCTAGAGCTGTGTTGAAATCTGTCCTCAGCTTTCTCGAAAGTTTTCTTCCTCTGTGAAAGCGGCCTCCATTTTTCTGTCTCATTCTCAAGACACTTGAGAATTTTGGTGGGTGGGGAGCTTCCCTTGTCATGCTGAGGTGACCAAGGGTGGTGTGTGCATTTTTCTTTCCACTGAATATTTCTCCATCACTCTGCAACCTCCCCAGCCGCCTGCACTTCCTGATCTGAAAAAGCCCCATGGGACGAGTTAGCTCATGATATCTTCCCCTGGGATTTAACTGAACCATGGGCATACAGGAAGGCTGCAGAATACAGACCATTGATGAAATGATTTGTAGAATGAAAGGAAGAACACTCGCAAATACTCCTCAGCCACCTCAAAAGTAAGCTAAGCACATGCAAAGCACTGTGTGCCACCAATGGGAATTTCACCAAAACTTTCTCTTCCCTGTGATGATTTTCAAATGCAATTTCTTTTCTCATTAACTGATGGAGCATGGTAAGAAAAAACAGAGGAGACATTTTTGACACAGCACTGGTTTTATCCATTAATGGTTGATTAAGAGGAGGGTAGAATATGTTATTGATGATAAAACTTCTTTATTTAATTTGGTTTTAAAAAGGAAGAAAAATAACTTACAGATAACTGGGATTTATTTTTAACTTTTTGAAACAAGTTGTGGACAAGGCACAATTAGAAATTAGGAATAATGGGCTCAAGTTACAGGAAACCAGATTTTGGCTGAACATCAGGAAAGATTTCCTTTTAGAGCAATACCACAATGGGACCAGTTATCTAGGGAGGTGGTGGGTTCTCCAACATTGGAGGCATTCAAGAGGCAGCTAGACAGCACTTAGACAGGGTATGCTTTAGGTTGGATTCCTCCCTTTCGTAGGGGGTTGGATTTGATGGCCTTATAGACCCCTTCCAACTCGACTATTCTATGATTCTATGTAGTTTTGCCCTAAGACCCATTCATTTTAAAGGGATGTCAGCTGTATCTGGGAGTCTGGGAGTCTTCTTAGACCCTTCCCTTTCACTTGAGGCTCAAGTAGCCTCGGTGGCACGGAATGCGTTCTACCAACTTCGGTTGGTAGCCCAGCTACGTCCCTATTTGAGTAAGGAGGACCTTACATCAGTTGTACATGCTCTGGTAACTTCGCGTTTGGACTACTGCAATGCGCTCTACGTAGGGCTACCTTTGAAGACAGTTTGGAAGCTACAGCTAGTGCAAAATGCGGCGGCCAGATTGTTAACAAGGACCAAGCGGTCCGAGCACATAACACCTGTTCTGGCTCGCCTGCACTGGCTACCAATATCCTTCCGGGCCAGATTCAAAGTGTTGGTATTAACCTATAAAGCCTTATATGGCGTGGGACCATGATACCTGTCGGAACGCCTCTCCCGATACGAACCGGCCCGTACACTACGGTCTACTACGAAGGCCCTCCTCCGGGTTTCGACTCATAGGGAGGCCCGGAGGGTGGTGACAAGATATAGGGCCTTCTCAGTGGTGGCCTCCGAACTGTGGAATAGTCTCCCCGAGGAGGTGCGCTTGGCACCGACATTGTTATCCTTTCGGCGCCAAGTTAAAACCTTCCTCTTTTCCGAGGCATTTTAATTTAAGTTAACTTAATTTTTAAAATTTGTTGTAACTGATTTTAGATTGTTTTATTTTTATATGTTTTGTTGTATTATATTGTGTGATTTTATTGTATTTCTTGTGTTCACCGCCCAGAGAGCTATTGCTAGTCGGGCGGTATAAAAGTCTAATAAATAATAAATAATAATAAATAATAATAAATAATAATATCTAACAGGTATGCCTCCTTACCTAAATGGAAAACTACCAAAGGGTTCAGTTATCTTTTAGTTTCACTATATAGAAGTATAATTTGTCAAGTCAAGGAAATAGAACAACATCACATCAATCTAACCAGGCACCTTGAATTTGATTGTGTCAAATTGTCACCAAAAGCTTGTCATGTCAGAATTTTAAAAAAGAAGAAACAAAAAAACTCACACAACACAAGCAAGGTAAACAGAAAGCTGAGAAAAATCACAGTTTCATAGAAGATGAAAGAGGCTTTTCACAACCAGGAAACTTGTCTTATTTCTATCACAGCTATTATCTGCTGTGGATTAGAATGTCTGGATTTAATCAGGTTTGAACTTTATTTCCGTCAATACCAAAGGGAAGGGTTGTGGCCTCCCTAAAGCAGGGGCAGGGAATTCTTTTCAGTTCAAGGTGGCATTCATCCATGAGCAACCTGCTCATGGATTTTTTAGTCACTTGTTACCCCAAAGGTCTCCAAGCAACTTACAACAATGTTAAAAACAAAAACATCTACTATAAAAACAAAACAATAAAACAACAACAACATCCCAGTATAACCCCAGGAAGCTTTGGCAACATACTAATAACATCATCATCTCAGTTTATCAAATGCTTGGGGAAAAGTTAAGTCTTTACCTGGCGCTGAAAAAGATCTCAAAGAAGGTGCCAGGCAGACCTCACTGGAGAGTGTATTCCACAGATGGGGAGCCACAACTGAAAAGGACCTCTCCCTTGCCACCACCCTCTGAGCCTCCTTCAGAAGAGGGACCTGGAAAAAGGCTTCAGAGGAAGATCTAAGGTAGACCAATGGATGTGGTTCTTAACTTTGTACAGTAAGCTACATTCCAGCCATGCAAAATCCAGAGATGTCCACACACACACACACACACACACACACACATCTCCAGGAAACCAAGAGGCATTATCACTGTTTAAGAACACATTCTAGCAAAATCCAGAGATGTCCCCCCCCACACACACACACACGTGTCCAGGAAACCAAGAGGCATTATCACTGTTTAAGGACACATTCTAGCCAGACAAAATCACCTGAGCAGGGCGTAAAGCAGGGTTAGAGGTGGGTGGCCTAGGGAGAGGAATCTTTGCTTGGAGAGAATCCTAAGGTCCTCAAAAAGAGACCTGGGGTGAGTGTCACATTTGGTCCCCCAATCTGAAGGTCCCCCACCACTGCACTAGATTTAATATGGTATCTTCCCACTCGACTCTTATGAAGGTTACCAAGGTTTATCTAAATCTGTGCTTCTCAGTCAGGGGACCATATAAAGATCTCAGAGGAGCATGAGTTTTTTTTAAAAAAATTGTACAATATAAGTTAAAAAAATAACAATATTAAAATATAAAAGTATGTTTGGAAGGGGACAAGATTGTATGCAGCTTATTACGTGATCTGCACATCATCACAGGTATGCAGCAGTTCAGCATTATCTCACGGGCATTATCCTGGAAGCTTGTGAGGAACCCTTTTATCCCTGATATTCAGTCCTTGCCAGAGCATGTCCAAGAAGAATTTTTGGAACTCAACTTTGATTCAACTGCCGAAGATGATTTCAAAGAATTCACTTTGTAAAAGTTTTGGTCAAAATATCTCCCTATTTACCCCCCAAAAGGACAGCAGGCTCTGCGCATCATTCTTTCATTTTCATCCACATGCATTTGCAAAGCTGGTTTTTCTGCTCTTATAGCTATTAAAATCAAATCAGTGCAACAGACTGGATGCTGAAAGTGACCTAAGATGTACTCTATCTTCCACGGTGCCCAGAATCTTACACCTTGTGACAAGCATGTAGCCTCATTGCTCACATTAGTAATAATTAAAGCTGACTCCTTGAGATTTATAATTTCATGTGGCTTTTACAAAAATTTGAATAATTTTTTAAATAAATTATACATACTTTGATTCACTTTTATTATGAAGCCCAACATTTTATTTATAATTAAAATCACAATATTTCAATGCTTTTGAAAACTGAAATAAAATAATTACGGGAGCTGGGTTTGAAGGTAAGCATGGGAATGTTATGTTAGCTAAAAGGGGGGATCGGTTTTAAAACACTGATATAGACGTTGACTGAAATTGGAATTCAGCTTCATCCTTGGTTAGTTTGAGAATAATTTAAGCTAGCCCAATTATGGATTGGGAATGGAATAAACACAGAAGGGAATTCCATGGAAAAATCCATACAGCCAGTCTGAGGTGTCAGGCTTCTGCAGAAGGTTCAGACGCCATGCAAATATCACCTAAGGGTGTCAATGACATCATCGGCACAGTACATGCCAGCATCTGAAGGCTTCACTTTAGCATGATGCAATCAGAATCACAACCTATCGTGGGAACTCTGGGCTTGCCAAAGTCAACATCATCAGCTTCCTAAAGCTTTCATCTTCCCAAATCTCTCTTGAAAAAAGCCCTGTCCTCTTAATCAAAGGTAAATACCAACGATAATAGTACAAAGGATAAACACTCCTTCAAATGCCAGATGGAAGAAGCCATGATATTGCCCACGACTGCAGGGTTTTTCCATATGCTGTTGTTATACTTTCTGAAAGTATACACTTATTATACTGTACAGAAAGAAGAAACGTTTGGCTCGCTCCCATATATCTTGAACCAAGCTGGTCATGAATATTGCCGTTAACCATTTATGCTATTAATAAAGCAGGTTGGTGTGACTTCTCTTTGTTCGTTCTTAAGAAGCATACACTACACCTTAGGTCTTCAACCTTGGGTCTATGTTCTTCAACTATGGGTCCCAGCTTGATCATCCCCAGCTAGCTTAGCCAATGATCCAGGGAAATGGGAGTTATAGTCCAAAACATTTGAGGCCCAAGGTTGAAGAACACTACCATAGATTGACATTAAGTCACACATTGCTTTACATTCTCATTAGGAATGTGTTAGAATTCTGCCCAATTTGGATTTGGTACTGAATTTTCCATTCATTTGCTTATTCTCCATCATTGCAGACTGGATTTTTATATAGCAATTTTCTGCGGCTATTTAAAAAAAACACCTCTAAAATATTAATATTAAGAATGATGATTTTAAATGTATCGGTAAATGCAGCAGCTAACAGACAGAGAATGAACTTGAATTGATACCGCCTTCTTAGGTTGACAGAATGCTTTCGAACCAGCACCAGCCAATGGATCCCATCCCTAATTCTCATATACTTCCATTACTGCTCATAAGCTTGCGATTTGGAGGCATGCCAAGAAGCCTGGGAGAGAGGCAGCAGCTTTATAGCACTAGGTAGAATCCTATTAGGTCCTTGTGTCACCTGATCCTCACCTGATCCATAAAGTATTATCAATATTATTTATTGAATTTATATCCCACCCTTTCTCCTAGAAGGAGCCCAGGGTGGCAAACAAAAACATTCTAAAACATCCTAAAAACAAAAGATTTTAAAACATATTAAAACTAAACATCTTTAAAAACGTATTAAAATAAAACAGCTTTAAAAACATCTAAAATTGCAGTTCCAACACAGACACAGACTGGGATAAGGTCTCTACTTGAAATGCTTGTTGAAAGAGGAAGGTCTTCAGTAGGTGCTGAAAACATAACAGAGGTGGCACCTGTTTAATATTCAAGGGGAGGGAATTCCACAGGGTAGGTGCTCCCACACTAAAGGTCCATTTCCTATGTTGTGCAGAACGGACCTCCTGATAAGCTTGGCCACCTGCTTTGCCCCCTCACCCCTGCTCTTAGTGACATTTTTCTGGGGACAGTCCTTCATCAGGAAGATGAGTGCTTTCGGTTTTTTATCTGTTGTTGCTTTTTAGAAATGCTAGGATTTTGTTGCCTTGATTTTTTGTAAATTGTATTGTTTTTATTTGTATTTTGTATTTATTTATTTATTTATTTATTTTGTTTCATTTTTAGACCGCCCATAGCTAATAGCTCTCTGGGCGGTGTACGAACAGGATTAAAATACAATAGTATAATAACATCAATAACACATAACAGCAAGTTAACTAACAACATTAAACATGAAAACATTAAACATTAAAATGCCTGGGAGTATAGCCAGGTCTTAACCTGGCGCCTAAAAGAAAGTACCGTAGGCGCCAGGCGTATCTCCTCAGGTAAGCTGTTCCAGAGTTCGGGGGCTACCACAGAAAAGGCCCTAGATCTAACAACAATCCTCCGGGCTTCCTGATGAGTTGGTACCCGGAGGAGGGCCTTAGATACTGAATGAAGTGGACAGGTAGGTTCATAGCGGGAGAGGCGTTCCACAAGGTATTGCGGTCCCACACCATATAAGGCTTCATAGGTCAAAACCAGCACCTTGAATCTAGCTCGGAAACCGATGGGTAGCCAGTGCAGGCGGGCCAGGACAGGTGTTATTTGCACAGACCGATGGGTCCTCGTCAACAGCCTGGCTGCCACATTTTGCACTAGCTGGAGTTTCCGAACAGTCTTCAAGGGCAGCCCTACGTAGAGCGCATTACAGTAGTCCAATCTAGAAGTTACCAGAGCGTGAACAACTGAGGCAAGATCGTCACTGTCCAGATAGGGGCGTAGCTGGGCTACTAGACGAAGATGGTAAAACGCATTCCGTGCCACCGAGGCCACCTGAGCCTCAAGCGACAAGGAAGGGTCAAAAAGGACCCCCAAACTACGAACCTGTTCCTTCAAGGGGAGTGTAACCCCATCTAGAACAGGATGAACATCCACCATCTGGGCAGGTAAAGGGCTCACCAACAGTGCCTCGGTCTTGTCTGGATTGAGTTTCAGTTTATTAGCTCTCATCCAGTCCATTATCGCGGTCAAGCAACGGTTCAGCACATCAACAGCCTCACCTGAAGAAGGTGAAAAGGAGAAGTAGAGCTGCGTGTCATCAGCATACTGATGACAACGCACTCCAAAACTCCTGATGACCGCACCCAGAGGCTGCATGTAGATGTTAAAAAGCATGGGGGACAGAACCGACCCCTGAGGGACTCCACAATGGAGAGTCCAGGGTGTCGAGCAGTGTTCCCCAAGCACTACCTTCCGGCGACGATCCGCCAAGTAGGAGCAGAGACACTGCCAAGCAGTGCCCCCAACTCCCAGCTCCGCGAGCCTCCCCAGAAGGATACCATGGTCGATGGTATCAAACGCCGCTGAGAGATCAAGGAGAATCAACAGGGTCACACTCCCCCTGTCCCTCTCCCGACAAAGGTCATCATACAGGGCGACCAAGGCTGTTTCAGTGCCAAAACCGGACCTAAAACCGGATTGAAACGGATCCAGATAATCGGTTTCATCCAAAAGCGCCTGGAGCTGGCCGGCGACCACCCACTCCAAGACCTTGCCCAAAAAAGGGACATTAGCCACCGGTCTATAGTTGTTCAAAACATCTGGGTCCAAAGAGGGTTTCTTTAAAAGAGGTCTCACTACTGCCTCCTTGAGACTACCAGGGACTACTCCCTCTCTCAAGGAGGCGTTTTTCTATTTGTGTGTAAGCTGCCTTGGGGGGCTTTTTGGCCAAAAGGAGGCCTAGAAATAAACCATGACATAACATAACATAACATAAGATGGTATCTGCAGGAGGCCCTCACTGTAGAGCGCAGTGATCAACTGGGTATATAAGGGGTAAGACGATCTTTCAGATATTGGTATCGTGGTCCTGAGCTGCATAGGGCTTTGTACACCAAAACTAGAACCTTGAACTTGGCCCAGTAACTAATGGGCAGCCAGTGCAAATTCTTTCAGCAGCGAAGTGACATGTTGGTGATACCCTGCCCCAGTGAGTAGTTGTGCCACCACATTTTGCACCAGCTGCTGCTTCTCAAAGGCATAGAGCACATTACAGTAATCCAACCTGGAGGTTACCAGTACATGGACAAAGTGGTCAGGCTACCCAAGTCCAGAAATAGCCACTGCTGTCTTACTAGCCAAAGCTGGTAAAAGGCACTCCTAGCCACTGAGGTCACCTGAGCCTCTAGTGACAAAGATAGATCCAGAGCACCCCCAAACTATGAACTCTTTCAGGGTGAGTACAACCCCATCCAAAGCAGGTAATTGACCAATTATCCAAACTCTGGAACCTCCAACCCAAAATACATCTGTCTTGTAGAATTCAGACTCAGTTTATTGGCCCTCATCCAGTCCACCACCAAGTTCAGGTACTAGTCCAGGGCTTGCATGGCCTCTCCCAATTCAGATGTTACAGACAAACAGAGGTGGGAATCAGCAGCATACTGCAGACACCTTACCCCAAATCCCACTGTAAAACAGTGCTTTCTTTTTTTTTCAATTAATTTTTTTTCAAATTTTCAAAACCAAAACAATACAAAAAGAAAAAACACAAATTAATAACTAATACAATAAAAAAAAGAAAAAAAAGAAAACTATTGACTTCCGATTTGTCGTAGTTCAGCTATAAGTCTATAATATATAACAAGCCTGTCTCTTAATAGATTATAAAATCACCTTCCTCCAGCGGTTATCTTAGTTGGTATCAAACCTCATTAACATCATATCATTTTATTCTTCCACAAAAAGTCAAAGAGAGGTTTCCAATCCTTAAGATATATGTCCATCAATTTTTTTCTAGATAGACATGTCAATCCAACTCATCAAGTCTACTAAGTCCAGTAATTTCAAATCGCTCTTCTTCCATTATCCGTATTGGTTCCATCTTCCATCTTTACGCACCCAATAATCTTGCTGTCATAGTCATATAACAAGAGTCTGATAGGAATTTCCTTTATCACAGATATTTCCTTGCCATCAATTCCAAACGTATCACTGAAGTATTGTTGCAAAGCCGCATCTCTGTTCCTCTTTTTTACAGAATACACTAGCACATCTCTTGAAGGTTTTTCCATTGACACAAAACAGGGATTAATTCTGTAAACTTTCTCCATTTCAAGTTCCATCAAATCCTTCCAGTCCAAGAATTTTTTCGAACCGATAATATCTTTATCTCCAATCTAAGAACATAAGAACATAAGAAGAGCCTGCTGGATCAGGCCAGTGGCCCATCTAGTCCAGCATCCTGTTCTCACAGTGGCCAACCAGGTGCCTGGGGGAAGCCCACAAGCAGGACCCGAGTGCAAGAACACTCTCCCCTCCTGAGGCTTCCGGCAACTGGTTTTCAGAAGCATGCTGCCTCTGACTAGGGTGGCAGAGCACAGCCATCATGGCTAGTAGCCATTGATAGCCCTGTCCTCCATGAATTTGTCTAATCTTCTTTTAAAGCCATCCAAGCTGGTGGCCATTACTGCATCTTGTGGGAGCAAATTCATCAATTCCTTCAGGGACAGCGCTGAGTTCCAAACCGTAATATTTGTCTCCAGGATCCATCACAACCAGGAAATCCAAATCTTTTTCCAAGTCCATATTTAATCCAATCTCCATAGTTTGAACCTTGCCTTTAATTTTTCTTTCATCCTTTTTTGGTTTTCCAGATCTATCTTTATTCTCCTTTCTCATAGAATCCTGAATTTCTTTCAGCTCCTGTCTCATTTCGTAAAAATCAATTTTCAACGCTTGTCTGTTATTTCTCAGTTCTTGTTTTATTAGCTTAATCCCATTCATTATTTTCTGAAACATATCTAAAGATAAAGTCCCTTCTTGTACATCCATGGTCTCACCCATCTTCTTAATTGTCATTCTTAAAACCAAAGGAACAAAACTCCTTCAATTTTCAATGTCCCAAGCAAAGAACAGTTTATTTCTTTATCCAGTTACAAAGGAGTTAATCTTTCAAACCAATTGACGTCACACTCTAGACAGCACGGACTTCCTTATCTCTTATATGTCCAGAAGTGCAAAAACAGCTTTAGTTCACAGCATCCAAATAACTAGTATCAGAAAGAATGAGCATATTCGTCAAAAAAAGAAAAGAAAAAAGTAGACCGGAAAAAATAGTCCCAGACATATATTACCCAAAAGTCTTATAAATCAAAAAATCTTCCAATTAGAAACCCCTCATCCGTTTGTAATCTTTATAATGCTGATTTCCATGCCAGCTTTTTGCAATAAAAAAAAAAAGATAGGCTATTTTTATTTTCTTCCCCTTAGTTCCGTGAATAAAAAAGAAGGTTATGACTCACCCAGAATTTCTTAATTGCTGGTTCTTTGACAAATCTCTTTAGCTGTATAGATAACAAAATAATAAGCGTAGACAGGAGAATGCTTGTCTGTTAATCCGTTTTTCTTTGAAGAAAAAAAAACGGCTCACTTTAATCAGCTGAGCTAGCTAGAAATCCTCGCTCCGTCCGAGCTGCTGGAAGACCTTCTTTCACAGACAATTCTAATGAATTCCAGTCTCCAACAAACACAACAAAGCTGTGTGGGAAATCTCTACGTTTCTTCCTTATCCGGAAGAAATTATCCCCAGTCAAAAAGCCCTTCTGACTGGTTTTAAAACTGAAAAAGTTTCATCCAAGACGGGAGCCCGTCTCAGAGGCAGCACAGGCGGAGCGATCCTCCTGGGAAGTCCTGTAAAACAGTGCTTTCAATACCCATCTCACCAAGTCAACCCAGGAGGATACCATGGTCAATGGTATCAAAAGCCGCTGAGAGATCAAGTAAGAATAACAGGGTCACACTCTCCTTGTCCTCCCAATAAAGGTCATCCATCAGGACAAGGCCAACTCAGTCCCATAACCAGGCCTGAATCCAGATTAGAATGGGTCAAGATAATTGTTTCACCCAAAAGTACTTGTTATTGCTTCATCACAACCCTCTCAATTACCTTCCCTAAAAAGGGGGTATTTGCAACTAGGCGGTAGTTGTCACAAACCAATGTGTCCAGTATGGCCTTTTTCAAAAGTGGTCAGATCACCGCCTCTTTCAGGGAGGCTGGGACCACTCCCTCCCACAAAGAAGTATTGACCACACCTTGGATTCATTTGGTCATTCCTTCTCGGCAATAATAAGCCAAGAAGGGCAAGGGTCAAGAGGACACATTGCTGGCCACGTCATCGCAAGCACCTTGTCTGCATCATCAGGATGTATCAACTGAAACTGACCCCAGGAAGTTGCAGTAGATGTTGCACTGGATACCTCACTGGCAATTAGAGAAAGTGTGGATGGGGCATCAAGTTTGCTACGGAGGTGAGCAACTTTGCCCTCGAAGTGCCTTGAAAACAATTCACACTAGTCCTCTTAAGGGTCTAAAACTCTATTTCCTAAAGTTAATGTCAACAGACCCCTGATAATATGAAAAAAAAAGCTCTACTGGATGTCTACTTGCAGATGCGATGGACACAGAGAAGTGAGCCTTCTTTGCTGCCCTCACCACCACACAGTAGGCACAGTTTTGATGTTTTACTCGTGCTCTAGCCATTCTCCAGCCCTTAGTTCACTGGTGTACCAGGTGCCACACTACTGGAGAGGGTGCTTTGGGGCAACCGTGTAAACAGCTGATGCATCTTGTTGTTCCACAGTGTGACAAGGGCTTCAACAGGGTCACCTGCTCTCTCTATTGGAAATGCTTCCAGGTCATTCAGGAATCCAGTGGATTCCATTAGTCTCTGGGGGCAGACCATCTGTGTACTGCATCAGAAGATTGGAGCCATAAGTCTAAACTTCACCAAGAACTGATCTGACCAAGAAAATAGGGTGACATCCACCCCCCTCATCTCCAGACCACCCCTTGCTCCATCTGGAACAAAACCCAGGTGTGTCCTACCCCAGTGACAACTTGAGACAGCCCCATGGTTGTAATGGAGGCCATGAAGTCCTGAGTCAGAACACTAGAGGCAGCCTCAGTGTAGACATTGAAATCACCCAGGACTGTCATTCTGGGCTCCTCCAACACCAAAGTCAAGATGGCCTCCGCTAGCTCAGTCAGAGAAGCTGCTGGACAGTAAGGTGAATGGTATACCAGCAACAACCCTAATTTCCTGTCTCCTTGGCCCAACACCAGGTGCAGGCCTTCACAGCCAGCTCCAAGACAGAGTGGATTCCTGGTGCCAGAGACAGTTCTGTAGATCACAGTAACCCTCCCCCGCATCCTTGCAGCCTGTACTGGTGTTGCACCGAGTATCCAGGTGGCCAAAGCTGGGTCAGATCAACTCCCCGCAACTCACCCACCCTGGTCTCGGTAATACACACCAAATCGGCACCTTCATCCATTAGTGTGATCTTACTGAGTACCAATCTGACGTTCAACAACATCACACACAGGCCACAGGGCATAGCAGATGAGCAACCCATAGACAGGTTCCTGGAGGCGTGGGAGCAAGAAACAAGGTGTGGATAGCCTTGCCCTCATCTTCCTTGGTAGCTCATCCCCTCCCCATGGCTATACCTCCCTCTACTCATTATCACTGCAATTGGGGTGGCATTATCCATGTCCCTCCTTTCCAAGACTCCTCCTAAACACATGATATAGACACAAGAAGACCCCACCAACAAAACCTACCAGTTTTCCCAGTACCCCTGTGAGAGAATTGGGAACAACCAGACCCACACAGCAACATTCACACAGGGCACATCTACTCCCCACCAACTCACACCCAGGGAGGGCCAGCATTCTGCCAGTTGTAGACGCTCACTCTGAAGGCATCTGGTGACTTTCTCCTACTACACAGTTCATTACACAGGCTCTCACCCTGTGCAGGAACTAAACATATGCCTTATACCCTCCTCACTACCAATCTCCCCTAGACTGGTTTTAAAATAAACCAGTCACTCTTGGGACTTCCTAAGGGGTTCCCCAAGGGCTACCAGGGTTTTATACCCCCTGGCCCAGCCAGGAACTAATGCAAAAGGGTGCAAGATTGACTACAGCCTTTCCCTGCATTCTAAGTAAGGTAGGGGCTCCCAGTCCTTACAGCACTTACCAGGAACCTCAGCTGTCTCAAGAGATAGCAACCCAGGGGAGCAAGCAGGGAAGCACCCAAATGGTTCCAGGGCATGTCTTCTCCATTTCCCCAGTGCTGCAGCTGTTTTGCATGGCAGTCATGCAAAAATGGATCAAGCTTAAACAGAACATGAAGAAAGAATTGTGGGAAGTGTAGTTTGTGAAGAGTACTGAGAATTGTTAGGAGACTCCTCATCTCCTGACAGAGCTCCAGTCGCCTGAGTGGTTGTAGTCAGCTCCTCTTCTGGGGATTGCAGCTCTGTGAAAATAAAATCAGCGTTAGTTTCCTACAAAATAAAAGCAGTGACAGCTAGGTAAGCCCTGTCTGATTGCTTTAAAAAAATAGGATTTGGTGGGGGAGAGAAAGATTTCTCAATTAAACCATTTCCTACCAAGATCCTGCTATGATTTTTGTCCTGCAGATCTCTTGCACACAGAAAGAAAGGGACTTTTGCTACCGCTGAAAGATATAAGCTTACTCAAGTTATGAGATTTTCAGACAAGCAAGAAAAGACAACAGTTGTCTGAACTTGCAATGGATTCTAGCTATTGACTGGAGGTCAACAAATTCTTTGACAATCACAACCCTGACTTCACTTATTGGCTACAAACCAGAAAGAGTGGGGTTAGTGCAGCCAGCTACAAGCTCATTTAACAGAAGTTGCCAGGGCGGCTGGCATTTTGGTATATATCTCTTGAACCAGACCACCTAGAAATGTAATATTTTTAAAAAATGAAAGCTGAGAGTCCAGAGAGCCGGGTGACTCACATGGCGAGCCAGAGAGGACCCCAAAAATCTGGAGTCTCCAGATGAAAAACGGAGACCTGGCAACCCTAGTTTGGAATAGGAGTAAGTCTCTCCTTGCCCTGTCCTACCCTTGCCACACCCCTTTTTGAGGAGTTTAGTGTAAGTTATGTCAGTTTAAGTCCTGCTGACTGAGCCCAAATCCAAACTCTCTTATCCCAGCAGATCTTGGGTTGTGCTGTAAGGGTTTCAACCCAGGTCACCTCAATGCAAGACTATAATTCTGGTCACTAGGCTATATTGGCCTCCAAGCAAACACAGGTGCATTCCCAGGAATTAAAATGTGAAAATGGTCTGAACTGTAAATAAATATATAAATAAATTTGTCAATATTTCAAATTCAGATTTCAATAATATTATTAGTATTAGTATTGTTACACATCAGAATGCTTAAAGTACTTCTCATAAAGTATCTTATTATAATCCTCATTACAGCCCTGTAAACTAAATCATCATAATTTATTACCTCCAAATTGCAGATGGAGGGCTGATGCCAAGCCATTGTGACCTACCTAGGGCCAATCCAGTTGAATTGGTGAAGCAAGATTTGAACTAGGGGCTACCTCAATCACAGATGAATCACTTAGCCACTACACTATGACAGCCATTAATAATAGAACTGCTACCTGATTGTTGACCCTTTAGTTCAGGTGCAGGGATCCTTTGGCCCTCCAGATGTTACTGAACTACAACTCCCATCATCCCTGGCCATTGGCCATGCTTGCTGTGGGTGATGGGAGTTGTAGTTCAGCAGCATCTGGAGGGCCAAACGAGTTTAAAAATCAAGTAATCAATTAAATCTCCATGTGAATAATACTTCTTTTGAAGGGAAGCCATTCTTTGTTTGGAAAATCAGGGCTCTAAAATGTGTGAGGAGTCTCCTCAAGTTCAGAAGGCTCCTCTCTTCAGAAGCTTGCTCTCTAACGCATGGAGGGGATGGAGCTGACTGCACCTGTCCCTTCTCTCCCCCATGTAGTGCCACTCACATGGAGAATTATAATACCTGACAATAATGAAACATTGCAGCCCTACAGAGTTTATAATAGCCAAATGCGATAATAGCCAGGTGGAAATTCCATTGTGCCTTTAAAAAGAACAGCATTAACTATGCTGTAAAATCTGGATCCATTGCATCTGAAGTATCTGATACATTCACAAAGATCTGAAAAGCACCAATGCACAAAGCCAGAAAACATTTCCTAAACCCATGACAGTTACGCTGCTAGCTCTTCCTACCATAGTCCGTGGCTCTCATTACCATTCATCACATTTACAGTTACATTTAATCCTCACTTGGTTCTATTATTTTGTGGAATTTGTTGATGGGAAGATTAACAAGCAGTGCGCTGATAGGAATGGAGCTCATTTCACAGAAGGGGGGGCAAGAAGCATCACGGGGGGGGAGGTGGCAAGCCTCATGTTATTCAAGGGTCAATAGAGGTTGCTCAATATACATTCTAATGAAACAAAACAGGATAAAACATCCAGGGAGAAGAAGGAATAATTTAACAAACACATACGGCTATAGCCTTACGATCAGCAGCACACTCCAGCCCTGGTAACAAAACCACTAATGCATTATCTATTAATATTAATATCTTTTCAAGAATACACTAGAATAATCTATCTTCATATGTTAATCCCCACCACTATCATTTCTCAACCCCCAGGCCAGGTACAGTAACAGTGAATCATTGGCACCCATGAGGACTGCTTTGTAGTTCAATATTGAACAGTTTGAAGGGCTGAATGATCTGGTTTAAAGATAAAGAACACAGATAAGGGATAGCAAAGGCCTTAAAGTTGCCTATCAACAGCTAGCACCTATAGCACCCGACACAGTAGGCGCACAGGTACATGGTCACCCTTCCTACTATAGTGAGAAGTATTTCTGTTTTAATTATAGGGTTGTATTCAACTAAGTCCACCTCAGAGTAGATGCACTGAACTTAATAAACCCATGTTATTCATGTGTACTAACTTCAGTGGGTCTACTCTGAGTAGGACTGGCACTGAATACCACCCATAGCCACCCATAGCCATTCTTTCCACATTTTCATTGCTATACAAAGAAATCTGACAAAAACTGACAAATCACCGGGCCCGGATGGCATCCACCCGAGAGTTCTCAAAGAACTCAAATGTGAAATTGCTGATCTGCTAACTAAAATATGTAACTTGTCCCTTGGGTCCTCCTCCGTGCCTGAGGACTGGAAAGTGGCAAATGTAACGCCAATCTTCAAAAAGGGATCCAGAGGGGATCCCGGAAATTACAGGCCAGTTAGCTTAACTTCTGTCCCTGGAAAACTGGTAGAAAGTATGATTAAAGCTAGATTAACTAAGCACATAGAAGAACAAGCCTTGCTGAAGCAGAGCCAGCATGGCTTCTGCAAGGGAAAGTCCTGTCTCAGTAACCTATTAGAATTCTTTGAGAGTGTCAACAAGCATATAGATAGAGGTGATCCAGTGGACATAGTGTACTTAGACTTTCAAAAAGCGTTTGACAAGGTACCTCACCAAAGGCTACTGAGGAAGCTTAGCAGTCATGGAATAAGAGGAGAGGTCCTCTTGTGGATGAGGAATTGGTTAAGAAGCAGAAAGCAGAGAGTAGGAATAAACGGACAGTTCTCCCAATGGAGGGCTGTAGAAAGTGGAGTCCCTCAAGGATCGGTATTGGGACCTGTACTTTTCAACTTGTTCATTAATGACCTAGAATTAGGAGTGAGCAGTGAAGTGGCCAAGTTTGCTGATGACACTAAATTGTTCAGGGTTGTTAAAACAAAAAGGGATTGCGAAGAGCTCCAAAAAGACCTCTCCAAACTGAGTGAATGGGCGGAAAAATGGCAAATGCAATTCAATATAAACAAGTGTAAAATTATGCATATTGGAGCAAAAAATCTTAATTTCACATATACGCTCATGGGGTCTGAACTGGTGGTGACCGACCAGGAGAGAGACCTCGGGGTTGTAGTGGACAGCACGATGAAAATGTCGACCCAGTGTGCGGCAGCTGTGAAAAAGGCAAATTCCATGCTAGCAATAATTAGGAAAGGTATTGAAAATAAAACAGCCGATATCATAATGCCGTTGTATAAATCTATGGTGCGGCCGCATTTGGAATACTGTGTACAGTTCTGGTCGCCTCATCTCAAAAAGGATATTATAGAGTTGGAAAAGGTTCAGAAGAGGGCAACCAGAATGATCAAGGGGATGGAGCGACTCCCTTACGAGGAAAGGTTGCAGCATTTGGGCCTTTTTAGTTTAGAGAAAAGGCAGGTCACAGGAGACATGATAGAAGTGTATAAAATTATGCATGGCATTGAGAAAGTGGATAGAGAAAAGTTCTTCTCCCTCTCTCATAATACTAGAACTCATGGACATTCAAAGAAGCTGAATGTTGGAAGATTCAGGACAGACAAAAGGAAGGACTTCTTTACTCAGCGCATAGTTAAACTATGGAATTTGCTCCCACAAGATGCAGTAATGGCCACCAGCTTGGATGGCTTTAAAAGAAGATTAGACAAATTCATGGAGGACAGGGCTATCAATGGCTACTAGCCGTGATGGCTGTGCTGTGCCACCCTAGTCAGAGGCAGCATGCTTCTGAAAACCAGTTGCTGGAAGCCTCAGGAGGGGAGAGTGTTCTTGCACCTGGTTGGCCACTGTGAGAACAGGATGCTGGACTAAATGGGCCACTGGCCTGATCCAGCAGGCTCTTCTTATGTTCTTATGTTCTTATGTTAATCTGCATATTCAAATTGTGTCCTTTTGGGGGTTGATATGTAAGGGGCCGCCCTGTCACCTTTACAAACTCCAGAGAACTCAAACTATACCACCATTGCAAAACTGATCTTGCAAGGTTTTATTTAATAATACATCTGGCAAATCTTAGAAACAAATGGAAATCACAAACAGGAGAAGGACCCAAATGTCTAACTAGAATATTCTTAATTGGGATCTGAGTTGAACTGAGAACCTAATGGGTTGAGGCCAGATCTCAACGTAGCGATCTTTCAGGCCTCAGAGCCAGTGAAGGCTGGTGGCTCTGATGTCAGTAGGGCAGTGAATCGGCTCCATGTTTTAGTCCAAACTTTCAGGGAGCTGCCTAAGGTGCTGAAAGGTGCAGGATGGAATACATGCTTATGCATCAGCTCCTGTTTTAGTCAAACCTCATATTAATATTGGAAGCCTGGCTTTCTGCTATTGTCTGGTCAACAAAGCAGTCGCTTTTGCCTCTTGCATTTCAAAATAAATCTTCTCCATACCCTCAAGGCCTGTTCAGGTGCAGCCACCCATGGCTCCAATGGGGCCCTTTGTGTTATAATCAGTGGACAGACTTAAAATGACTAAAAGAACACACTTCTTTTATTTCCTAGGTTCTGTTAATTGCATATTCAACAAATGCAAATCAGCCCTTTATAGAAGTACCAAAATAATGGTTGAAGTGCTTCCTCTGTGCCTTCATTTCTTAAAAGCTTTGCATTTTGCATGCTGATAAAAGTCAATGACATTTTACTTCTCTCCTTCTCATAAAACTAAATTCAGCTTCCATATATTTTGTGGACAGATACAAAGGAAGAGAGAGAGAAAAAATAGAGAGACTAAGGTTGTAAACACACTAGTCACCAGATAAAAGCATTTCCATTAACCATATCTGGAGGAGGAACGGGTTGATCTGTCAATCAGTTGTGAAATCTCTTTGAAGCTGAATTAAAAACAAAATACACTCAAGCTGATCCTACCAGGGTTTACAGTAACTAGGATCGTATGCCCCCGTTTTCAGAAGACAGAGGTGGAGACTCAATGGAACCTGCAGAAGTGTGAGTGTCTTTCTACCCTAAAAATGCCTGCATTAGCTGAAATTTAGAGAAAGGCAAAAGTATGTGCAAGGCACATATGCAACACTTCATAGCATTTTCATGCAGGAATTCAGCATGCAGATGAACAAAGGATTCTCTATTTCCTAGATATGCAAGTGATGCACAATGAATTGTGCAATGAGCACTCAGGTCCTGCTTGTGGGTTTCCCATGGGCAACTGGTTGGCCACTGCGAGAACAGGATGCTGGACTAGATGGGCCATTGGCCTGATCCAGCAGGCTCTTCTTATGTTCTTATGAACAGTGACGCTTCATGGCAAGAACCACATACGCACTTTTATTTATAGATTTATCTGCCATTTTCACATGAAAAGATTATTCAAAACAATTCATAATTCAAAAACCAAAAGGGACAGTTAAATACTTTCTGCAATGTATACAATTTCCAGGCATGGAATTTCAACATGTGCAAATGTGGAAATATGAAAAATTATTTGTGCTCAGAACTGGATCCAAAGATGATGAGGACCCTAGGCCGTATTGCAGTGATTTGGGGGAGCTCCTTCCACTATCCTGCCGTTTTTCAAACTAACAGCAACAAGGGAAAAGGGAGAGCTCTAAAGAACTGCTGTAATAGGGCTTCAAGACTGTTGTGAGTGCTTATAGCAGCATTAAGGGTCACTTGGAACTCAGAATGTTAGCGATTTCCATTGAAAATGGAAAAGGAAGTGGAAATTGCTGCAATTTGCATGTTCACATATGATCAGGAACAGAAGTCAGTCAAGCGAACATGATGGGTATTTGTTCACTTCATTGTTTTTTTAGTCCTTAAACAATGTGAAATTGATGACTTTTTAAAACATTGTTTTGATGCTTCCCTTACATTGAAATGAATGGAAGTTGCATGACTTATATTAAATAGAGGATAGGAAGGTGAATGACGTCATATTTGGTAGAAACCGAATACAGGTGAGAACAGAAATTGTTGCCTTCTTATGTCCCTCAGTACTGCAACAAACATAAACAGCAATGTCAAGTAACAGGAATTATGGGGAATTTAATGTGTCTCAGTAATATTTTTTCCATTTGTTCCCAGCATCCTTTGACTTTGCTGCAAGCCTGCATGACAATATCCAGACCTGAGGACCTCCCATCATGGCTTCAAGGAGCCTTCCCTACTGTTATCTTTTGGTAAATAAGGGAAAGGGTGGGTCAACATGGACAGCTTCCTGGAACTAAAGCAGGAGCATTTGTGATACAATAATCTGGGGGCAGGCCCAGCCTCCAGGACGCCTTAACCCAAAATGGATCCAGAATGAGCAAGTTCTAATAAACTAGTGTCAAAGCCCCCCACTGTCATTTTAGAATTTGCCCTGTTAGAAAGCCACATGTTGAACACACAAAACTGCTTCATACTCATAAAAAGATATTGACGATACAGAGTGGACATCATGGCCTTTATGAACATTTAATCTGTCCATTAAAAGTGAAGCATTTGTCTTTTTCCCTGACTTCTTCCACTTTCCACGCTTTCATCACATTGCTATATCTGCAGTGCGCAGCTATGTGACTACTAAGTGTTGAATTCCCTGCCATAACTTTAGGAAGCTCCTGGCAAAGGCAAAGAACAATCCCAAGCCATTCAGCCACTTCCAATCCCTTTCAGGAGAATTCATTTTATGTAGTTCATTCATTCCCTGTTGCACTGGGGTTTGTTGTACCATTTGTCTTTAAAGATGACTTTTTATTTTTTTTATACAAAAATGGAAAAACTGGCCTAGTTTTGGCAATCACACTAATAACTCTTAAGCAGATATTGGGGAGAGGGGTGTAAAACTGAAACAAACAAAGAAATCCAAAATGCACACACGCAACAATTTGTGTGATAGCAGCTACGAAACAGGGTAAACATGTTCAAACATTCAGAGTGAGGGAAGCAGCACTACCCTCTCTCCAATTTGGCTGTGTGACGTTAAGACAGATCCAGGTCTGATTGGCATTAGGGGGTCTTAAGGGAGTCTATTAAGAATGGGGCTATGCTATGAGAACTGTGAGCAAGAAGATATTCATCACATTTACTCCCCCAAACCTGTTCTTTTACACTGACACTTTTATTTTTAGATAATCAACAATTTATTTCATTTGCTCATAACGAAGTAAAATAATATTCTTTATTTGAATACAACTGATATATAATTTTAAAAACCCACTCTTCGTGTGTTTTTTCTTTCACATGTGCAACAGCTTGTCAGTTTTATGATCAGGGCTTAGTCTCATAACTTACCATTTGCTGGGATTTCCCCCTGACTCTAGTATAATAAAGCATGGTACCTTAGCTGCAGTTTCCATGTAACAAGAGCAATATAAAGTATGGGAATACACCAGGTGGCATTGCCACCAGCAATCTCCCAGTGCAAAAAACCCTGCATCCAAACCCTGCTCAGTGGCGGCTAGAAAGGGAAAGACCCCAAGCCCAGTGGAGGTCACAAAGACATGGCATCCATAACAAATCTGCCACCACCAACCAGTCTGAATATATCACTAGGCAGGCCTTCCCACCCCACTCGACACACACATGGCTAATCGGTCACACACACATCTTGTGCACCCTAGGATGACATCATAAGCAAATGGTCCCACTAGCAACCACCACACACAGCAAGGAAAGCCCTGCAATGCTACCTCATATGCCCCTTTCACTGGCACCCACACAACACCCATGCTAAGGAAGCACACCATCACACTCAGGTCAATGAAAAAAAACAGTTATTCCCAACATGGAAATGGGTATACAGCTCAGATGGGCTCAGCAACACAAAGCAATGGCAGACAGCACACACACACACACACTACAGAGGAGAGATGTGGTGTCACCGTGCACCACTACCATGGCCAGAGGGCTCCTTTAGTTCCTTAGCAGTGGCAACATAACCCAGAGCCAGCACCATGCATGGCATGATTAGGTGTGAGTAGTGTGGGCTACCCTTTCATCCCTTCTGGCCAGTGGCCACGCAGGCCACCTGGATCAGCTTATGGATGAGAGACGTCAGCCCCAATACCTCCTTTGTCAGCTCCATAAGCTTGTGACAAACAGCCCCTGTGGCTCAAAGAAGAGCAAGAAAGACATGTGATGCATCCTTCCCTGGCTCTCCCTGTCAGGTTCCTACCTGCTCGTGGTTACTGCCTGTCTCTAGGCGCCACCAGGGACTCCACCAGTCCGGACCGCTCTCTCTTATGATTTCTCACTCCACTCTAGCACAGATCTCACTAGATCCCACTGCTAGGCAACACCACCAGTCACATCCTATAACCAATACTCCCAGAGACTTTGCCTGAGTCTCTCTCTAGCCTTGTCTCCTCAGAGTGAAATTTCTCTCTATCAAATTTTAACTTTTCTACTTGTAATTCAGCATCCAATGTTCGTTGCTTCTCCCTCTCCTCAAACCCCAATCTCATTCTCTCAATTTCCAACTCCCTCTGTTTTTCCTTCTCTGCACCTTCCATCCTCAATCTCTCAGCTTCCATCTTCAATCTCTCAGCTTCCAACTCCCTCTGCTTGTCTTTTTCCTCAGCCTCCCATCTTAACTTCTCTCTCAAGTACTCTATATAAGCGGGATTGCTTAAATATCCTTCTGGGGTCTCTTCCCTGACAGGTTGTTTTTGCTGGGCAGTAGCAAATCCTATAAGTGCTACCCTCAATTCATCTACCCCTTTACCCTCGTGAGGTAAATTGAATGTTATGCACTTCTCCACCAGCTCCTCTCTTTTCATTTTTATGTATTCAGCCATGGTGTTTGAGTGCACTCACTCTTTGCCACACACTCTTTGCCAGTCACTCTCACAAGAAATCTTGTTTTGTTATTTCTGTTTGCCACACCACTGTTCTGGATTCTCTAGTATTCGTATCTGGATTCTCTGTTGTTCGTATCCCACCGCTACTGCCACCACATGTGACGTAATCTCCTTTGTCACCATGTGTCTTTGGGACTCTCTTTGGTTCGTATCCCACCGCTGTGCTACCACATGTGATGCGTCCTTCCCTGGCTCTCCCTGTCAGGTTCCTACCTGCTCGTGGTTACTGCCTGTCTCTAGGCACCACCAGGGACTCCACCAGTCCGGACCGCTCTCTCCTATGATTTCTCTCCCCGCTCTAGCACAGATCTCAACAGATCCCCCTGCTAGGCAACCACCAGTAACGTCCCAATACTAGTATTCCCAGAGACTCTGAATACTGGTATTGTTATTCTCTTCACCGCTGCCACCATTTGTTACAGTTCCCCTTCAGCCTTGGTCATTACCTTACCCTCCCTTCTGGTCTGTGAAACCCCAGCCAAGGATCAGGCCTTTGGTAAACCAAATTAAATATTTATTACAGATAACAAAGCTAACAAGATTAACAAGATTTCTTCTTAAGGCACATAAGCATATGGTTTTACTCAATACTAATCCGAACTCCACCTCCCTCCTGGTAAACAACTCTCTAAACCCCACCAAGCAATCCACTCTTTCTCTGGCATGGCCCAGAGAGGCGGTGAAACCCCCATTAACCAGGACACACACACTCCACACGGAGATAGTCAGCTCACTACTTCCTCAATGTCTTCTTAGAGCATTGTCAGGGCCAGGTTCTAGGCAACAGCTGCCTGCAGTCAGTAACAGCCCAACTGCATCCACCCATGCTCCATTTGCCTCACAGAGCTGCCACAGTTTTCGGCAGCGACTGTGTAGGGTGTCGGACCCAGCACTCCGAATGATGCACAGCACCTTTGTACATTTCTTGCTCCTCTCCCTCCCCTTCTCCTCCCCAACACTCCCACAGAAAGAAAGATAATCATCTGATGTTAATAAAGTATTCCATCAATCCTGACTTAAATGTATAAATAACATAGGCGGTCCACATGTCCAGCTGGGCCATATTCTACTAACGTATCCCATCAGCGCAAGGATTGCTTGCAGTACATCCTCCCCAAATCTGCTCTGGAGGGTTGGGGGAGCCCTTACAACAAATATAGGGGGCACACAGGAGGAGGAGAAATGGGAAGTCCCATTGTGCTAGCAGTAATCCTTTCACTGATGGAACAGGACCTGACTTAATGGTACATAGGTTGCACTTCAGTGATGATTATAAGCCGTACATTCAAACATAGAAAGGGCAGTGAGATCTTCAGGCCACTGTGCTGTAAAGGGCTGAGTGTTCGACACAGCAGCTGCCTCATTTTTAGGCAGTGAAAGACCAGATTTATACACACACACACGTGTCAAACAAGCATTACAAATACCACTTTAATGAGTGCACTTTTCTCACAAAAGCAGGTTGTGGTGGTGTGTAGTAAGAGTTCGTCTGTGTAGTGTCACTGGGCCTTTTGGCGTGCCGAGATAAAATGTTTCGTTCTTTGAAAAGTTACTGACAAAAAATGTTGTAGATAACTGCTTTGATATTTATGGGAGAGATGTTTTTTCTTTAAAAGAGAAGATTCACGATTATAATGGAAATCCCCACCCACGAAGATGGGCTATATTATTGTTCTGGAAGAAGCACACGGAGAGATTTCATAAGCAAATAGGGCAATCTCTTTTCAAAATGAGAACAAAGTCAGCAGGCAGGAAATATACCAAAGTTGTTCCCATTCAGGCAACGGCAATATCTCATTTTAAGCTATCTAATCATGCAGGCAGCTGTTGTACTATTGTTTATATGCTCATGACCCAATCCAGGTGCATGATGTAGGACACAATAAACAGCAGCAGAAAAGAATTGTGCATCCTTCTAAAACAGGAATAGGCAACCCATGATCTGCAGTTACTTTTGGACTTCAGCCTGCATGGAGAACGATCGAGGATGATGGGAATTAATAGTCTGATGACATCTGGAGGGCTGCAGATTCCCCACTCCTGTTCTAAAATCCCCTCTGTGTATTTACTGAAGGCAAACATGAGCATCTTCTTCATCCCAGGGGCCAGATGCTCCCCAGCCAACCTCTTCAGGGGGCAGACATCTCTGGCCACAGTGTCGCTCCTCGTATCCCCATGGACCATTACTGGGGTTTCGGGACCCTCCTCGGGCTCAAGCATATTCTCAAGAAGCGGATGTGCAGCTTCTACCCTGGCAGGTGCTGAGTACAGAATGACAGGACAGAACACCATGCCTCAGAGGCCTCTGTAATGGTGGGGTGCAGAGCATGGAAGATTGCTTTTAAAAAGTAATAAATTACAGTTACAGTTGCATGGCCCAAAAAAGTAGTAATTACTGTTACAATTACAATTGCTCTGAAAGTAACTGATTATTTTTCCTCAGAAGTAATCACTACAGTTACATTTCAGTTACTTTTAAAAAAAAATGCCTACAAGATGCTGGCCTTGGCTGCTGAACATCTAAGTAGCGTAAAACAACATTAAAAATAAGCACACAGAGAGAGGGTAATAGAGCCAGGGACAAGACAAACAGGCAGAAAGAGCCACTGAGGGCCAATTTAATCTACACATGACATTAATCATATGGTTTCTCCTCGAGTGCACTTTTTTTCTTTCACAGTTAGCCAGTGGGGGGTCTGACATGGATCAGGACCCTGGTGTGGCAGTGGAGGCATCTAGCCCTTTGAGTCCTGAACTGCATCACTCCTGCCCCTGTAGTTTGCTTGGGGGGAAGTTCCCATTCACCCCAGTGGGAACACAAAGGCAAAACCAATTTTAGGCTGCATTCATTAGAACTGGAGTTTTCAAGTCATAAGAAGTAACCATTCACGTAATTCTGCACTAGTCAGGCCTCAGTTGGAGCATTGCATCCAGTTCTGGGTGCTGATCTAGACAAATTGGAATGGGTTCAGAGGACAACAATGGAGATCATCAGAGGTTTGGAAAACAAGTTCTATGATGAAAGTTTAAGTGAACTGGAAAAAGCTTGACTGGGGGCACATGATGGTAGTCTTCAACTAACTCCAGGATTGCCACATAGAAGAGTACAAAGACCTCTGGGTTAGGACTGGATCTAATGGGCTTAAGTCACAGGAGGGTAGATTTTAGTTGAGGGGGAAATGTTCCAAAAAGATAAGAGCAGCTTAACAGTTGGACCAGGTACCCAGGGTCAGCTCCCCTCCCCTTCCCTGGAGGTCTTCAAATAGAACTAGGTCAGCCATCTGTTGGGGATCTTCTCTCTCTGGCTGTCTTGCATCAAGTAGGGGCTGTACTAGATGACCTACAAGTCTACCCTTCAATTTTGTGGGTCTTAAGTGCTTTGAACACTCAAAAGGTAACGGTAAAGGTGTCCCCGCACTTGTAGCGCGAGTCGTTTCCAACTCTTAGGGTGATGTCTTGCGACGTTTACAAGGCAGACCGTATATATGGGGTGAGATTGCCAGTTCCTTCCCCGGCCTTTCTTTACCCCCCAGCATATGCTGGGTACTCATTTTACCAACCACGGATGGATGGAAGGCTGAGTGGACCTCGACCCCTTTTACTGGAGATCAACTTCCTCCTTCCATTGGAATCGAACTCCGGCCGTGAGCAGAGCTTCGGCTGCGTTACCGCCGCTTAAAGCCACATAATAAATAGTAATTGAGCATTATGACAGGAAAGAACCCATTGTCACACCACACACTTTAATATTAATAAAACAAAGCCCAAACCTGCCTGACATCCTACTTACAACTAGCCCAAGAGGTGGCCCTGGCTGTCAGCTTCCTCCTCCGTAACCGCCCATTTGCTCCTGTGGAACTCAGCAGGGAGGAGGATAGGGCCCCAAAAGCCCATCTGCCCTATACCTTTAAAGGGGAGCAATAGCATTTCAAACCACCATGGCTTCCCCAAAGAATCCTGGGAAATGTCATTTGTTAAGGATGCTGAGAGTTGTTAGGAGACCCCCTGTTCCCCTCTCAGAGCTACATTTTCCAGAGTTCTCTGGGAAGAAGGATTGATTGTTGAGCCACTCTGGAAACTGTAATTTTGTGAGGGGAGCAGGTATTTATTTATTTTTATTTATTTAGACTATTTCTATACTGCTTAATATATAAAAAGATCTCTAAGCGGTGTACAGAGAAATAAAACAAGTACGTATTATAAAAATGCACAATAAAACAGTAATACAAAAAATACATACATGATACAAATTATTAATAAATAAATACCAACACAAATTCCTTCACACTTCCCCTCTCCACCTCCTGGGTCCCACGCAGGACTCCACCAATGCACCCTGGCTCTCACCCAGGGCCCAAACAAACACAAATCCCCCCAAAGTCTCACCAAAAAAGTGGGTTCCCAGGGGATCCCAAAGATGGCACTTAGGACCCACATTTTATAAGCCTGGGAACCATCTTGAATGCTGGATCTTTCCTGCCGCACATGAATTTGCTGAGTTCTTTGCTGAACACTCGGAACCAGAGCCTGGGGTTGTTGCAGCCAACCAGGGCCTATGCTCTTCCTCTCCACCAGCGGGTTGGCCTGCTCCATTGATGATATCCTGTTGGCTATGTCCTAATATAGGTATGTCCTAATAACTCTCCAGACTACAGTTCCCAGAATTCTTTGGTGGAAGCCACAACTGTTTTAAAATGGTATAATACTGCTTTAAATGTTTAGTACAGATGGGGCCTTTGTTTGCTTTACCTGTCATTTACTCTGGCTACACCTTCTGTTGGCCTCCTAGCCTTCCATGTTAACAGCCCCAAGATAAAGCACACAGCAACTCTTTACAAGAACAGTCACTGGTCACAATGCATAGCTTTGCTGAATTTCGCACTGGTGGCTGGGAGAAATTTAGAAGTGCAGGGTCCCTTCATGATAGTCACAGCCACACCCCCTCTTACCTTTTTTCTTTTTTCTTTTTGCTTGTGGGTTGAGAATGAGATCCTCTTCTCGCACAACAGAAAATGTCCCAGGAGTCAATAAGCATGAAAAGGGAGAGTGTTAGCTACTGAGAAGAGTCTTCTCAGTGGCTGACTCACCTCCTTTCACTCTGATTTGCTTCACTCAGCAGGAAAGGACAAGGAAGCATGTTAGAAGACTCTTCTCATTGGCTCACACACTCCCCTTTCATAGGATGCTAGAGATATAGGGATCCTGCTGGGACCTGCTTCCAAAAAAGTAAGGGGTCTAAGACTTCCCAAGACACTGGATGACTACACCCCTGCCCTACACTAATAGAAATCAAACTGATTGATGCATTCCAGTTCAGCAGTTTCAAACAGCTAAACTGGGAAATGTGAACGGTGCACTTTCAGGTGGGCAGATGTAGGTGGCTGTCTAGGAAAGAATATTGGGGAGTAGGGGGTTGGGCTAGGTGACCTCAGAGACACCTTCTGTCTCTATTGCTCTAAGAAACGCCCTTGAGGGGATCCTCTTACACCATGTTTTTCAAGCTGTGGACCTGAGTTTTTTTTTTAAAAAAAGGATGAATGTGATGAATGGATGTTTGATATGCTTGAAACTGGTACATTCTTCAGGAAGCTGAGATTGGCAACAGATCTCTTCTGAACACAATTGGTGACAAACCTACATTTGTGTCTGGGCGAGACAGGAATGCAGAACTGGTGGTGTTCCAGATGTTGCTGGACCAAGTCCCATCAACCCCAGCCAGGATGGCCAATGAACCTGGATGATGGGGTTTGTAGTCCAACAGCATCTGAAAGATCAGATCCTCTATCCCCTGGTGTAACACGTGAAATAACATCACCTTTGGGTGAGTTCAGCACCTGTGTGGGTGTAGTAGGACAAGTGTTTTTTCTTTGACATGGTATTTTATCTCAGGTGGGAAGATTTCTTGGGACAAGATGTTTTAAAATTATTTTATTGACTCTCTCATGAACCGTCTTGGGGAGGATTAAAAGTGAGACAAATGTCTATTTTTAGGGGGGAAAACTGTGAAAAGTGGTGAGAGAGTGAGGGAGCGGGGGTCGGGGCAAGAGAGAGCAGAGGTAAGAGAGCAAGGGGGTGGGGATGGGGGGCTGTAAGGTGAGTGAGTAAGTTGGGGTGAGAGAGTGGAGGTGTGGGAGGTAAGTTGAATGAGCAAGCAGGAGGGGTGAGAGAGTGGGGGATGGGGCGGTAAGGTGAGTGAGTGAGCAGGAGTGAGAGAGCAGGGGTGGGGGCAGTATAGCGAGTGAGCAAATGGAGGGGTGAGAGAGCAGGATTGGGGCAGTAGGGCAAGAGAGGGAGTAAGCGAGTGGGTGAGAGGGGGGCGAGGGCAGTAAGGCAAGTGAGCGAGCAGGGGTGAGAGAGCAGGGGTGGGGGCTGTAAGGTGAGTGAGTGAGTGAGTGGGGGAGAGAGAGTGGAGGTGGGGGTGGTAAAGTGAGTGAGTAAGTGAGTGGGAGGGAGGGGTGAGAAAGCAGGGGGTGGGGGCAATAAGGTGAGTGAGTGAGTGGGAGTGAGAGAGCAGGGGGTGGGGTGGTAGAGCAAGTGAGCAAGTGGGGGTGAGAGAGCAGGGGTGGGGGCAGTAAGGCGAGTGAGTGAGTGGAGGGGCAAGAGAGCGGGGGTGGTAAGGCAAGTGAGTGAACAGGAGGCAAGACAGTGGGAGTGGGGGCAGTAAGGCGAGTGAGTGAGTGAGCAAGAGAGCAGGGGTGGTAAGGTGAGGGGGTAGAGAGAGCAGGGGTGGGTGGTGGTCAGGCAAGTGAGCGAGTAAGCAAGTAGAGGGATGAGAGAGCAGGGGTGGGGGCAGTAAGGCGACTTAGCGAGTGGAGGTGCGAGAGAATGGGGCGGTAGGACAAGTGAGGGAGTGAGCTAGCGGGCTCACAGGCAGGTACGAGGGGAGGGTGGGAGGGCAAGCGAGTGGAGATCCACCATCCGGCACTCCGGAGATCACCCCTAAAAGCTGGAATGGGTAACTCTAATTCTCATACATACATACATACACACACAAGTATCATCATCACTCACCTCCATAGCTCTTCACCTTCATTCCTCTGCTGCCTCCTTCTCCTCCAGCTTTCTCCCTCCACTCTTTTCTTCTCCACCACCTTCTGTTTTTGAATAAATTTCTTTTTCTCTCTCTCCACCTCCTCCCTTGTGGCATCCTAACACAGAGCATGAGGGAAGCGCAACTCTGCGCAGAAGCCCAGGGTGAGGCACATGTCTTTTGTCCACCAATCAAAGGAGCAGAAGACTTCCCCTGCTCCCCCCCAAGTAATGCCCAAAGGTAACACTGGAAACGTTACAGTTGCTGCTCAAAAGTAAGGAAATGACTACTCGTTCTATTACTAGCAAAATGTAACAAAGTTACCTACTCGTTACTAAAAACAGTAATAAATTACAAGTAACTTGTTATTTGTAACGAGTTACTTCCAAGCTCTGGTGGGGTATTACCCTCTGGCTTTAGTGCTGAGCAGGGTGGTGAAGCAGGGGACATTTGTGGCACATGGGCTACAAGTTGACCACTGCTAGTTTAGGACAAGAGGCTGACATCTATCACATATGAGAAGGTAGAAAATAGATACCATTTTCCTACAGCAGCAGGGTGCCATCTTTCCTGGCTGGCAAGACAGGGCAGCAGAATCACGTAAGGAGAGGCAATCTATGGCAAAACCAGCCTCCCCCTAAATGGCCACTGAACCAGACCCCTCCCAATCCAGCTGGTGGACCAAGATCTGATCTAGATCTACACATTACACTTTTGGATCCATTAAGAAGCTTAATTGTGGCCTTTTCTTCCATGTCTACCATTTATGGAATTGTTATTATTATCATCATCATCAATTAGTTTTTTCCTCAAAGATGAACTCAAAGTGACTTATAAAAACAAGAGTTAAAGAATGCTCACCAATAATAAGTATAAAAGAGCAGATCCAATTCAACCCACCCCACTAAGATAATAAGTAGAAAATTAAAGTCCAAAAGCCTGGGTGAATAAAAATTATTTTTTGCCTGGTGCCTAAAAACAGATAGTGATGGTGCCAGGCGTGCCTCCCTGGGAAGAGCATTCCACAAATGGGGAACCACCACTGAGAAGGCCTGTTCTTGTGTTGCCACCCTCTCCACCTCCCTCAGAGAAAGCACAAAGAGAAGGACCTCAGATTATCAACACAAGGTCCAAGATGGGGACCCTCACTGGGGAGAGGTGGTCCTTGATGTATTGGGATCCTGAGCAGCATAAGGCTTTATAGTTCAAAACCAGCACTTTGAATTGGGCCCAGAAATGAACTGATGGCCAGTGAAATCATGCCAGGGTTGGTGTTATGACCTCAGACCATCTTCCCTTAGTCAGCAATCTGGCAGCTGAATTCTACACCAACTGTAGTTTCTGAACCATCTTTAAAGGCAGTCCCACATATAACACATTGCAGTCATCTAACCTAGAATTTCCCAGAGCAACAGAAGGTTATTCCTGTCCATGCTTGGTGTAGGCTGTCCCCACCCATGTGTGTTGTCATGACTAGCTTACAGGCATTTATATATGGGATTGTTTGCTCTATGACCCTAGGCAATGATGTATGCCGACATCTACCTTTATGCATGACTAAGCATGTTTGTACCCAAACATCTCTCCTCTAGCTAGGCTGTATTAAATGGCCAGAGCATAGCAGTATACGTTTGAATGCAAAATCAGCTTGACAAGCCAATTTGTCCTGTAAATACAAAGTGCCTGAAACAGAACCAAGTCTGGATATGTTTTTAATCTGCAGACTTGCGCACAGAGGCAAAATGAAATGTGATGGCTTAATTATCAATGACAAGATGAAATTAAAAGATCTGGTTAAGCCGACTCTGAGCTACAACTGCTGTGTTTTACCTGTCTTTGAGATCTGCTTTCCCCCATACCCCCACCCCTGGAGTGGCATATGGAAGACAAACATTTGGCCATCTTATGAGTGGAAAGTAGAGCGCCCCCATTGTGTGCAGATGTGGTACTCTCTTCTATAAGACTGTGCCACCTCAGAATGCACTCGAGGAGTATCATTGGTTGAAAAAATGGCTCAAATTCTCCCTCCATGGGAACGGAAGGTTAATAAATCAGAATAAAGGACACTCTAGAAGCTTGTCCCTGATGTGTAAGCTTTTAGAATGTTAGGAGATTTTTATAATAGGCTCCATTCAAAGAAGCATAGCTCTGTAGATGGTACTCTCACACATAGAACTGTATCATGGACACACGTGAATTGATTTTCACTTCAGATAGGCAGCCCTTCAGGACTTAAGATGTAGTCAATAAATGTCCAGGATCTTCACTTTGGGGAGTGAAAATTGTGTGTTCATCATTGCTGATAAGCATCCCAATTACAGCAACAGGTTTTCAAAAAATATTGTGGATCTCCAAAAATAAACATGGAAACTACTTGTGCAATTAAGCCATTTGCATAGAATAGCCCAGCACCATGCAGAATAGAATGTGACCCAGCTAGGGAAGGGGAATGAAAAAGCACCTTATACTATGTGAAATGCTAAGCTGCACAGCAATTTGAGCAGGGAACCGTGTTGAGAAGTTGCTTGGCACTCAGCGCAGCTACAAGCTAAACAGACTATTGTTCATTAGCTAGGATCCAAAATAGCTAAACAAACTGACCATCTGGTGTATTCTATCCTTGGGGAAATGACACTATCTGCTTTTGCTGATAAGAATCCCAAATACAAATAACTGGAAAGAGTTTGCTGTATTTAGGGCCCATTTTAAAACTACAGCTGTTTTTGGCAGATCCGGTTAGGAGGCAATTCACAAACTATTGGAAACAATTGCCTGGATGCTGTAGTGTCACTGGGCAGCAATTCAGTGTGTTGTCAAGCTTTAATCTGGGTTAATTTGAGTCATTCTGCACTGCTCCTAGGACAGAGTGAGAAGATGTCACTTGCCTGTGTTTCTGTCCCTCTTTAATCAAAGCTAATGTTATTCCTCTGGGTCCTCAACAGGATCCCAAAATCAAATGGGCAAGAAGTTCTTTTCCTCAGACATTTTCTGGGCCAAGAACATGCAAGAAAAAAAAAAGGTAGCCAGATTAGTCTAAATCTTCCATCTCAGGTTGGCCTTTTGCAGTTAAATCTGCATTGCTGAGCTCTGGCTTCACAGCTCACTAGACCAGAATTAAAGCACCCTACAAGGCATTTCTGCAAAAATAAAAAAAATGCACATGCAAGGAACCCCCAGATTTAGACAAACTCAGAATCTATGCATTATTTAAAGGCAAACCTACCTAACCCACACTTTCCAAAACAATAGGCAAGCCACAAGACAGCCATCTTTTGAGATTTGCACTACTCTGAATTTTTCAATATAATATTCCAGTCAAGTAATGTGTACAAAAATGCATATATATTAAGGTAAAGGGTGCATATAAATGCATATAGTACTGAAAATAATATGCAAACATGCATTATATTAGGGGAAATTGCTCTGCAAAAATGCATATATTAGGAGAAATTCACACTAAAATGCTGATGAATCTTCATAAGGACTTTTTTTTAAAAAAGCAAACTGATGTAGAAACACAGAGAACTGTACTTAATGATTGGAATAATAAGAAACTGAGATGAACCAAAATTGACAGATTCACCCACCCCTGTCAGTTAAAGAGGCAGGCAAAAAAGAAGGTCTATATTCCCATCCTTACTCTGCAAGATAAGCATAGACTATGCTCCAACCTGCTACACCACTGAAAGAGGAGAGTGAGTCACCTTAATCACATTTCATCAGTACTGAGCTAGTTGGTATCAAATGGCCTGAGTTGGTATAAAGTAGATTCCTTTCTTCCTAAAAGTGGAAACAGACCAAAGGGCCACAGTGAATCCAAAATTTATTATACAGCCATGAGAGTGGCTGTATACTATAGCCAGCATGGATTATACCCCCTATGCCATTCTGATGCTTCCCAGAAACTCATTTCAAAACAAAACCTTACAAAACCTATAGTCCTGAACTCAGAAACGCTGGCTTAACAACCATCTCAATTTTCATGGCAATATACAAAACAGCCAGAGAGAATCGAGAGTTCAAAGTCTAAAAAGAGAGGGGGAAAACTCCAGAGCCCTTTTGGACTTTTTTCCCTGAGAGTTCTCATAATCTGTTGAAATTCATTAAAAATCAGCCATGTTCACAGAGTACCTGTAATCCTAATACTGACCTTGCCCCATACTCTGACCTTCATCTTCTGCAGTTTAAAAGTTAAAAAAATGCCTGGCTGATTTTTAACTAATTTAATAAATTTTGGCTTGAACTGAATGATAATGTCGGGCATGCTCAGTAAGAACCAACTATCAGTGTTCTAAAAGCCAGACTCACAGCTGCTGGGCTTGGCTAATCGGGGCCACATCCACACCAGACTTTGATTTCACTTGAGACAGTCATGGCTTCCTCCAGAGAATCCTGAGAAGTAGTTTGTGAAGGGTGCTGAGAGGAGACTCCTATTGCACTGACAGAGCTCCAGTGGCCAGAGCGGTTTAACAGTCAGCTGCTCTGTTTGAAGCTCTGTGAGGGGACCAGGGCATCTCCTAGCAACTCTCAGCAGCCTTCACTAACTACACTTCCCAGGATTCTTTGAGAGAAGCCATGACTGTCTAAAGAAAAATAAAGGTCTGGTGTGGATGTGGCCAGGGACAGCTTTGGTTTAAATTTGGGTGGGAGGCTACATGTGCCTGCTGTAGAATAAAAAGGTGAGGGAAACGCTGAAAAAGAACGATACTGTTCACAATGTTTTCCTTTTGGAAAGGAAAGGGGCTTCCCCTCTGCCCAGTGCCCACCCACCCAATCTCCTACCCTCCCCCTCCTCCTACCCTCCCTGCCCCTCCCCCGGGTCAGTGTTGGACTACAACCTGTGAGACGAGGGTTCCCTACCCAGAACATCTTAGCTCCATCTTTCAGCTAAGATTTCTCTCTTAATTCCAAACAGAGAAATGTTTTCGTTTGAATGGTATGCTCCAAGCAACTGCGGTTGATGCTTAATGTATCATGCTTAATGACATCACTAGGACCCACCCTGTGACATCACTAAGGCCTGCCCTTATGACATCACCACAGCCTGCCCCATGACATCACTATGACCTGCCCCATGACATCACTAGGGCCCACCCCTGAAATCTCAGGGTTTGGGATGCTTCTGACCAGGCAACCCTATCTGGGACTCCTGCTTCAACAACAGAGTCAGGCTCATCCAGAGGCAGGGGGGCTGCTCCATCAACTGGGCTCTGCTCCCTTGTGTCCGTTGCCCCCTCTCTGCTCCTATGAAGTGATTGTGCATCATAATATGTGGCTCCTTCCTGGGAATCATACAGAGGAAAAGATGACTGCCACCATGTTCCTATGTGGGCAGCCATATTTTTTTCTGTACAGTGTAAGTTGCGGGGCACTGTGTGGAAAGAAAAAAAAGATGGCTGCGCCAAAGTATTCATTTTTGATCATACATCATGCAGGTAAGTGTGCTGTCATTGTGAGGACATAGCAACTAAAAATCAAATGCTATGTCTCTTACGCCACTCCTTGCATGGTGGAGTGATAACTGCGTATCCCAGATCATTTCTGTCTGTTGAATAGACAATCTTTAATTAATTCCCAGCTATGTCAGGATTTAATGAGCAGCAGATTCATATTAAAACATTAACAAAACAAAACAAAAGAGGCCAGTCATAACAACATCTATTGTTCTTTCAGATAATGAAGCTCATTAAAGTTGATTAAGCTTCCATAGTCCAAATCCTCTGATTATGTATGTTGGTCATTACCATAATGCGAGGCAGTCCTTGGAATCTATCCAATTCCCATCAACTGGGGCAATGGCCCATTACTAATCCCACATCAACAGACTCATTCCCCTCCCCCTACAATGTAGATTTGCTGACTCAAGGTTAGAGATTTGCTGCAGCAGAACAAAAAGGCCATATAGGTGGTGGCATCCCAGCAAGTGAAAACCATATCTGGCTCCACCGCCTCCTCATTGGTTTCTGCTTCTGGCTTTCTTTGGAGTCACATGCATGGCCAAAAGCTTTAGAGTCTGAGTCCTTCACAGCTGTGAGAAAAGGGACCATTGATCTCTCTGAAACCCACTCCCATTGCATTGCTGTTATTGTACTTTGCACTTTGAGGAGCACTAGGGAGTCAAATAACACAAAAATCATTTGAATCCAGCACAGCAAGATCTCCTGGGACGACACAGAATCGGGGGCATCGTATCCGCTTCTTCCTTCAAAGAAACTAGAGAGCAATGATAGTGGTGAAAAGGAATCATGTTGCCAACATGGCCCCTCCAAGAAATTCCTGACTTGAGTTGGAGATAACTTTCTCCTACAGAAAGTGAAGGAAGCAACTGAAGGATCAGCTATCCTTGACTTGATTCTAACCAAAGAGAGATGACTTAATGAATGAAGTGGCAAGGAATTCTGGGGGAAAGTGACAGGTAGTACAGACAGGTATTACAGAATTGCAAGGATGGCATCAGGAAGGCTAAAGCTGAGAATGAGCTGAGGTTAGTGAGCAAAAAAGCTTTCTTCAGGTACATCCATAGTAAAAGACAGAGAAAAGAAATGGCGATACAGCTACTCAATGAGGAAGGCAAAATGATAACAGATGGCAAAGAAAAGGCAGAAGTGCTCAATTCCTGCTTTGGCTCAGTCTTCTCCCCAAAGAGGATCTATGACCCTTCTGGCAAACATGAAGTTGAAGGGGCAGGATTGGAGCTTGAGATTGACAGACAAATGGTCAAGAAATACCTAATTACTTTGAACAAGCTCAAATCTCCAGGACCCGATGAACTGCATCCTAGAGTATTGAAGAAACCGGCTGAAGAACTCTCAGAACCACTGTCTACTATCTTTGCAAAATTGTGGAGGATGGGTGAAATGCTGGGTGACTGGAGGAGGGCAAATGTTGTCCCTATCTTCAAAAAGAGCAAAAAGGAGGAACCTGGGAATTACAGACCAGTCAATCCCTAGGAAAATTCTGGAGCATATTATAAACAGGTCAGTCTGTAAGTACCTTGAAAACTATGCAGTGATTACTAGAAACCAACATGGATCTATCAAGAACAATTGCTGCCAAACTAAACTTATCTCATTTTTGAGTGGGTAATCTATCTGGTAGACTGTGGGGATGCTGTGGACATAATATATCTCAACTTCAGTAAAGCCTTTGCCAAAGTGCCCCATGATATTCTGATTAGCAAGCTAGCTAAATGTGGGCTGCATGGATCCACAGTTGGCTACAGAGTTGGCGTACTCAAAGAGTGCTTATCAATGGTTCCTTCTCAAACTGGGGGGAGGTAACAAGTAGGTTACCAGAGGGTTTGGTCCTGGTCCCAGTGCTCTTTAACATTTTTGGTAATGACATGGATGAGGAGGTGCAGGGAATGCTTATCAGATTTGCAGATGATACAAAATTGGGATAGATAGCTAATGTCCTAGAGGACAGAAACAAAATTCAAAATGATCTTGATAGGCAAGAGCACTGGGCTAAAAACAGCAAAATGAAATTTAACAGGGATAAGCACAAAGTTCTACACCTAGGAAAAAGAAACCAAATGCACAGTTATAAGATGGGGGATACTTGGCTCAGCAATTCTACATGTGAGAAGGATCTTGGAATTGTTGTTGATCACAAGCTGAGTATGAGTCAACAGTGTGATATGACTGTCAAATGCAAATTTTAGGCTGCATTAACAGAAGGATAGTTTCCAAATTGCATGAAGTACTAGTTCCCTTCCATTCAGCACTGGAAGTCTGGGAGTCTGGTAACAAGGGAGAGGGCCTTCTCAGTGGTGGCCCCCAAATTATGGAATGACTTTTTTGACAAGGTGTGCCTGGCGCCAACACTGTTATCTTTTCGCTGCCAGGTCAAGACTTTCCTCTTCTCCCAGACATTTTAGCATGTGTTTTTATTTTTTTAAGTGTTTTTAAATTTGTATATTTGTTTTGAATGTTTTGAATGTTTTGAATTGTTGTAAACCGCCCAGAGAGCGTCGGCTATGGGGCACTATACAAATGTAATAAATAATAATAATAATCTTGTGGGAGCAAATTCCATAGTTTAACTATGTGCGATGTGAAGAAGTCCTTCCTTTTGTCTGTCCTGAATCTTCCAACATTCAGCTTCGTTGGGTGTCTCCGAGTTCTAGGATTATAAGAAAAAGAAAATCTTCTGCCTATTACGTTCTCCACATCGTGCATAATTTTATACACTCCTGTGGTGTCTCCTCTTAGTCTCTTTTCTCTAAACTAAAAAATCCATCCAGTCACTGGGCTGGGACAGCATCACTTGGAATCATCTCTGGACCAAACTAAAAGTGTGCCATTAACTCTGTGAATGCAATTAATGCAGATATCTGCACTGGCTTTGGATAAACAACTCAGGATGAATAAACAGGTGGAATAATTATCTGGAGGTGCCCCAGGACAGAAAAATGCAACCTCCCCACCATTCACTAAACCTTCCCCCCCCCAACAAATAGATTAATCTCTCTGTAAAAACACTTTCATGCAATTTGTAAAACAGGGCCTACGCAAGACATTTTTAGTGGCATTTTTGGTGTCCCATTAGTGCAAGGATTTCTGCTTGCGCCACAGGACCTCCCCTCTCTCCCCCATGTGCACCTCACACCCTCCCCAAATCTGCTCCAGAGGGTTCGGGGAATGCATAGAACAGGTCTGGGTGAGCATGTGTGCAGGAAAGGGGGAGAACGTTCCATTATGCAAGCAGAAATTGTTGCGCTGATGGAACGTTCACATAGCACTGCACTGGATACAACCTTTTGCTTGTCTTGAAGGAAGGAGAAGATGGTGTCCCCCCTCACTCTAGTCAACTGGACTGGCAGTTGAATCTTATTTCAATACTAGCAACAGGATAGCATCCTCCAGCACATGTGAGGGCAGCAGACTAGTTTTAAGAGGTCCATAGCAGGCTGGGTACTCAGGAAGAACAGCCACGGGCTGCCACTGCTTCTCCCCCACACACACACATACACATAACACAACTAAGGATGGGCAAATATGTCACTTGTGGTTTCCATTTTTTCCAGTCTTAACTTCAGTTCTACACATTTCCACATCAGCATGCAAATGTTAAGTCCTCATGAAAATACATCATTTTTTTCATGCACATTCCTCCTAATATTTATATTTGGGTATATCATTTTGCCTAATATACACATTTTTGCAAAGCCATTTTTCCTAATGTAATTCATATTTGTAAGTTATTTTCACTAATATATGCATTTATATGAACAGTTTATCTGAGTATATGCATTTTTCCCCACATTGCTTGGTTGGGAAACTGCACTGCAAATTTCGAAGGATGACTGAATTTTGGGCCATGTATTGCTTTGGAAAGTGCAAATTACTGAAAATGAGGTGGCTTTAAATGCAAACTGAATCAAATTTCTCCCCCATTTCTACCCCCAGCAGGCAGCTGACTCGTTCTGTGTAATGGTCGAGCTGGCCTTGGCATAAATATATATACATACCATAATGTTATTTTAGGGTTTGCAAATGGTATTGGTAAATAAGGCAAAAGTGAGCATAAATGCAGTGGATCTGCCTACATGTCAAGCACACACATGGCTACAACAATCCTGCATTCAGGAGGCATAAGACAGAAATGAGCAAGAATTACTGTGACTGTTTTCTACTGCTCTTCCCAGAGCCTTACATTTGTTATTGTTTCATAGTTTACAATCCCAATGACAAAAATTATGTCCTTAAAACACCACAAAAATTATACATTTCCTTTCAAAGTATGCACTCCAAGACTGAACATTATATTCCCAGGGCCTCAAAATCATTAAGGTGACATTAAAATAACCTTTTAGAAAATTGTGCCGTGGAGACAGGTCTAACCTTTCTGCTTCCACCATATGAAACAAAACTCTACATGAGGCCACATTAGAGTTGACATTTTTGATCAATTGAAGAACTCTACAGCGGGAACTCAGGGTAGCTGGACACTGGGAAGCTTCTACTACCACAGGAGCAGCTGGCTTAGATTAGAACATTATTAGCGAAGTGCTCTGCATTTCAAAGAGTAAAGGGTTTCTCCATTTAAACCTTGGCAGTTATAGAGGAGTTGCAGAAGATTCCTTGGTTCCCTCCTAGCATGCCAGGAGCAGGGGAGAGGCTGAGAGATGTATTGGACTAACCATGTGGGGTGTTCTGGGGAAAAGCAACAGATCAGGTAGACTGTTGTTGCCTTGGTGTGGGGAACCTATGGCTCTCCAGATGTTGCTGAGCCACAGCTCTCATCACCCCTGGCCATTGGACATGCTTGCTGGGGCTAAAAGAAGTTGCAGCATCCATTCAAGTCTCAGTAGTCCCAGGACATTCCACCCAACAATGTTGGTTTGCACTGTATTTGTACAAATCACAAATAACAAATCAAATAGGGCTGATTTGGACCTATTTGTATCCTGTACAAATCAGGCTGAAGCAGCTACAAATCTCTGTGGACCGCATGGTAGTTCCAAATTAATTTGTAGAGATTAGTAGCTCAAAACAGTCTCTAATGAATCCAGACAGGGTGTCTCTGAAATGAAGCAATTACAACATCATAAAGGAGAACACCAGGTTGGGAAGAGAGGGAGAAAGGCTAGAATGCCATCATCCCACCCAACAAAATACAGAAATCTTTTGTAAGTTCTGTCTCTTTAAAATGTTTGGTGGGGGTTGGGTGGCATTTGTTAAGCTTGTGTATGTTTTCTGTTTTTTCCAAATCAATCCCACCTATTCTTAATTCCTGCCCCAAGCACACACCACTTCAAACAAAAAACCTCCCATTGTATACATGTTGCCCATGTCTGCTTCCTATTGATAGGGTCTTTTAAATATATATTTAATATATATTTTCTTGGGAAAAAAACAAAATTTCACAGTGGCTAGCATGAAAACCCCTGGAGCCACTCACCTGAAATTTCGCAGGGTTAATCCCCAAACCTCATGTTCAGATGTGAATATTATCTCCATGATGCTGCCATCCTGTGCCTGCCTGATGCTACCTACACCTGTCTAGTATCGCAAACCTAATTTTTAAAAAACCCTCAAATTTTTTTAAATTTTGAAGGAAGGAACATAGGAAACACAGGAGTATGGCATATTTGAGCACTCAATCTTTTTAAAAATCTTTTTTGGAAAACACAAATTTTAAAGTGGCTAGCATGAAATCCCCTAGAGCTACCAAATTTGGCAGGGATAATGTCCCCTACAGGAGCTACCATGTCCCCAAATTTCATGTCCCTATGTACATATTATCTCCATGATGCTGCCAGCCCATGCCTGCCTAATGCTACCCATTTGAGTGTACTATCACAAACCTAATTTTTAAAACCCCAGTTTTCCACAAATTTTAAAGAAAATTATATACATATATTAAAAAGCCAAATGTAAAGGTGGATAGCACGAAAACTCCTGGAACTACCCACCTGAAATTTGGCAGGGTTAATTCCCTCTATAAGGGCTACCATGTCACCAAGGTTCATGTCCCTGTGTGACAAAACAAAGCTGTTATGTGCATTTTAATTGTAAAACATTTTAGTCTTTAAAGGTGGCAAGCAAGAAAACCCCTTGAGCTATCCACCTGCACCCTAACAGGGTTAATCCATTACATAACAGATTTCGTGTCACCAAATTTCAAGTCTCTAGGTCAAAACACCAAGAAAGATATGGCCATTTCAGTTTTGCAATGTAAGTCAATGGGATTTCCAGACATTTGTTATATCCAGATTGTGATCTGGATTTGGATCCAAATTGGGTCAGATTGGGTCTGAATCTGTCCAGACCAGATTCGATCTGATCCATATTTACAAATCGGAGCCACAAAACAGATCTGGGGGTACATGCACAGCCCTACTGTTGGTAGTTAATACAAAGGAGGGTGTTATGTGCCTTCAAGTTGACTATGACTTATGGTGACCCTATGAATCAGCGACCTCCAATAGCATCTGTTGTAAACCACCCTGTTCAGATCTTGTAAGTTCAGGTTTGTGGCTTCCTTTATGGAGTCAATCCATCTTTTGTTTGGTCTTCCTCTTTTCCTACTCCCTTCTGTTTTTCCCAGCATTATTGTTTTTTCTAGTGAATCCTGTCTTCTCATTATGTGTCCAAAGTATGATAACCTCAGTTTCATCATTTTGGCTTCTAGTGATAGTTCTGGTTTAATTTGTTCCAACACCCAATTGTTTGTCTTTTTTGCGGTCCATGGTGTCCACAAATCTCTCCTCCAACACCACATTTCAAATGAGTTGATTCTTCTCTTATCCACTTTTTTCACTATCCAACTTTCACATCCTTACATAGAGATTGGGAATACCATGGTCTGAATGATCCTGACTTTGGTGTTCAGTGATACATCTTTGCATTAGAGGATCTTTTCTAGTTCTCTCATAGCTGCCCTCCCCAGTCCTAGCCTTCTTCTGATTTGTTGACTATTGTCTCCATTTTGGTTAATGACTGTGCCGAGGTATTGATAATCCTTGACAAATTCAATGTCCTCATTGTCAACTGTAAAGTTACATAAATCTTCTGTTGTCATTACTTTAGTCTTCTTGACATTCAGCTGTAGTCCTGCTTTTGTGCCTCCTATTATCGCAGCACTAAGTGTGGGGTCAGTGCTTCTTTTCGCTACACCTCTCAGAGATCTGAATAAGGGTGCAGAATCCTGAAAAGGTGCAAGGTGCATCTTGGTTACAGTTGAACCCAATATTCCATTTTAATCAATACATATGCACAACTTCCCCCAAAAAATAATCCCACAGAGGGATAACAGTCTTGTAACATCCTTATCCTCACATTCAGGATCTCTGCAAAACTACCCAGCAATGCTATTACATATTGCCCAGGACTATTCCCTACCTCCTTGGAGTAGAGCACCTACTGAGAAGGTCTCAGGTTCTGGCATCCCCAGACAGTGAGCTACAGATGCTGAACTAGAAGGACCAATTGTCCGATCCATTACCAAGCAGCTTCCTATGTTCCTACACTGCAACCATTTATTCTGCAATAGTCTGTCCTGCAGTGATTTGAAAAAGGTGTTTCTTCCAGTTAGATATGCTCAAAAATAATAATTGTCCTGTCCTATTGTATATTTATTTATTGCTTTATATCCTCCAATGTGCTCAAGGTGGTGTATATGGGAGTCTCTCCCTCACACACACACACCCAAATCTATAAGATAGCTTGCGTTTGGCCAGGGCACAGCTTTTATCAAACCACCCTCTGTTCTTTAAAATTTTAGGTTTAGAGGTGGACAGCAGGGGCTTTAACTTGGACACTAGGGAGTCATATAAGGGAGATGGGTCCGTAGAGGACAAGAGACGATCTCTCAAGTCCAACATCAGGGGAGAGTTAAGGAAAAGGTTTATTGATTCACTTAACTCCCCACTCCAACGGATCCTTCTATCCCCCTGGGGCACCAAAGAGGAAAAAGCAGTAAGGGGAGAGAGAGGAAAGATAGAAAAGAGGGAAAATAGGGGCATATGGTCACTCTCAGGTCTGGAAATTATCCCAAAGGTTGTTATATAGGAAATAAGGGGTTGGGAGAGGACCATATAATTGATTGTGCTCCTACCCTTTGGGCCAAGAAAGGTATGCGCGTTGGATGCCGGGTTTAAGTACGAACCATTGCAGATAAATAGATGAAATTTATAAACTAAACTGAAAAAGGATAGTCCCGCGGGATTAATGGACTTATCCAAGGAATTCCTACAGGGAAAATCAGAGAGGTCATCTGGGGACAACCCCATTCTACTGCCAATGGCCAAATTGTTTGGGCCTAGTCTGGCATTAAAGTCTCCAGCCATTAGGATTAGAGGGTCTTGAAACTGGTGGTACAGGGCAAGCAATGCCTGATCTAAATCGGCCCAAATTGAGGGACTCCCATCCCCTGTCTTGGCTCTCATCGGGGGCACATAGACGTTGATCACAATTAGCATAGGAGACCTGGGCTAGGAAATTTTAGTTATAAGAATATTGTTGGATGAGAGCACCTCTATCTCAGAAACTGTAGGATTCCAGTCGACCGAAATTAATGTCGCCAGACCGCCCTGCGGTCTGTCCCCCTTAAGGGAAGCAGTAGCAGGTATAATGTGGGCAGTGAAACCAGGTAAAGAAGGAAAGGAGGGAGAGGTGATCCATGATTCCTGAATGCAAACGATCTGAAATTTCCTGCAAAATTCCACAAAACTGAAGTCAACCAGCTTGGCATGCCAACCAGCCACGTTCCATGACACAACTGCTAACAGAGAGGGAGATACACTCGGGGCGGTTGGATGAAGTCAAGGTGAAGAGGATTCCTCCAGATGGACTTGGGCCTCGCAGCGCAGAACGTTTCTATGAGCATTCGGGCCTGTCAAGTGGGAAGGGGAAGCAGAAGATGGCAGACCCAGAAAGCAGTCTTTAAAAGGGGAGTCTAGTTCAAAGTCCTCCAGAAATCTGGAAGGGGGTCTCCTGCCCTGAAGGTTTTTGAGAAGGTTTTGTAACTTGTTTATGATATCTTGTTGGGCATAATCAAGGAAGTTGGAAAAATTAGACACTAGCTCATCCTCTCCATCACAGGAAAAAACAAAGGATTTCTCTGCTGGCTCATCAGTGCTGAGTGGCTCTGGGGACTGCTGTTGAAGCACGATCGTGGGCGAGGGGCAGGCGGAGGCACTAAACCTGTCCAGGACAATGAAGTTGCAGCTGGAGACATCTAGGAAGCCCCTAGTAGAGTTGGAGTTAATGAATGCTGAAGATGTACAGTCGTCCCGGGACTGCTCCTCCACCACCAAAGGTCGAGTTGGAGATGATGGATCAACTCAACGCCACGAAAGGCACAGAGGTCGCGGTTTCGCTAGGTTAACAAAGTGTTTTTGCACATAAATTCCATGCCTGAGTAATAAGGAACTACTGGCTAGAATCATGTCGACCAACTCATGAGACTTGAAAGTAAGTAAGACCGCCAAGCTAATGAAATTCTTAGAAAGAGCTTCAACCTTAAGTATGTCATCATGTTTAACAAAGGCCAGGTGCAGGGAATGTAGAACTTTACAAATGTGCATTTTCCAGTTGAGTTGTTGCACTCTGGTGCTGAGGCATGGGACATTAGACAAGACTAACCTATTCCGGCTCAGCCTTAGGGACCAGTATTCTGCTTCGCCATTTTTCACGGAGGGCTTAGAGGAGTAAACCGCTGGCTCAGCGGAGCAGGAAACCGCAGGAGGTGCAACAACTGAAGATGGAGCAGCTTGGGGCGAAGACAGCTGCACAGCGGGGGCTATACGTGGGGGATCCCGAGAGGCAGTCGATTGACTGTGATTCCCCTTAGCCCTCTCAGTAGGCAATGGTGCTTCAAGTAATTTAAAAAGCTTGCAGAAGTCCATCTTCCTGCCTCTAGGAAGTTTGTATTTTTTAATGTTTTTAGATTTTCTGATATTTTTTACATTCCTGGGAGCTTTGCGTCTCAGGATATGGTTCTGTTTTTGTTTAAGGCCACAAGCAGACGAAGAAGGTGGTTTGCCAGTAAGGCTATCTGGCTTAGCATAGGAAACTATCTTCGCAAATTCCTCAGTGAGTGTTCTTAATAGACGGTCACCGAGATGAAGTTTTTAATACAGGTTAGGCAGGGGTATAATCAGAGCTTGGAAAAGTTACTTTTTTGAACTACAACTCCCATCAGCCCCAGCCAGCATGGCCACTGGATTGGGCTGATGGGAGTTGTAGTTCAAAAGTAACTTTTCCAAGCTCTGGGTATAATTAATGACCAGCCCAAGGTCATCCTGTGGGCTTCAAATGAGTTGATTTGTCTCTTATCCACTGTTTTCACTGCCCAGCTTTCACATCCATACATTCAGAATACCATGGTCCGAATGATCCTGACTTCAGTGTTCAGTGATACATCTTTGCATTTGAGGACCTTTTCTGGTTCTCTCATAGCTGCCCTCCCCAGTTTTAGCCTTCTATTTTTTGCCTCCCTTTTGGTTAATGACTGTGCCAAGGTACTAATCTTTGACAAGTTCAATGTCCTCATTGTCTGCTTTAAAGTTACATAAATCTTCTGTTGTCACTACTTTAGACTTTTGACGTTCAGCTGTAGTCCTGCTTTTGTGCTTTCCTCTTTAACTTTCATCAGCATTCGTTTCAAATCATTACTGGTTTCTGCTAGTAGTATGGTATCATCTGCATATCTTAAATTATTGATATTTCTCCCTCCAATTGTCACACCTCCTTCATCTTGGTCCAAACCCGCTTTCTGTACACCACAATACAAAAGTTAAGGAATTATTATTCTAGGTCTACATTTCAGGGGAGCTTTTTCAGCAAAAACACAGAATCAGTATCAAACACAACATATTCCCAATCCTGTGTTTGCTGCCAAACATGCAAAATGGGAGTAAGGGAGAAATAGTAGGCAGGAAGGGGATGGTCAACTTGTTTCCCTTTTACAGCTTTTCCTTTGCGTGCACACGTCCGCGCACACCATTTTCCTGACTTCACTGAGAAATATGTTTGGGAAATGGCTGGAGAGATGGGTTGTAATGGAAAGGCATGGTAGGGAAAGGGTCAAGTACCCCATTTCCCACCCACTGCTTCTCCCCTGAAAATGTCCCCCCACTTTATGTATTTGCACCAAGCAACATGAGACTAGGGATCCCTTAGACCTAGTCCTTCACTGAAATGAAATCTACATATATGTAACTGAAGTTGATGCATAGCCTTCCCCTGTTTACCCTCACCTCTGTCTTCCTATGTTGCATCCTCTGTGTTGAATTTTGGATTGTAACCTCCTGTGGGCAGAGAACAGCTGTCTTCTTTTTGTTGCCTCATAAAGTGCCACACCCATTGATGGCACTGTCTTAAGTAAGCCATGAAAGAGCCTCCCTGGATGGAATTGGGCAAGACTTCTCTTCTGCCCCTGAGATTTTATTTATTCATTTATTTATTTATTAAACTTTATATCCCTCCCATCATCATAGAATGATCTCAGGGTAGGTCTCACAGCACATAAGAATAAAACCATTCAATAAAACATACATAACCACAACATAGACTATTCACAATCTAAAACCCTCAATCTACCTGCTGTACCAACTTGCTTTTCACTCAATATGAGGAACTGAGGGGAGTGGGACACTCAATTCAGTCGGCATTGAAAGGCAAATCTACCTAACTCACACTTTCCAAAACAATACATGAATCCAAACACAGCCAGTATTCCAAATTCACACTTCTCCAAATTTTGCAATGTAGTTCTCCAGCTATGTTGAAAAATGCATATACTAAGGTAAATTGTGAGTATATTAGTGAAAACAACATACAAACACATTATTAGGGAACACTGCTTTGCAAAAATATGTATATTCGGCAAAGACATTCGGAGAAATTCACAGAAAAATGCTGATGCGAACTGTTAACAAATAATAATAATCACAAGCCGATATGGAAATGTCGAGAACGGTACTTTAGCCTGGAAACCCAAGAAGCTGAAATGGACCAATTCACCCATTCCCACTCAGTAGTGTACATTTAAATGAGCTGGCAGAAAAGAAATGCTTTCCCCTGGCACTGAAAACTGAGAAGTCTAACTTCCATTGCTGGGATGATGCCACCAGCATTTTCACAAGCAAAGAAGAACCATTCTGCTGAAAATGTGAAGCGTGATAACAAGCAGGGGTGCCACCAGGGCAGGACTTTGGGACAAGTGCCAAGGGCCCTATTCAGCAGAGCAAGCAGGAGGCTTCCCAAACATAGCAGGGCTTACCACATTTTGAAGAAAATGAAGTAACAGATGTTGCCATCTAACGAGTGAATCCCTTCTCCCACCCCCCAAAAGACCATTCAGTCTAGAGTCTAAAATGATCTAACTGTGCCACACTGCTAGCAGCAAGTGAGCATTATGTTGTAAACAGGATGGTCCCACAACGTCCTGCATCCCATCAATGTAGAATGCAAAGTCATCTCTGTACAATAAAACAAGGGATTCTCTTAGGCCTGGATAATATGTAATGTGGTTATCGGCAAAGCCCCGACCATGTTAAGTGTTCCCCATAGGCTCTGCCACTTTGAAATGCATCTCATGTGCTGACCTATTCACGTGTAGTTTAGCATGCCAGCAGCACACCCATCTGGCTCACATAGTAATTACATTTCAACATGGGGAAGCATGGTGTGGAAGGTTTAGACAGGAAAGCTTTCTCTGTGCCCTATGTCATGGTTACAGCTCCGGTCTGGCACTGGATTGTGGTGCAAGGCACACTCACATGGAGAGCCTTTGCTGCTTTCTTCACAACACCCTTCTTGGATATTACAAAAAAAGCATGGCCATCCAGTTGAGGAAGAGAATGTGCAGTGACTTGCGTCTAACAACTGAAGCTATACCCAGAAACCTGCAAAAACGCATTCACCCTTGCAAAGTCACGGCCTATTACCAGAGATGGGCAAGTCTATTTCCTGCCTGTGCCACTTTTGCAACAATTATTCCATTCTGTTCCATTTCCACATTATTCTGTAAACAAAATTAACACAAACTCATGGAGGACAGGGCTATCAATGGCTACTAACCGTGATGGCTGTGCTCTGCCACCCTAGTCAGAGGCAGCATGCTTCTGAAAACCAGTTGCCGGAAGCCTCAGGAGGGGAGAGTGTCCTTGCACTCGGGTCCTGCTTGCGAGCTTCCCCCAGGCACCTGATTGGCCACTGTGAGAACAGGATGCTGGACTAGATGGGCCGCTGGCCTGATCCAGCAGGCTCTTCTTATGTTCTTATGTTCTTAAACTCTTTGCAAATTATATATGTAGTTTAATGTGTATTTTCTCCCAAATGCCTATCTAATTTGTACTTCTCTCTCTCATATATACATATAGATAGACACACATACACATATTTTGACTGAACTGTCAAGAACGTCATCACAATATTCAGAGAAGTGCGAAATCCAGTGGATAAATAGGTTTTGATCCACACCCACTAGTCCGAGAAGTGTGGATAAAGAAATTTCGTATACATATTTGCAAAGATCACATTTGTTTTTGCGGTTTCTGTGGTTGTTTGATGGAAAATGATATCTTGCTTTTCTGAAGATGCCAACAGTCAGTGATGAATTTCCAGGGGGAATGAGCAACAAAAGCAAGTTAATAAAGAAGTATATGGGGGGAAGCAGCCTAATAAAAAGAACTGTAAGAAAAGGAATATTTTGACAACTCCCTTTCCATATCGGGTGACATTTGCTACTCATCAAACATTGATATGACTGATTTGAAAGACGACTGAGAGGAGATTGCCTCGCGACATTATCATACAATGTGCAAAAAGAAAAGGAATGGAATGGTGGGCCTTAGGCAGTTACAAAAACTGTTATGAAACAGTGTGTAGTGTGTGTGTGTGTGTGTGTGTGTGTGTGTGTGTACACTTACAGACACAGACACACACATACATACTTACAGTGCTTTTTTTTATAAAGTATTGGTAAGTAAAGCCACACACATATACATGGAAATGGAAATGGACTGCCTTCAAGTTGATCCCGACTTATGGCTACCCTATGAATAGGGAGTTCATGGTAAGCGGTATTCAGAGGGGGTTTACCATTGCCTCCCTCTAAGGCTAGTCCTCCCCAGCTGGCTAGGGCCTGTTCAGCTTGCCACAGCTGCACAAGCCATCCCCTTCCTGTCAGCTTGGGGGCAACTGGGCTCCTTGGGACTATGCAGCTTGCCCATGGCTGCACAGGTGGCAGGGCATGTAACCCCTTGAGCCACTCACTGTGGGGGTGATCTTCAGCTGGCTCTTTGCACCGAGGAGACATGAGTGGGGATTTGAACTCACAGACTCTGGACTCCCAGCCAGGCTCTCCTCCCCACTGTGCTAGACCAGCTGTACACATATACCTATGTATCTCACTTGCTGGATTTTCACCTTGTAGTGGTGAGTGGGCTTGAGTGTTCCAATGAACCCTGTGAATGATGTCGTTGGGAGTCATGTACTCCCAGCAGGATTACCCATGGCAGTAAGGTCAAGGGAGAGGAACCAGACAAAGAATGATCCAAGAATGTCCTCAACGGCAGAACAGGCAGAGGATAACAATGTGTATGTTACAATGGCTGTGAAGGCAGATGAAGGCTGCAGCAGATAAAAGACTTCCAGTCATCATGGTATCCATGCCACTGGATCAAAGCCTCTTTCTCTCAAGATTGTGTGTTAATTGTGGTGTGCCAGTCTCCCCACATACAACAAATTCACACACAGGCGTCTTCCAAAACAAAACAAAAGTCCTGTGGCAATTGGAGATGGTGACGAGGGCAGGACTGTGAAATCCGGAAGCCCCTAGTCATGGACTGGCACATGGGCAGTGGATACAGACTCAGTCATCCTGGCTCAAGGACTGAGGCAGTTGAGTAGTTCAGCAGCTGTATCCATGACTGAACAGTCCTATTCAGGATCCACTCTACTCACCCCATATGGGGAGGGGGCTAGAAAAGGGGTGCCCTAAGCATGGTCTGCCTAATCTCTCCTTGACTGGACTACCGCATCCAGTGGGGTCACCACTTAGTGGTTGCAAAAGACACTTGAATTTTGGAACACAGAACATTGCTGGGCAACGCAGATAGCGAACATCTTGAACACAGGACTGCCATCATTGCGAGGGAGCTGAGATGTTTTAATATCCACATAGCAGGACCCCAAGAAACTCGAAGAGCAGGAGAAGGACAATTGAAGGAAGAAAAAGGAGGTTATACCTTCTTCTGGAAAGGACTGCATGAACAAGAATGCTGAATACATGGAGTAGGCTTTGCTATTAAAAAATAATCTTGTGAGGCTCTTGTCAAAAGTTCCTACTGGCATTAATGAACGACTCTCAACTCTCCAGTTAAAACTTGCCAAAAAACAGCAGGCAACTATTCTAAGTGCTTATGCACCAACATTAGATGCTGATGAAGCCATCGAGGAAATATTTTATACCTAGCTGGACACCATCTTATCTGAGATACTTAAGGAGGATAAAAGTATCGATTTCAATGCAAGAGTTGGGCGTGATTTTGATTTATAGCCAGAAACCATTGGGAAAGAAGGAGTTGGCGATAGTAACCTGAATGGAATTCTACTTCTTACTAAATGTGCAGAGCATAATCTTGTTATTACAAACACACTCTTTCACCAGAAAAATAAATTTAAAACATCATGGAAGCACCCTCGGTCGAAACACTGGCATCTCCTAGATTACATAATTGTCCATGCTAGAGATCGTTGTGATGTACTCCTCACTAGGGCCATGACGAGTGCTGATGACTGCTGGACAGATCACCAATTAATTTGATCCACTATGGCCATCAATATTGTTCCTCAATGTAGGCTCCAAGGAAGAAAACCAAGGTGTAAAATGAACATCCATGCCCTTCAAGATCCTATTAAGTGAGCTTGTTTTCAAACAACACTTAAGAAACATCTATCTATGGAAATCCCTGATACTGAGATTGAATGTATCATTGACAAGAAAAGGAAAGTCTTCTGGATATGGCAGAACAACATTGACTGTACTATTAAGAAGAAAAGCCAGTGCAAAGGCTGAGGTCCAACAAAGAACTAGAGAACTTAAGAAAGCCTGGTGGACAAAGAAAGCTCAAGAAATCCAGCACTTTGCAGATGCCCATGATATACAGGGCTTTTTTTTAATGCCACAAAGGCCGTCAATGGACCAACAAATTGTGGTACAAATCCCTTACGCTCAAAGGATGGTATCAAACTTCTTAAAGATGAAGAGTCTATTGCACTGCATTGGAAAAAGCATTACTATGACTTCCTTAATTGTAACTCTATTGTGGCTGGTGAGATCTTCTCACAAATTCCTCAACAACAAACCAGAGATGAGCTTTCAGTATCCCCAAATCTGGATAAAGTCAGTAAAGCCATCAAACAAATGAAGAATAACAAAGCAAGTGGACCTGATGAGATTCCTGCTGAAGTCTTTAAAGAAGGTGGGCCTGAACTTACACAACTTCATAACCTCATTGAAAAGATCTGAATGAGGGAGGAGATCCCGGAAGACCTTCGGGACGCCATAATTATCACTTTTTAAGAAGGGTGATAGAACAGTTTGTGGGAACTACCAAGGTATCTCTCTTCTTGCTCATATTTTAATTGTGATTTTATTTGTTGTACACCGCCCTGAGAGCTTTCTGCTATAGGGCGGTCTAGAAATGTAATTAAATAAATAAATAAATAAATAAATTCTTGCTACTGCAGGTAAAATCCTTGCAAGTATCCTCACAGATCAGCTCCTACCTATCTCGGAAGACATCCTCCCCGAATTCCAAAATGGTTTCCATCCTTCCAGGGGAACAGTGGTCACGATCTTCACTGCACAACAGCTTCAAGAAAAATGGGAGCAAAACCGACCTCTATATATGGCATTTATTGATCTAAGGCCTTTGATACTGTAAATTGAACTGCTCTCTGGACCATCCTTCTGAAAATTGGATGCCCTGATAAATTTGTGATTATTTTGCTGCTACTCCATGAAACATGACGGCAACAATTTTGGATAACAATGGCTCTCAAAGCGATCCATTCAGAGTGGGATCATGTGTAAAACAGGGATATGTCATTGCTCCGACCTTATTTGCCATTTTCATTGCCATGATTCTACACCTTGTTGAGGGGAAACTTCCCACTGGTGTGGAAATCACATATCAAACAAATGGAAAGCTTTTTAATCTCAGTAGGCTGCAAGCAAAAAGTAAAGTAATTACAACCTCTGTCGTAGAACTTCAATATGCCAATGATAATGTAGTCTCCACACATTCAGAGGAAGATCTTCAAACTATCCTAAATGTCTTTGCAGAAGCATATGGAAAGTTTGGCCTCTCGCTTAATATCAAAAAACCCAAAGTGCTTCATCAGCAGGTGCAAACTAGTCCCTCTGTAGCACCATCAATCCAGTTTAATGGTGCAACACTGGAGAATATCATAGAATCATAGAATAGTAGAGTTGGAAGGGGCCTATAAGGCCATCAAGTCCAACCCCCTGCTCAATGCAGGAATCCAAATCAAAGATATTGATAACTTTTCTTACCTTGGCAGCCATCTCTCTGTAAAAGCTGACATCGACGCTGAAATTCAACATCATCTGAGCTCTTCGTGCCACATTCTCCCAAATGAAGCGTAGAGTATTCAAGGATCAGGATATTCGCAGGGAGACCAAAATGCTTATTTACAAAGCCATTGTACTACTGACCTTACTGTACGCCTGTGAAACATGGACCATTTATAAACGCCACTCCCAACTTCTTGGAAGATTCCACCAACGCTGCCTCCGGAAAATTCTGCAAATTACTTGGGAAGATAGGAGGACTAATGTTAGCATATTGGAAGAAGCAAAGACCACCAGCATTAAAACAATGATCCTCCAACATCAACTTCACTGGACTGGCCATGTTGTTTGAATGCCTGATCACCGTCTTCCAAAGCAGCTACTCTACTCCCAACTTAAGGATGGAAAACGGAATATCGGTGGACAGCAAAAGAGGTTTAAAGATGTTCTTTAAAATAACCTTAAAAAATGTAACATGAGCAATGAGAACCGGGAAGTCTTGGCCCATGAGTGTCCCAAATGGAGGGCAGCTATTATCAAAGGTGCTATGGACTGAAGAAGCATGAATGCAGAGCAAAAGGGACAAACGAGCCAAGCGGAAGGCAAGTCAAATCCTCATCACAACCATCCTCCATCTGGAAACCTAAGTCCTCACTATGGGAGGCCGTGTGGATCTAGGATTGGCCTCCACAGTCACTTACAGACCCACTGTTAAAGACTTTATTTTGGAAGACAATCTTACTCGGTCACGAGTGATCACCAATGACATATACATATACACACACACTAATTTTCTTAACTCTGGATGGAGAGGATAGATGAGAGTGAGTTCCTATGTTCTGTCTCTTTGTAACATTTTAGCGTGACCACGAATTGGATGCTGCATTAGGACACTGGACCAGGAACCAGTTTCTCCTAACCAACCACACAGAGTTATTGTGAGGATAAAAAGGGGGAGGATCATATACTCTGACCTGAGCTCCTGGGATGAAAAAATGGGACATAAATGTAAAAAATAATATATAGATGTGTAGCCTCAATTCTCAGTGATTCTCATTGAATTCTATAGGAGAAAGTACTTGGGCTTTAATCTGAGACATATATGCATCCCCAGACACTGGGGTCACACAAGCTAGCCCTACCCTCTCCTTGTCTCTAAGTGTACATCTCTATTTTTCTTACAAAAGTAAATAGCTTTAATGCACTCCTATTGGCACCATGTCAACATACTGGACGTACAAAACATACTTTGCATGTCAACATACAAAACTGGAGAGGCTTTCATTGCGCTGAGTGAATGGACTGGGAATGACAGAGGGCCGCATCAAGGTGCCGTAAAACTTGCAAGTCTTGAGTGAGCTAAGTGCATTTGAGTGCTGCAAACACACTTCAAGAAGAAGCATATTAGGTATTTATCAGTCAAACATTTCTGAAATTGCTGGAATGTTACCTAGCATGCCTTCCCCCACCACCATCCCAGCTTTAGCCGATTCACCAGCTAAGCCATAGAAATAAGGGACTTCACAATTGTCTCACGTGCTTGGTGACTTCTAAGTGAGACTGTGTCATGGACTCCACATGGGGCTGCTTTTGAAAACAGCTCAGAAGCATCAGCTGGTCCCAGATGCTGCTGTAGAATTAAGTAGTGGCAGCTGCGTAGGCCCCATAGTATGCCAGTATTGAGAAAACTGGGCCAGCTTTGGCTGCCAGTTTGTTTCCAAACTAAATGCAAGTCAAGTAGAAGCAAGACAACCACCATTTCGAATTCCCCACACTGCCCTGGCATAGCATCATTCTGGAGCACTGTGGGAAATCTTAAATGGTGGGTGGCTTCCCAGACTTAGCCACTGCCACCATAAGCCTATAGCCAGGAACACCCATGCCATCAGCACTAGTGAACCCTCCTAGGCACTGGGTGCTATTTCCAGCCCTCTGCAGAATGCTGGTGTTAGCCATTAATGCTGGGGGTGGGGCATCTGTGGTCCTTGAGGTGATACTGGACTCCCATCAGCCCAATGGTCCTAACACAGCATCACCAATGTTCTGGATTATGTTAGCTGGAGTCCAGCAGTAACCAGAAGGCCACAGGTTCCCCATCCCTGGCTTATGAACTACACAGCTTTGGAATGTAGTGCTTTAGGAAGCATCTCCTTCCTTATGAACCTCTTTGAGCATTGAGAATAGTACATAGGAAGCTGTAGCTTATCCCGAGTCAAATCATTGCTCCATCTTGCTCAGTTCTGTCTACACTGACAGGCAGCAGCTCTCTGGGATTTCAGAGAGGAGTCTTTCCTGGCCTTACCTGGAAACCCTGGGAACAGAAAGTGGGATCTTTGATACACCAAGAATGTGCTCTACCACTGAGACACAAACCTTCTAATCTCCTGTTCCTGCTCTGGCTAAGGCAAGGCCGGTCACTGCCTCACAGCCTAACCTACCTCACAAGGATGTTAGGAGGATAAAATCAGAAGTGGGGAGAACCATGTTTGTATGGTACCATGAGCTCATTGGAGGAAAGGTGGGATATAAGTATAAAAATAAATAAAAGAAAGGAGGGAAGGAACAATTGTTAATTGAGGAAATGTATTGGTGGAATACACAGCAAATATTTACTACTGAATTGTAAAAGGGTTAAGATTCAGAATTAGCTTCACATAAAACACACAACAAGGTGGCTGTGCATTATAATCGTGGATGTGTGTATTCTGTGATTTCACACAAGAAGCACAGAAAAAAGAATATGGTATTGGGTATTAAATAAATTCACTAACAGGCAAAAAAAAACCCTTGCGGGTTAAGAACGTACCTATAGCCAACAGATATTTCTATCAAACTTTTAAAAGAAAGGAAACTGGGCAGGTATAATCAATGCACCAGGGGAGCAGGAGACCTGAGCTCCTCTCTGAGATATTGTACTGCCTTACAAATTTGTCAAAATGCAAACACCATTTGGGTTGGTCTTTCACAGTCCAATCCACTTCCTGTGTAGCTTGGACGAATTTGGTAACAGGTGCCTCTGAGCATATTGAGTGCTGGCAACACCTGCTATCTCCAAAGATGAAGAATTACATTTTTGTATGTTGTTGGAGTTCTTACTTTGCTTCTTTCCTGTGGTACTACTGTTTCTACAGAGAATCTAACCTAGAAAATCATATTAATCTCATTATTCATCCTAGAAATATGTGTCAAATTTATTTTTATTAAATTCAAAGTCTTTCTATTGGTCAGTGTCATATGATGGTGAAGACAGCCTTTTGTGTTTCAAACTAGAGGTTATGTTCTATTTCTATTTTGGGTGCATTAACAGTTGAATTTGAAACTGCAGTCTGATGTAAAATCACATTACAATATGTTGCTACTTAAGCAATGACTGTAGCTGTCGGAAAACTTAGACTGTTATTAAGCAAGTGTATCTGAGTTCAAGGCTATAAAGGCTCATCTACAAAGCAATTTAATGTGTGTTTGGTGCTAGTCGTACCCCCTTTTCATTTGCATGGTTCACATGATGTTACTGACAAACTGTAAATCTGTACTAACCCAATCTTCTGATAATCCGAAAAGGGAAGGGAAAAAAACTCCACTCCGTATCTCTAGGGCTTGCAGGTGCTTTGCTCCAATGCTTTTCAGTGTCAATCATTCCCCTCCGCATGCCCACTCCGTCCTTCTCCCTTCGTTCATTTCATTTCCTGTGAGCTGAAGAGAAACTTCCGCTGCTCTCTCCCATTCTGCAAGCCTTTTTATGTTGCTGCAAATGGTGCCTTATTTTTCTTTTCCCCTTAACTTGTGCACAAAAGCATAACACTGCTCAAAGATTTGTATTTCAGCTGTATTGTACCAATGAAAATACAAATAATCTCACTTCCAGGTTGTTGTTTTTAAAAAATGAAACTTACTGGTAGAACAAACTGAGCATGCTCGGTTGCCAGGGAACCAGAGAGAGTGGAAATGTTACATTAGAGAGTATGATGTTTAGGAAACTACATGATTGATGCTTCCCCTCAAGTATGACTAGAAAACACCGATGTTTGCAGCTGGCATTGATTCTTTACTGTGGACGGTGCAAACAGAAAACAGAGGTTAAAACAGCATCTTTAGCAGAAAGTTATGTTCCCATATGGATAAGCCCTAAATTTTGTAAGTTTTTGTTTTGAAATTAGCTTATGGGAAGCAGCAGAATAGCATGGGGGGTATTTTCAATTTAACATTGCAGAATGCGACAAATCCATGCTGGCTATAGTATCCAGTCACTCTTGTGGCTGTATAATAAAGGGATTATTGTTGTTGTTGTTTTAAACATTTTTGCCCTCCACACAGGAGGCTTACAAATATAAAGTCAAACATAAAAGTAACAGTCATCTATCCAGCTATGAAAACTCAAATTTACTGAACCAAAAACAGTAGCAAAAAAGCAACATGCACACAAAGAGCAGCATCAACAATCAGTGTATTATGCAACTGCAGAAACAAAAGCTTCTTTAATGCAGGACTCAAAATAAAAAGGAAGGTAACCTAACTTCTTGGGGACAGGAAGTTCCACATAGAGGGCACCACCACAGAAAAGGCGCTCCTGTGTGTTGCCATCAACCTTGCCCAGTCTGGGTAACACGCAAGAGGGGTGCAGCAGCCAGTCTTAAAGGACGGGTAGATTCACATAAGAAGAGATGGTCCTTCAAGTCACTTCTGGCCCTCACAGCTTGGAAAATGTTCTTGAAAGTGCATGGGTGGCAATGCCTGGTGAATATATAAAAGGATTCCATGTAGCCTTGGAAGTGTTAGTTGCATCTTTAAATGTAATTTTAAAAAAATTACAGGCAGTGAAAGAAAACTCAGAAACTGGCTGGCTGGCTGAAGAGCATTCCAGCAGGCAGAAATTAAGGATTCATTGCCCTGCAGATCTTCTTCCTTATCTCTCCCCAAGACAAGCAGAGACAGAATAAGGCTGCAATCCTATTACCACTTACCTGGGAATAAACCCCACTGAATGCATATATAGAATTGCAATTTAAGTTATGCAAAAATAAACACTGTCATTATGTGCCTTCAAGTCGACTGCGACTTATGGTGACCCTATGAATCAGCGATCTCCAATAGTATCTGTTGTAAACCACCCTGTTCAGATTTGTAAGTTCAGGTCTGTGGCTTCCTTTATGGAATCAATCCATCCCTTGTTTGGCCTTCCTCTTTTTCTACTCCCTTCTCTTTTTCAGAGCATTATGTTTTTTTCTAGTGAAATGTCTTCTCATTATGAGTCCAAAGTATGATAACCTCAGTTTCATCATTTTAGCTTCTCATGGTAGTTCTGGTTTAATTTCTCTTTTTCGTAGTCAATTATTTCTCTTTTTCGCAGTCCATGGTATCCGCAAAGCTCTCCTGCAACACCACATTTCAAATGAGTTGATTTTTCTCTTATCCACTTTTTTCACTGTCCAACTTTCACATCCATATATAGAGATCGGGAATACCATGGTCTGAATGATCCTGACTTTGGTGTTCATTAACATATCTTTGGATTTGAGGACATTTTCTAGTTCTGTCATAGCTGCCCTCCCCAGTCCTAGCCTTCTTCTGATTTCTTGACTATTGTCTCCATTTTGGATAATGACTGTGCCAAGGTATTGATAATCCTTGTCAAGTTCAATGTCATCATTGTCCACTTTAAAGTTACATAATTCTGTTGACATTACTTTAGTCTTTTTGATGTTCAGCTGTAGTCCTGTTTTTGTACTTTCCTCTTTAACTTTCATCAGCATTCGTTTTAAACCATTACTGGTTTCTGCTAGTAGTATGGTATCTTCTGCATATCTTAAATTATTGATATTTCTCCCTCCAATTTTCACACCTCCTTCATCTTGGTCCAATCCCACTTTCTGTATGATATGTTCTGCGTATAAATTAAATAAATAGGGTGATAAAATACACTACTGTCTCACACCCTTTCCAATGGGGAACCAGTCGGTTTCTCCATATTCTGTCCTTACAGTAGCCTCTGGTCCAGAGTATAGGTTGCGCATCAGGACAATCAGATGCCCCATTTCTTTTAAAGCATTCCATAGTTTTTCATGATCTACACAGTCAAAGGCTTTGCTGTACTCTATAAAGCACAGGGTGATTCTCTTCTGAAATTCCTTGCTCCATTCCATTATCCAACATATGTTTGCGATATGATCCCTGGTGCCTCTTCCCTCTCTAAATGCAGCTTGGATGTCTGGCTTTTCTCACTGCATATATGGTAAGAGCCTTTGTTGTAGAATCTTGAGCATCACTTTACTTGCATGAGATATTAAGGCAATAGTTCGATAATTACTGCATTCCCTGGGATCCCCTTTCTTTGGAATCGGGATGTATATGGAATGCTTCCAGTCTGTGGGCCATTGTTTAGTTTTCCATATTTGTTGACAGATTTTAGTCAAAATTTGGACAGATTCAGTCTCAGTAGCTTATAGCAACTCTATTGGTATGCCATCTGTTCCTGGTGATTTGTTTCTTCCAAGAATTTTAAGAGCAGCTTTCACCTCACATTCTAAAATTTCTGATTCTTCATAATACGGTTCCTCCATGAATGAATCTGTCATCCTGGCATGTCTTTTATAGAGTTCTTCAGTGTATTGCTTCCATCTTCCTTTTATTTCATCTCAGTCAGTCAGTGTGTTCCCCTGTTGGTTATTCACCATCCCTACTCGTGGTTTAAATTTCACTTTCATTTCTCTAATCTTTTGGAATAGGGCTCTTATTCTACACTTTTTGTTGTCCTCTTCTATTTCTATACAACAGCTATTATAATAGTTCTCTTTGTCCCTACGTACCAGTCGCTGTATTGTTGCAGTTAGGGTTCTAACCGTATTTCTATCTCCTTTTGCTTTTGCTTTCCTTCTCTCTTTAACCATTTTAAGAGTTCCTTTAGTCATCCATTGAGGTCTTTCTTTTTAACTAGAGGTATTGTCTTTTTGCATTCTTCTCTGATCGTGTCTCTGACTTCACTCCATAGTTCTTCTGGTTCTCTGTCAACTAAATTTAAAGCCTCAAATCTGTTCCTTATTTGATCTTTATATTCTTCTGGAATGTTATTTAAATTGTATTTTGGCGTTTATGATTGCTTTGTTCTTCTTCTTTAGCTTTACTCTGATTTTCAATACGACCAGTTCATGATCTGTACCGCAGTCTGCTCCTGGTCTTGTTTTCGCAGAAAGTATGGAACTTCTCCATCTTCTGCTACCATTTATATAATCAATTTGATTCCTATATTGACCATTTGGTGATTTCCATGTGTACAGTCGTCTTTTCGGTTGCTTGAAAAACATGTTCACAGGAAACAGATTATTGGCTTCACAGAATTCAATAAGTTTTCTCCTGCTTCATTTCTGTCTCCTAAGCCTCATTTCCCCACAATTCCATGTTCTTCTCTGTTCCCTACTTTCACATTCCGATCTCCAGTTATTATCAGCACATCTTGTACTGTACTTCTGTGTAAAATCTCTCCAATTCCTCTTCTTCTGCGTTTGCTGTTGGAGCATAGACTTGGATGATGGTTATGTTAATAGGTTTCCCGTTTAATCTCATTGATATCACTCGCTCAGACCTTGCTTTATAGCTCCTAATTGCTTTTGCTACATCTCATTATTAAAGCAACCCCATTTCTTCTTAATTTCTCATTTCAAAATATTTTGTAGTTTGATTGAAAACGTCCCATTCCTGTTCATTTTGATTCACTCACGCCAAGTATTGTAATGTTGATAAGTTCCATTTCTTGCTTGACAATTTCTAACTTTCCCTGGTAAACATATCTATCTGGTAAACATATCTATGCACAATTGCTTGATGTGTACAAATTGACAAAGCTTGCTGCATTTAACTTTCTGTGGCAAAGCAGTGCGTCATACACATAGGAAGAAAGACCACCAGTGATGCTGGTGTATAACATCAAACATTCAACAGACGTTCTCGCAGTTCCATTCCTTCCAAGCCCAGAAAGCAATGCTTGGTACAAAGGCCTCTTGTGGTTCACACATCCACTGCAAACCGTTCATTCTTGTAAAAGCCTATTTGTTACCATGAGAGATGCCAAGATCTTGATACCTGGGAACTGGAACTTTTCTAATTTTGCAAAAGAAAAACAAAAGACATACACAAAACCCCATCTCCCTTCTATCATCTTCCTATTTGCAATATGTAGGATAACTGTAACCCACGGGTGGATAGAATAAGTTGGATGGATGGAATCTATAGATTTCAAAGTCTTCCTGCCCCAAGCACACACCACTTCAAACAAAAAACCTCCCATTGTATACATGTTGCCCATGAATTTTATGCTCATCTGCCTCAACTTGTAGATGCAGAGGGCCAATCTGCATGAACCACAAAATAACAATATGCATCTCTTTCTAGACTACAGGCTGTTGTGGAGGGAGGGGGTCATATTATTGACATCTCCCCTATATTGGAAAAAAAAATCTGCATGTACATCAAGAGCTAGCATGCCAGGAAAGAAGAATTCTAGCCTAGCCTCTGACACATTTGCTTGCTATGTGCAGAAAGTCTGGCTGATAAGGAAAAGCAGTTAAACCCATGAGCCTCCAGCTATAGCCCGAAAGGGTTCAAAATCCAACATGCATTCCACTGTGGCATTCTGCTGATGATGTAATTTGCCTCTTCTGCAGTGTTTCGTGCAAGATGGTGACTCATTCTTCAGTAACACCATCCCACGCCATCTAAGCCCTACTTGCTACAATCTCTATTTACTCTTCATTGCAAGTTGCAACAATCCTCAGCAGCAGCTGCTTGCCTCCGTCCCATAGCTCCCCTGAAGCAAAAGAAGGATAGAGGAGCCTTCAGGAGCTAGAAAGCAGCCAGTATGAGATTTGCAATTGGCTAAAATGAAGAGGGGCCCAGGTGGTTACAAGGGGATGTTGTTTGCTTTGGGGAAAACTAATACAACTTTACTGTGCATCTGAGTGCTTCTTTGCTTCCCCAGTACTCAATGTATGTATTTGTAAATAAGCCGGCATCACAAAGGCTCTCTCCCACTCCCTCCTAGGATGCAGACCCTGTAGTGGCTCTCCAAGGACTTTCCTGTCAATCAGAGAAGTGGGGAGCCCAACATATTTCTTTCTGATGGGATTCAAAGTGCTTTATCAACCATAGGGGCACACACATTTTCCCAATTAATATGGATAGTATTTGGCTGACAAGAGTATCAGCAATCCCCAATCCCCCTTGTATCAGAAAGCTGCAAGGTAAGCATATTGTTGCACGCCTCCCCAATCTCCGAGCGGTAATTTCCAGGGGTCCCCGCGCTCGCCCAGGGTTTGGTTTCCTTGGAAAGAAGGTCAGCGGAGGCTGTGGTGTCTTTATGAAATATGGTTTGTTTATTTACACACATTCCAACCTGAGTTTAGGATGGAGGGATTCAAAACATCAGCAATCCAACATCCAGTTTTTCCATCAGGGTTACAGGAGGCACCCTAAAGTCATGGTGTAGAGAGCCAGTCTCTCTGCCTGCCTCCAGTTCCCAGCCTTTCCCAGCCAAAACTCCAAACACAAACCTCTCTTAGGCCCAGAAAGGAAGGGGAGGCCCTCCTGAACAGTTTCCATAACAATAGGATCTCCTTGGCCCATTCACCAGTTAATGGGCACTTGACAGACCCACTAACCCACCTGGCTACTCTATTAGATTACAAAAGAAACTCATCTGACCAGCAGAGCAGGTTTCTCACCCCCAGGCACAAGGCTCCAAATCAGAAGCTGGAAAGGGACTCAGAAATCACATATCTCAACCCCAAACCCATAATAATATTATGTGCCCAGACCCATCCACTGACTTTAGCCTCAATTCATCCTGTTTACAGCGTGTCACTCTGTTTGTTAACAAAGAGAGGTCCTGGAGGGAGGGAAGGAGGGAGCATCTATTTGCTGTTTATCTTACTCCATCTGCTGGGATCTACTGTTCCTTGCATAACCTCTTGCTCTTAGCTAGCAGTAGCGAATAATCACTCGTTTCTTTCCGCAAGTGTCAGACTATCCAGTGCCAAAAAAAGGACTTGAGCGTTTCTTATGGAAAGGCTCAGAAAACTAATCAATGGTGCATCTGCAACTCAAATCTGTCAAAGCCAGCTGAGGCTGCAAAAGTGGCTCACAGGGCTGAGTTCTCCGACAGCTTAGCTATGCCAAGCTGTGCCAAGTGTGTACATATGCTCTGGGCAACACACTTTGAGGCTTAAACTTGAGCCAGTGAGGAAAGAGCTGGGAGAAAGCAATAAACTGAATGACACGAGATGAGCAGAGACTGCCAAAATTTCATTGGCGTTTTTGTGTCAATTGTTTACCTCACAGTTCAAGTGATTTAGACCTAGTGGCGTCTCTTGGTTCTTTTGTTTTTTGCAAGCATCAGGTACGAAAGCTCAACAGTTATGCGGTTGTCAAATACTAAATATTATTGTGTGCCCCATTTCAAATTCTGCCAGATAATTACTGATTAATGGCTACTGCACATTAACATTCAATATGTCAAATATTTTTAAAATGTTGTATACCAACGATCAAATATTGTGCCGCCAACAAAAGGTTAGCTGTTCTGCCTCTGCCTGAACACTCCAGTAAGGAAGACCCCATTCACCACCACTCCAAGAACTGGTTCTCTTGTCAAACTACTCTTACCATTAAGCAGTTCTTCAGCCTGAGGGTTAAGCTAACATATCAGTGATAAAACAGAACAATGAAAAAGTCTAAAAACAATTCCATGTATGTATACATAAAATAAAAACAGATACAGACTAGGATAAAGGTCTCTACTTAAAAGGCTTGTTGAAAGAGGAAGGTCTTCAGCAGGCACCGAAAAGACGATAAAGATGGTGCCTCTCTAATAAGTAATGGGAGGTGCCACCACGCTAAAAGTCTGATTCCTATATTGTATGGAACAGTCCTCCTGATAAGAGTGCAGCTATTGTTTGAGTATATAAGGGGTGAGAAGGTCTTTTAGTGTGCATCTCTCCTAATATACATTGTTTTGTATGCAACATTTCCTAATATACACAGTTTCACAAGCAATCTTTCCTAATATAATTCATCTTTGTAAGTTATCATCATTACTGTATGTATTTCCCCTCTAATATGCACAATTTTATACACATTTTGGGGGGTTGGAAAACTGCACTGCAGAATTCAAAGAAGCAAGATTTGGACGGCTGTGTTTTAATTCGCATACTATTTCAGAAAGAGTGAATTATTTTAGGTTTGTGTTAAAACGTAAACTATACCAAGATTCTCCTCCATCCCTTCCTATGACATAGCACTATGCACCATTATATTAATCTATTTTAATTAGTAATTGCATGCTAATGCGTTTAAACCCAGCACTGAAGATTTTAACAAATCTGTTTCTTCATAGATAGCCATTGACTTGTCATTTTTTCTCTTCCTGTTTCTTCCAATTCTAGTGATCTTCTCCATAGATGCAATCAAGGAAATCCTCCTCTGTTAATTAAAAAATAATGTTCATTTAGCATAAATTGTCAAGCTTTCTTAGAACAGCGCAGACTGCTTTCGACATCCAAGCGTCCCACAAACTCATGCATGCAACGAAGGCACCAAATTCCTTGTAAATTGTAGCAAATTGTGCACTCTGTCCCTCACTAGACATTATTTTTCCCCATGTCTTGCTCCAGAAAAGACGGATTCTTGAGTCAAATATGGCAAATCAGGAGCTGAGACACACTAATTAAATTTCAGCAGTTGCAGTTTCGGAATATGAAGCAGAATACTTTACATTAACTAATGCAGATCCAAAATGTGAAGAGACGTTAATTATTTTTGCTATTCATAATTCAAAGGGATGATGAGCTACCTGGTATTTCTGAATGTGCTGTTTGTTGATTATGTTTCAAGTGCACTACACATCAGTGGCTGATGCAAATCTGATGAAGTCAAAAGGTGCCCAAGGAAATTGCAGTCACAAGATGCAAATTCAAATACAAGTATTCATCAGTGGAAACAAATGTTCCGTTTTGATTTGTCAAAACATCTCGTGACTTCTCTCTCTTCTCAGATTTTTCTGAACTGGTTTTCCTGGCTTATTGACCGCCTTTCACTGAGCTGAACTCCTTAGTCACTCCCAACTCCTTTCCCCTCTCCTTGTCCCTATTCTGTCCACTGGACTGTGAACCTAAGGGCTGTAGAGATAGAAGAAGAGTGATTGGCTTCAGCTACAGGAAACTGAGCAGGAAAATGGCAATCCATGAGATGTACATCAGCCTACCTGCTAACTTGCTGTACACAGACAAATTATTTATCTTTTTACAAGCCTGAAACCCCCAAAATGCAATCTTTGGGATTATACTGTGGATTATTTCCAGCATTCCTTAATTATAGTCTGTAGACAATTCCATAAATGAACCCAGATTTTTTAGAAAAGAGCTGGTGCCGTTAAGGGGCTAAATGAATGGCTGAGAAGCCTTCTGTTGAGATATCACATCACACAGTCACATCCATGCATATAGGTACAGCATTCTTACACCACTTTACATTTACTCCATCATCATTCCACTTTAAACAGTCATGGCCTCTCTGCAAAGAATCCAGGGAACTGTAGCGTGTCAAGGGTGCTGAGAACTGTTAGGAAACCCCTCACAGAGCTACAATTGCCAGCACACTTAACAAACTACAGTTCCCAGGATTCTTGGGGGGGGGGAGAGCCATGTATGCCACCTTGCGTTTAGAGGAAAAGTGACATGATTGAAATGACGCTTGAAATTCTACCATGTAAATGCAATACATATGCAAAGAATGAATGCCCAGTGTCAGAACTGGGCATGGCTGAGCAAATGCCGGGGTCCAGAGGGGCCCATAAGGACTGACACTAGTTACCAATTCTTTCTTTCTTTCTCCCATTTTTACCAGAGCAGCAAGAATGTGGAAAGGCAAAGCACGAGCAAGGCTGCAGCTGCCTGCCATCTCCATTTCCCCAGAATGCCTTTGCCTCTGGGCTAGTTGAATGCTCCTGCTCCTTGGCGCCTGGCAGCAGTGTTGTAGTGGCCAGTTCAGAAGTGCAAGGTCCCTTCATGACAGTCACAGCCAAGCCCCCTTCTAAGATTATATAATAATCTGGCCAGGCTTGAATACTGCCGTCTGCTTCTCTGTCACTGTCACCATTTGGCTGTCCTTCCTCACTGTCAGAGATATTGCTTGAACGACCGAATTCACTGTCTACGTGTTTATCTCCTGCTGCTGCCAAACTGCTTGCTGATGTCGATGGGATGCTGTCATCAGGATTCACTGTCTCTTCTTCTGCAGTTACAGAATCCTCACTCTCTACAACTCGTCTTGGCTTTTTGAAGTAGGAACTAATAAATGCTTGCTTGCCGTTGACACTCATTGAGGCCTGAATAACTGCCTCAGAAAGCCCTACTGCAATAAAGAAAAAGACAAGCATGGGAGACTGCTGGGTGCATGGGTTTCCTCCCACACATATATACACACTTTCTCTGGGGGCTTTTTACTGGGTTAAGACAAAGCAGGAAAGGACAAGGAAGCATGTTAGAAGACTCTTCTCAGTGGCCAAAACACTCCCCTTTCATGCTGATTGGATCATAGGTACTGGAGACATAGGGACCCTCCTGCGACCTGGATCTCAAAAAAGTAAGGGGTCTAAGTCCCCCTGAGACCTTGGACAGCTACACACCTGAACCTTAGGAGGGCACAAGGGTACTGCAATGGGCCACAAAACTCTCTTTGTTCAGGGCCCTATTAAATTTGGGAGTACAGATGTACTAGGACCCATAGCCAGCAGGGCCCCCAGACCATCAGCTTTTATTTTTTTAAAAAACCAAGTCTCTAGCCTTACTGGAAAGCAAGCTATGAAACAAAATGTGAGCTCTTGGCTTGCCAATTTCTGTGAGACGAGCCAGCCTGGCTGCTCCTGCCTTTCAGCGTTTTAGCCAATGAGTGAAGTCAGAGCTGTGATTGATGAGTGAGTTCTTTCGACCCCACGGAGTTCTAAAGAACTGCTATTTTCACTTTCCCAAACCTTTCTCTCTGGCCTGTTGGCTTCTATCTCCTTTTCAGATCAGATATTTATTGTAAGTTATTTTCTGCAAATTCTACTACACAGTAAGTATGGATGGGTGTTAAAATAATTGTATAGTACACGTCTACTCATTGTCTCATTGCCTTTAACAGGCCTTACTTCCAGGTAAGTGGCTTTCTTGTGAGGATGGGACAGAAAGGAGTTCATGGTGCAAGGGTCAGTTCAGCACACCAACCTGGGAGTAAGCTCACTTGAATACAATTGGGATGTATGCATCTAAACACACAATAATCATGTCAGATTGGTTGAAGCATGGATGTGCACTAATTTTGGGGGAGTGGGGGAGAAAGCAAAGCATGTCCCTTTACAAAATTGCATCACTTTGGATACAGGAAGCAAACTTGATGCTTATGATACAAGTCCCTTTTTGCAGCCATCTTATACCTCCTTCTATATCTTCACAACAGTCGTGTGAGGTAGGTTCATATGAGAGTTGGTAATTGGCCTCAGGAAGGAAGTGAGCAAACCAATGATTAGTGGAGTGAGTTTAAAACGTGAAACTGTATGTGCACACACAGAGAGACACACAGAGAGGTTTTGGTTTGCTGTAAAAAGTCAGGAATGGAATGTAGAAATCAAAGCATGGAGGGTGGGGGGATGCTTGCTTTCCTGGCTATTTGTGTGATTTTATTTCTTGTGCGATGCTGCACAAAAGCCCAGTTTGAGGTACTTGTTAACACCTCACACCACAGACAACCCCTCCCTTCTTTCGCTGCTGTGTTTTATTAATTTGTTCTGCAGCAGCCTGTCCTGCATAGTCTTCTGAAACAGATGCGTTCGTAATAAAATGACCCTGAAAGCTGCCTTCTTGTAAAATGGAAGAATGTTCAATGGAATGTTTACGCTTACAATGGAATACAACAGCTTAAACTCAAAGGGCTGGATCCAGGCTAAGTTAATGGTGCTTCGGCTCCGCTGAAGTCCATACAAAAAGTTGTGTGAGCATCTCACTCAAATTTCATTTATTTCAATGGGAACTAAGTGCGGCAAACTTAGGCTGCAACCCAATGCACAATTAGGAGTAAATTCCATTGAACTCAATATTATTGTTGCTATTATTATTATCTGCCCTTCATGAGTAGGTCCCAGGGCGGGTAATATATTTATGGAGTAATAGATGCATGGAGCTATCCATTGCTGGGGTAGCCAATGTGGTGCCCTCCAGATGTTGTTGGACTCCATTTCTCATCATCCCTGGCCATTGACCATGCTGACTAGAACTGATGGGAGTTGGAGTCCATTTCTGTATGCAGTTTTGACTGATAGTTGTTGCTGCTGAACTGCTCCAGAGAGAGAAAAGATGAGAATGAACAGCTATTAAAAATGAGTCTTTATTTCCATTTTCTGATACTTAGGGCTCTGAAGGACACCCTGTACTACTGAAAGAGAGGTTTGTGCAAACAGATGTTAAAATGTTCATCTGAACACTTTTTCAAACTTGTCTGCATCGCTGAAGGCTTTTAACTTTACATATTCGTAAGATCTTAAGGGTATTCATATACACTTTTTCAAAATAATGTCCCATCCATAAAAATAGATGGGCTCCATGTGTATTGAGGTGAGACCCTGCTTGTACCACCCCATCGGTCTAAAGCTGCTGACTGCTTCTGGACTGCAGCAAAGATGATTCAGTCACTTTTAAAATGATGTCAGCTATTCATTTTAAAAAAAGAAGTGTGAATAGGATTAAATGCGACCTCATCTCAGCAAGGCTTTTTATCTGCAAGCGAATTCAGAGGCCTGCAGCTTGGATTTGTCTCTGCTCCAGCAGAGGGAGGGAGCCGCCTGTTACTGCTGCAGTGCCGTAATGAGGCTGCTGCATCACGCTTACATTCATAATGAAGTGTTTGCTGCATGGGACAAATCATCCTCAAAAAGGGCTCCATTTGCTTTCTGGCTGGGAAGTCCTGCCCACTGGTCTTACTTATTTATTTTATAACAAGTATTTCCCTTGGCTAGCTCCCAGTTGCAAGAACGAGTGGCCCCCAAAGGCAGCACCGCAATGGCGTTTCCTTAACTGTTGCACATGGGGAGAGGGTGCAATGTGTGTAACTGGGAAGCCTCCATTGACGGCCACCAAAGCATTCCCTTTTCCAATGGCTATATGATCTGGTGGCTCTACAAGGCCCAATTGGCATCCCCCCATGCATTTTTATAGGGCCAGCCTCGTGGTGCCTAATTAAGCAATAAATCACCACTTAACTCCCAATGAGTAAATTCAGAGCCAGGTAGGTATGCTGGGGGTGGCGGGAGGAAAGAGAAAGAATCATCCTTAACAACAGCCTATCCTCAAGGTGAATCCAAGAACTCTGTCTGAAGGATTGGCTGTGAGACAGCCTGTCTCGATCTTAATGGCTTTTTCATCAAGGTAATCAGTCTCTGGGCTCACCCGGTCACATAGATCTCAGTGAAGTTCGTACATTTTCAGTGGTAATTAACCCCTGTGCTTCCCAGCAGACATGTTTTTCATGCCATCTACACTGTTCAGAACAATATCGATTTGAGGAAAAAACTACAATCCATATCACACTCTCCCTTCCCTCCCACCCTACCCCACCCTGAGGTCTCTACTTAGAACAGACTAAATATGCCTGCTGTGCAGGTCTAAGCTGAGTGCCTGTTTGCTATTGCTAAGGGAGAGGTATTAAAAGGTAAATCAATGGGATTTTCTAAAAAGGCCTTTGTTTTATATATGCTCTCACCAGGCGAGGCGGTACCTCTCTCTGCACACGATGCAGCCAGTGACGTGTAAATGACTATAACGGAAGGCTAAAGCATCTACTGCATTCCTCACAATGACTGGCACAACAGGTTATTAGGACCGGGCAGTTACCAGGGCTAAGTCCTATTAAAGGACCAATAGACCCAGCAATTCCATATTGGCTTCCAGTTGGTGCAGACTGTGGCCAGATCAGAGCAGCGTACACAGTGCACAACATAAACAAGCAGAGGATTGCAAATGCATTCTTTCTTTCTTTATTTATTTATTTATATCCCGCCCTTCCTCCCAGCAGTGGGAGAGGACTGTGGAGTTTCTCAGTTTGCACGACTTCATACATTCACTGCCTCCCCTGCCAGAATTAAGGGCAAGCTAAATTGGTCCCAAGAGACTGGAGGCATCAGCTGAGGAGTTGTCAGCCACAATTGGGTTGCACCACCAACCCCAGCAGCACCATCTACTAGCTTTTCCTTCTGTTAAGGTTTTTCTTTTTTAAGGTAAGGAGAGTGATGTAGCTGAGGAGGTTGTTCAGATATGGCTGGAATGAAAAGAGAGGACCTCTACATTGCAGTAAATTATTTACATGTTTCAGTTGTAAATGGGGTCAGCCCTGCTGCTCAACAGGATGAAGCAACTGGGCCAGTTCTAAAGGGCGGCCAGGTGGGGCACTGGCCCAAGGACCCTTGGGGCTACAGGGGGCCCCTCCGCGGCCCCTGCACTCCCCTTCCACGATCCACCGCACCAGCCAAGGATCACAGGGCAGGAGCTTCCGCCTGTCCGCCATTCCCTCGCCCCACCTACCTGTCTCCTGCGTTTTAGCATTGCCCTTAATGAAGATGGTGGTCACGGTTTCCCTAAGGTACTGAAGCCCCTGCCACCATCTTAGTTGATGACAGAGATGCGCACATGTAGCACGCACGTCATCAACAAAGATGGCGGAGGAGGCTTCATCCCCTTAGGAAACCGCGGCCACCATCTTGGTTAATGGCAATGGTAAAAGAGAGGAGACAGGTAGGTGGGGGCGTGGGGGGCACGCACGCATGTGCACGCACACTCACTGGGGCCTAAGGCAAGCTGATGCCCAAGGGCCCTGGCATGCCTGGAGCCGGCCCTGTGAAGCAACATGCTTTAGGTGACGCCACAAGGGAGGGATACATGAAAGGAGAGTGCAGGAGGGGAGAATGCTCTTGCACCCAGGTCCTGCTTGTGGTCTTCCCATTGGCATCCAGTTGGCCACTGTGAGAACAGGATGCTGGACTAGATGGGCCATTGCCCTGATCCAGCAGGCTTGGGGCCAGTAGCGGGGTGGGTGAGCTGGGTGGTTGCCTGGTGCACCTACCTGAGCTGAGAGGGGTACCTAGTTGAGCTCAGTGACTGTGTTTATTGAATGTACTGCCTGCAGTGAGCTACAGTGGCCAAAAGCAAGTGGCTGAAACCTTTTCCCAAGGTTCTAAAGGTTGTTTGGGAACTAAATACAAAAATGCTGTTCCTTCAGTTAGCTTTAAAGTATGTTTCTACTTCAGTTTCCACTTTGATGTCATTTGCACTAGGTGAAAATCAATGGCACACAGCTTTACTTTGAGGCCACATTACAAAGCATTTAGCACTTCCAATAGAATAAACACTTCGTTGTTGTTGTTATGTGCCTCCAAGTCGAGTAGGACTTATGGCGACCCTATGAATCAGTGACCTCCAAGAGCATCTGTCATGAACCACCCTGTTCCGATCTTGTAAGTTCAGGTCTGTGGCTTCCTTGATGGAATCAATCCATCTCTTGTTTGGCCTTCCTATTTTTCTACTCCCTTCTGTTATTCCCAGCATTATCTTTTCTAATGAATCATGTCTTCTCATTATGTGTCCAAAGTATGATAACCCCAGTTTCATCATTTTAGCTTCTAGTTCTGGTTTAATTTGTTCTAACACCCAATTATTTATCTTTTTCACAGTCCATGGTAAAATGAAATAACACTGTAAGCTGTAAAAAGGGCAGCTGTATATCCTTTTATTTATAACTTTTCTTTATTATTTGTAAAGATAAGAATAATGGATATTCTAAAATAAAGAATGCTTATCAAAAGATAGGAACTGCTACCAAATATACAACAGGGATAGGAAAACGGTTGCCCTCTAGATGGTGCTGGACCACAACTCCCATCATCCATGACCATTGGCCATGCTGGCTGCGGTAGTCCAACAACATCTTGTGGGCCAAAGGTTCCATATCCCTGGTCCATATGAAAAACTGTAAAATCTAGAGGTTTGCAATGTCTTTATTAGGACTAACCAGAATGTCATAAAATAGCAAGCTTTCAAGTTCTCCAGAACTGTTCTTCAGGCTGAATGTTATGCAAAGTGGGGGAAAGGACAGGAAGATGAAAACATAAATAAATAACAATTGGCTGGATGGTAGTATAAGGACACATTTAGATGCAGCCTCCATCCATAGACTGATCAAATTAGTCTCTGCTATGTTGTGCAGGTATCAGGTTACACCTAGGATCCTGGGACAAAGAAGCAATGGCTGAACCCCATTTTTGGAAACACAGTCCAGTTACCTAGATCTTGTCTCGAGCCTCAAATAAAATACATAGATTTATGATTTGTTAGGCTGGATTGATTATAATGTGGGCTGCAATCCTAACCTCATTTACCTGGGTATAAGCCCCACTGAATTCAATAGGACATTTCTGAATAGACATGGTTAGGATTGCACTTGGAGGCTCTCTCTTCTCATTCATACCTTGGTGCCTTCCCTCCATTCTCCCCAAGCGTTGTAGGGTGGGGTTAAATCAGTGAAGGTTTCTGCATTTTCTCTGCTGCAGTCCACGAGAGCCTTCCTGCTGCATACTAACAGCAGGCTGCAAAAGCCCTGCAGTCTGGAGATCCCAGATGGTAAGCCTCATCTAAAGAGGGTGGGAAAATGCAGGTCCTCTTAATGTAGTCTGACGACCACAAAGCAGGAGACATTGTGTTTATCTCACTTTGTATATATGCCCAGGCTAGCAGCCAAGGTTGTGGTCGTCAGCCCTAATTACCAACTGCAATATGATCCAGTGTAGATAAAGGATAGAAGCATACAACTACGTAGAGCATACCCATTGAAATAAATGAACCTGTTAGTCATATCTATTAACTTACGTGGGTCTACTCTGAGTCGGACCAGCATTGAATACCACCCATAGGAAGCTGCCTTATACTGAATCAGATCACTGGTCCATCTAGCTTAGTATTGTTTACTACAATTCCCATCAACCCCAGTCAGCTTAGCCACTGATCAAGGGAGTTATAGACCAACAACATCTGGGGACCCAAAGTTGAAGAACACTGGTCTACACGGACTGGCAGTTTCAGATAGGGGACAGTCCCAGTCCTACCTGGAGATGTTGGGGATCAAACCTGGGACCTTCTGTATGCAAAGCAGATGCTCTGCTTTATGCAACATAACTTATGGAATTTGATGCCCTAAGATGGGGTGTTGGCCAGATCTGGTGGTGCCCGGGGTCAAAATACTCATTGTATTTAATAGCTTGCCTGCATCTATGCATATGCCTTTTTCTTACTTAAAGGTCTGCGCAGATCCCCCCCCCCATCTGCATCGAGGCTGCAGCTCAAGGAGAAGGGTGGTTTAATCCCCAGCTGCAACCCACCAACTCACTCTCCCCAAGACCCCTCTCATACAGCACATATATAGCTGCAGGCTACATATTAAAGGTAATGTGTAGCTGGTCTTTCAGACGGCTTTTTGGAAAGGATTAAACAAAGGCCAGGTCTACCAACAGGTTATTTGCCATAATGACTAAACAGAGGCCAGATGCACTCAGCAACAGAGAGGAAAACTGTCAGCCTGGGAGCCTCGAGAGACCTCTAGCTGGCCATTGCTGGGAAGAGAATAATGAATCAATGAGTGTTCTGCCAAAAATTTCCACTGCTTTTCAAAAACACCATTATCCATCAATTAGCAAGGAAAGAATTTGCATTTGAAAATTATCAAAGTGGAGGGAAAAAGTGGTGACGTTCTTATGGGGGGGGAAGGTTTTTTGTTATTGTGCTGACCTTACGTTCCAGATGGATGAGTTTTCTTAGCGTTCTTTCATTCTAACAATAATCTCTCTGGTGATCTACATTCTGCCGCCTTCCTGGGTGCCCACATTTTCATGATGTCATCGGCTGGGCTTTCCTGTAACTAGAGGAAGCTGGAGAGGCTGCTTACCATGCTCCTGATAGCGGTTTGTGGGTTTGGGGTTTTTTTTGGTGAAAGATTTTTTTAAAAAAACTTGTAAAGGAATCAGTGCAGAAATGTTTTTCAAATGCAAAAGTAAGGGCTTCCTTTAAAAACAAAACCAGCAAGTGCACCAGTAAGAACATAAGAAGAGCCTGTTGGATCAGGCCAGTGGCCCATCTAGTCCAGCATCCTGTCTCTCAAGAGTGGTCTGCCAGATGCCTATGGAAGTCTGCTAGCAGGGCCTGAGCGCAAAAGTACTTTCCTCTCCTGTGGTTTCCAGGAAATGGTATTCAGAAGCATAGTCTCTCTGACATAGCCGTCAGGGCTAGTAGCAGTCTCAGACGCTTGATAGCCAGTTTCCTGCATTTCTGTTAACGCCCAGGGGAAGATGACATGAGGCAACTTCTCCCATGGTGCTTTTCAGCTCAGGAAGCAGAGGCAGCCAGGCTGGAGGGAGGTTGTAGTAATGTGTAATGGGAAGAAAACCTACATGCCATCCTCTGCCACCTTGCAAAGATAAGGTAAGCTCAGTCCAGCGCTCACTGGAATTCTAAAGAAATTCTAAAGCCCCCTGAGAATGGGAGAAGAAAGCATTTGGGAAATTGGATGGCAAGTTTCAGCACAGCACTAGAATCAACAGATCTTTTGGGTTGATCAAGAAAGGCAAACGTAAAAACCTTTTGCTTTTTTGTAACTATGTTTATTGAGAATATCACTGGGTACAAGTCGCCTATGGACTTTATAATCCTTTTGTTGTGGCAGCTGGAAGGATTAGCATCAACTAAAAGAAAAAAGAAGAAAAAACATTGCCGATATGCTAGTATCATCAGCCTGGATATCCAGCGCTTAGAAGTTACGTGTAATTCATTACTTTTTTGAGGAACGAGTGGTAATTCCTTTACATTTTGATTGTAATAGAACTAGGAGAAATTTTATTACTTTTGTGGAGTAATTGTAATGTTTCCAGCATTACTTTGGGGCATTACTTGGGAGGGAACAGGGGAAGTCTTCTGCTCCTCTGATTTGTGGATGAAAATCATGCACCTCAAACTGGGCTTCTGTGCAGCATTGCACTTCCCTCATGCTCTGTGGGTGGGTAGGAGGCAACAAGGGAGGAGGTGGAGAGTGAGACGGGTGGAGTGGAGAAAACAGCTGTTTAAAAAAATGGATGGTGGTGGTGAAGAATGGGGATGGTTGTATTTACGCTATTCTTATGGGATTTTCAAAAAAATTACTATTTTAATATATGTATATATTATATGTATTATTTTCCCTGCCAATAGAAGTCTTGAGTGTGGGGTTATGGGGAGGAAGTTTAAATCAGCATTATTATTAAAACTTTGGATGATAGTTGGCTGTCCTAACTTCAGAACATGCAGTCCAGCCACTCCTACTAGTATTTTTTTTTTTAAGTAAGTTCCCATTTATGAAGCTTTGCTGTTCTTCGCTAGTTCCTGGTCCAGGCTGAGGAGATGCGCATTAGTTAATGTCACAGCCAAGGCAGCAAGATTCCCTAAAGGGTCTGTCACTCACTGGCAGCCGACATTGTACCAGACTGGATATTTATAGCTCATGTGCTTTCCTATGTACAGTTCTTTTCTCTCTTAATAAAAAGGAGTGTAAAAAATAAAAAATTAAAATAGAGCAGGTGGAAGAATCTCTTTCTCTCCACCCACGTATACTGTCCCCTCTGGCGCTTTTGCCGTGCTGCATTTTATTTCAGCAACGAAGCACAAACAGCCTGCATGCTTCTTGCTTCCCCAACCTGGTGCCCATCAGCTGTTTTGGCCTCCAGTTTCTTTCATCCCTAACCACTGGCCATGCTGGCTGGGGCTGACAGGAGTTGGAGTTCCACAACATCTAGAGCAGCAGTTCCCAAACTTTTTCTCCCCATGGACCATTTGAAAATTGCTGAGGATCTGGATGGGACACTTAAGGCTTTTCTGCCTGTGGCAGCAATTCTCATGTGCTGTGCTAGATTCTGCATGGTTTTTAATTGTGTTTTTATTGCGTCTTTTATTTCTTCTGTAATGTATTTTATTGCATTACAATGTGTCTTTATAAGAAATAAAAGCACCAATAAAATAAAAAAAATCAATATGAATATTTCATGCAATGGATATGCTGTCTCCCATCTTCGACCACAAATCCACAGACATGGTGCAGGTCACCTGAATGAAGCTTGTGGACCACTGGTGGCCCACGGACCATAGTTTGGAAACCCCTGATCTAGAAGGCACCAGATTCGGGAAGTCTGGGTTAGCCTGTATTCACAAGGCTGTAACTACAATGCTCCCAATCTGTTTGTATCTCTGAAGAGAGCTACAGCATAAAAGGCTTTAAAAATAAAATCACTGCTTAATTCAAAGTTTCAGCAATGCTGCTCATCACTCTACTGAAATTTGGTATCTTGGCAGAATAACCATGCATGAGATGAGGTGGACCATCTGTGTGCATTGGTGGATTTAAAGTGGTGGAAGCCAATGAACTCTCACATGTATTCAGTTCAAAACCAAGCCAGGGCCAAAACCAAATTTGGCAACAGCCACCAAACAGAAAAGAGATAAAAATCAGATTATTTAATTATAAACATGTTGAATTTGACATCTGTAGGATTTTTACCTCAAGTTCTATCATGTGATGGTTTTGGTAGGTGTTAAATGTGATACCTCAAATGGTCATATTATTAAAGGGCTTTGTCAAAATTTAAGTTGAAATCAATCTGCCACCAACATTCTCCTCAAAATTCTTTTCTATGAATTTTATTTTTTATTTGTTACATTTACATCCCAGTCCTTCCTCCAAAAGGAATCCAGGATGGCAAACAAGCCACAAAACAATAAAAACATCTTTAAAACTATTCCAGATGCACACTGGGAAGGATCTCTACTTAAAAGGCTTGTTGGAAGAGGAAAATCTTCAGTAGATGCTGAAAAGATAACAGAGATAGTGCCTATTTAATATTTAAGGGGAGGAAATTCCAAAGGGTAGGTGCCTCAAAATTAAAGGTCTGATTCCTATATTGTGCGGAATAGACCTCCTGATAAGATGGTATTTTGCAATGAACATTATATGGGGTGTTCTCTGGATGTGCAGATATTCAGTGGTTAGTTGATACTCAACATCAGCATGAGACTTCCAAAGATTTTGCAGTAGGAGACACTTAACAGTGTGTTACAGATGGCATGCAACAGCATGCAGCATTTGAAAATATTTGAGATATGACATGCAATAGCAGTCGGTATTCAATTGCAGCTGATGTGTGACACTGTAGTAATACGTTTTTATGGTATCTGATATGTAGCAACATTGCACAATATCTGCTGGCCAACATGCAACAGATGTCAACTTCTGACAGTATCTACTATAAGACATATAGCAGCAAGGGCAGTATTAACTGATGGTTTGCCTCATCATCCAAACAAAATAGGCAAATGTCAATTCAGGTGTCAATTTTTTTACATCAAAATCCAAGTTTTGCACTTTGAAACATTTTGCAGAATTTCAATTCAGCTGTCAGAAATAAAATACAAATATTACAAGTCATATCTCAAATACTAAATAACAGTCCATGGCATCCATCTATTACTGTAAAATATCGAGATCAAATATAGATAGGAAATAGCCAGTGAACATTCAGAAAGATGCCCAGTAAATCCACAAAGGAAAATCATGAAGAGAGTTTGGTTGTGTCAGCAAATTCATTTCAACTGTGCCAACTTAGGCAAGCCTTCTCCCATCAGTTCACACACTGACACAGTTGCCCTAATCTCTTGAAAAATAATCATTCATGCATTCCCTTTGCATGTCAACACTTTGGACTCATCTACATGGGAGCATTTCTTTGTAGCAAATACACTGCATTTACCTTTGTTATAGATTTGCACCGTCCGCAGTTCCTGCTCAATGTTAGCTGCCAATCGGTTTTTCCCATTCACCCAAGTAGGCGTTCCTCTGAGAAGGATTAGTCTCACTGTTCACTTGTGGCCCTACCTCTAATTATATATTTCCACTCTCTTTGGTTGCTAGGTAACTAAGCATGCTCAGTCTGTTCTACCAGCTGCAGTAGGTTCCTTTAAAAAAAAATCCCCAGAAGTGCAAATATCTGTGTTTTCCATACCTATGGTTGGTAGGATACAGCTGAAATACAAATCTTTGTTTGAGCAGTGTTACACTTTTGCATACAGTTGAGAAAATAAAATAAAGGCACTGTTTGCAGCAACATAAAAAAGGCCAGCAGAACAGAGGAGAGCAGCTGGAAGTTGCTTGCCAGCCCACAGGAAACAAAATGAAAGAAGGGAGGAGGAGATAGTGGGCATAGAGAGGAAAACGATTGACACACCCACCTAAAAACAGCAAACCAAAGCACCTACATGGAGAAGCAAAGCCGATACATATTTTTCTCCCCCAGCGGCATCACTACGGGGGTGCGGACTGCACCGGGTGACACCATCAGAGGGGGTGACACCCAGAGCCGCCCCTAGGCACCGGAAAGTGGGGCAGTTGCCCCAGGCTCCGCGCTTTGATGCATGATGCGTGTAATACACAACCCCCAGGGCGTGCGCACACACCTCACCCTCTTTTCTTTTGCTAGCTCTTCTTGTTCGTTCCTCATGGGGCCTCGCAGGTTTGTGGCTTCTTCAGAGTCAGGTGACTCGGAGCAGATGAACAGGACAGCCCTCTAGGGGCCGTAAGAACTGGAGAAAGCTCCTGTACTCTTAAAGGGACACCCCTCGCAGCTAGCAGTGGGAATTCCCACCCTTGCCCGCCTTGGAAAGAATCGTGGGCTGAGGTTGCTGGAAAAACAGTGTTCGGTGGCTCCACGGTGGAAGGTGCCGTCCTTTCCTCCTTATAGTTTTCCTCTCCCCTTCTGTTTTATTGAGCATATTCCTAATTCTGTCTTTGTCTTAAACCTTTCACAAAATTTGTGAAAACGTAAAATGATTCCCCCTTTTGATTGCATATTTTATATGTTACAACGTTGTTAAATCATTTTGTAAAAAACTAATAACTGATGTGCTTCGTGTTACTGTATGTGATATCTTTATGCCTAAGTTTCTTTGTTACTATAAAAATGTAAATGTACTGCCTTCAAGTTGATTCCGACTTATGGCGACCCTATGAATAGGGTTTTCATGAGGCTGAGATGCAGTGACTGGCCCAACGTCACGAAGTGAGCTTCATGGCTATGTGGGGATTTGAACCCTGGTCTCCCAAATAGTTGAATGTCTATAATAAGGCTGCAGTTCTCAGCTGTCTACTATAAGATCCATTGAGCACAATGGGATTTACTTCAGACTGAGGATACATGCTTAGGACTGCACTGCAAGGATGTTTATAAACAGTTCTCATATAAAACATCACTGAATTTTAACTACCAACACTTCTATAAAGGTTTCCCAACCACATTTAAATTGTACTTCAATATAATAATGTACTTCATTATAATGGTATTAGAATAATGGTAGTGATCCTCTTTATCCTCAGACATCTTTGCTTTTGTAATCACCTGTAATTGTAGTTAAGCTCACAAAATTGCCATATTTTAAGAAATCAGAAACTGAAATTGCAGTATCATGATGCTTTATTTTGTCTTTGCCCATAGTAACAAACTGAGCAACAATGAGTGCTCATAAGTAATGAATGAAACAGTGCAGAGGACATGTTGGAAAGATGTTGATGTACTTAATTCATCATACTGTTAAGTAGACTAGAGTCAGTCTAGTACCAGTTGCAATGGTTTATATTTGCTGACTGTTTATGAGTGCTGTTTTCAAACCACTTTTCTTGGATAGGCCCCTAATGATTATATATTGACAATCAGAAAAAAAAATTGTTCTTGAATAGTCACTTTGAATTTAATCCTGAAATTATTTCTTTCAGCTGTCATGTTCTAGAGTTCTTGGTACCAGGATTTATAGTTTGCTTATTAGATGTTACAATTACAGTAAATATTGAATCATTTTTACAATTGCAGTCATGTTGCATGGCATCATATTTTTACAGACTAGCACAATGCCAGTCCTTATAATAGGCAGTAGGGCTGTGAGAGGTGAAATCCTGTTGCATGCATAGAAGTGGAGACGGATCTCTCAGTGTCGAGATAGGAAAGACAGGTTTTCCCACCACCACAAGTAGGTTAGGTTTGGTTTATTAAATTTATATATCGCATCCCACTGCAACAGTCCAGAAGAGATTTACAACTAGAGTAAAAATAGAATATTAAAATACATAAGTAAGTTAACAACATAGTAAGAAAACAAAACATCCAATCAATTAAGTCCCTGAGTGCTACTCTTCCCTTCTCACCTCTGGCAGGAGTGAATTATTGTTGATAATAATAATTGCATTTATTAGTCACTTTTTTCAGAAGAAATGACCCCAAATGACTAACAAATAATACAAACATAAGTATAAAAACCAGAACAAATTGAAACCTAAAAACGCATCCATAATATATATATAAAAAGCAGGTCTAACACAAGTCACATCACTAAAAGATCAGCAATAAATGAGCCACAAGTACACCTAATACCCTCCAAATTAAGGACCAAAAGCCTGGGTGAAAAGAAATGTTTTTGCCTGGCACCGAAAAATAAATAATGATGGCAGCAGGCATGCATCCCTGGGAAGAGGCAGCTATTTTCTTTGTTTGTCAATATAAGAAAGTACATGCATCCATCTGGGAACATAAACTGTAGATGGATTTTTTTTCATCTAAACATTTTAAAGGTTTTGCTTCAATTCCATTATGGGACATGCTATAGTGTCACTTGCTATTACTTATAAGAGGCATCTCGAGGACTGTAATGGTAACCACTTATTATGCTCCTGGAATTTTGATTTGAGTATATGTATTAGCAGTGATAAGCTGAAACATATAAAGAACTATTTGCGATCTACCATGGGACAGTCAAGGCTTTTTGATCTTGCGATATTATCAATTGAAAGTGAGTTGGCGAAAGGCATTGATTTCGATGAAGTGATTCACAAGTTCGCAGCTTTGAAGGCCAGGAAAGGAAAGTTCTGATTTAGTCAAGATGTTCACTAAGTGCTGAAATGCTTGTGTATTTGTTCCTGTTTATTTTTTTGGTATTATTTCATTTATGAGTATATTTCCATATGCATTCGTCTACAACTTCTACATTATTTGGGCCATTACTGATTATGCAAACCTAATCCATTAATGTATCTCATGTAACGGTAAAGTTTAATGTTAAAATGAACATAATTTTGATGTAGTTCTTAAACGTTTTTACTTTGAATTCTATTGTTTTCTTACCGAATTTTCACTTTAACCACATGAAACTATGTATAAATGTAAATACATTTAGGCTGTGCGTATGATATTGTAATTTAAAGGTGTAATTTTAATTTTGCTAGTTGTTTATGTCACTACTATTGCCATTACATTCAGTGATATACGGGAATTACGATTTACGAGTAACATTAGTACAAAAAACATTACTTAGGATTCTGTATGGTCTGGTACGGGAGGAGGTCCATGGGGGTGACACCATGAGTTACTGCACTGGGACACCAACCCTAGTGATGCCACTGTTCTCCCCTCTTCATATTATCAGTGGATTGGGTTAGTATGGATTTACAGGAGGGAAACTGTGTGATAGCTTCTGTTGCCGGTAACATCATGTGAACCATGCAAATTTAAAGGAGATGTGAGTAGCACCAAACACACAATAAATCACTGTGTATATGAACCTTTACTGTTGTGAGGTGTTCTTTTTCTTTGACTCTGTTGCCCACCTTTAGTCTGAAGCATTGCTAAAATAAAAGCACAAAGAATGTGTGTATAGTTTACAGTCAACCTCAGCAGATCACATTCCATTCCCAGCCATAAGCAATCACACATCAGGGTACAGGCATACCCCGCTTTAACATACGCAATGGGACGGGAGCGTGTATGTAAAGTGAAAATGTACTTAAAGTGAAGCAATTATCTATGCATGTAATCGCCACTAGATGGCAGTAGTGTCATGCCATTAAGTGTCCATAATAGCCAAGCACACGTACGTTAAGCGGGGTATGGTGGCGCATGGAGCATGTATGTTATAGTGAGGCAACATTAAGTGAAGTGACATTAAGCGGGGTATGCCTGTATTCGGTGACACCGATAGCAGTAAATAAAAAGTTCAGATTGTGAAGAATAGTTTAGGCAAACAGAAAGGTTTGGCGCACTCGCTTCCAATGTAATAGAGACACATTTTATATTTCTGCTAAATTCCTCTCTTGAGTTTTCATATTCATCTCCTGAGACGAAGCCATGCTTCGGCAATCCAGAAAGAAAGACCAGTTTGCCCACTTAGCTCTTTTCTCACTGAAGCTCTGAGTAAAAATGGCCCTGTGAGCTTCTTTTCATGAATTTTCACAAAGGGAATCCAGCCTTCATCTGGATTGATGACATTTATATCCTGTCACATTCCATTAGGTTGTTTACAGCCTTATACAACTCTCTCATCCAAACTGCCTGTATCAGCATGAAATAATATAAGGCAACCATTTTTAAAAATATTCCCTAGAAATCAAACTCCCGTCTAAGTAACACTTGAAGCAGCCAGTTCACCTTTGCTAGACATAATATTCTGATAAATCACAGGCTATACCTATTCGCCAGCCCATTCTCTTTTCTTCAAATCCTTCCTCAGCTACAGTATTTATTTTAACACAGACTATTCAGAACCACAAGTGGGGCCTGCAACAAAAGTGCTCCTGTTCAGGGCTCCAGCCAATCAGTGACATTTTCCAGGATACTCTACTCCATCCTTCCTCAATATGATGCTGTCCTGACCAGTGGTGGATGCTGGTGCTCATTAGGACTTCTAGGGTGACCAGCAGCAGATGGAGCCAGAGCCGATGACAGGCACAGCCAACTAATTCTAGTTTTGTCTCCATCTTTCTCCCTGCTGAGTCCTGTAAGGGAAATGCTGAGGAGAAGGAAGCCGACAGCCGCTTCCTGAACCGGTTGTAAATGAGAAAGCAGGCAGGAGGGGGCTGGCTAAGGACAGACTGAGGTTGGTGGAGCAGTGCCCCATTCTCCACTGGTCCAGATTTTTGGACTACAACTTCCACCAGCCCCAGCCAGCATAGCCAATGGTTAGAAACGATGAACTGTAGTCCAAAACATGTGGAGGGCATCAGATTGAAGAAGGCTGCTCTGTTCCATTCCTCCCTCCCCTCTAGTTTTCCATTCCACCTACCCCAAAAAACCAGTCAGCATTCCATGACCACTGACCATGCTCAGTCCTCATTTAGCTGTTTGTGAACTATTTTCCATCATTGGCACCAACTTAGCTTTTTGTTTTTTCCCCCTAAAGACTTTTTTGCACTTTTGCAACTCTTTATCCCACACCCAAGCCTGTTGATGCCTCCCTCTTGTGCATGGATTGTGCCAGTTTGGTTACATAAGGATTCACATTCAGAGGATGAGTTTGCTATTAGTATTCTGAATCGTACTAGCCTCGCCTCACTGGTTCCCTCTACTACCACCTGGATACACACACACACACCAAAACAGTGCAGTCAGGTGAACCACACATTTGTCTCCCCCACCCCAGTGGGCCAATTTTGACCAGAGGGCAGGACCATCCACCTGTTCATCATCTGACATCAGGTGATTGCCAGGTGGTTTGGCTCTCAGGGGTGCAGGGAGATACTGCCTCAGCAAAACTGAACTCCCAGCACATCAGCTGATGTGCAGCGGGTTCAATCCTCCTTTCTGCAGGGCTCATGTGTGCCAGAGAATTCCCCCCAGGGAGTTGCTGGCAAGCCCAAACCTAACAAGATGGAACTCACCATTCCTGCTTTCTGCAGCCATGTCTTTACCTGCCCCACATTTAACATCATATATAATGTCAGGTGTGGGGCAGGCAAGTGTGGCTTTGCTGAAACAGCCTTGTGGGCAAAATGGAGAAGCCCGGCAGGCCAAGTTTGGCCCATGGGCAACACTTGCCCTATACCCTTAACCAACAGAAATTCAAGAGGAGCCATTTTGCTCATTAATAAGGTATGTGCGTGTGTATTTCTAAAGAGCGGTGGGTACAGCAGCTGCTCCAATGTTCTTAGAACTGAGAGGTCCCCCTGGAAGGCGAGTGGAATGGACCAGAGGCGACTGGCAGGGCCAGCGCCAGACATGACTGGGCCTTTAGGCACCAGCCTACCCTGCACCTGCAGCCCAACACTCCCCCCATGATATAGATAGCACAGAGCTAATATGCCCCCCCCGCACGCCTCATCTATCTCTTGTGTCATGTGAATGGCATGAGCACATAGCACATGTGCCTGCCATCAACCAAATTGGTGGCGGGGGCGTCAGCCCCTTAGGGAAGCCTCTGCCACTATCTTAGGTGATGGCAAGCATGCGCGCACAGCACGCACGGCATTCACACTGATGAGAGAGATACATGGGTCATGCGTGTGGGCTTATTGAAGCCTGTGCTGTCTTTATTGGGGGGGTGCCTGGGAGCTCTCTCTCTGCAATCCACAGCAGGGTCGGGTGGCAGGACTCCACCATGGATTACAGAATGAGAGTGCCACCCTCCCACCCTAAGGAGGGGCCCTCGACCACGGCCAGCCGGCCCTGGTGACCGGAATGGCACCTCAGCCTACTGCACAGGAATAAAGCCACAGCTGGTGGCCAGACAGGGGAGGTCCCCAGAGGGAAAGGGACTGGACAAGCACTTGAAAGGAGTGGAGAGGCAATACGTGGGAATGAAAGGGGAAAGAAGCTAAGAGAGAGCAGAGCACATGCAAGGGAAAGAGAGTGACTCAGAGTGTGAGTTGTCGGCTGACAAATATTACACTAAACTTTAACACAACAGACACATCTATCCTATTAAAATACTCAGATTGATTTTCAATTGCATTTTATTGCTTCATTTATTTCTTATTGTATTTATATTATATTAAAATTTGAATTCCATCTTTTTTAGCATTTAGCACAGAGCATTACTAAACAGGCCCAAAAATCATTAAGTGGCCTGTCAAGACCTGTAGCAATTTTCAAGTTAGTTTGGGAACCTCTGACCTAGAAGTTGTTGCGCATGTTGGTCTTTGAGGGTCTGTAGAATAAAGGAGTTTCAAGCCACACCTCATTCCTGTATCAGTGTGGACCCAGAATCATTACAGGTAGAATTTCCTTTTATATCCTGGCAGAGGCTCTGCTCCCACAGGTGAAGTGGTTTGCTAGCATGATGTGCATAGGCATATAAAAGAACTTTTTTTTTTAATTGCATTTTTAAACCGCCCTATAGCAACAAGCTCTCAGGGCGGTGTACAACAAGATAAAACCATTTTAAAATGTCTGTTTGTTTTGTCTGTTGTGTGTATGAATGAGATTGTGTGGACGTGTTTGTGTATATTTATGTGTATTTTTATGCGTTGTTGTGTGAATGTGTTTGTTTGTATTGAAATATTTTTAAAATGTGCCTGGGAGAGCATGCTTTGTATTTAACGGGGGGGCTTCCGGGGGCCCCAATTAGCGTAGTGACGGGTAATGGGAGGTATGGCGTTAGGAGGAGAACATGCCAGGTAAGGGGAACTCGCCCCAGACAAGTTGTGTCTGCGCCTTGTTCCGGTTCTCCTCAAGACCACAGAACTGCTGGTTGTTCTATCAGCCAGCCCTTAGATCTCCAGGTGCTGCTTTTGAATGCCAGGTCGGTATATAATAAAACCTCCCTTGTCCATGATTTAATTGTGGATGAGGGTGCCGACCTGGCGTGTATAACCGAGACCTGGGTGGGTGAGCAGGGAGGAGTTGCCCTCTCTCAGCTTTGCCCACCTGGGTATACGGTGCAGCACTATGGCAGATCTGAGGGCCGGGGAGGCGGGGTCGCTGTGGTCTATAGGAGTATTTTCTCTCTCACCAGGCATCCTGTCCAGAGGACGACTGGTCTAGAGTGCCTCCACCTTGTACTGGGCCAAGGAGACAGACTGGGAATCCTGTTGGTGTACCGTCCACCTTGCTGCCCAACAGCTTCCCTAGCTGAGCTGACAGAGATAGTCTCGGAGGTGTTGTTGAGGTCCCCCAAACTTGTGGTGTTGGGGGATATCAACGTTCATGCCGAGACTGTCTTATCTGGAGCGGCTCAGGACTTTATGGCCTCCATGACAACCATGGGGCTGTCTCAATTTGTTACTGGCCCAACGCATGTGTCGGGTCACACTCTTGATTTGATCTTCGCCACTGGTCATGGAGATGGTGATCTGGAGGTGGGGTATTTTTCATCTACTCCATTGTCATGGACAGATCACCGCCTGCTGAGTTTTAGACTTACGACGACTCTTTCCCTCTGCAAGGGTGGGGGACCTATTAAGTTGGTCCGCTCCTGGAGGCTTATGGATCCTATGGGTTTTCAGAGGGTTCTGGGAGTTTTTCCAGCTGATAGTACTGGCGCTCCTGTCGAGGCCTTGTTCGAACTGTGGAATACAGAGATGGTCCGGGCTATCGACACGATCGCTCCCGCGCGCCCTCTTCGATGCAGAGCTCATACAGCTCCGTGGTATACCCCGGAGCTGAGAGTGATGAAGCAAGAGAGAAGGAGGCTGGAGTGCAGATGGAGACGAACTCCAGACAGATGCAATTATGCTTTGGTAAGTGCCTCTACTAAGTCGTACATAAAAGCGGTAAGGGCGGCGAAGAAATCCTACTTCACTGCCTCTATCAAGACATCTCTCTGCTGCCCAGCAGAGCTTTTTAGGGTTGTACGAGGACTCCTACATTCTGGTCCTCAAGATACCATTGAAACATCTGAAGCTCGCTGTAACGACATTGCAGGGCACTTCCAAAATAAAATCGCATGCATCCGTAGGGACCTAGACTCTGATGTTACGACAGATGAATCCATTGAAGTGTCCAGAACACGGTCTTGTCTTTCATTATTGGATGAGTTTCAGTTGGTGCAGCTTGAGGAAGTGGACAAGGTGCTTGGAATGGTGCGGGCGACCATGTCTGCTCTAGATCCTTGTCCATCTTGGCTGGTCAAGGCTAGCAGGACTGGTACCACCGGCTGGGCCAAGGAAGTGATAAATGCCTCCTTGAGTGAGGGAGTAGTCCCTAGTAGCCTCAAGGAGGCAGTAGTGAGACCTCTTTTGAAGAAACCTTCCTTAGACCCAGATAACTTGAACAATTAATAGACCAGTGGCAAATATCCCCTTTTTGGGCAAGGTTCTGGAGCGGGTGGTTGCCAATCAGCTCCAGGTGCTCTTGGATGAGACCGATTATCTGGATCCGTTTCAATCCGGTTTTAGGCCTGGTTTTGGCACTGAAACAGCCTTGGTCGCCCTGTACGATGACCTCTGTCAGGAGAGGGACAGAGGAAGTGTGACTCTGTTGATTCTCCTTGATCTCTCAGCGGCGTTTGATACCATCGACCATGGTATCCTTCTGGGGAGACTCGCGGAGTTGGGAGTTGGAGGCACTGCTTGGCAGTGGTTCCACTCCTACTTGGCGGATCGTCGCCAGAAGGTAGTACTTGGGGAACATTGCTCGACACCGTGGGTTCTCCATTGTGGAGTCCCTCAGGGGTCAATTTTGTCCCCCATGCTTTTTAACATCTACATGCAGCCTCTGGGTGCCGTCATCAGGAGTTTTGGAGTGCGTTGCCACCAGTACGCTGATGACACGCAGCTCTATTTCTCCTTTTCATCTTCTACAGGTGAGTCTGTGGATGTGCTGAATCATTGCCTGACCGCGATAATGGACTGGATGAGAGCTAATAAACTGAGACTCAATCCAGACAAGACTGAGACACTGTTGGTGAGTGCCTCCCCTGCCCAGATGGTGGATGTTCACCCTGTTCTAGATGGGGTCACACTCCCCTTGAAGGAACAGGTTCGTGGTCTGGGAGTTCTTTTCGATCCTTCCTTGTCTCTTGAGGCGCAAGTGGCCTCGGTGGCAAGGAATGCGTTCTACCACCTTCGGTTGGTAGCCCAGCTACGCCCCTATCTGGACAGGGATGACCTCACCTCAGTTGTTCATGCTCTGGTAACTTCTAGGCTGGATTACTGTAATGCGCTCTACGTAGGGCTGCCCTTGAAGACAGTTCGGAAGCTTCAGCTAGTGCAAAACGCAGCAGCCAGACTGCTGACGAGGACCAGCCGGTCAGCACATATAACACCTGTTCTGGCCCATTTGCACTGGCTACCTATTTGTTTCCGAGCCAGATTCAAGGTGCTGGTTTTGACCTATAAAGCCTTACACGGCGTGGGACCACAATATCTTGTGGAACGCCTCTCCTGCTATGAACCTACCCGGTCACTTCGCTCAGCATCTAAGGCCCTCCTCCGGGTACCAACCCATCGAGAAGCCCGGAGGACAGTTACTCGATCTAGGGCCTTTTCTGTAGTGGCCCCCGAACTGTGGAACAGCCTCCCCGAAGAAGTACGCCTGGCGCCTACGCTTCTATCTTTTCAGCGCCAGGTTAAGACCTGGCTATGCTCCCAGGCATTTTAAGCGTTTATGTTATAATTTAAATTTTTTCTTTTTTCTTTTTTTTCTTTAGTTGCTGCTTGTGTTTATTGTTTGTTGTCTGATTTTATTGTTGATATTTTGTATTTTAACCTTTTTGTACACCGCCCAGAGAGCCACTCGCTATGGGCGGTCTATAAATGAAACAAATAAATAAATAAAATACGAACAAGTGGGGATTACACTAAACAATTATAAAACATATTTAAGAACAAAATTAGAATAAAAATAAAACAAAAATTACTATTACAATTTAAATTTAAAATTAAAATGCCTGGGCAAAGAGGTAGGTTTTTACCTGGCGCCAAAAGGATAGTAAAGAAGGCGCCAGGCGTATCTCATCTGGAAGGGCATTCCATAATTTGGGGGCACCACTGAAAAGGCCCTAGATCTAGTTACTGTTCTCCAGGCCTCCCTATGAGTTGGGACCCAGAGAAGGGCCTTAGACGTCGAGCGCAGTGAACGGGTAGGTACATAGCGAGAGAGGCGTTCCATCAGATATTGCAGTCCGATGCCGTTAAGGGCTTTATAGGTAAGAACCAACACTTTGAATCTGGCCCGGAAACATATTGGTAGCCAGTGCAGTTGGGCCAGAATAGGTGTTATGTAGTCAAATTTCTTCGTCCCAGTAAGAACTCTGGCCGCGCACTAGCTGAAGTTTCTGAATCGTCTTCAAAGGTAACCCTACGTAGAGTGCATTACAGTAGTCCAATCTAGAGGTTACCAGAGCGTGAATAACTGAGGCGAGGTTCTCCCTGTCCAGATAGGGTCGTAGTTGGGCTACCAGCCGAAGCTGGTAGAACACATTCCGTGCCACCGAGGCTACCTGGGCCTCAAGTGACAGGAACGGATCTAATAAGACCCCCAAACTACGGACCTGCTCCTTTAGGGGGAGTGTAACCCCATCTAGGGCACGTCTGACATCAACCATCTGGGCAGAGAGCCCCCCCACCAACAGCATCTCAGTCTTGTCAGGATTGAGTTTCAGTTTATTAGCTCTCATCCAGTCCATTATCGCGGCCAGGCAGCGGTTCAGTACATTGACAGCCTCACCTGAAGAAGATGAAAAGGAGAAATAGAGCTGCGTATCATCAGCATATTGCTGGAAACACACTCCAAAACTCCTGATGACCTCACCCAGCAGCTTCATATAGATATTAAAGAGCATGGGGGACAGAATTGAACCCTGCGGAACCCCATATTGGAGTACCCAGGGACTCGAGTAATGTTCCCCAAGCATCACCTTCTGGAGACGATTCCCAAGCAGTGCCTCCAACTCCTAAATCCGTGAGTCGCCCCAGAAGGATACCATGGTCGATGGTATCAAAAGCCGCCGAGAGATCAAGGAGTATCAACAGAGTTACACTCCCTCTGTCTTTCTCCCGACAGAGGTCATCATACAGGGCGACCAAGGCCGTTTCTGTACCAAACCCCGGCCGAAAGCCCGATTGAAATGGATCCAGATAATCAGTTTCATCCAAGAGAGCCTGGAGTTTGCCCAGAAATGGAACATTTGCTACCGGCCTATAGTTGTTAAAATTATCGGGGTCCAAGGAGGGCTTTTTTAGGAGCGGTTGGACCACCGCCCGTTTCAGGCAAAGTGGGACCACTCCCTCTCGTAAGGAGGCATTGATCACCTCCTTGGCCCAGCCGGCTGTTCCATTTCTGCTAGCTTTTATTAGCCACGAGGGGCAAGGATCCAGAGCAGAAGTGGTCGCCTGCACCTGTCCAAGCACCTTGTCCACATCCTCGAGCTGTACCAACTGAAACTCATCCAATAAAACAGGACAAGACTGTGTTCTGGACACCTCATTAGGTTCAACTGCTACAATATTGGAGTCAAGGTCCCGGCGGATGTCCCGGCTAAGAATGAAAGCAAAAAGTATTCATCTGCAGTTTCTTTTTATCCTTTTCCTGTCTTAGTTCTTTTTAAGAAACAATCTGGTGCCTTAGTAAATCCCATATGCCCAACTCCACAAAGACATATTTCACACTGCACCTATTTTTTGAAGAAAATGTGTCTAGCTGGAAGATAATTTGTGTTCCTAATGAAAATTTTACATGTAAAAGTATATTTATGCGAGTTGAAAGAAATGATTCAATGCATTATTGTGGTAGAGAACAGCATCAAAACATTGGCAAAGATAACGGACACGTGAAAGAGGAAGAGGCATTTATCTTTCCCTTTCAGCAATAGTCTACAACACCCATGTGCAGATGGGAGCATGAAGACAAAGGTCTTAAGCACCAGCTGGGCAATACCACATGTGGCTAGTGAATCATTGATGAGACCGAAGCATCCCGCCTTCTTTACAGCCAGAACCGAGCAGCTGGATGTTACACTAGTGTGATCAAAAAGGGAATTTGAAATTGCAGGAGGACCATATGCAGGTTAAAATACCCTTGGTGCACATTTTAACCAATTCTTCATAAATGCCTTTGGTGCAGCTGCCAATCTTACCTACTTTGACTTTTTATTAAAATGCTCCATTATTTCTTTTGGCAAAGAGCAGGGCCTGTCTCTGTCTGAAAGCCCTGTGGAAGGCTATTGATTCTCATCTTGGCACAAATCAGCACATTAAGTAGAGGGAGAATGGGTCCAGCCTTCCATTTGACCTTGTCTTTGCGGTAATTACATAAGGGTTCCACAACACAATCCCCTTCCTATAGATTCAGGTCATGTAGACATAACCTTTCAATGCAGAACAAAGACCTTCTTCTTCTCCCTACACCATTATAGCAGCTGGATAAGTCGTCAAAATGGAGGAAGGTTGAAGCTTAAATTGGTTTCTGCACTAGCATGTAGCAAAATAGCAGTTACTATTTTATTACGTGTCTTACATGTGGCAGGGGAAATTACCCTATTAATGTAATCAAAAGTACCTTGAGCTGACATGATGTCTTTGAAAAAAAAAATTTTTTTAACAGAAGACATTCGAGACTTACCATCCAATCAGATAGGAAACCCACAGCAATATGAATATGAGCCTAAGGAATACAAAACAAGTTTTAGGCTTATGTGAACTTAAGCCAGATCTCTTGAAGCAAGGCAAAACTCATGAATTAGGACAAGGTTTATCCAGAGAACGTTACAATCCAGCACATAGGAAAAGAAACACAAAACCGTATGCTAAGTAAAACCGCATTGTGGCTTCTATGCCGAATGCTACAGAACAGGTCACAGCTCTTTAGGGTGGCCACTTATGCATTGCCCCAAAAGAGGAAATCCACCACCAAAACGTTGGATAAAAGACATGAGCTTGTGTAAGATTTGTATATGCTAATTTATATGTAGATATGCAAATTGAGAAATAAATACTATCATTTAAATAGCAGTTCATCTCATCATAGTGGGGAAAATTGTGACCAGGTGACTTCTGTGCTTGCTCAGTCTGTTGCTCAGGTGCTCACTGTAGATGGGCAATTTCGAGGTCCCCCGCTCACCTTTCTGAAGACTGTTTATCTTTAAACCGGATTTGGACTGGACAGCCCTTCCTTCAAATCGAGGAGTGCCCTCAGACAGCTCTTAAAATAGAGGACTACTCTTCATAAAATAGGACTTCATCATTTGATAGTTATATGAAGTCCAACAGAAATTATTGATCTAAAAATGTCTATCCTGTCTTTCAGAAATATATTTTCAGGGTGGCTCCCAATCTGTAATAAAAACAACAACAGCCAAGAAGACAAAGGAATTAAAACAGGAGTAGTAAAAACACACCAATATCACAACAGATCTCTGTTTCTAGCTATCTTTCAGGGCCAAACTAATTGTGATGTTTGTTAGGAGATCATTGTTGTGTTTTTTAAAAAATTAATAGTCAGCATGGGGGGGCTGAGCTAAATCAGGACCATGGTGTGGAAGGGGGAGGGCTTTAACACTTTGCCCCTACCAATGTTTCATTTAAAATCATCCCATACACACACACACACACACACACACACACACACCTGCTATTTGCAATGGAAGGAAAGCTAGTTTGGTCTGCAGTCTCACCCAAACTGACATCTGTTGTTCTCAACTCACAGTTAGCTTGCCCCCTCCGTCTAATGGGGAAAAAGAATGACTACTCATCTCTTCTAATCACCAAAACTGCCATGAAAACATATTTTTTATTGTATTTATAGTTTTTTATACCTGACTTTTCCTCCAAGGAGTTCAGGGTGGCACACATTGTCCTCCCACTCCCCTTTTTATCCTCACAACTACCAACCCTGTGAGGTAGGTTAGGCGGTAGTGACTGGTCCAAGATCACCCAGTGATCTTCATAGCTGAGTGGGGATTTGAATCTGGGCCCAGCACTCTGACCACTCACCCGATATCACCTGAATATCCCAATGATACCTGAATATTAACCTGTTGATTCCCTAACAAAGGACTTGCCTATCAACTTGGCCTGTTCAGGCATTAAACAATATGTGAAGTCGTTCTGGCTCCATTTACCCTTTCCTTTTCAAGGAACGTCCCTCATCCGTCTTCCAAAAATAGAGATCTGATCCCAAGGAAATGGAAGCATACATGATTGACAAAACGGTTACATGAAGTGAGGGAAGATGGAATGGGTGGAAAGTGATCCGAAGAGAATCACTAGCTTGGTATGACATTCTTCACCTCATAATTTAAAGGCATCAAAACAGAAAGTTACAGCCAAGATGGTGGCACTTGGGCTAATGAAAAACAAAGCAAGGCAGTTTGGTTTATAATGATATACATCTAATACAGCCTATTTCAATTTTTTTAACTATCAGGGGCCTCATGTATCCCAAAGCGATAGCTAACACATGCATATAGCTGTAAATACAGAAGTTAAACTCATTGACACTGCAGTAAAATGTTTTCAGCATTTTCCATTCATTGTGTAAAGACCACTGTTAAGTCCCACAATAAAAGAGTGCAATAAACGTCCATTTTTAATTACTCCCACTGATAGTTTCCTCAGAAATGCTGGGTCTTATAAACAAAAACTATGCCTCCAGTGCGATATTTTACATCAGTCATTCTGCTACCTAAATCCAACTCAAGACCAGATCATGTCCCCCAATACATCGATCCCAATAGCTGCCTGGAGACACAATGTACTATCATTCTGCAAGAAAAGAATATTTACAGAGATTGATTCAAAAGAGCAAGTTCTGATTTACCTGTAACACAATTTTTATTTCACTACACCCTTGACATGAATCATGCGGTATGTGCAACTGCCAGCAGCAGTTAATAGCAGCAGAATGATGTTCTCTCCTAAAGCCTCAATAGTAACACAAGATTTCAGCATTGAGGTTTAGGGCCACTATGTAGTAAATCCAGGTTTGCCACCAAATGCCCTCAATAGGAAGCCAATCAAACCTGGATCTCTGACAAATGCCCCTGTCTGATGCACCTGTTTGTCAATCACACTTCACTTTATTAGGTGTACACCAGTGGTTCCCAACCTTTATGATTACGGGACCCCCTTTGTAACCTTAAAAATTTTTGCAACCCCTGCATGCTAATTGTTGTAATTTTAGTCTCTGTTAATTGAAAAAATACATAATGAAGCTTTAAATAATGTCACTTTTTATTAATCACAAAAACAAATATGATGATGATGATATTTATTACCTGCCCTTCATTAGAAGGTCCCAGGGCAGGTTACAGCAATATAAACAACTTTTAACAAATTTTAAAGGAAATGAAAGGAAGGAGATAAAAGTAAACCACTGAGAGTGGTGAACAGAACCTGGTTGATGCCAGGGCATTTGGAATCTGGTTTTACATGTTCTACCTGTATACAATGATGCTTCCTCTTCAGCACTCAGCTCAGGACACTCCATATGACAATAATAATAATTAACAGACAGAATGTCAACAGGTGAAGCTTTCCCCATAATTGTATTTTCATACTAAAAAAGGCTTAATTTAATTTCCATTTTATTTCTGCCTGCTATACAACTTTTCTCCCCCCATGCCAACCCTAAACCATGCAAAGGACTCAAGAGCAAAATCAACAAAATTTGGGCAACTTTACATATTGTAAAATATTTGAATATATATTTTAAATGAACATATAAAACTGTATAAAACACACTCAAAAGCTTTATAAACAGCAACAAAAATACACTGAACATGTGCAATTTCACATTTTTAAAACTTACTTTACCTATTATTTTTTGCTCACTTAGTGCCTTGGGTCAGTCACTAACTCTCATCCTAACCTACCTCATATGGCTATTGCTCCACTGAATTCTATAGGACTTACTTCTGAGTAGACCTGGTTAGGATTGCAGCCTGTCCTTGTATTATAGACATAAATTTTTACTCCCTTTAACCAGAATGATGCATTTTTGTACTATAAAGCCCCCTGCCCTCACCCGAAAAAAGTACAGCTTCAAAGCATCAACAGAATCTTAGTCTGGTCTGATTACTGCAATTTGATTCAACTAAGCCCTATGAAATATTAACGGACACTTTTACTTCTGAGTAGACATGCATATATTGTACTACAAGTTAACTATACAATGAATTTTTAGTTAGTGCCCAGGTGTGTATTCATGGAGGGACACTTCAGGACTCTGTTCTTTTACATTTTGGCAGGCACCCACCTCCAGGGGTCCCTCTGTCTCTACCGTCAGAGCCAATCAGCTTGATCGATCTTCCTTCATTGCTGCTGCCAAAGGGGGGGGGAGAGGCACTGGAGCTTCCATAAGCCCAGCTGGCTCCTCCTCTTGATGCACTCGCTCGAGTGCTGTGCTGCTCGGCTCTCTGTGTGGCGGGAACTGACTGTGCTGGCTGGAAGGAAGGAAGGAAGGAAGGAAGGAAGGAAGGAAGGAAGGAAGGAAGGAAGGAAGGAAGGAAGGAAGGAAGGGGAGGCAGAAGGGGCTGCATGCACAGTTGGTGGTGCACAGACAAGCCATTAATTAATTTTTTAAATGAATAAATAATTCTTCTCTTGGCTCTTTGCAACCCCCCTGGGATTACTCTGAGACACTGTGGGGTCCTGAACCCCAGGTTGGGAACCATTGGTATCCACTTCTTTAAAAAAAAAAAAACCTTAGATGTGTACCTAACAAAACACAAAGGATGAAGAGGAGCCTTAATTTTTACCAATAAGCTTCCCAGTCAACCCACAAAGATGCCCTTTGATTAGATTCTTTCCTCTATGAAAGGCTGGCTCTGTGCCAGGAATGATAGTATCGTTATAGCTGCTTTATCTGCATGCCACTTTTCCAGATACATTATGCTCAAAACAGTTCACAACAAAATAACCGCAAGATAAGAAATCCATCAACAGTTATTATTCTTAGTAACCCCATATAAAAAGCAACTCAGTAAGCAGTTTCATAAAAGGTGTGTTCATATAAGAACCCCTCACCTGTTGCGGGGGCTGCATGGACTAACCCTGCCCCCCCCAACTGCTGCCTCTGCCGGCCATGCCCCCAGCCAGCCTCATATTTTGTGAGGATGAGGATTCTATGCACTTGCCATGACACAGACCTAGATCTCCTCCATGCAGGGAGGTGGGGGGGATCTCAATTCTACTAGAAAGTGTGGAATGGGACCACTTCACACTCTCACCAAACATGTCCCAGCAAGGAATGTGGCCCATGAGTGTTTTGGTAGCAAGACCAGCCCTTATGGCTTAGGGGTGGGGGAGAAATTCAATTCAATTCACATTTAAAGGCAAACCTCCCGAATTTGCACTTTATTTGTTTATTTAGTATTTGATGTATATCCCGCCCTTCCTCCCAGCAGGAGCCCAGGGTGGCAAAACAATACGATACCAAAATTCGGCCGTTCTTCAAAATTCACACTTTCCCAATTTTGCATTGCTGCTCCCCAGTAATATGTACAAAAATGGATATACCAGGGTAAAGTGTGCATAAAAAATGTAGAGATTGCTGAAAATAACATACAAGAATGAATTATAGTTGTGATGTCTAGTTCTCAAAGGTTCTGTGAGACAAACTGTCAATTCTGCCTCTCATGGAATATATTTTGAGAGATATTGCACAGACCCTAAAAATCAGAGCACACCTTGTCTATCTTGTGGATGTATCATACCTCTAATGGCTTTAATCTGGTCAGACTCTCTGAGCAGTCACTATTTGACCCATATATTTCACAGAGTTAACCTTAAACTGAATCTTATTAAATCTGATGTTCTTAGCACGTGCTGTCTTCATACCTTGACTGAGAATCTGATCGTGCTGATCATATTTCTCTGCTGCAATAATTGTATCATCAGCTGTCATGTATACGGTCCAGAGCTTGGAAAAGTTACTTTTTTGAACTACAACTCCCATCAGCCCAATCCAGTGGCCATGCTGGCTGGGGCTGATGGGAGTTGTAGTTTAAAAAAGTAACTTTTCCAAGCTCTGTGTATACCCCTTTTATATGACCAAAAGTCTCCTCGTTTTTCTGTTAAAACACCTCACTAGAAGATTTAAGTCCAAATGGCAAATGGTGGAAACAATACCTTCTCCAAGGTATATTAAACATACAGAAATGTGATGAAGGTCTGTCTAATTTCACCTGCCAATATACATCCTTCACATCTAAGTGTCCTGCCCGAACTCAAGGAACTCGGACACAGCTATAGTTCTTTTCTTTTATTGAAGTAATAGAAAGTTTCAGTTCAGAGAGCTTCATGACTCTACCTACGGCTTACTCAGAACTCAGCATCCCACTCTAGCTAGGCACAACATGACAGCATTAAGACATTGACTCAGCAACTAACCCTTCCCCCTCACCCAGCTTAAGTAGGGCTGGGTGGTCCCCCTACTTGCATGTACCCCAAGTCATGGTTGGAGTTGTGCGCGTAAGCGCTAACTCCTCCTGAGCTGGGTTTGTTGAATCTCCCGTCACGCCCACCTCCTGGACCTGGGCGAAGGTTTCAGTCCTGTCCTCTCCCTCTATGGGGGGAGAGCTGTCTGACAGCGGTGCAAGCACGGGAAGAGGCACCGTGTCAGGCAGAGGAGTGGGCAGCCAGTCTGGGGGTCTGTCCTGGGGGGTGTCTGGAAGGCTGGTGGTGACCCATCAGCATCTAAAGCGGGGGCTGGTTCAATGTCTCCCCCTTTGCTGGGTCCTTCCCCAATGAGAATGTCCCAATCCAAGTCTTTCTCACCCCCGTCCTGTGCGTAGGTCCATCCCCTGCTAGCATGGCTCATAACACTAAGTTGGTAAAAAAAATCATACCAGCTAAATGGCTCAATACATCTTCTGTTGTAGGAATGGTGTAGTGCTGTCTGCGAACTGCTTGTTTCAGATCATGAGGGTCAAGACATATGCACAACTTCCCATTCTTCTTTTCCGTAATAACCAGACTGCTCACCCAGTCTGTAGGACCCATAACTCTGGATATTGCTCTTGCACTCTCCATCTGTCCCAAAGTATCCTTTAATCTGTCAAACATTGCAAAAGGTACCTTCTAACAGGAGCCACAGCTGGATCATTAAGGATATGGTGAGGACCTTCAAACTCACCAAGACCTTCAAAAACATCAGAATATGGCGGGGCTTGGATGCCTGAAAAATGGCGGTGTAGAGTGGGAGCTCCTCGGCCTCTTTTAAAATTTCTGCCTCAGAAAGAGAGAAAAAGGAACAACTCAACCTTTCCTATGCTAAGCCCAAGGAGGGAACGATAGCTGGAACTCAAAAAAACAAAGAGGTGGGTCTTAAACTTTATTTCAAAGCAACAGGACAGAAAGTAGCTTTGAGGCCTAAAGCAGAGAAAATGCCCTCAGGGGAAACAATAATTGCATTTGCATCACAAAAGATCTCTGCAAGCACGCAAAGGGAGGGAGAGACAGAGACCACAAACACAATAGCTGAAATAGTTAGAGGAGAACTTGCTAGTCAGTTCCGCTTCTTTAAACAGGAATTAATGACTAGCTGGACGGAAATACTAGAAAACAAGCTGGGAAACATTTAGATATGTAGGGGTACAGGTATCCAAAACCTTTAAAAAAATCATACATAATAATGTTCCTATATGGAAGTGTATACAAAAACATATTTCAGTACGGAGTAAATTGAAGTTGTCCCTTTCCAGCAGAATAACACTAGCAAAGATGATGTTGCTTCCAAAATTTACATCTTTCTTTTATGTTTTACCCACTCAAATAAGAAAGAGTAAGATAATATTTTGGCAAAGGAAATTAGAATAATTAATATATGCTTCAAAAAAACCAAGGGCCACCAAAAACCTTAGGTACAGAAGGAACCAAGAGGGAGGATGGGGAATTAGATTATGCATATGATTTCATTTTTAGATCTTAAACAGAAAGACATTTGGTCCAAATTGAAAGATATCTGTTATGTCATAATAACCCTATGGGGCTACCATATATTAAAAAAGAAGTTTAAAAAGTATAAAATTAGAACATACAATGACACCAATATTGGAAATATGGAGAATATACAAAGGAGCTGTTTTTACTAGGTCTCTCCCCCTTGGTTCCTCTCTGTAATCATCCAGATTTCTATAAGAAAGATTAATAGATGACAAAGAGTTAATTAAAAATGATATTTTTAGATTAAAGGATTTTTATGTGAATAACAATCCCATACCTCGAGATACCTGGCACAGGAAGTAGAGGGATATGGGCATTTCTTGGTTGGCATGGTACCAAATCAGTATATTTATAAGGAAAAATTACATTATAACTCAGGGAACAAAAGAACTAACTCAATGAGAAAAATTAATACTGAATGCAGGCAATACTGAAAAAGATCTAGTCTCCTCCTTATATAAGTTTTTATTGGGAAAGGGAATGGGCAGTAACCAAATACTTAAAGAAATATGGGAAACTGAATTGAGTTGTGAAATCGAAAATGAGATCTGGACGGGCATGTGGTTAAAATTCCCATTTAAATCAGTGAGTTCAAAGTCTAAAAAAAGAGATAAAACCTGAGCTCTTTTGGACTTTTTTCTGTCAGAGTTCTCATAATCTGTTGAAATTCATTAAAAATCACCCATCACAGAGTACCTGTAATCCTAATACTGACCTTGCCCGATACTCTGACCTTCATCTTCTGCTGTTTAAAAGTTAAAAAATGCCTGGCTGATTTTTAATTATACAGCCACAAGAGTGGCTGTATACTATAGCCAGCGTGGATTTTTCACATTCTGCAATGTTAAATTGAAAATACCCCCTAAGCCATTCTGATGCTTCCCATAAGCTCATTTCAAAACAAAACCTTACAAATCTTATAGTCTTGAACACAGAAACGCTTGCTTAACAACACTCTCAATATTCATGGCAATACATAAAACAGTCAGACTGTCAGAGAGAATCAAGAGTTCAGTCTTAAAAGAAAGGAAAAACCCCCGGAGCCCTTTTGGACTTTTTTCTCTGAGTTCTCATAATCTGTTGAAATTCATCAAAAATCAGCCATGTTCACAGAGTACCTGTAATCCTAATACTGACCTTGCCCCATACTCTGACCTTCATCTTCTGCAGTTTAAAAGTGAAAAAAATGCCTAGCTGATTTTTAATTAATTTAAGAAATTGTTGCTGGCAGCCTATGATAACGCAGGACATGCTCAGTAAGAACCGTCAGTGTTCTAAAAGCCTCACAGCTGCTTGGCTTGCCTAATAAGGGGGCCACACCCACACCAGACTTTGATTTCATGTGAGACAGTCATGGCTTCCCGCAGAGAATCCTGGGAAGTGTAGTTTGTGAAGGGTGTTGAGAGGAGACTCCTGTTCCACTCAGAGTGCTTCAGTGGCCAAACAGGTTTAACAGTCAACTACTCTGATTGACGGTCTGTGAGGGGAACAGGGCGTTTCCTGCCATCTCCAAAGATGGAGAATTATATTTTTGTATGGTTGTCGGTGTTCTTCTTACTTTGCTTCTTTCCTGTGTTACTAATGTTTCTACAGAGAATCTAAACTAGAAAAGTTTATTTCCCTCATTATTTATCCTACAAATCTGTGTCAAATTTATTTTTATTAATTTCAAAGCCTTTTTATTAGTCAATGTCATATGATGGTGAAGACAGCCTTTTGTGTTTCAAATTGGAGGTTATGTTCTATTTTGGGTGCATTAACAGTTGAATCTGAAACTGCAGTTTGATGTAAAATCAGACTGATTACAATATGTTGCTACGTCAGCAATGACTGTAGCTGTTGGAAAAAAGAGGATGCATGTTTTGAGCCTGCTATGTTTAAACCATTTTATTTAGGCAAGGTGGGCACGGTCAATTAAAAAAATAGAGCACACCTAGAATTTTGCTAGAACATATCTCACCTCCCACTGTTTTATCTTCTGCAGATTGAGACACTCCTGAGGTCCACTGGAGACTATTCTGTAGAAATCAGTGCCACTATTCCACAATTATGTTTGGAGTTTTTTTAGTGTAAATTTTGCAAAGTGTTGCTGCACATATTCACAGAAACAGAAACAAAAGAAAATGTTCTCCCATAGGAAACTTCACTAAAATTGCAAAGTATATCAGACATATTTAAAGTGACCATCTGAACTATATCCTCTGTCTTAATAACGTTGCTTCCTCCTTGCTAAAACAAGATCAGCATAGTACATGTCTTCTTTCTATTATTTAGGCTGATTGCAGGTGTTGCCACCACTCACCATACGCTCAGAGGCACATGTTGCCAAATACTTGCAAGCTACACAGCAAGTGGATTGGACTGTGAAAGACCAACCCAAATGGTGTTTGCATTATGACTACTTTGTAGGGCGGTATAATATCTCAGAGAGGAGGTCAGGTCTCCTGCTCCCCTGGTGCATTCACTATAGCTGCCCAATTTCCCTGCTTTTTAAAAGTTTGATAGAAATATTTGTGGGCTATAGGTACGTTCTTAAACCACAAGGTTTTTTGCCTATTTGTGAATTTCCCTGCCTTTTAATCCGGGAGGTAAGTAATGGGATCCTGTCCAAGTTTGCTGAGAATAAATTGATCATTTGCATTCTTATTGAGTTCAGTGGGCTTACTCCCCTGCAATCATGCTTAGAAAAATTGACTATCAAATTAAGATTAGCAAAAGAAAAGAGGAAAAACAAAGAGGCTTTTGAAGAGGACTGGTGGCCCTTCATACTCTTCTTTACAAAAGGTGAAAGAACGGGTCAAGTACCAACTCCCTTTAAAAGACTATGGCTAAGTTAACATATTCCTTCGACTCTATAACTGTGAATTTCAATGGAAAATAAATGATGTATGGTAGGGTGGGAAGAGAGAAGATTTATGTAGGGGAGAATGGGGTAAAGCAGTATCATTTAGATCAGCCTTTCCCAACCAGTGTGCCTCCAGATGTTGTTGGACCACAACTCCCATCAGCCTCAGCCAGAATTGCCAATGGTCAGGAAAGATGGGAATTGTGGTCCAACAACATCTGGAGGCACACTGGTTGGGAAAGGCTGGTTTAGAGTGTTGATTATACATGTGTTTTTTCAAAACTTCTAAATAAATGATCTTTAAAAATTCAGAATATATAGCAAGTAGCCATTCCTGTGTTAAAGTTTCAACTGTGTGCACAATATCAACCTGATGAACCAAGCCCAGAGTCTCACTGACCGCCCTGCCCAATAATGGCACAGAAGAACTATCTGTTATATACAACAGTAACTTACTTGGCTGCTCCTCTTGGGATATGCTAATCAAGGACAATAGCTCCGAAAGGCTGTAGGTGTGCTCCACCATACGCCACAAGAGTTGCATCACTTTTAGTTAGTACTTTCCTGCCTGGTAACTCATGAAATACGTGAAGTGGCAAGACATATACCTCTGCTCCTGTCTCCAGTTAAAATTTTAATGGAAGTCCTCACAGGGTTATATCAGCATACCATCCAGCCACTTGGCCTACAACTACACCAGTAGTCTCAAGAACTAATTCCTCTATAAACAAACTGTTTAAATCAAGGTCATGGATTTGGTATCCTTGCTGTTCTTTATCAAAACCTAATGGTTTTGCTTTACATACTCTGGCATAATGATTTTTCATGGCACATTTACAGCAAATCTTTCCAAATGCTGAGCAGTTTCAAGGCTTATGCACTATATTACAGTGAGGTTACTTATTATCTCTAGTTCAGTCAGATCTGCATTTAGATTGTGACTTCTCAGGTCCAAGAGCCTGTACTGGAATCCCCGCACAGACTTTGTCAATTACATGTGCAGCATGCAGCTCCTTGCCATATATTGAGGAAATTGCCATAGTCTGTAGCTGAGCTCTTCTTACAACATATTTCAACTGCTTTCTCCAGAATAAGGTCAGGGTTCCTCAGAAGCCTTTCCTTTCCTCCTTCACACTGAACACAATCTTATCCCTCACCATATCATTAAATGCAGAACCAAATTCACAGTTACTAGCTTGAAGTTTAAGTTCAATGACAACCTGTTCAATGGTATCTCCATGTATCTGCGAATGGTTCCAAAAGGAATATTGTTCAAATATCACATTTTTATGAGGAGTGCGGTATATCCTCAATTGTTCAAGAACTTCTGCTACATCTTTTGGCCCTTCGTCAGAAAAAGTGAAAGTATTACATAAACTGCCAACTCTTCTCCCACACAGTGCAAGAAAACAGCTACATGCTGTTTCGTAGAGACATTTTCAACTCCATACTGTAGCTGAAAAGCTTGCTCCCAGGGTTTCCAATCGTCAGCCAAATTGCCTTGCAAAACAAGTGGAAGTGGAGACCGGAATAAGTCCATGTTCACAACTACTGCGCTGATAAATGTGTGCAAAAGCACACCAATAAACTCTCACCTGCAAAAGAAAAGAAATCCACACCAACTTCCGACGCCATGTGATATCTGGTTCTCAGAGGTTCTATGAGACAAACTCAAAAATGCTCAAGTCTCACATACAGGAGACAAGTTTAACCGATAGCCCAAAACACACGTCTAAATGAGTAACACTAAACAAAGCTCTTGGCTGATTAAATACTTCTCATCTGTGCTAGCAAGCAATTCATGAATCTTAAAAAGACATTACACCACAATATTGAGGGAAGGTGCTTGCACAGATGAGTTTATTGGGCAAGATTGCATACAAAAATCGGTATGCAAGGAGAAATTCGCACTGAAATGCTTGTGAATGTTCTGTGAGGATTTTTTTTTTAATAAAAATGTGGAAAACTGAAAAGAGTAGAAAAATGAGAGAGAAACCAAAATGGACAGATTCATCTCTCCCTAGTATGGCTCTGTTATGCCCCCCCCTTTAAACGCATGCTGAGGAGGCTCGTTTGGACCAGCCCACCCACTTTGATAACAATAATAAATGAAATAACACCAGCTGCCAAAAACATTCCCTAACAATGAACTATCAGCAGGACAGTGAGTCTTTTTGACGAGCTACGGAGAGAGGCAGGGCCAGTCCTCAGTCCCTAAGCACTCAGGGGCAGAATGAGACATGATGTAGAGAAGGCCACTGCTGTCATGTGGCAACCTACATGCACCTGGATAACCTATCATAGCACAATGAGTCATTACTCGTGTGAGTGTGAGTGTGTGTGAGTGTGTGAGCGAGTGTGTGAGCAAGAGAATTGAAACCTCTGACTTTTGCCTGGCTGGAATGCACAAAGGTAAGTGTCCTAACCATTCTTCCACTCCCTTTTACCTCTGCCCCCCACCCAGCAAATGGCCCCTAGGAGCTTCTCCACAAGGAAATGCCACTTTAGGACTGGAAAAGGTTCCCCGCCCTTGCTGTAAGATAAGTCAGTATGATTATCCCCTGTGCTGCAGCTGGAGGGGCAGAATGAGGCAGAGAAAGAGTGACTTGCCTAAAGCCATTTAGAGAGTTCATGGCAGTGGTGAGATTCAAACCGAGCACTTTCTGATCCAGTGGTGGGTGTGGCTGGTGCCCATTGGGACTGGTAGGGTGGGAGGCAGGGAGCCCAAGAGTAGGTGGAGCCAGAGCCAATGACAGGCAGACCAATGGAACGAATTCTAGATTTCTCCTCCCTGACAAGCTCTACAAGGGGCAACACAGAGACTAAGAAGGCGGAAGCTGACATTCCACCCACTGGGATGGTTGTAAGAAAGAGGGCAGGCCAGCGAGATCTGGCTGAGAGCAGACTAGGGTTGCCAGGTTAAAGTAGTATCATAACACTTAAAACAATTATAGCTTCCCCCAAAGAATCCTGGGAATTGTAGTTTCTTAATAGGGTTGCCAGGTTCAGGGCCTGAGACTGATCCTGTATCTTTAGGATAAGAGAGGCCAGGCCTGGCAACCAAGAGGTCTTCTGTATCTTTAAAAGTGGTGCAGGGAAAAGGGAGAATTCCCCCCTGTGGTTTTTCCCATTGCAGAGTTGCAAGAACACCTGCACTTGGCTGACCTTCTCTTCTCCTAAAGATACAGGATCAGTCTCAGGCCAGGAACCTGGCAATCCTAGAGTAGACTGATGTTGGTGGGGCAGTGCCCCATGTGCCCTAATGGACTAGCCCCCACTGCATAGCTCAGCCTCTCAGCCACTGCACTCTCTTTGCTCTTAAATGGGAAACAAAGTGAGCAGATTGCAGCCAAAATAATGGGCACGTGACACTTAGCAACGATTTGCAAAAGTTGCCTATTAGCATTTGGGGATAAGCATCCAGAATGTATGAGATTTATCTTGCACAAAGGCAGAAATGCCTTCAAAAAGAAAAGGACAGGTTTCACACATCCATATCAGGTTCTCACTGACGAGTGACATTATTAGTCTGGCAAGAAAAACCTCTGCCTTCTGCTACATAAGGAGGAGTAAGAAGGCTTTCCTCTTGTTCCCTCCATATTCTTTGCGGAGAAAGCTTTCCAATCACACCATTTTCCCCCAAGTGTCACTTTGCTGCCCTGCATGATCTTTCTTTGCAGGCCCAAAGCAAAACACACCCTCATTTCTCATGGTAATTAGCAGTTCCAAAATAGTCACTTTCTCCCAGTGTGAGTATGCTTTGCTTAGGAACTGGCCGTTCAGGGATTACGACATCCCGAGTAGCATCTCTGTGTAAGCTAGAATGAAGAACGAGATGTTTGGGATGTGAATCACATTGCCAACTGCAAGGCAATGACATTGTGCAGTCTGCAAGGAAGGCAATGCCACCAAGTGAAAATCTCCCACTGTTTTAATGCTGCTCCAACAGAGATTTAAGATGATCTGCCCAGAAGGCAACAAATATCAGAAAGAAGACTCCCCATGCCTTTTTTAAAGGGTATAAATTATACCATATAATAAAAAGAATTCAAATGCAAATGTTCTGGAACTGAATTAGGGGGCTCACATAAGCACATTAAAATGGACTTGCTGGATCTGACCAAGATCTATCTAACTGTGCATTCTGTTGTCCCCATCAGGTCAGCCAAATGCCTGTTGAATTTCACAAGCACAGCACGAAGGTTGCAGCTTTTCCCTGTAGGTTCTTCCAGCATTAGGCCTTCAAAGGTACACTGCCTTTGCACGTGAATGTTCCACACAGCTATCATGGCTAAGAGCTGTTCCACTGATCCTCCATGAATTTAATATATTTTTTTAAAAAGCTCTGCACCATATCACCATGACTATTGGCATATTCTCTAAAACCTGCAACTTCCAGGTGTCACTGTGTGAGTGAAACAACTGCCTGTGCAACGGAACTTCCCTTCCCCCCCATGTTTCCCTTGCAGCTCATCCCAAATCTGCTCCAGGGGGCTGAGGGAAAACCCAGAGCGGATCTGGGGGAGATGCATGGAGGGAGAAGTTCCATTACACAAGCATAAGTTTGTTCAAGCAATGACTTTGCTGGATACAACTGCCACACAATATCATCTACCAATGAGGACCAGGTTAAAGAGGACTCTGTTGTGAAGCAAATATAGCTCCTCTGAATCTGATCCCGGCCTCTTTTTTCTCCTCTGCCCGAATCTTCTGCATACAATGGCATTAAAAGACTCTCAACCTCCTCCTCTTCTGCCCACCACCATCCTAGTCTGCCCATAAAATTTACTGTAGAACAGAGTGTGCTCTGGTCTTCATTCTGGTCAGGCCATCCATTTCTGCTCCAGCACTAACGATGGCCCTCATCATCCTCATCCCCTTCCTCCCCACTCAACTGATAAAGGGACAATTGCCATTTTCTGAGCTGCACAGATACCCAGTGCAAAGACAGGTAGCCAGTGGATAACCAGGTAAGTAATGTCGCACTCCAACCTCATTCTCGCCAACAGCAAACAAAGTGGTAAGCCATACAAGACTACAGGTGGCAGCTCACATGACTGAAGGCCTATCTATATAAAAATAATTAAATAAAACCCTGCTCATAGAAAACTAGCATGTCAGGGAGAAGACCACGATAGTATCTGCAGAGATGGTGTTATATAGTTTAGTCACTAGAGTCCTCTACAAGCACCACAAATATGTTGACATAAACACATGAGGGGGGCAATGGGGACAAGCGTACTGGCTCTGCCCCTTTGAATTTGCCCATCAAGAGCAGGCAGCACCTGCTCAGCAGCACAGGTCACCTGGCATCTTCCCCACTATGGTGTATTTCTATTTAAATTATAGTAATTATGTCTACATTTGCATTGATACATATAAATTACTATAGGCAAATCTTATGCAAATTGGCATCCTCTTTTGGCCTTTTTGGGTGGGAGTGTTATGCAAATCCTCTTTTTTGGCAATCAAAACTGGCCACCCTACTGTTCTGTCTTATTTAAGAGACATAATAAAGTGTTGGTCTAGCTTCGTACGTGATGTGCCCTTTGAGCCTTCCATGGCAGAATCCTTTGCCCTAACACCTTCTCTGTGCAGGGGATTTTATGGGGTTGAGGGGTATTCAATCACATAAGGGCCCCCTTTGGTGCAGGGTAGTCCAGAAATAAGGTGATTTCCCATTTGCTGTTTGTGAACACTAAAGCAGTGTGTCTCCAGTGGCAGATCATTCACACATACATGCATGAAGGAGAAGGCCGTGAAGTTCAAGTGGGCAGAGCCTATGTGTGGATCCTTCCTATGCTGGCACTTCCACTCCCAGAAACAGAGGCAATGATGGTGTGGGGAGAGGTCAATGTGTGGGCTCCTCCTACCTTATAAGAACCAAGAACTTTTGGCTCTATGAGCAGCTGCCCAGATGGTGGGCTATCAAAACTTTGAATAACTTCCCCAGGTGAAGTACTCCCAGGCTGTGGAGTCAGCCCTCCTGGAGAGGAAGGGCTATAAAGGTCTCTAGTGTGTTTTTGTGCCTCCCTCAGCTCTGATTTTCTGGCTCAACTCCTGACTCCCATCCAAGACCTGATTACAACTAGGGATAGGTGAGAAATTCAATTCAGTTTGCATTTAAAGGCAAGTCTGCCAAATTTGCACATTCTGAAACGACATGAGAACCAAACCACAGCCACCGAGATCCACACTTATCCAAATTGTTCAGTTATCCAGCCAACCTTCGTTTACAAGATGCTAGGGGGCAACCTGAACAAAATTGCATATATTCACGGGAATAATACACAACAATGCATTATACAATGCTTGTAAAAATGTGTACATTAACGATACCTTTGTTTTATTAGAAAGGACCACATGCTCGAGAGTTCGATTGCTTGGCATTGTGGTTGCAGATATGCATGCCTTTGGCTCTTTGGAGGGGATGCTATTTCCCCCCCCCATCCACGGGCAAATAATAGAAGCTTAGGGTGAACCAAATGTATCAGAGCAGAGTGCAACTAAAAACAACTTAAGTGAGCAGAGACCAGGGCTGGCACCAGGCATGACTGGGCCCTTGGGCACCAGCCTGCCTCAGGCCCGTGGTGCCTGCATGCACGCCCCACCTACCTTTCCCGTTGTGAATGCTGGGTGTGCATGCCTGCCATCAACCAAGATGGTGGTGGGGACTTCCCTAAGGGGACTGATGCCTCTGCCGCCATCTTGGTTGATGGCACGCATGCACACACACACATGCCTGCCATCAACCAAAATGGCCACAGGGACATCAGCCTCTTAGGGAAGGCTCAGCTACCATCTTGGTTGATGGTAGGTATGTCCGCACAGTGCACACAGCATTCACAGCAACGGGAGAGGTAGGTAGGGTGTGCAGGAGGGCATCGTGGGCCTGTGTGGTTGTATAAGGGGGTGCCTGGGAGCTCCCTCTCTGCAATCCACAGCAGGGTCGGGAGCTGATGCTGCCACGGATCACAGGCGCTACCCTCCCACCCTAAGGAGTGGCCCTTTAGGGGTCCCTCTGGGCCACAGAGTCCCTCTGGTGCCAGCCCTGGCAGAGACATTAAAGAGAATCTACACCATAGTCAGACTACATTGTTTTGCACAATGATTCATGAAAAAAGTAAGCATAATCTCTCTCTGTCTCCCTCTGGATGTTGTGTTCACTCCTTGAAATATATTTACTGGATTTACCTTCATTTCCTCTCATTTCATTCCCAGGAACCAACATGGACACAAAAAATAGTGGGGCTGAAAGGGTGCCACATGCCGATAGCTATGCAAGTTGCAAACCAAGACAGGAAGGGGGGAGTTGAGCGCCAGAAAGGTAAAAAGTCTGGTGTTTCTGCAGCTTATTAGGAATGCAGATGCGAAGCTCTAACAAATAAGGTGTTTGAGCAAAAAGCCCATAGGAAAGAAAATTAAACAAAATATTAACTATCATTCACAGAAACATACCATTTACAATTTTAAACAGATGAGTGGGGGGAAAGAAATGGATATGTAAACCCACAGAATATGGGTGGTGACAACATCTGGGGAGGTCCAGCCAGGGCTGGCATCAGCACCTGGCATCATTGGACAGTGTCCTGAGCCCCCTCCACTGAACAGGACTTGGGCTGTGTACATACTGTGTGTTAATGGGCATTCAGTGCAGGACGCAGGTGCCTTTGGGGGGTGCTGTCCACAATGTCATTCCCATGTCGTCCGTGTCCCACAGTATGTAGTGATGGAAATGTTTTTTCCTGGAATGGCTATAATCCGTTTTGTCCAGAGAACGTACTTCTCAGACTCTTGCTGCCTGAGCGCTTCCTCAAGTGACCTCCTGTTGGGCCAGAGCTTCTGGTGTCCACTGCTGTGCCACTCCCCCTCATTTCTGTGCCCGTTCACCTGGGAGTCACCTTTTCCCTTCCTTTTCCGGGAAAGCTGAGGGTTGCCGCTTTTACAGTGGAGGACAATGGTATCTCAGTATTTATTTATTTATTTATTTCATTTTTAAACCGCCCATAGCGAATAGCTCTCTGGGCGGTGAACAAAACAAGATTAAAATACAATATTACAATAAAATTACAATAAAATCAGCAACAAGTTAAACGAAAAAAAAAATTAAATGAAACACATTGAACATTAAAATGCCTGGGAGTATAGCCAGGTCTTAACCTGGCGCCTAAAAGAAAGTACCGAAGGCGCCAGGCGTATCTCCACAGGTAGGCTGTTCCACAGTTCGGGGGCCACTACAGAAAAGGCCCTAGATCTAATAACAATCCTCCGGGCATCCTGATGAGTTGGTACCCGGAGGAGGGCCTTGGATATTGAACGAAGTGAACGGGTAGGTTCATAGCGGGAGAGGCGTTCCACAAGGTATTGTGGTCCCATACCGTGTAAGGCTTTATAGGTCAAAAGCAGCACCTTGAATCTGGCTCGGAAACAAATAGGCAGCCAGTGCAGGCGGGCCAGGACAGGTGTTATATGCGCAGACCAGCGGGTCCTCATTAACAACCTGGCTGCCGCATTTTGCCCTAGCTGAAGTTTCCGAACGGTATTCAAGGGCAGCCCTACGTAGAGCACATTACAGTAGTCCAGTCTAGAGGTTACCAGAGCGTGAACAACTGAGGCGAGATCGTCACTGTCCAGATAGGGGCGTAGTTGGGCTACTAAGCGAAGATGGTAAAACGCATTCCGTGCCACCGAGGCCACTTGAGCCTCAAGCGACAAGGAAGGGTCAAAAAGGACCCCCAAGCTACGAACCTGTTCCTTCAAGGGGAGTGTAACCCCATCTAGAACAGGATGAACATCCACCATCTGGGCAGGTAAAGAGCTCACCAACAGTGTCTCAGTCTTGTCTGGATTAAGTTTCAGTTTATTAGCTCTCATCCAGTCCATTATCGCGGTCAGGCAACGGTTCAGCACATCAACAGCCTCACCTGAAGAAGGTGAAAAGGAGAAGTAGAGTTGCGTGTCATCAGCGTACTGATGGCAACGCACTCCAAAACTCCTGATGACCGCACCCAGAGGCTGCATGTAGATGTTAAAGAGCATGGGGGACAAGACCGACCCCTGAGGGACTCCACAAGGAGAGTCCAGGGTGTCGAGCAATGTTCCCCAAGCACTACCTTCTGGCGACGATCCGCTAAGTAGGAGCAGAGCCACTGCCAAGCAGTGCCTCCAACTCCCAACTCCGCGAGCCTCCCCAGAAGGATACCATGGTCGATGGTATCAAACGCCGCTGAGAGATCAAGGAGAATCAACAGGGTCACACTCCCCCTGTCCCTCTCCCGACAAAGGTCATCATACAGGGCGACCAAGGCTGTTTCAGTGCCAAAACCAGGCCTAAAACCGGATTGAAACGGATCCAGTAAATGGGAAGAGGCATTTCGTGGAGAACACAAGAAATCCTCAGTCTTCATGATATTTGGGGAGGGGGGAAGATTCAAGAACAACTTAGAAGCAGCAATGCTATTCGAGCACATCACTGGAGAGATGGAAAAGCAGGGCACAAAATGTATATCAGTACTTTAATGTATCGATACACCAGTTTCCAGCCCCTCTCTTTCCAGATCTCCTGACTTTCGAAAGACCCATGAAAAAATACAATAAAATCTGGTGCATGTGCCCACGTGCATTCCTTCAGCATTCCTGCGGCACTCAGGGGCCATGGAAACACTAATGGAGGGGAGGGGAGTAGGGAAGACTAATGCACCCTAGCTGTTAAACCAGCCCACCAGTGTGTACAGACCACACGGATAGCAGCTGCCGCTTAGGAAGGTGTGCCCAATGGCAAAGTGCTATGTGCAAAATGACCCATGTGCATTTCAAAGGCTATGCATGCACACACCTGTGCACTGTCCATCCCTGTCTACAACAGTGGCCAGCCAGAAAGCCCACCAGCAAAGCATGGGGGAAATGTGCTCATTCTTTGTCCTCACCACACAAGAGCAGTGTAGCAATGAATGACATTCCTATGAATGCCATTGGAATGAATGAGAGGGGTCTCTCGTAGATACCAATGGACTGTTGCTCAGGGGCAGAGCATCTGCTTTGCATGCAGGGAAAGATCCCTACCTGGAATCCTGAAGAGCCATATTGTGGCTAGATGAATCAATGGTCTGACTCAGCCGAAGGCAGCTTATACTGTGTTCCTAGTGAGCAGGGGTTAAAACAGCCCCTTGCCCATGGTGAGCCCAGTCAACTTGTTTTGTTTCTTGCTCACCTCAGAGCCCCTGTTATATTTTTTATCTACACTAGGGATGTGCTAGAATTCTGCAGAATTTTCCATTAATTCGCTTATTCTCTATCATGCAGATCAGATTTTTATGTAGCAATTTTCCGTGGCTATTTTTGAAAATGGTTTTTTTAAAAAAAAAACACTGCCTCTAAAATATCAATATTAAGGACAATGATTTTATTGATATTTACTTTCATTTATCAATATTTCCTTTCAAAATATCAATATTAATTGGGGGGAAGAAGGAACAAGCAGCAGCTGGTGGGCAAAGAACGACCTTGAATCAATACTGGCCTGTTAGGTCGATGGAATGCTTTCGAACTGACACTAGCCAATGGATCCCATCTCTACTCTACACACAGGTACACACTACTGCCTGTAGCCCTCTAGAAGTTGTTGGATTCCAGCTTCCATCAGCCCCAGCTACCATGGCCAATAGTGAAGGATTATGGCAGTTGCAGTCCCACAACATCTGGTTGGCCACAGATACCCCACCCCTGACATAGGTTAAACACAGAGAGGGTGGTAGGACTGTTCCCAGGGACTCCACTCCTGATGTTGCCTCATGGCACTGGCTCTGCCCCCCTCCCAAACATATGCATGTTCAGTAGGACATCTGCAAAAGGGGCACCTGCAATCCTTATCACATAGATACAGGCATATAGCTGAATATGTGGATATTGCAGGCTGGAGCAGCACAGTATCAAGGGTAGTGCCAGGGGACGAGAGAGAGAGAGAGAATATGGCAGAACTGCCAGCCACCAACAGCCACCAGGGACTGCTCAGGCTCCCCTGGATCTTCACTGCCAGCTCCAGGGAAGTTAAGGCTGACTGTCAGTCAGGTAGCCAATTGCCCCGCAAAGTAGTCACACTTTAGGCTTCTTCACATGCCAACACTGAACACAGCTCAAAGCTGTCTCTACACATGTAGCAGTGTTTGTGTGAAAAAGCACACCTCTGTGGATTTGTACAGCTGAACTATTGTGTGCACAACTACACAGACTGTACACGCCTTGAACATTATGCGTGCATAACCGTACAAGTGTACAGCTCATTTGCGTACTCAGGTTGTACAGTCGTTGACTGCCATGTGTGAACGCCCCTTTTGTTATACTGCCACTTAAGGAGGCAAAATGAGGTGGGGAGGGAACCTGGATGTCACTTAATAAGCAGTGTGAAAAGTTTTTGATCAACCTGAAGGTTTGCTCCCTTCTTAGCATCATGTCAGTTGGTCCTAATAAATGGTATGACAGAGAGAGGGAGTTCACTTTGGGGATTAGTATGTAACTGTGTTTCATCCTGAAGGCTCCAGAAACCAGAAATGCAGCATTTCCTGTCTTTTTCTCTGGCAAAAACTGGGACCTTTTAAGCATTCATGATAAATACAGAGAATTATTTATAAATCATTTGAAAAACTCCAGGGAAATAATTGCAGTCGCTGCTTCACAGTCTTTTCAAATATTCCAAACTTGCCCAAGAGACTTCGCTTTTGTGCCATTGTGATTCAAAATAACTTCAGTTCAGAGAGCACTGACAGATACAATGCAGAGAGGGCTTCCCGTATGAAAATTAATAGCCAAATGTTGTGTTGTTTTCAGTGCCTGATTACATTGCATAATTGCTTCAAGTCGCTAAGGCTGACGTGACAAAACTGTTGAAATACCTCGGACAACACAGCCCTTGGGATCTTTACAACATTTTAAAAATAAATCCTTAAAATCAATTCATATGCTGAAACCAGATTTGGAACATGTAAAGGGGGCTCCTATACACTTAAAGCAGCATCATACCACTTTAAAAAGCACAGCTTTCCCCAAAGAAACAAACTATAGTTTGTTAAGGGCTCTGAGAGTTGTTAGGAGGTCTGTATTCCCCTCCCAGAGCTATCTAGATTCCCTAGGAAAGGGCACTGACCATTAAATCACTCAGGGAATTGTAGCTCTGTGAGGAGGAATAGGGTTCTCCTAACAACTCTCAGCATCCTTAAGAAATAGGGTTGCCAGGTTCATGGCCTGAGACTGATCCTGTATCTTTAGGAGAAGAGAAAGTCAGCCAAGTGCAGGTGTTCTTGCAACCCTGTAATGGGAAAAACCACAAGGTGGAATTCTCCCTTCCCCCTGCACAACTTTTAAAGATAAAGAAGACCTCTTGGAGGCCGGGCCTGGCAACCAAGATAGATACAGGATCAGTCTCAGGCCCTGAGCCTGGCAACCCTATTAAGAAACTACAATTCCCAGGATTCTTTGGGGTTTAAAGTGGTATGATACTACTTTAAATATATAGTGGAGATGGGGGCATTATTGCTGTCCAGATGGGCTATAGAACCACAAAAACAGAACAAAAATAAACCAGAACATTTGTGCTATCAAAAATTACAGGATTTCAGCAGGACATTACAGGATATGCACTGACTAGAAATGAGGCAGTGTGATCACCCAAAGCCTTTGCAGCTGTTAAACAGTACTGAAAGTGGGGTTGCATGTGACCACCAAGAGCATCATGAGCACAACTCATAATGAATGTGCAATAAAATTAACATCTGAAAGGGCCCAGAGTTCAGTGGATGCAGAAATCTGGATAAAACACACCACAGGCTGCCTTCCATTCTGTCTGCTTCAGAAGATTTGCAGCCAAGGCCAGCATTACCCAGAGGCATCCTTCATCAACAGCTGCAAGTGCCCCACCACAGACACCTGCCCTGAGATACCCTTTTAAGAAAGTTTCATCCAGAATGCCTCCAACACAGTGTTGCTCTTAAAGGAGAGCTTGCAGCTCCATGCTTTGCATACAGAATATCCCAGGTTCAACTTTTTGAAAAAACAGGCAGCCGATGCTGGCAAAAACCCCGTCTGCCTGAGATCCTGTCAAACCACTGCCAGTCAGAGCAGACAATATGGGCAGATGGACCAAGAGCTTGATTCAGTGTCAGCCAGCTTAAAATGTAAGTGCAGAAAATGGTTACTGTGTAAGTTAAAAAAAAAAAGGTGTCTAGCCCTTATGTTTGAAAAATTTGCTTGAAAGTGCATGTGCTATGAGTCTGGTGAAATTTCACAAGCCAAAGAGTAGCTGAAAGAGGTTTCCACTGATTAGGGGCAGGGCTTCAGCACCTTGGATCGCTCTTTGCCCCTACCCATGATTAAGAAACATAGGCACCTAGGAAGGTGCCTTATATTGACTCAGACCATTGGCACATCTAGCGCAGTATAGTCTACACTGACTGGCAGCACATCTCCAGGATTTCAGAAAGGGCCTCTCCCAGTCCCACCTAGAGATGCCAGGGATTGAAGCTGGGGCATTTTGCGGGTTAAAGCAGATGCTCCACCACTGAGCTATGACCCTTCCCCCAGCCCTTCCTGAAAATACAGGAGTAAATTAGGCAAAACTGCAAAAGTTGCAGAATTATGCAGTGTAGGACACATTATGCAACTTCACTCACTTTGTATAATTTATGCTGGTCACAGAGTTCAGCTTTTCAGGATCCATAATTTATTTGTCACATTATTATTTTATTGTCTTCCAAGAAGCTCCCAGGGTCCTCTCATGATGTGGACAGGCTCAAAGAGAGTGGCTGGTCTTGGTTACCCAGTAAACTAGCAGAGATTTAGACCTAGTTCACCCCAGTCTGTCTCCAACACTTTATCTGATATAACCGCTAGGTTTTATTCTATGAGCACCTTGCATCCATCTGCCTGTAAAAAGTAGGAGAGACATTTGTCACTCGCATTAAAATGCAGAGATGGCAGGCTACCTCCAGAGATGTTTTAAATATGCATCTGTGCCAGTGATGTAGAACCTTTGCAGTAAATTAAGGTATAACTATTCCTTGTGAAAGCAGTAAATTGCTAATGAAGGCCAAAAAGCAAGGTATAAAGATTCCCATTGAGCAATTCACTGTGTTCCAGCAGAGAGCTACAGGACCTTTCTCCTATTAACCAACCATTCAAAGAAAAGACTGCAGTTTCTCTCCACTAGCAAACAAGCCCACCAGTGACTGCAGAATTGCTCTGCAAATTTTCAACCAATCTTGAGAAGATCCTTTGGCAAAAGAGAACCTGCCAGCAGTTAAAACGGACACCATGCTGCCAATAGAGCAGAGATTGGTTCTTAAAATGGGGTGGTCCACAAGACATTCCTGATTCACTTTCACATGATCCCTGCTATATAAATAGCACCTGCTAGGGCTCAGCCAAATTAAGCCTAATTTGTGGGGGACATTTTTTACCATGCAAAAATGAAAAACAAAAAACAAAAAACCAACAACCCTCACTTCATTTCCTGCACTGTTTACATAAATCTATGTTGATATTCATTTACATTGCCCTCCCTTGCTCTCAGTCGGCTTCTTCAGTTACTCCAGTGGTGCTATGCAGTCAATTCTGATTGATTATAGAGTGTTCACCACAATACTACAGGATTACTGATTGGCTGGGATCAGGAAGGAGAAAGAACCAGCAGGCTGAAGGACCCAATACTACCAAACATGATTTTTTTTAAAGAAGGTGACTATTCCCACAAAGTGTTTCCATAAATGTTTCTAAGCACCACCTCAAATGGCTTTTCTCAAACTCAAAAATTGGTGAATGTTCAGCACAGCTTGAGCACCGACACAATTTATGACTTATCTCCAAGAGTAGAAAAGAATTACTGTCATTGCCAAATTACTAGTGGTATAGAATGGTTTCCAAGCTATCCAGATTTCTAATGTGAGATGCAACCATTCTTTCACCAGGTGCATGAAATTGAAATAGTAAAATGTGTTCTGTATTCAATACAGAACGCATTTTACTGCTTCTTTTTCAAGCGCCTGGTATAACGGTGGTTGCATCTCACATTTTTTGTTGTTATGTGCCTTCAAGTCGACCACAACTTATGGCAGCCCTATGAATCACAGACCTCCAAGAGCATCTGTCCTGAACCACCCTGTTCAGATCTTGCAAGTTCAGGTCTATGGCTTCCTTTATGAAATCAACCCATCTCCTGTTTGGCCTTCCTCTTTTTCTACTCCTTTCTGTTTTCTCCAGCGTTATTGTCTTTTCTAGTGAATCATGTCTTCTCATTAGATACCTTGGTAATAAGGAGCTAGCGCTTAAATTATTATTAGCCAGCAGAAAGATCAAAACGTATTAATTAGACATTTACATGTGGGAAGAATCTCTTGGGAGGAATTAAAGGAATCAATCTGCAAGGCGTGTCACATGCTTACACATCCACAGCTCCTGGGAAATGGGTGAGCTGGAGAAACCAGTTCATACATTTTGATTTATTGGTGTCGGGTGTTGCCAGTATCAGCTGAAAGCAAAATGAAATGCAACTGGTGTCACGGTTCCAAAACAGGCAGAAAATAATAAGACTTCCAAAACCAAAAGAAGGACAATGCTACAGTAATTAAACTACAGAGTGACAATAGCTCTGACAAAGCAAGGCATGGGCAAAGGGCAGATCTTTTCCTCCCCAAGTGTGAAAAGTAACCATGGCTTTGGGACAAGCCTCCTGTTCCTGCCCTTCGGCAGCTCACCCTACGGTTGTATAACCCTCTTCTTTTCCTTCCCCTGGGATTGAACCAAGACAATCAAGAAGGAGAGAATAGCTGAATTGCACAGGGACAGAACTTCACGGAGCCTTTTTGTGCTGGTGTGGAGAGGCCCGAAACACTCTTTCAGGCTTGTCTCTCAAGCTGGTTCAGGAAAGAAGTAGTGGATAGAGCCAAGATTGCTGCCCCTTTGGTATGCACATCAGAAGCTCCACCACTGAGCTATGACTCTCCCCTATAGTTCAAGTTTGTTGTTGTGTGGTCACAGACCCATTAAAATAAATAAAAGGCATAACTGACAAAACATCAAAAGAGTTAGAGTACAATAATACAAAAAATAAAGCCATGAAAGGAATTACAATTAAGGAAAAGGAATCCTCTTGCAACAGAGAAGAGGAACTTAGCCACTGACTCTATTGTTAACTTATTGGTATCACCTAGATAATATTTCAAGTACCAACCTGATGACCTACCAGGACAGTTTCTCATGGCCACGTAATCTGTTACATTCCTCCCTACAAAAGTTACATGTAAAAAAGACATGATGCAGTGATTCGACAACTTCATATCTGCAGGGGTACAATCAATCTTGAACCATGAACTTGAACTCTTCCCTATAGTTGTGATCTAGAGGGGTTTAGCCTGTCTGTGGTCAATAAAATTTCTTTAATTCTCCCTGATCAGTTTAAGAGCCTGGGGTATTTCTAGAATCTTGGGCTGTTCATGCAAGCGACTACTATTGTGCTCAGATCTTGTTTGTGAGCTTCCCATAGGCAGTTGACAACTGTGAGAACAGAATGCTAGACTAAATAGGCCTTCGGTCTGATCCAGCAGGGCGCTTAGGTTTCTGGGAAGCAGGCTGGAGTTGTTGCCCAAAATGTCTCTTCCATCTTTGTCTCATTAGGAATTTTTTCTGTCTCTTGGACAGATCAACATGCTTTATATCGGGCAGCCCTTGAAGACTATTCAGAAGCAGCTGTGCACCTTTCTGCCGGAGGCTTCTATTCTGGAGGTGAAACTACACCATTTAGGGGCCCTCATACCCTAAAGACAATCTCTCCCCACTCATCTCTTAAGATCCAGGCAGCAAAAAGTTTTGGTGACTAGTGACAGCCCAGGGTAGGATTTTGTAGTAGCTTCCTTGAATCTCTCAAATCTCATTCAAGTAGAGGTTTGAATAGCTACCTCTTGCTTTCTTTTCTTAAGGGCTGCAAGACTCAGGTTTTTAAGCTAGCTTTTGGTTGAAGTCATCTGTGGCTGCATAGTTTGGTTTTGGATTTTCTTGATATCGTTTGTTCTATCTGTATTTTTAATAATTTGTCATAAACCACTTTGAGCAACTGGAAAAGCAGTGTATGTTCACAAACAAATGCTGATGCAGGGCCTAGTCCTGTGGCCTCTAGAAGAATTTGACTTGCCAAAGATATTGCCATCCTGATATTGCTCTGAACACAACTCTGGGTTTTTTCCCCCATTTTCCTTATAAAAATTCTATACTACTGTTCTGTCCACAGAATAAAATTGCACCAATCTGAGATTGCATCACAACGCCAGAATAGTTATATTTTAAAACATTATTTGTAAAATAGTGTTGACCTCATTTTTTAAAAAATGACTCCACTTGCAGAGGAATGTAAAGGCTTCTGTACAGGGACTGCATGTGTGTGTCTGTGCACCCACACGCACACACTAAAACAGATAGTATGAGTATTTATAGATATAAAAGGTAGCATTGAATTAGAAATAAACATATGAAACCCAGAAGAGAGATCAAAAGGGAAAATTAATCTTCCCAAAGTCAGCTCAGTTGTATAAAATGTAAGTGAAACGCAATTTAATGATTCAGAGATTTTTCAGCAACATTAAAATCCTCACTCTAGAAACTGAATAAGCATTTCAAGAGAGTCAGCCTCAGAAGATTCATTTGCTGATCGAGATCAAAGGCATCCAGATGCATAACGACAAACTTAATTTCAAAATGAGCTGTCAGATTGCATGTCATTACGGTGCATTTTATCCCAACGTATTTTTTAATTGGTTTTTTAAAATAAAAAATTAAATTCGTTAACTAGCAAAATAGTCATTATTATGATGGGGCAAGATGAAAAGAAGACCTGTATATGGCAAGCCCCCCCTGGAGGAGCTGCAGTTTGTGTCTGTGCACTCTGCATGCAAAGACACATTGCAACTCCATAAGGTGCCTCTCAGGGCCAAACAAGATGTGGCTTTAACAACATGGTGAGAAATCACATTAGGGAATTTTCCACATTTTAATACTAGGCACTGGGACTGCATCAGGGTCCCAAAGGGAGATTTAACCCTTCCCCCCCCCAGCCGTCCTCCTGAGAACCACCTCCCCCCGCCCCATTTCGTTGCAGTTATCCTTAGGGAAAAAAGCTCCCAAGGCTAATAGCATTTGTGGGGGATGATTTTCATTGGAATCATGGCTGTGGAGGGAAGAGTTAAATGCAACCTCATGTGGTGAGGTCCTGATGAATATCACCCCACTCCAATCCCCACTGTGCATGCTAACCATGCAACTAAGGTCATGACTAACTGGACTTTCAGTATCTGAATGTTCAGTGTCAGGACTCAGGAGGAATAGACACTGGTTTGGCTCCCACTACTATAAACCCAAAGCCCAAACATTTTTTCCTACCGGAGTGAATTACATCTGCTCAGTTATATGAAAGTGATGCATTGTGACAGCACTTTTAGAATGGGGGGGGTGCCACACAGGACACAGCTCCAACACTTTGGGGAAAGCCGTAGATAGCCACCCCAATTTCCTGGCCCACTGTGATGGATCAGAAGGGGCTCACCCCATCACAAGTTGGGGCCGTTAGTTGTTTTGAGGCTCCATTCTGAGATGATGCTTCCCCCTCCACTAGACTACTAGAGCACAGGTGAGGAACCTCTGGCCCTCCATCTGTTATTGGATTCCAGCTCCCATCATCCTAGACCATTGGCCATGCTGCCTGGGGATGATGAGAACTGGAGTCCAATAACAGCTGGAGGGATACAGGTTCCCCACCCATGGAATATAGCTTTAGTAGAATAACTGAACATGGAGAACTTTTCACACACACACACACACCCCAAATATGTAGGAGTAACTACTTTTTTTTTTTTAGAAAAGTAATCATTCATTAAAGACAAACACATTGCACAACTTCACAGCTAATAAGAACGCGAGTCATTCCATGGAGATACTGAGGGTTAAAACGAAATTACTGGAAGCACCTGCATTATATGGATATGGAGCGTGACTTCATTTAATTTCATAATACAAACTTAGAAAGAGAAAGATGCAATTACTGAAAAACTAAATGCACATATAAAAATGGGGAAAGGACTTAACCGGCAATTAGCACTTTCCTACGCTAATTATGTTGAAAGATACCATAATTTACATAAAAAAGAAACAAACTGAGAAGAATGTGCAACTGCTCTCTGTTAAAATTATATATATCGCAAGCGAGCTCTGCTGCACGACCAAGGCCCTGGCTCTGCGGCATACCTTCTGCTGGGAGGGAGGTGCCTGGGCTTCTGCTAACTGAGGGAGAAGAGGGAAGGAATGCTGCTGTTGCTGCTGCTAAAGGGAAGAGGGTGCGCTGCATTGCACAATGGCTCAGAGCCGATTCATACATTTCCTTTTCAACGAGGAAGCAGATGAAGGTTTTGCTTTGTTTGGCGAGTCTATTTTGCAACATGTCATTGATGCAATAATAGTGCATTAGCGGTGGATTTGTACTGAACAGTCCACATTATTAAGCTTTATTAGTTGTTCTGCAATGCTTCCCCAGTGCTACTGCATTATTGCACTCAGTGGCGGCTGGCACCCATTGGACCTGGTGGGGCTGCTAGGAGGTGATTTTAAGTTTGCCAAAGTGTTTTATAGTCATTTTATCCTCACAACCACCCAGTGAAGTACTGTAATTTTAACCAAAAAACCCCCAAAAGGAATACTAGCACCTTCAAGACTAACAAACTTTTTATGACATAAGCTATCTTGGGCTAGAGTCTGCTTCACCATATGTATCGTTCTTGGTAATCCATGAAAGCTCATGCAGTAATACATTTGCTAGCCTTTAAAGTGCTACTGGACTGTTGATTCATTTCTGCTGTAAGCTATGGCTAATTGGCTACCCCTAGCCATGGCTAGTTGGCACCTGCCTCCTCTGTTTCTCTCTGTTTATATTTCATAGGATGATTACACAACTTCAGCCTAAAATATAAACTCTTCATTGCCAGTCAGCCATATGATACATGGAATCACAACTATGCTTTTACCAAAATGCCAAGGAAAAAACACAGAAGCAACTGTCTCTAGCACCAACAGATAGTCAATCACTATAATGTTAAGGGAATTCATGAGACTACAGTGGTTCCAGTTTTAAAAAAAAAAAAAGCCCAGAAGCCAGTGTTACACTCCAAGCCAGGAATTAAGTATTTCTTGGAGAATTGTTGTTGCGGTTTAACAGTGGCCTAAAATAGGACTCAGCAGTTATATACCTTCTTCTAAACTGCCCATAAGATCACACATAAATTAAATCTATTACCATCTGTATCAACAACTTACCAGACTCGCAGGATCCAAAAAGAAATACATCTCCCAGCATGCCTTTGAATAAAACCACTCCCACTTCCTTCTCAACATAATTAATTACCCTATTTACTCCATCACCTTTTAATGAACTGCTCCAGGAGTAGAAGTACATTTTTAAAAACTTATAATTTTAAGCCCCGCTCCTCCCCATCCAATAAACAAAAATGGTATACCTTTTTTAAAAAAAGTATTGTACAAAGAAGAGAGTCACCAGGATCCAGTGGTGCGCTCTCACACAAATAGGCAATTCAATGAAACAAAAATCTGGCAAATATAGAAATAAAAATAAGCAAACAGCCAATCACAGAAGACTGATCAAGGAAGACACAGTCCTGGGGCCTAGTTAAGGCTGCCTGGGTGTGGCTTTCAAAGAAACAGCTCTGAGTATGCTCAGAACAGCTTCCATGTCAAATAAACATATAGACCAGTTAACTTCTGATATCTTAGCAGGATTCAGATGATGACAACAGGAGGGAGGGGAAAACTGCACAGCTAGGGCAAATCCTGATAAGATCAAATTTTGTTTTTTCTGCCAGTAGGTGGCAATCCTTGGCCTGGAAGAACATTGGGTTTTTCCGCCTGGAGACAGATGTGTATCCTTTTCGATTGCTTTTTGGATTAGCTGACTGGTGCAGAGAGCTGCTTGGTCAGAGAAAGGAAGATTGACAGAAAGCATCCAGGACTCTCTCTGCATTGAAATGGATTGTCTTATTTTATTTATTTTATTTCTACCCCGCCTTTCTTTTCATGCTAGAAACCCAAGGCAGCTTACATATGGTTCCCAGGAGGTCTCCCATCCAGGCACTGACCAGACCTGACCCTGCTCAGCTTCAGTAGGGAGCTGGCCTTAGGTGCCTTCATGGAAAGATGTGTGGGACAGAAAAGAGTGTGGCTTTGAGATTTTGGGGAAAACTTTAGAATAAATTTCTGGGCATTCACTTGGTAGTGCTAAGCCCTGGTTGCTCTAATGGACCAGCCTCCACTGCTTGCACTACAGCACTACTAAAGCGGGACAAAAAATAAACCAGAGCATTTGTGGTAGAAAAAGTTACAGGATTTCAGCAGGAAGTTATGGGACATGCACTGACTGGAAGCAAAGCAGTATGGGTGGTATTCAAGTAAATAATAGCACTAGCACAAGTATTACCGGTAACACAATGGGCCTTCCCCCCTTCTTCTCCCCCCACATGCACCCCGTGCTGTCCCCAGATCTGCTCCAGAGGGTTGGGGAAAGTCCCAGATCATATTTAGCGGGTGTGCTGGGGGAGGAGAGGGGAAGAATGTACCATTGAGCACTACACTGAATACAACCCATCTAGAAACATTTGCAGGCACAAACTGTTGAGATTGTGCATAACTGCCTCGATGCCATCATGAACACAAATCATCATGACTGCCTAATAAAAAAGACTTCTGGAGGGGCCCTGAGTCCCCTTTTAGGAATCAGGGCCTAGAGCAGGTCCTGTATTTGGAACCTGAGAGAGGTCAACGGTTTTGCTCCCATGTAAACTTGTAGGACATGCTTCACTAGATACCGTTTGGGTCAATTATGGCTGAGAGGTTTGTTCACAAGCAAGAAAACCAAGAACAACTTGGCCGCACATTGCCAAAAACTTTGGAGACTTCCAAGGCCCTGTTTTAGTGGAGTTAGGGCTGCTACATTGTGCATGGTGATATCACAATGGTACTTTAGCCAATCAGATTTGGCTATGTGATGGAGAGTGATTAAAAATATATATACTAAAGAAACAGGATTGAGGAGGTAGCAATCAGCCACAAAATTCTTTTTTTTAAATCAACTTATTATTTGTTAATACAAATAAAACTTGTAACAATAATATTACATTCTTGACAGTCAATAATAATCCCCTTTAAACTAAATAATAATTACATAAAATAAAAATAGAATAAAATTAGTAATTTGAGCCTCTGATAATTACTAATAACAAACAGAAGGGCCATTTGGATTGAAACTATACTTTCTCATAAAACTGTAAAAGAACTATAGTTAATTGTCCCTTGTCTACTATTCCATAGCTCCTTAAACTTTTGCCAATCTTGTTCAGATTTATCTTCTTTTTCCTATTTTTAACCCATATAATCCAAGTAATTTTACTCGAAGTGGCCATTTCCCACAGTTTTAGGTACTATTCTGTAATACATGGGATCTCCCCTCCCCCCAGTATTTTACATATAGAATCCTTGATGCTAATACCACAGACCACCTTACACAAGGCTAAAATGCTTGCTTATGAGATTTGAAGGCTTACCTGGTTTAAAATGGTGTTGTGTCGGTTTTATTATTATAGCTTCTTCTTTTTTTGTATAGCAGCATGATGTTTTTAACTTTTTATTTTATTTTAACAATGTTTGGAAGCTACCTTGTGAGAGTAGTTGCCCTTAAAGGTGGCTTTATAGATAAGTTAAATAAATGCATGTACATATTTATTTTATTTATATATTTATTTTATCCAGGCTGGGCAATCAGACTCTGGCCTTCCCAGACCTTGTTGGACTCTAACTCATTCTAGCCCCAGCCTGCATGGGCCAATGGTAGGGGATTATGGGAGTTGTAGTCCAGCAACATCTGAAAGGCACCAGGGTCTCCATCCCTGCTTTATGTCCTGTCTTCTGAAAATAAACTCACAAAGCAGCTCACAAGGTGCACAGGTGAAACAAATATAATACAATGCAATATGAAACACATAATTTTAAGCTAAATACCAACACTGGGAATGCTTTGAAACTGAAAACTAAAATAATAAATTGAATAAATACAGTAAATAGCTATCAAATCCATTAAAAACTGCAATAGGCCCCAAGAGAACTTAAACATTACAGCAAAACCAATTTCAGCAACCCAATTAAAATCATTACAAAAAAAGCTGCAGTGATCAAATAGGTTTTCAGGGCCTGCACAAAGGTTTAAGGAGACAGAGGTGGGTTTTTAGTGTTGAAAAAATGGGGAGGGGGAAAAGATATGATGGCTGTTTATAAAATACTGAAGGTTTTGGAGAGAGAAAAGGGGGTGGGAGAGTCTCTTTTTTTACCCTCCCATTCATAGGGTCACCATAAGTCAGAATCGACTTGAAGGCAGTACACACACACACACAATATAAAAAGGTGATCCAATGAACTTGAGGGGGATTAAAGTTGGGGGGGATGTGTGCAATGATGAGGTTAGAAAAAATCCTCCCCTCCCCATGCAATATGGTGACATCTTAAGAGGAAGAAGGGGAAAACCACAATTTATGGGTTTTTTTTAAAAAGTCTTTTATGAAAATTTCATCAGCATTTTAGTGTGAATTTCACCTAATATTCACATTGTTGCCAAGCAATTTCCCCTAACATTTTAATATTATTTCTCACAAATACATGCATTTTTAAAGTGCACGTTACCTAGTCTACATATGTTTGTCCATAACCGTTACCTGGAGGACTGCATTGCACAATTTGGAGAAGTGTGGATTTTGAAGGATGGCTGTGTTTTCGTTGATGTATTGTTTTAGAAAGTTCAAATTAGGTGGATTTGCCTTTAAATGCAAACGGAATAGAGTTTCACCCCCATCCCTAGCTGTAACTGTTCCCACTTTTAATGGCATCGCTGATTGCCAGTGAGGGAAGATTTGCCTCCATCATGGGCTGAGCGAGATCCATCCTCAGTGGACAACACCAAGAAGACCAAGACTGCAGGCAGGACATGCCCCCTGAATAATCCTGTCGCCGGGGGGACATTTTTGTTTCTGCTACCAGACTTGGGTATCCTTTTTAGGCTGCAGACACACTAGCTCCTTCAAAAGCAGCCAAACCCTTTTCTCTGGCTTTGATTTAAAACACCTTTAAAACACGTTTGCCCATGGCTGGACACATCTCCCTTCTGTATTGCTGATCTCAGACTTTTTAGGACCGCCCACAGCAAAGTGTTGGGCTAATCACAGTCTCCGCCCAACCTACAGCAAAAAGGAGTGGGTTTTGACTAGCGTCATCTGTCGCCAGCATCACAAAACAGAGCTGGAGACACTAAAGTCAGCACAACTGCAAGTGCTTCTCTATCCCTTGTGTGAGAATAAATAATGGAGATGAATGTGCCCAGATTAGAAGATTCTCCGTTGTTGACAGGCAGGGTTGGGGGTTGGTCTCCAGTGAAGTTCCTAGTTCCCAGGGCCAGCCCTGCCATTAGGCAGAATGAGGCGACTGCCTTTGTGGCAAATGCTGAGACACATCCTCCTGAGCACCTTGGCTGTATCCTTCTGTTGGTGGACAGAGCTGTATGTGCTCCATGTGGCCTGTGCTGTGCCCCCATAATTAGCCTGCTGCCCCAAGTGCAACAGAGGACACTATCCTGTTGTCAGTACTGAAGTACGTTTCAGCTGCCAGTCCAGTCAGCTTCTGCACATGGCTTGGGAGGAGGGCATTTTGTCCTTCACCTCAGGCAGCAAAATGTCTTGTGCCAGGTCTCCTCGTTCCTCATCATCCTCTTCTGTTCTGAGGAAGACAAAGGCTGTGATCACCCTTGGATGATAAGGGAGTCAAAGGTGTACTAAAGAACGATAAGGAGATTGCAGAGAAGCTAAATGAATTCTTTGCATCTGTCTTCACAGTGGAAGATATAGGGCAGATCCCTGAACCTGAACTAACATTTGCAGGAAGGGATTCTGAGGAACTGAGACAAATAGTGGTAACGAGAGAGGAAGTTCTAAGCTTAATGGACAATATAAAAACTGACAAATCACCGGGCCCGGATGGCATCCACCTGAGAGTTCTCAAAGAACTCAAATGTGAAATTGCTGATCTGCTAACTAAAATATGTAACTTGTCCCTTGGGTCCTCCTCCGTGCCTGAGGACTGGAAAGTGGCAAATGTAACACCAATCTTCAAAAAGGGATCCAGAGGGGATCCCGGAAATTACAGGCCAGTTAGCTTAACTTCTGTCCCTGGAAAACTGGTAGAAAGTATGATTAAAGCTAGATTAACTAAGCACATAGAAGAACACGCCTTGCTGAAGCAGAGCCAGCATGGCTTCTGCAAGGGAAAGTCCTGTCTCAGTAACCTATTAGAATTCTTTGAGAGTGTCAACAAGCATATAGATAGAGGTGATCCAGTGGACATAGTGTACTTAGACTTTCAAAAAGCGTTTGACAAGGTACCTCACCAAAGGCTTCTGAGGAAGCTTAGCAGTCATGGAATAAGAGGAGAGGTCCTCTTGTGGATAAGAAATTGGTTAAGAAGCAGAAAGCAGAGAGTAGGAATAAATGGACAGTTCTCCCAATGGAGGGCTGTAGAAAGTGGAGTCCCTCAAGGATCGGTATTGGGACCTGTACTTTTCAACTTGTTCATTAATGACCTAGAATTAGGAGTGAGCAGTGAAGTGGCCAAGTTTGCTGACGACACTAAATTGTTCAGGGTTGTTAAAACAAAAAGGGATTGTGAAGAGCTCCAAAAAGACCTCTCCAAACTGAGTGAATGGGCAGAAAAATGGCAAATGCAATTCAATATAAACAAGTGTAAAATTATGCATATTGGAGCAAAAAATCTTAATTTCACATATACGCTCATGGGGTCTGAACTGGTGGTGACCGACCAGGAGAGAGACCTCGGGGTTGTAGTGGACAGCACGATGAAAATGTCGACCCAGTGTGCGGCAGCTGTGAAAAAGGCAAATTCCATGCTAGCAATAATTAGGAAAGGTATTGAAAATAAAACAGCCGATATCATAATGCCGTTGTATAAATCTATGGTGCGGCCGCATTTGGAATACTGTGTACAGTTCTGGTCGCCTCATCTCAAAAAGGATATTCTAGAGTTGGAAAAGGTTCAGAAGAGGGCAACCAGAATGATCAAGGGGATGGAGCGACTCCCTTACGAGGAAAGGTTGCAGCATTTGGGGCTTTTTAGTTTAGAGAAAAGGCGGGTCAGAGGAGACATGATAGAAGTGTATAAAATTATGCATGGCATTGAGAAAGTGGATAGAGAAAAGTTCTTCTCCCTCTCTCATAATACTAGAACTCATGGACATTCAAAGAAGCTGAATGTTGGAAGATTCAAGACAGACAAAAGGAAGTACTTCTTTACTCAGCGCATAGTTAAACTATGGAATTTGCTCCCACAAGATGCAGTAATGGCCACCAGCTTGGACGGCTTTAAAAGAAGATTAGACAAATTCATGGAGGACAGGGCTATCAATGGCTACTAGCCATGATGGCTGTGCTCTGCCACCCTAGTCAGAGGCAGCATGCTTCTGAAAACCAGTTGCCGGAAGCCTCAGGAGGGGAGAGTGTTCTTGCACTCGGGTCCTGCTTGCGGGCTTCCCCCAGGCACCTGGTTGGCCACTGTGAGAACAGGATGCTGGACTAGATGGGCCACTGGCCTGATCCAGCAGGCTCTTCTTATGTTCTTATGTTCTTATGTTCTTAACACACTAGTCGCCTACAGCAAAGCGTTTCCTTTAGCCACACCTGGAGGAGGAATGGGTGGATCTGCCGATGAGTTGTGAAATCTCTTTGAAGCTAAATGTAAAAAAAACACACTCAAGTGGCTCCCACCAGGTTTTACAGTAAAGAGGGGCAGGGTTTGACTAGCGTGCCCCTGTTTTCAGAAGAGAGAGGTGGAGACTCACTGAAAATGGCAGAACAGCGAGTGTGTTTCTGCCCTAACATCAGGATCCTCTGCAAACGTTGCAGTGTTTCACAACACATAAGGATTCAAAAACTGAAAATATTTGTCCCTCCTTGCCTTGGAAAGAAGCAGGCTAACCTGGACGCCCCTTAACACTTACAAAAGCTTTTAAAGCGTTAGTTTGAGCTGTTGTTGTGGCTCATCATAAAAGAACCCCTGATCTAGAGGCAATTTAAAAACAATTGAGCAAAGTAGATTAAATCTCTAACCAATGTTTGTAGCCCAAGTAGAGCTGAATCAATAGTGAGACGAATCAGGGGTGGCAGAGAAGTCTATTCCTGGCTATCACTTTTGTCACTAGCTGTACATTTTTCTTCTGGAACAAGGCGAAACCAATTGTAATTGAAAGCAATTAGGGGGGTGCACATCTGTATACACAGTGGCGATGATTGCTTAGTGATTTTGACAAAGGTGGGTATGTCTTGGGCTTCTTTTCATTTTGCCCTGTTGCTGATCAGTTCCATCTCCCATAGATTTTACTCAAGCGCTGCAAATGAATCCCCAGCATTTTAGTTTCATGGGGCAGCAGTAAGAGAGGAGATAAACCTTTGTTTGCTCTTTAAAAGGCAACAGGCAAAGGCTTATCTTTAATCTTAGTGTGTGGGATGAAAGAGCAGGCAGCATTTCTTTTCCCTGATCTTAGCACTGTGGGACCACAGCACTAAATTTGAAGATAAGCCTCTGCTGCTGCTTTTTACCATCAAAGAGCAAGCAGACTCTGCTTATACTTTGTTGTTTAAAAAAAACCCAGTGACTCTGCTTGCTATTTGATGGAAAAACCCAACAGCAGAGATTTATCTCTGATTGATCTCACATTGATCTTGCCTTTTAAAGAGCAAGCAGTGGCTTATATCTGATCTTAGCACTATGAGACCAGGAGTGCAGTAGCAAACTCAGAAGTGCAGGGTACCTTCATGATAGCCACAGCCATGCCCCTCCCTCTTTTTTTTGCTACTGGGTTGAGAATGAGATCCTTGTTAATGCCTTCTCCCACAACAACAGACGTCCCTAGGAAGAGGAGAGTGTTAGCTCAGTGGCTGACTCACCTCCTTTCACTCTGATTGGCTCAAATCAGCAGGAAAGGACATGAAAGCATGTTAGAAAGCATGGCTAACACAATCCCCTTTCATGCTGATTGGATCATAAGGTGCTGGAGACATAGGGACCCTGCTGGGACCCTGCTCCTGAAAAAGTAAGAGGTCTAAGACCCTCTGAGACCCTGGACAACTGCACCTCTGTATGAGACTACAATGCTAAGATCACAGACAAGCCTGTGCCTGCTCCCAGCTTGAAATTTGAATCAGCTGGTGTCATATGATATCAGCTGATTGACAGGTGAGTGGCCCCATCTCCATGTCAAAAATGGCCTACAAAGGATGGGTCAGTTCTGAACCAAGTCCTCAGGCTCAAAAAGGTTTCCCACCCCTAAACTAGTATGTTGGCTCGGGCCTTTTCTCGAGTGGTGCCTGTTTTGGGGAAGCTGCTCCACAGGGAAATTCATAATAGAGATGGGAAAGAAGGGAACTTCAATATCTGCAAAAGTCTTTATGTCATTATTTATTTATTTATTTATTAGATTTATATCCTTCCCTTCCTCCCAGTAGGAGCCCAACAAAGAATCTTTATACCATGTCATATAGCAGGAATGAGGAATCCACGACCCACCAGTTGTTGTTGAACTCCAGCTCCCATCATCCCCAGCCAGTACGGCCAATTGTGAGGGATGATAGAAGTACATTAAGATCTGGAAGATCACAGGTTCCTCATCTCTTGCTTTATAAAGTACCAGATTTATGGTTATGTATGAGTTCATGGCTTTAGAGACCACTTGCTCTAATCCACAAAAGCTTATGCCATAATAGTTCTGTTAGTCTTTAATGTGCCAGAAAGATGCTGTTGTTGAGTTGCAGAAGTCTACTGTGACTACCTGTTAAGAATATATTAAACTATGGAATAAACATGGTGACATAAACACAGCAAACAAATCTTTTGTAGTCATAACATAGAAATATGCAGTGCATTCCAGGACCAAATGACCATGCTGAAGACTTCAAATTTAGTCCAGGACAAAATGGCGGGTGCAGCATACAACTGACAACACTAAAACTCCCAATCCATGGGCGGTTCAAAATTCCCTACAGGAAGCCAGTCCAGTAATTTATTCTGGATTAATCTTATTTAGAGACCAAACTAATGTCATTGCGTAATCATATGCATGTCTAGTGAGAAGTCCTATTCAAAGGATCTTAATTCCAAATAATTTTATAGGATTGTAATCTCAGTTGGTCAGCTGCTGAAATGTTCACAGACAAAAGTTTCTTCACAATGCTAGTTTCCCTCAACACATCTGTATGGCAAGCATTTACAGCACGGATGAAAAACCTGTGGCCCTCCAGATATTGTGGGATACCCAATTCCTATCAGTCCCAGCGAGCATGATCACTGGTAAGGGATGACAGGAGTTGTAGTCTGACAACATCTGTAGGGCTACAGGTTCCAGATCCCTATTCTAGGGTGGGCCCTTTTAAAAAGCTGAAATCCTGACAATTGATGGCTCACTAGAGAGAACATGGGCCCTGGACCTCCTTTCCCTTTCAAACAGCTGTTTGGTGAGATTGTAACTTTTAAACCTGGCTGCATGTACATAGCCTCAGATCTTTTCTGTTGGTTGATGGAGCAGATTTTCCATGGGCATCTGGTTGACCACTGTGAGAACAGGATGCTGGAGTTAGATGGGCCACTGGCCTGATCCAGCAGGCTCGTTTTATGTTCAGTTGTATATAACTGTAGTCCAGAATATTCTGAAGGGGTAGGGTGGGAGGTTTAGCTTCATCCCAGGCCTTCCACACTAGCTTTTGACTTTTGGATGTATAGAACCTGAAGCCTTTTTATTCTTGGTTGTGGTTTCCACTGGACATCTTGCATGATTGTGAAAATGTTTCAAATAATTTTAGCCACTAACTGTAAATTGGCCATGGAAGAAGAAGAAGAAGAAGAATGTCCACTCTCCACTCGTTCATACTGCTGTTTAGAGAAATAATCTAGTTAGTTGCAAATTCCATTAAATGTTCAGTCTGTCTTGGGGAAAATATCTGATCAATGTCCTGAAAGGAAATGAGTGCTTTTGTAATAACGTTTTTTGGTAATGAAGGCAAAACACAGCATCTGAGCTCTGTCCAATAGAAGTGCACTCAAGAAGAGAAGAATGAATTCTTTTCTGTGCAAGGAACTTGTCTGCAGAAAACATTGTTCCTCCTGCATCTGTAATGTAACCAGATCAAAGGCTCATTTTTATGTCTGGAGCCCTTGATTGTACATTCATCCAGCTATAGTCTGACGACTGATTTGCTTGGGGTCAGAGTGCCTGCCCAGCACTCTGAGTTATGCTCTGACCTAGATAATCCCATTCCCTTTTCTTTTCTTTTTTGCTGCAAATCTTAGTGGGTTTTTGATGCGTTGTCTTCATCTAAAGGTAAACTGTACCAAAGTGAAATGAAAGCCCCCCCCTTTTGGGGGGGGTATTTGCCTCTTACAGTTGTTATGATGGACTTGAGGCTGCTTCTCGGCTTCAGGAGCATCGGGAATATTGCTTCCTTTGATTTCTTTCTTTTGTGGTTTGGCACCATCCAGCAGCATGATAGCCAGTTTCTTTAAGGGCGAACCAATATGCTATGTGAAATGGGTGGGTGGGGGCTACCATCCAAAATGGCACCCCATGTTGAAATCCCTCCCAACATGTAATAAAAAGGAACCTATTGTTGCACTTACATGACATAACGTGAGTCACACGAAACCTCGACATGTTGGGCCAACGTGGGAGGGGATTGTGGGGCTGTACTAGCCAGCCCTTCCTCCACTACTGATGCAGCAGTCAGCCACGTCCCCTGCCTGATATGCATTTGATGTGAATGGGCCTTGCGCCTGATCATAGTGCTCTGTTTCTTGGCATGTAAGAAGTAAGAATTCATCTCTGGCTACTTCCAAATGCAACGGTGCAGTCCAATGTTGTTGTTTTAAAAAGAAAATCTCCCCTCATTTTTGACATAACAATAACCAAAAACAAGAAATATAATCCCTCCCTGGAACTATTCATCTTCTTCCTTGACAATATCAGGATATCATTCCGGGAGTTCTAGCTGTGGGAAATCTGTCATCAATTACATCCCACCAAAAATGTCATGGGTTGCAGGTAGTCTCTGGATTAATGTTTTCAGGAAAACAGTATTTGGTTTCATCAGTGTCTTCTGCATGTCCTTCATTTTGCTAATATCTTACTCTGACTCAGGTTGCCAACGTGAGGCCTGAGGGCACATATGCACCCTCAGAGGTCTTCCCTGGCACTCCCAGGGTCCCCTCCCTCTGCTGAAATTAGGTTTGAAAGAAGCATTTCACTTTGGCCAATAGTACAGGTGCTTGGTTGTAGTGTGTGTATGGGTGTGTGGGTGGGTGGTACAAATGCACCCACAGGACACAGAATGACCTCTGTCCTGGCTGTTAGTTTCTCCAGCAATACAATTAGTCAGATTTTTGCATACTGTAGTTCTGAAGTCAGTTTATCTTCATATCTCCAATGCTGGGCACTGCAAAACTTTCTTTTTTAAAATTATTTTTACTTTGATGCCATATAGTTTGAGTCCACCTTCACTGAGAGCAAAGGAGCTTACTCCTTCACCTTCACCTTCAGATAATTCAGCACCTCCCACTTTTGTTCCTGAGAAAAACAAGTGAACACAGTTCATTTCTTTGCCCTAACTGCCCATCATTGGAGGATCCCACCTCTTGGGGTGGGGGCAGGCAAGCTGGTAAGTATAAATACCCAGTCTGGTGACACTGGGACACAGGGTAAGTTTTATTATATGTTATGATGGAAGAGAACTGGAAGAGCTAATGTGGGCTAGTGATTAGAGGGATGGACTGGACCTGGGAGTCTGAGGTTTGAATGAAGCCCACTGGGTGACCTTGGGCCATTCACCTTCTCTCAGCCTAACCTATTGTGCAGACTTGTGGTGAGGATAAAATTGAGGCACGGGGAGAGAACTATGTATGCCACTTTGAGCTCCTTGGAGGAGAGGTGTGTGAAATACATGTATAGGATTCAGTTTTCAGCAGAAAGACTTACGGTTTCTTTATTTCTGTGTGCTATAGTTACACCCAAAGGCTTTGCTAGAGAACAATCTGGAATCATGAACCATTCATGCCATAGATTTTTTATATCTCTCTAAGAGATCTGAATAGCAGTTCCAAGCATTCTTAATGGAACTTCAACAGGTTTTTAAAACTATCTAAATAATAATAATAATAATAATAAAATAATAATAATAATAAACTCTATTGAAACAGAGGCAGTATGGTAACACTTTTATTAGGGCCAACTGAAAAGTGAAAAGCAATAGGCTGTGTTTTGTGAGGAACTTTTCCTTTGCCTTGACGTTAAAAAAAATGGTGAAAGATTGCTGTGTTTAGAGGGCATAGTAGAAAACCCAGAAACAATATATTCAGGTAGTAATTACAGAAGCTCTTTGTAGGTTAGGTGATGCTCTCTATAAAAGATCGCAGGTTGCTCCAAAATATCCTGATACAAAAGAGGTCTCCCTTTGATCTGCTCGTACCCACCTGAGTCTTTATTGAGATGGACTATAACTTGCATCAACAGGTATGGATTGGCACTAGTGGAACAACTTTGCTTTCAGAAATAGAAGGCAAAGCATGCAGGCAATATTCTATCCTACTCCTCCGAAAGGGGGAAAACCTGCTACGGCCTCACTAGTCTTCTGGGCCGAGAAAGGACAAAACAGACATCGCATGGGAGATCCCAACATCTTTTCTTTGATTAAGAGCACCTGTAATTAGGGAGGGGAGCATTTGGATTGGGGCTGTAGTAGAGGGGAATTAATTCCTATTTTCTCCGACTTCTGTTTGCTGTTGAGGAGAAAAAAGCCAGGGGACCCTTATTCCATATGACTTTTACCCCCTTCCCATACCAATTACAGTTTCTTGGAGAGGGAATTGAAGATGGAGAAATTGCACAAGCTGCATACATATCATACAATTAAAGCAAAGAATCCTGGCAACTGTGATTTACCCCTCACAGAGCTACAATTCCCAGCACTCTTAACAAACTGCTGTTCCAGGATTCTTTGGGGGAAGTCATGTGCTTTAAACATGCTTTGAATGTATGGTGTGTATGCAGTCACAGAGAAACAGGTTAAATGCTCCTTTCCCCAGCATTGTGGCCTTCATACAAATTGGGGTCCCAGTGGAAGCCTTTAACGAAAGGGGAAAATTACTGGGGGGGGGGTGGAATCGGATCACACTCTCCCCCCCCCTCACCAGATACATCAAGTTTGGCTTTGAGTGAAAAGGCAATTGCTTTCACATTTCTGGCTATAATAGCGTGGGCAGAGAAATTGCCCTTTCTAAAGGCAGTTTCCTTTGCAGCAACAGTACATCAACAGCACACCTGTGAAGCTCTAAAACCGGCACATGAGGTCATTTGGAGTTCTAAAGCTTAATGGCCTAAAATGAACCTAAAAACGAAAAAAGGGGCTAACTAGGCTATGTAGTCCATTTGCTGCTCTCTTCTGTACAGAAGGGGGGGGGGCCTCCGGAAGCAGTTGGGTAGTTTTAAATGGGATGCAACAGGCCTTTGCAAGATGTGGAAATTTCTATGGTGAGGATGTGCTATAATTAATCATTACAGTGGCATTTGCCTGAAAATATGGGGGGGGGAGTTTTATGAGGGGCAGATTCTTATGTGGAATAAATGTTGATAGATGAGTTTCCAAAGGAAAATTCCTAATCAATTTAAATGCACATTTGTTAACTTTTCATTTGTTATGCTGTTTGTGTCCTAATAGTTATATCTAACACTGTACAGAATGCTTGCATTAGAACACGTTTTGACAAAAATAAATAAAAAGTGGTCTGGGAGGTATGAAGTGTCCCCTGGGAGTCCCCAAACATTTTCTAAATAATAGTTTTGTGCCCATTTCATGAAGGATGGGAACAAATGATTGGAACACCTATCCCCAATGAGCACTGGAATTATATTTGGGAAAATATTAAGAAGTATATTGCTTTGCTTACTTAATAGATAATTCAATAAAACTATGAACAATGTGGTATCTCACTTAGGCTCTCCAGGATTTATAACACAGGTGAACTGTAACTTCTGGAAATGTGGAATATCTAGAACAGGGTTTTTTTCCCATTGTTGCTGGTTATGGTCTAAGGCAAAAAAAGTAATGGCAACAGGTTACAGCAAATATAAGGAGGTTTTTGCAGTATCTACTTCAAAATCATCCAATTTTTAAAAACTCATTTATTTAAAAGATGTTGCACCTAAAGAACAAGAGCACCGTTATTCCCCATTGGTCCTTTCCGTTATCTTTTTCTGTACCCAAATGAATGCATTTGAGACTTAATTTTGGAAATTGTTTTTTACCCAAACCAGTTCTCAGTTGAAGTATGTTTATTCCACATTTGGCATATAGCTTAATAGTCTCTCCCTCTCTCCTTCATACACAGAGAGAGAGAGAGAGCAAGGTTGGGCTGCTGTTTTTGGCTGCAGCCACACAACTGCCATTAATATCTAGTTTGAGGGTAGAAACACCCTCACTGTTCTGCTAGTTCCAGTGTGTCTCCACCTCTCCCGAAAATGGGGGCACACAACACTAGTCAAACCCTGCCCCTTTTTACTGTAAAACCTGGTGGGAGCCACTTGAGTGTGTTCTTTTTTAAAAAAAAATCAGCTTCAAAGAGATAGATCAACCTGTTCCCCCTCCAGGTGTGGCTTTGCTCTGCTGACTAGTGTGTTCACAGCCTGAGTCTAACTTGCCCAGATCTGAACTGAAGTCTGCTCTCCTGTCCCCAACCCATACTGCCTAGCCCAGCATTCCCCAACCTGGTATCCTCCGGATGATGGACTACAGCTTCTGTCATTCCTGACCATTGGCCAAGCTAGCTAGGCTAGCTGGAGTTGTAGTCCAACACCATGGGGAGTGTAGATCACTTGGGAAGTGTGGTCTACCCTAGCAACTTCTACTGCTGGACTGGTCTTCTTCATGTATGTAGATTGCAGATGGAGGAAGCTGCCTTTTACCAAGTCAGACTTTCCAAACTGTACACGAAGGTGCCAGGGATCAAACCTGGGAACTTCTGCATGCAAAGCAGTTGCTCTGGCACTGAGCTACGAAAGGAAGCATAGGGTATCCTTGCTAAAGAACTGCCCAGGTTTGCAAAGTATAACTCAGTTCTAATAGACTGAAACATCAAAAGGTTCAGCTGATGGTGTGTGATCTACACAGTGCGACATCTCTATGCACTAGCGCCATCTTTCTGCTCTCAGTGGACACAAAGAATTTCATTGATAAAGGGCACCTCTCAGATCATTTCCTGAAAATTCATTTTGGCATGAGCTTCGAGATATTACTCAATTCTCATGGGATAACAGAAGCTCACGCTCATGCTCATATCCTCTTGATTCTGTTGGAAAGAAAGCATGACACAAGAAAATGCAGAAGCCTTCCAGAGACATTACATGATCTCACCAAGAGGCAAGCAAATTCCATTAAGTTACACCTCAAGAATATGGGGTGGAAAGGGACTGTACAGGAACAGTGAAGGAGACATTTAGAAGGTATGTTCCTAAGTGGCACTGAACCAAAGCAAGGAGGGTGTACTCGGCAAACATTTACATCCTTCACAAAACTATCCCCCACTTTACCTACTCCTCTTTCAACAAGGCTTTTAAGTTGAGACCTTATCCCAGTCTGTGTCTGTGTTGGAATTGCTTTTTAATATGTTTTTAAGCCTTTTTTTTAAGATGTCTTGAAAGCTTTTTAAAAAAATGTTTTTAAAGATGTTTTGTTTTAATGTATTTTAAAATCTGTTTTTATGATGTTTTAAAGTGTTTTAGTGCTTTTGTTTGCCACCCTGGGCTCCTGCTGGGAGGAAGGGCAGGATATAAATCAAATAATAAATAAATATATTTGGGAAAGCTTTTTGTTCGCTATGCATCCGGACACTGATGAGCAGGGAAAGCACCAGAGGGGAATATGTTAAGGTAGGGAACAGTGGCCCATTTGCTTGGGCAAGGGAGATGGCTTTCCTTTTCCTTTAGCGGCCAACCAAAGGGATGTTGGCTACAAACAGGAGTGAAATCAGAGCCGGCCTTAGCATTGGGTAGAGTCCCAGGCTATGGTCTGAAGGCACGTGAGGCGAGCACCCTGCTGAAACTAAGCAGGGTCAGCTCTGGTCAGTACCTGGATGGGAGACCGCCTGGGAATCATATGTAAGCCGCCTTTGGTTTCTATTATGAAAAGGAAAAAAAGGTAAAGGTGTCCCCGCACTTGTAGTGCGAGTCGTTTCCGACTCTTAGGGTGACGTCTTGCAACGTTTACTAGGCAGACCGTATATATGGGGTGGGATTGCCAGTTCCGTCCCCGGCCTTTCTTCACCCCCCAGCATATGCCAGGTACTCATTTTACTGACCACGGATGGATGGAAGGCTGAGTGGACCTCGACCCCTTTTACCGGAGATTCGACTTCCTCCTTCTGTTGGAATCGAACTCTGGCCATGAGCAGAGGTTCGGCTGTGTTACCGCCGCTTACCACTCTGTGCCACGGAGGATCTTTATGAAAAGAAAGGCGGGGTATAAATGTAATAAATAAACAGATAGATCGAGTAAGTTAGCTGCCTCAGGCAGAGGGTGTGGCAGGCTGTGGTGGAAGCCATCCAGGCTGTTCCTCCTGAGCTCTCCTCTGCTGGAGAACAGGGCTGTGTGTGTCACATGGCCTGCTTTGGGGGTTCTATGGTAGCCAGCGCCTGTTAGGCACAGTGGAGGGTGCTTCCTCTTGTTCTTTGCCTCCAGCAACAAAATGTCTTGGGCCGGCCCTGAATGAAACAGCGGACAAAAGAATGGAATGTTTGGGGTTTCCTATGAACACACTAGCCCCCCCTTCTCTCTCACACACACACAGCAACTTTCATCACAAAAAAAATGGTGGTGTCATTCTACCAATAAGAACGTGTTTGTTTGTTTTTTAAGCACGTTTATCTTTATATAGGGTGGGGAACCTTTTTCAGTTTCAAGGGCTCATTCCCTTCTGGGCAGTCTCTTCCACGGGACACATGCCGAGGCAAAAGTGGGCTGAGCAATGAAAATAAATTTATGAATCACTTCCCATAAAATATCTCAAATCATGCAAACTAAGCACTGGAAAAGAAATGATGCAAAATAAGAAAGATCGCATGGAAAGGCCTGCTGGGGCTGATGGGAGTTGTAGTCCAAAACAACTGGCAGGCACCAGACTTGCGAAGACTTCTGTATTATAATGTGGGTTACCACAGTACAGAAAGTTGCTTCACTTAGCAGACAGCACACACAGTTCTGTATGAGGTAAGACTAAACCCTGACTCAGTATCAGCGCTGAAAGCTAAATGTTCTGTGTACAGAAAACTGGGCAAAGAGGCAGCGACTGTTTGAAGCTGGATAGATCATTAGGATCTGAAGACCATATGATTGCATACTTATAGGCCAGAGTGGTGGACTTTTGCACTCTTAATATATCAAAAGATGAAGCTGTCGTATACTATGACAGACCTATCCTATGATGCCACAGGCTGTAGCTCGCACTGTGGGGTGGCAAGGAAGCCAGATAGCTCAGCCCCTTGCTACTGCCACCAAGTGGACATCATTATAACTTGGCAGCTTCTACTAAACAGCCCTTTAACCATGGGGGCTTACTTACTGGCCCAGCCAATTCTTTGTACTGGGTAATGTGATATGGCAATTAATTGTGGCATGAATAATAAAGCCTGAGTCTGCGTATGCTACACACCATACATTTCAAGTACATGACTTCACCCAAAGAATCCTGTTAACTGCAGTTCCAGAGCTTGGAAAAGTTACTTTTTTGAACTACAACTCCCATCAGCCCCAGCCAGCATGGCCACTGGATTGGGCTGATGGGAGTTGTAGTTCAAAAAAGTAACTTTTCCAAGCTCTGAGTCTGTTTACCCCTCACAGAGCTACAGTTCCCAGCACTCTTAATAAACTGTAGTTCCAGGATTCTTTGGGGGAAGTCATATGCTTTGAATGTATGGTATACAGCCAAAGTTAAACCAACAACAAATTTATCTTTTCTTAAAGGTATTTGTAAGGTGGCTGTTTAAACATTTATTTATTTCAAAAGCAAAGTTTTTTGGGGGGGGGATGTCAGCTTCCCATCCTAGGCTGAACTTTTGACTCTCCTGTGCAGAACAGCCTCTTAACCCAAAGCAACCATTCTTCAACAAAGAACAAATAATAAATCCTGCTCCTTCAACACCAAGTAACAATTACTTACTATGGTCACAGGCAGAGATCTTTCCCAGGTATGGAATCTGGAATCCTTTAATTAGAGATGCTAATGATTGGATCTGGGACCTTTGGCATGCAATTCATGCACCCTACTACTGAGTTATGGACCCTCTCTCATGCTGCATGCCACTGACACCACTAGAATCAGTTCATACCAGGAGCACTGATCGTCAATGGAATGCTGTGTGTTCACAAAGAGCTCGTATGCATTAATGCTATTCTACATTTATTAAAGTGTGCACAGCTATCAAATTTACCAGTTTGCTTATTTGAGCGGTCTTTGCCTATCAAACAATTGCTTTGGCAAATGAATCTGTGAAAGCCAATGCTTACCTGTCCCTCTTCTTAATTTGAAATACTCCATAAGTACCAACTTCATTATACCCTCACAACTCTGTAATAACCTACATAAATTGTTTTGTCAATTACCATCTTGTAGACTACTTAGAAAATATACAGAAAATTTATTCAGGCTAAAGCAGCATTAAAATGTCATAGAATATAAATTATACCCTGCATTGTTCACATAATTTAATTGGGTGTGATTCAGTTTGACTAAAATAGCTTGATTTGTGGGTGAATGTACATGCACAAATAATATATAACAAAGCAGAATGACATGCAAAAAATCCAGAGCTCCTGTGCAATTTTAAAGCCTAATTATGAAATAGGGCAAAAGAAAACAATTTTGAAATGGAATGGATTATACATCTGCATTTACAGATGTGGTATATCAAAATTCACATGTTCATATAAAAAGATTGCTGGAGAAAAATAATCATGTGCTATAACCCTGGGAAAGTGAACATTATTGATAGCCCGCTAGTGCCACCATTTGGACAAATATGATATCACCTAATATTGCTACTGAAAGTGAAAATCAAGAGTTAGATGTTTCTCTCTTTTGCAACTTATATTTATTTATTTATTATTTGATTTATATCCCGCCCTTCCTCCCAGCAGGAGCCCAGGGAGGCAAACGAAAGCACTAAAAACTTTAAAACATCATAAAAACAAACTTTAAAAGACGTTAAAACATCTTTAAAAACGTTTCTTTAAAAAAGCTTTCAAAACATCATCTAAGATTAAAAACATTTTTAAAAAGAAGGTTTAAGAACATATTAAAAAGCAATTCCAACACAGATGCAGACTGGGATAGGTCTCAACTTAAAAGGCTTGTTGAAAGAGGAAAGTCTTCAATAGGCGCCGAAAAAATAACAGAGATGGCACCTGCCTAATATTCAAAGGGAGGGAATTCCACAGGGTAGGTGCCTCCACACTAAAGGTCCGTTTCCTATGTTGTGCAGAACAGACCTCCTGATAAGATGGTATCTGCAGGAGGCCCTCATCTGCAGAATGCAGTGGATTGGGTATATAAGGGTATAAGGTATATAATTCATATACTTACGTGAATGCGGAGATTCCCAAAACATATGTTGGGCACATTAGTGTGCAGTCAGTGGGGCTGAGATATACAGTGGTACATTTGTGTAATTTATAGACTAGATTTGCTGGTTGTGTGGATCACCCCACCACTGCCTTTTAGATGGTAATGTGTTTTCCTTCAAAATCAGCATACTCTTTCTGTTCCATACTCCTGCTCATTCTGCTGAGTGGGGGAGCTGGTCATCTGCCCTGACAACATCACGTGAGATGACCCTTGAAAAAAATTAAGTGGCAGATCAGATGCATCCACCACCCTATCCCGGTTTGTGTGAAGATTCAGCATTGATCACCTCCCTCTGCTAATATATGAGCAGCAACAGAATCGTGAATGAGAGGGGAAGGCAGGGACGGGAAACCTGTGGCACTCCAGAGATTGGACTACCATTTTCCCTGATCATTGGCCGTGCTGGTTGGGGCTGGTAGGCATTGGGAGTCCAACAACATCTGGAGGGCCCCAGGTTGCCCACCCTTGGGGTAAGAATGCATTGGGACAGCTTGATTATAGAAGCAAAGGGGAAATCCCAGAAGCATCACCATAAGCCAAGAGGAATTGTGCCATCTCTGAGCCCTGGATGATTTGTCAAAGGGTAGGCAGAATGCTATTAGGTGATATTTATTGAGCTACCCTGCATTTGACAAGGAGAACGGCTGTCCATTGTGCTGGAAACTGATTGCAATTAATACATATCTATGCCGTGGGTACAATTCAACTAAAGTTACTAAAGCTTAAATCACTTGTAATTCAACAGTAGATACCTAAACAATGCTTAACTTTTTCATCGGTGTCAATGATGTCAGACGTGCTGGGATCAGACCCATTTTTAAATACTTTTCGTGTAAAAATGGTGATGTGGGAGGCAACACATCTTGCTTCAGCCTTCTGATGGCATACAAGCATGCCCTAGTACACAGTTTGGGAATCTCTGGTGTCACTAAAGATCTCTCTGTGGCTGAAGATAACCTCTCAGAAAATCTGATCTCACCAAATATTGCTACCAGAATCTATAGTACACTGCTAATGGTGTTAGTAGATTTATTTGTGGGCTGCACTGCTTGAAATAACACACTTTTACAGCTTTAACTATCAGAAGATGAAAAGTGCAGCATGGACAGAGAAAAACCAAGCAGCGTCAAGAGCATTCTTGGCTACAGGATAAGATCCTTCGTGCTACAGCTAGGCATAGACGTAAGGCACAGCATTCAGATTCACAAGCTTGTGTGTATTTGCCATGGAACATAAATAAAGGTCAGTGAAAATCTATTTTGTAAGGAGACTAACTTAGCAGCACAGCTGTATAACTTGCAACCTGCCAAGAAAAACACAGCTCATCAGTCGTGGATGGTAGCCTCCCACACATTTGCCAATCCTGGGACTCTCCAGATGTTGCTGGACTCCAGTTCCCATCAGCTCCAGCCACCATGCCTAATGGTCAGGAATGATGGGAGCCTGAGTCTTAACAACTTCTGGCTACACTTTTTTTAAAAAAAACCCATAGTAGTCAGGGTTGTAGATGCTGCTTGGGGTTTTGTAACTTTTGTTTAGAAAAATTACTAAGTGAGACTCATCAACTAGGTCAGATTTCTTGTTTTTCTGGTGTGGAGTGAGAAGGTGACCACCATGTTCGGTGAGGTTGCTTTCTGTTGCTCCTTGTCCACCCAAAGGCACCCACAGTGCTCCCTCGGCCTCTTGGAGAACATACCTCCACCCAGGGAGACCAAAGCATAGAGTTTACTGGCTGCCTCTCTTACACAGAAGGCACCCATAGAAAATCCATAGTTCCTTGAAGATGTGGCATCTGGCCTGGTGCCCCTCTGAGTCACCACACTGTCCAGCACTGCCCAAGGCCTATTCACTTGTAATGTAAGTACAAATTAAAGTGATTAGAAATGCTTGTATGGGAGAATCAGTTCTAGTTGAGACCAGCAGAGAAAAGACGCTAAGGAGTTCATCTGACTAGTTTCATTTTTGTAGCAGCCTACTGCTAAGTAAAGTATGTTCTTCTAATTTACCCTCTGTGGAGCATTTATAATCTTGCAGCTACTACACCACTTGCCTTTCCCACAATCTGGTATAGGAGAGATTCCTTGGAAGGGAGGGAGAAAGCCTGGGCAACCACCATTTTGGGTTTAGCTAGCAAGGCCAGCCAAGTATTGTAACCCCAGTAAAACACAAACATGATACATTAAGCCTATTGGCTTAATGGATTAATTCACTGCTATATATATCCTCCGTGGCACAGAGTGGTAAGTGGCGGTAACGCAGCCGAAGCTCTGCTCATGGCCGGAGTTTGATTCCAACGGAAGGAGGAAGTTGAATCTCCAGTAAAAGGGGTCGAGGTCCACTCAGCCTTCCATCCATCCGTGGTCGGTAAAAGGAGTACCCAGCACATGCTGGGGGGTAAAGAAAGGCCGAGGACGGAACTGGCAATCCCACCCCATATATACGGTCTGCCTAGTAAACGTCACAAGACATCACCCTAAGAGTTGGAAACGATTCGCACTCGGGGACACCTTTACCTTTACCTTTATATATATATAAAACCAAGCTGATATTAAGAGGAACAATGCCATTTGTTGGGAAAGGTTGCTAAAAATAACCTGACATGTCCTCCATTGTGACACATCACCTGCTAGAGGGCCTCCCAGAGGCCTTTGGTGAGAATATGTCTTTGTGGGTTAGCGAGGAGACAATGGGAAGAGACAGAGGAAGGTGAGTTAATGAGAAGCAGAGAGTGTGCGAGTGAGCATGTGAGTTAGAGAGTAAAGCATTAGGGTTAGAGTTGGAGTTACATTACAATTAGCCTTGGTTAGGGAGAGAGGGATTGTCAGCTCTCTAAAACCAGCGTATCTCTTAAAATGTGAGTAGTATTTCTTCTTGGTTTCTGGATTCTTATTATAACACCATAAATGGAAACCAGTGGAGTGGGATGGGGTGGGGTGGAGTGGAGTGGGGTGGGGTGGGGTGGAGTGGGATGGGGTGGCTCCCTTCCCAGTGATGGTCATTCCCACCCCAGATGTTATCCTTGGACTGGTTCAAATGCTTTTCCCTTCTCCTCTAAGGGTGTCTTCAAAAATGGGTCCAGGTTTTGGAGGACCTTTGGACAGGATGCTTGCTCCTTTCACCACTGCCTCACTCCATTTCCCTCTCCCTCTGGGTCCAGAGTCCAATGGCCCCAGCTGCCCAGAGGGAGAGGTGAACAGCAGCAGCTATTCCATCTCCTTCTCCTCCCTGTTGCAATTTAACTTTGGAAGGGCAGGCAAGGAAGCAACAGAACCTGGGGCTGCAGAGGTTAACAATGGGCCCCTCGGGGGATGGGTCCTGGCAGGTGCTCCACAATGCCAGCCACTGACTCACCCTCTGATGTTGCTTCTGGAATACAGCTGGAATTGATTCCAGAGTAGATCTCAGGCAGCCCAGTGTCAGCCATTCCTTACTGCACTAGTCAAAAACCCATAGCAATCTTAAAAGCATATGCTAAAAAATGTATTATTGCTAAGCTTGCATATAAAATCTGAAACACCGGAAAGAAAAAAAGAGTCATTTTCGGGTTAATCTTTATTGTTTTCTGAACCCTTCAGTACTGTTCTCTTCCAATGATTGGCATTGGTTTTAATTTACCTTTGTGCCTTATTTTAGTGCTTTAGAGATAGCCCTGGTGGTTTCACTCCTACTTATGGGGTTGGTTCCAGGGAATAGTATTGGGTGACTGCATTTGGGCAGCGGATATGAGGGAAGCTGCAGGGCATGATTTTGTCCCCAATGCTACTTAATAATTATTTATGTGAAACTTCTGGGGGCAGTCATTAAAAGATTTGGGGCAAGCTGTCATCAATATGCTGATGACACCCAGCCCTGTTATTATTATTGTCATAATCAACAACATCATCTGAATCAGGAGAAACTGTGCATGACCTGAACCAGCACTTGGATGCTGTCATGAGTTTGATTAAGGCTAATGAACTGTGGCTGAATCTTGAGAAGATGGAGACCCTATGGATTGATGGTTCCCAGATCCTAGGGTTGTGTGCCAGCTATGGATAGGTTAGCATTCTGGCTGAAGGAGCATAGTTTGGATCCTCCTAGATCTATTGCAGTCACTAGAGGGCCAGAGAACCCATTACCAACTTCGGTTGCTGCACCAACTACAACTGTTCCCAGACAGGGGTAGCCTTACCATGGTGGTTCACACATATCCTTAACACATATTACTCTGATATTAAAAGATTTGCTCTGGCTACCTATTAACTACTGAGCCAAGTTCAAGGTCTTGTTGCTGACATTTAAAGCCTTAAAACTAGGGATCAGTTTATCTAGCAGCCCTCCTCCCCTGGTACAGACCAAGCTGATCTTTAAGATCTTCCAAGGAGACCCTTCTCACAACCATGGAGAGTCACTGGATGGCAATGCATACAGCGGTGGGCATTCCCTCTGGAACACCCTTCCTCAAGTCATTTCTGAGGCAGCAAAAGTAGGCAAAAATGCCTACTGAGGCAGAAAATGACACTTTTAAAACCTGTGTTTACCCAAGTTTTCTTAAATTTTTGTTTTATATATCATTCAATTTTATTTCTAATACAGTTGAATGTTGTGTTTCTTATTTTTATCTAGGTTTTTAGATTAACTGTTTTGAACTCTGTATTTTTATTGTTTTCATTGTATTGTAATTGTGAACCACCTTTGTTGTTGTTATGTGCCTTCAGGTCGATTACGACTTATGGCGACCCTATGAATCAACGACCTCCAAGAGCATCTGTCATGAACCACCCTGTTCAGATCTTGTAAGTTCAGGTCTGTGGCTTCCTTTATGGAATCAATCCATCTCTTGTTTGGCCTTCCTCTTTTTCTACTCCCTTCTGTTTTTCCCAACATTATTGTCTTTTCCAGTGAATCATGTCTTCTCATGATGTGTCCAAAGGATGATAACCTCAGTTTCATCATTTTAGCTTCTAGTGACAGTTCTGGTTTAATTTGTTCTAACACCCAAATATTTGTCTTTTTCCCAGTCCATGGTATGCGCAAAGCTCTCCTCCAGCACCACATTTCAAATGAGTTGATTTTTCTCTTATCCACCTTTTTCACTGTCCAACTTTCACATCCATATATAGAGATCGGGAATACCATGGTCTGAGAGACTTTTATTATATGAAATGATCTGTTTCATAAATAAATGTGTATCCTTCCTCAGTCAGGTCTTTTCCCCACTGTTTCATGAGCAGGCAAACCACACAAATTGCCAACACTGAAGGAGGAGGGAAACCATTCAGTCAATCAAAAAAGTATCACTGAGTTTATGAAGAACATTAAGATAGGGGGAAAGGCAAATCATCTATCCCTTTCTTGAAGTATTTCCAGAGCCAGAGCACAGGTGCTTCCTCCATTTGCCCAAGACAATTTCCATTCCTCTTCTTTTCCCATAGGACTCCAGAGTATCCACCTCTGAGTCCATCTTTGCCTGAATTCTAGAATCTCTCTGTACCACAGCAGAACTTTCCTAGAACAGCATGGAGCTGCTGCTGTTGTCATGTCTCCAGAAGAGCTCATCATGAGTTTGATTTGGAATGCAAGGAGCTTCTCTCAAGATGGTACAGCTATCTGAGCCAGACTGAAGAATATAAGAAGATACCTGCTAGTTCAGACCAAAGACCCATCTAGTCCAGCAATATGGTGTCCCCTGGGACCTCCATATCAGACACTGGCCAGAAGAAACTGCGACAGCCCAGGGTCTTCAGAGTCAGACAGCAGTAGCTGGGAAGGGGTGCATTCTGTTTCAAGGAAGGCTGCAACTTTCACAAGTCCTCTTTCCATTCAGAGCCTGCAGAAGGGGACCTGGACTGTTTCAGCTGATGCACAGAAATCTCCACCCAAACCTAACAGCCTGACTTTTCCTTCTTCCGGAGCATCCTCCATATTTGCAAAACCCAGGAGTATTTTCTAAGGGCCATTCCAACAAGCTGGATTTCAACATTCAGGGACAAACAAGAGCAAGATTAGGAATGCAGAGCTTACGAGTATGACAGAGAGAAGAAATGTGCAAACACTCTTGGATCAGGATATTCACATCTATTGATCTATCTGTTTAAAAGAATACCGTAGTGTTGTAATGCTTGTCCTCTTTGCAGAAAGCATATGAATGATAAAGAGACTACACAAATCTAACTGAGGTGTGGGGTTAAAGGAAAGTTTGGAAATCCCTTTTTTTGCGATTACCTTCTGGGGCACCCTGAGAGTTGAGGTGGCATTCACTCTCATCATTTGTATTGCACTTGTTGATCTCCCCCAGATGGTGATGGATACTCTGTCAGTAGACTCCACAGCATCATCTATTCTGTCCCGGTGAATGCTCGCCATTTACCACCTCAGGGATCAAGATCAGATCTGCACAGGTCTTCCATAGTGGTGGGGGATGGAAGAAAGAAGAGGAAAGAGACATTGTTGTTCAGCATTATTTGCCATTTCTTTAGGTATAAGCCCAGAAATGGCACTCCCTCACACTTCATGTTACATGAAGTCCCATATAATTACTCTTCTGAGTTTTAAAAACTTCAAATAGGCCCAGAAATCATGGCCCTCTCCACATCAGTGGTTCCTTCTTGAAACCAATCCAAATCTACTTATCCTAGAGCTAGTATTATGCAGGAGACAGGAATGCTTACAGACCTAAGAGCTAAATGCTGTAATCCTGAAGACATTTTACTACCCAGTCAGCTTCCTTACACATAGCAGGACTTACTTCTGAGTCAATGATGCTGGTGATGGGCAACATCCTTGGAAAAGGTCAGCTACTTGGTGGGAAATCAAATCTATTGTCCTTGGATGACCCTGAAGATGACGGACTGACTGATTGACTGCCTCCCTCTGACCTATTGCTTTCCCCTTTGTCTTATCAGCAAGATCAAGCCTTCGCTAGAACAAGCACAGAAGGAGATATTGTGAAACTGACTGTTCATGTTGTTTTTTTCTATGGCCAGAGAGGATCCCTACAGTGAGATAAGTTCTGACCCAACTTATGACTTCTGTGATAAGTACCCTGCTCTGAGTCTGTGGTGCAAATGAAATGAAAATCTATTGTGGAGACACATTCCAAGCTCAGGGCTACAGTGAGCAGATGCATATATGCCCCAGGGAATGCAGGAAGAGGCGAGTGGCTGTTAGCTACAGCACACACTCATTTCTTGCCCTGCATCCGCAGAAGAGTTTCCAGCAGGAGGGCCTCACAGACTGGCTCAGCTACGTGACTTGCTCTTGCCTATTGCAATTCTGCTCTGTTGGCAGGGAGATGTATTCAGCTTTCATAAACAGCTTGCTTTCCTTTCAGGTTCTGTACAAAACACCCTTTCAGACTCTAGACTAGGGGTCAGCACTTTTTTGGACTGGGGGCACGTTTCCAGTTATGAGCGAATGTTGACGGCGCCAATCACAAAATGGCTGCTATAGGAGTGTGGCATAACACTAATTGGCCATCATAGGGGCATAAAATAACACACAATTAGAGAGAGTACAATTATTGCTGCTTCTCTCTTCCGCCTCCTCAGACAACCTCATGGTGGGAAGTCAGCGATGTCCTGCTGGTTCCAACGGTGGATATACAGCTGTTAAAGGCACAAGAACCTGTTTTTCCCAATGCCAATCCTCAAACAAAGTCTAGGCTGCCATCCTGCACCCATGTACCTGGGAGTAAGCCCTATTAAACACAAAGAGACTTACTTCTAAGTAGACATGTATAACATTGCACTGTAAGTTAACTCTATAGTGAATTCTTAATGAGTGCCTGGTTATCAGCTTCTGCCCAGCAGAAGACAAATAAAGTTTTTACATTTACCATTTGGGGAGGGGGTTCTTTAACATCTGTTTCCGTTGCCACCATATTAGATACTCTTGATCAGCAGAATCACCCACTATATAATAGAAGAGAAAATGACTGGATGAACACCAGCAGCAACTTAACTGAGGTTTTTGATATTTTTTTCAGAATCCAGAAGCAGAGTTTCTCTCTGCAGCATAATAAGAGTGGACACGCTTTTTTGTCAACACAGTCCTCAGTAGCAAGGCTTGGGTGTGGTGTGGGATGAAAACCCTCTGCAGATGTTGCAAGGATTCTGGGGTGCTGCTTCCTTCCACAACACATTAAGTCCTGGATACATTGCACAGGTGAGCAGGAGAAATTGAGGCCAATGAAGGCTACCACGTCATTGCTTGATTATGCTGCAACTAGAGAGAGATTAATGGAGAACTCCCATATGCTGTCAATACTTTGAGCCCTGGATTGGAGGTGAACTAGAAGGTAGCCAGCCTTGATTCTGAGAAGTGTTTCCCACTCAGGCAGCTAACGTTGTACTGCTCGATCTGGATCTCTCGTCATTTTAGTCCAAGTCTCTCTTTCCAACTAAGTGCCACCTTCAACTGAAAGCAGGTCTGCTCTGTAGGGTTCTCCTGACAAGGTGCTTCTAGACTCCATTTTGATCCTATCAGGACAGCATCTCATTTCAACCTGGTTCATTTGTCCTGGAAATTCAGAAGATGGTTTATCACTCCTTTTTCTTTCCCACTAGAAATCCAGTGAATTCCCCGCCATGGGAGACCTGGTGGCAGAATTTATGTCATATGTAATAGACCTAAATAAGCTGTTAGTGGTCATCAGGTCAGGAAGCCTGTAGAGTGCCTACAAAAGCTGCTGCTCCACCAGAAGGGTAAGTAAGCTGGAAAGGATGAAAGCAGTAGTCCCTTCTAGGGAGGTCCATCCCATATAGCTAATATATAAACCTCCATTAAACCAATCCCATCCCGTTCAAAAATTGTGCTTTTTCAGGCACACTTATATGCTTGCCAGTTCAGCAGTGAAGCATGAAACCAATCTCTGAGTTTCCTTGCCAGAAGTAACACTCGATGATGCATTTCATAGTGTTCTCCAATAGACCAGCGCGTTATTTCTCCAGGCTTACAACAAGACACAGCCAGAACTAGACACATTCGGGCAAATACCTCTGGAGGGGAATGCAGGGGATCACACAGGCTCCTGCATCAGTGGCAATCAGCATCCAAAGGGAACAGAAAGAACTAGGCCATTATGTTAGAAAGACCCATGATTAACAAGCAAGAAAGATCAAACCACTGGTGTCTCCCAGTCAGGGCTGGACATTACTGCAGCAGAAAAGCTGGGGAGCCACAAAGTGGAAGATGAGAAGGGCCTCCTGGGCTACTTAAACACCTGCACGGTTGGTGAGGTAAGGAGCTCTCTCTGCAGCAACATGAAGAATTTTTGCATGCCAATATTGCAGCCAAAGGAGGGGTCTCTTGTTCCAAGATTAGATAGGTGGGGTATTTTTTCTCAGAACAAAGCATGATGTAAAAAGAGGTCCCCTCATGGCATTATGTGGGGAACTTTCCGGAAGGTGGAAAAGAAAAAAAGAAACCTTTTCCCATTCCCCCACTCCAGAAAATCCCCTCACCTAATGTGTGTAATGAAGACCCTCCGTGGCGCAGAGTGGTAAGCGGCGGTAACGCAGCCGAAGCTCTGCTCACGGCCGGAGTTCGATTCCAACGGAAGGAGGAAGTCGAATCTCCAGTAAAAGGGGTCGAGGTCCACTCAGCCTTCCATCCATCCGTGGTCGGTAAAATGAGTACCCGGCATATGCTGGGGGGTAAAGAAACGCCGGGGAAGGAACTGGCAATCCTACCCCATATATACGGTCTGCCTAGTAAACGTCACAAGATGTCACCCTAAGAGTCGGAAACGACTCGCAGTACAAGTGCGGGGACACCTTTACCTTTACCTTTAATGTGTGTAATTATTATTATACCATACTAGTAAGTGTGTGCTAGGGGTAGGCTGAGAGGAAGAAGTCAGTCACTTTGGAGGCGGGAAGGAGTGGAGCCTCTTGTCTGACAATCCTACAAGGATGCTGTTCCGGACTGGCTGGAAGCCTAAACAGGAGCACTCATGATATGTTTTGTTGTGGCACCCCACTAAAAACAACAAATGCTACTTAAGGCACTGCATCTTTGGAATGTGACCACCTGTTGGCTTTAGGTGTTTTTCAAAGCTCTTATCCGAGGAACAGGAGTAAACTTACTTGAACACATCTTTGTTCACTGTGCATGATATCCTGGTGTATAAAAGTCAGGCTGAGATCCTATTGACCTCTTCCTTCCTACGTTAGGCTTAGCAGGGGGAGTACAGCAGGGCTTGTTCATTGTCAGTAATAAGAACTCCTGACAATGGTGGGCACAAGGCCTTGTGCAGGGAAGTGAACATGTTCAAATTACAAATATTTTAAAGTTAGAGCCCCCAAAGTCTTTTGAAGGTGAATAGGGCTACACAAACCATGAGTGGGGAGCCACTGTGGAAAGTGCACTCACCGCTCGTAAATAAATAAATGTAAAACATGAAGTGCCAAATATGTGAACCGATAACAAGCAAGACTCTTGGGCTGGGAGAGCTAAGCAGAGAACTTGCCAGAAACGTGGGAGGGAGGGTGAAGATGACAGGATTTGATCCAGAGACTCTACACGTGTCATTACAAGAGGAAAGGTGGGGGGGGCAGGGGAAGAGCTCACCCTGTGGGAGAAAAGCCCAAACCCACTCGCCTTTAAAGGAATTCCAAACACAGCATCATGATTATTTATTTGCATTTTCCACCTTTCGAGACAAAGATAGCAAAGAAGAAAATAAGCGGGAATCTTCATTTAATTAGGAAACGCAAGACGATTCCTGGAGCACTGAAAACAATCCTCCCTAGCAAAGGTAACTCTGCCAGGTCCCTGGACTCCCAGACTCCCCTCAGTATCCTCTGTCAGCAAGCGTCTTCACTCCTTCATTGGAATGATCACATCCTCTGTCAATCATACTTGACAATACAAACCTCATAGTTGGTGTCCTTTCTGGCTGCCCAGGTCATAACTAGTGTCACTCCTCACCATCTCCATCACCACCATTGATGGGATAAGAAGGTGTCTCTTTGCCCCACTTGAGAATGTTGAAGAGCACAGCCTTCCCTGCTCTCTGAAACAATACTTACTCCTCCCCCAGCCTATAGGGCTGCGGCTCAGTGGTAGAGGTGCTTTGCATGTAAAAGGGCAGATATGCTCCATCTCCACCATCTCTCGGTAGGGAACAGCCTGGGAAAGACTCCTGCCGCAAATCCTGAGGAACCGCTGCCGGCCAGCAACAGCGTAGACTATACTGAACTGGGTGGGTTGATGGTTTGACTCAGTGTAAGGCACTTTTTTATGTTTCCATGAACCCTCTCCCCCATTTCAGGGAGGGAGATTTCTCCCCGACTACATTGATCAACCCGACTCATTGAATATGGCTAATAATGACTTACACAGGTCATCTAGTTCACCCCAGCCTCAAGAATGTCCTTTGTCTTAGTTAATAGCTGCTGTTATCCCTCCCCCCCAAACCAAATAAAAGCTGGTATAATTAAGAATCTCTTCTCTTCCATCCAGATGAGGTTATCATTGACGAGTTACAATTGAATACCTCATTTCACGTGGTGAATATCTGAATGGAAAAGCTAGAAAATTTTCCTAAAACTCACGCAAAACCTGCATAATGGCCTAAAAGACTATTCTTGCCAACTGCAGCCTCTGGTGAAAAAAGCCAGCGGAGGAAGACTTTGGTTAGAACTGCGGGGAACTTGTCTTCTTTATTCATCAAGTGAACTTTAAAGAAGAGCAGAGTTAGAGTCATGCTACCCACAGATAAAAAACATAATGTATTATCTGAATGAATTATCATTCATGATTGATTGAGGAGTTTCAGTTTCTGGAACTGGTTTTTGTTGCCTTATGTCATCAGCCAGGAGATACTGTGGTCTCTTGTTTACATGAGGTTTTCATTTTGTTACTGTTTCTTCAGTAAATAAATACTTAAAAAGCAAGGTTAAATGAAATCATTTTTAATGTTTTGTTTTAAAATCATATTACAACTTTATGTCTGCAAACCTCTTTAGATCCAACAATGAAAGGGAACTATTTTTGTGCTACTGGTTACTAATCCACAGCCTTTTACAGATGAAGAGAGGGATCTGCTCAAAACATGGGGGAAAAGAAGGGAAGACAGCAGCACTCCCAAAGCAAAGGAACAAAGAAGGCGACGCTCAAAAGCTGCCGAACAACATATGTTGCATTTACTGTGCCCACATTAATACTATGTTCCAAGTATTAATACTCTCAGTGGCAACTGGTAACATTATGTCTTGGTAGGGCTGCAATTTTTAACCTGGCCATTTTCATCACAATAAGACTTGTACAGCACTTGTTTAGGAAAATGTGCCATTACAAATGTGCGGAGTGCCACTGTCTTCCTCACTAAAAATATAACAGTTCTCTACACATCTATGGACAGTGTAACAGCGTCCATGTAAGACAGCCAAGTATGATTTTCAAACAAGACTGACTTCACACCTCTTATTCAGAAATTAAGCCATACCACACAACAGGTTTTGAATTCATATATTGATTACACCTGCACATCCATTGCCAAAAAACTAAACACGCACACACACACTTTTAAAATGAGAGGAACACTTGCTTCCAGTTGCATGCAGTTTTCCTCCCCCCCCAAAATAATAATAGAATCATCAAATAGTGGCGTTGGCAGGGGCCTATAAGGCCATCGAGTCCAACCCCCAGCTCAATGCAGGAATCCATCTTAAAGCATACCCAATAGTTGACTGTCCAGCTGCCTCTTGAATGCCTCCAGTGTTAGAGAGCCCACCACATCCCTAGGTAATTGGTTCCACTGTTGTACCACTCTAACAGTTAGGAAGGTTTTTTTCCTGATGTTCAACCAAAATCTGGCTTTCTGTAGCTTGAGTCCATTATTCTGTGTCCTGCACTCTGGGATGATTGAGAAGAGATTCTGGGCCGCCTCTGTTTGACAACTTTTCAAGTACTTGAAGAGTGGTATCATATCTCCCCTCAGTCTTCTCTTCTCAAAGCTAAACATGCCCACATCGTTCAATCTCTCCTCATGGGGCTTTGTTTCCAGTCCCTTGATCATCCTTGCCGTCTGAACCTGTTCCAGTTTGTCTGAATCCTTAAAGGGTGGTGTCCAGAACTGGATGCAGTATTCAAGTTGATGCCTACCCAGTGCTGAATAAAGGGGAACCAGTACTTCACGCAATTTGAAAACTATGCTTCTGTTAATGCAGCCAAATATAGCATTTGCCTTTTTTGCAGCCACATTACACTCATTTATCAATTTAACACTTTTTTCTCTAAATTAAAAGAACACAGTCCAACCAGCTGAGAAAAAATGTTTTACTTGAGCTAAGGCACATCAGAGCACAGCAAAATGTATTTGCAATGCATGGCTCAGTCCTGAAAATGTGAAATAATAATCTCTGCTCATGTGCAGAGTACATCACATCGCACTAATGATATCTGTTATATCTGAGATTAAGGAGAATATGTTCCAGGTTTGAGGAAGGATGTGGAATCTTATCTAGACAGGCACAGAGTCCAAACTTTTCATTTTGGAAATCACTGACAAAACTCACCAAAAAAGCAATAATAATAGCCCCAACATTTCCCCCCATTCCTCTGCACTGAAAATATTCTGAACTTAAATTACCGGAGGGGCTTGTTGGAAGCAGATCCACACACCTTTCTTGGAAACACTCTCGAATTGCAAGTGGCTCAGATCAACCTGCCCACCACCATTTCTCCTCCTAATTCATAAAAATGAATGCAAAATGATAAAATAAAAAACAGACATTTATTATAGAAAGTGTCTCACTGTTGTTTGTTTGTTTGCTTGCTTGCTCTCTCTCTCTCTGTCTTTTGCAAAGTCACACACACAAAAACTAAACTTAAAAAGAAAGCTCCTCAAAGTAGGAAACACTCCCTGTTGCTTCTCGGGTTACCAATGAGGACATCTGGCCTTCAGGGAAACAGTTCTGAGCATGCTCAGAACCAATGTAGGATTCTGATACATACTAAGGCTACCCCATAGGGCTGTTCTTGAAGGAGTTCAGATTCCTCCCTAATTTCAACCAATAGAGAAAAAAAAGTTTCATTTGAGCCAGGGCACATCAGAGCACAGCAGAACTTTGGCAAAAGAAATACAATCAACATATCCTCCCTAATTTGCTATACTCCTCCCAAGTTTGCTATACTGTGCTCCACAAGTCTTATAACAAGAAATGGAGTGGGAGCCCTCCTAGCAGGACTGAGATATAGTGGGCATAACAGAAACCTGGTGGAATGATGAGAACCAGTGGACATGATTACCTCTGGACACAAACTACAAGGAGTACAGGAAAGGGTGTACTGGAGGTGGTAGACACTGAAGCTAGAAAATTCAGAATGTGCAGACTTCTCCACAGAATCATTTTGGATGGTGATACTAGGCCCCAATAGTAATTTAGTCTTGGGGATGTGCTAGCATCTCCCTGACCAAAATGTTCAGGGTGATCTTGAGATGGAGAATGAAATCAAGTAGGCATCCAAGAGAGGAAATGCTATAGTAATAGGCAACTTCAACTATCATTGCATAACTTCATCACACACACACACACACACACGTTAAAATTTCTATATATCCTGAAAGACTATGCCCTAGAACAGTTGGTCATGGAACCAACCAAAGTGGCAGTGACCGTGGTATACAGCTAGCATATATACCACAGATCAAGAAAGGTACCACCATGGCCAAGAGGATGCCAGCGTAGTTAATAAGCAGAGTCAAAGAAGCTATTAGAGGCAAGAAGTCTTCTTTTAGAAAATGGAAATCTTGTCCCAATGAGGAGAACTAAAAGGAACACAAACTTTGGCCAAAAAAATTGCAATCAAACAATAAAGGATGTTAAAAAAGAATTTGAGGAGCACATTGCAAGACCACCGCCAACAAAATCTTTAAGTACATTCATAGTAGGAGACTGGCTATAGAGGCAGTTAGACCTTCAGATGGCAAGGGAGGCAAAGTTGTGCTAAAGGAGGATAAGGAGATTGCATAGAAGCTGAATGAATCTGTCTTCACAGCAGAAGATCTAGGGCAGATCCCTTGCTTGAAGAGAAAGAATGTTTGAGGAACTGTGGCAAACAGTGGTGACAAGAGACAAAGTTCTAGACCTTATTGGCAAAATTAAAAGTGCCAAATCTCCAGGTGGCGTCCACCCAGTGCAAGCAGATACATCTGGGAAAATGAGAATCTCTTCCTGAACCAAGTCTTGGGAATGGGAGGTAGCTCCTAAATAAAGCTCATGAACCATGGTTTAAATAAAGCTCATAAACCATGCTGGTGCACACTGCTCATTTGCATCTACTCCCTACCCTGTGTCTAATTTTTTTAGAACTCCAGATTGAAACTCCAGATCTATCAAAATATGTAATTTGTCCCTAAGACCAGCACTGGAGGATCAGAAAGTGGCCAACATAACACCAGTTTTTTAAAAGGATCCAGGAGGGATCCTGGAAATTATAGGCTTAAACACCGATTCTGGGAAACTGGTGGAAAGTATTGTTATAGACAAGTCTTGCTGAAAGAGAACCAACATGGCTTCTACAAGGGTAAGTCTTGCCCCACAAACCTTTTAAGAAGCATGTAGATAGAGGTGATCCAGTTGACAATGTGTATTTAGATTTTTTTTAATTTATTTTAACAAGATTTATATACCGCTTGTCTATAATAGAACCTCAAAGCTGTTACTTTAAAAATGCTTTTGTTTAAAATGCCTCACCAAAGACTTCTGGGTCAGCTTAGCAGTCATAAAATCAAGAGGTCAGTAACTAGTTAAGAAACTGGAAGCAGAAAGTAGGAATAAATGGACAACTTCCAATGGAGGAATATAGAATGCTGGTCCCCCAAAGATCGGAATTGGGACCTGTGCATTTGAAGTTGTTCATAAAGGATCTCAGGTTAGGGGAAAGCAGTGATATCAAATTGTTCAGGGTGGTTAAAATAAAAAGGGATTACAAAGAGCTATAAAAGGCTCTCTCCAAACTGGGTGAATGGGCAGTAAAATGGCAAATGCAGTTCAGCGTAAACAGGTGTAAAGTGGCACACCCTGGGTCAAAAAAATTCTTAATTTCACATAAACACTCATGGAATCTGAAATAGCGGTGCCACATGTAAGTGAGAGATTTCTACACACATACACTTCTTCTTGCTCTATTAAAGCAAGCAAGAGGCATTAGTACAGAGCAGAGAGGTATGAACTTTGTTCAAAGATGGTTCAGCTAACAGGGTTTCCCCAGCTGACCTTATGGCTCAGGCCGGAAATTTGCACCCTTTTGTCAGCTCTAGCCTTAAGTAGACTTAAACATCATTTCCATAAATGTGCTTCAGATCACATACTTCACCACTGCTAGAGATCAGCCACAACTTCATATAGACTCTTTTGCTAGTTCAGACCTTGCTAATTTCCAGCAACTGCCAAAGGCTAGATCTGAGCCTCTAGATCAGTGGTTCTCAAACTTTTTTGGTTTGCGGCGCACTGTAAAACATAAAAAATTTCTGGCGCACTTCGTGTACGAAATTAAAAATATATTAATATATTTTAAACTATGAATAAAAATAACAAACTATAGAAAACTATTACTTACCCTATACAAATGGGTTTCTTCTCATTTTTAAAATATACTTTCATAATATATGAGGCACACCTAGCCACCTCTTAGGGCACACCAGTGTGCCTGGGTGCACCGTTTGAGAATCACTGCTCTAGATCTATGCTCTCCTGCCTCTGGTAGTGAACCCCTTAGGACTAAACATCAAAAGATTTTTCAGGGTCCAACATTCTTTCAGGCTCCATGGAGAGACTATTGCAGAGATGAAGAGCCTGTGACCCTCCAGATGTTGCTGGACTCCAGCTCTCAACAGCACCAACCAGAATGACCAGTGGCCAGAATTGATGGGTCCAACAACACCTGGAGACCACAGTTTCCACATCCCAGTTTTACAGTAGTCAACCTTATACTGGCACTGCTAAGGGGATGATACTTCAGGGCTAAGGTTCCTTTATCCTGAGTAGTCCAAAAAAGACCTATAGCATTAGCACCACCTACTGGCAAGAAATGAAGCAAATGAATGTAACTCTAAAGGTTGGTACTTTGATTAGATGGGATGTTTTTAATGCATTCTGCACTTTCCCCCCACTTCAGATATTTTGATAGACGACATCCATGACATATAAAAAGTACACCAGCAAACTAAGAATGCACACAGCTCTTCATCTCAGAAGATTCCTCATAGTTTATACAATAATACTTGATAATCATTTTGACAGTCCGACATGAGTTAACCATATCTGGCTTCTTGGAGAATTCCATAAATACTGTAAAGCCTACCTGAAAACCTCCAGATTAAATGTTCATGTTTGTTTCTCTTTCCCAAAAGGGTCTGGTCTTAAACTCACATTTCAGTTAGTTTTTAGTATTTTCTTTTTTTAAAAAATTGATTTTAGATACCACAATTCATAATTAATTGCAGCACAGTGTGCTTGATATAAAGAAAAGACAAATAAAATAAGATGTACTAATAGAATTTTATTAGGTTGCTTCTGACTAAATCATACTCAGAGTTCTTGAAAATCATTGAAAATCAATGGACTTAAGTTAGCGACTAACTTAGATCCGCTTATTTCAATGAGATCTATTTATTGGATACAACCCAAAAACATCCTGTTAGTACAAGAGGACAGAGACCTTACTTCCCAAAATGTGTCCTGTCTGTATCCTGTTTCTTTTGATCTAAGAGGCTATGTTGATTTTGACATTGAAGCTAATTTACTTTACATATATACTAGCAGGTTAGACACTGAGTCTTCAGTCTTTGTCGGTTTAAAAAAAGTCAAACATACTTATCCTTCACATTATGTCACCTCAATTTGACAAACATTTTAAAAAATTCACAGCTGGGCAATACCTTTGCTAGGATGCATGAAATAATGACCAAGTGTTTGCACTTGAACTCTTTATCAGGCAAGATACCACACAAAAAGGGAAATAGGGGTTGAGGAAATACAAAAAAGTACAAGTGTTAGGCTGGATATTGTACCATAAGATCAGTTTTTTAAAAAATTGCAAACCTCCTCCAGGGTTTTTGGGGGGGGGCAGCAGGGGGAGGCTTAAGTAAGGTCATGTATGCTTAGTAGTGATCTTCACAGCTGGATTTTCCCCACTCAAGCTGATCTACTCAAAAACCCTGCAGAGCCCTTTTCTAAATGCTTATCACAAGAGAGAAAAAGATATATTTATATTTATTTATAAAAGTATTTCTGTACCGTCATATCATAAAATATTAGGATAGTGTATAACGTTATAACATAAAATACAATTCAAAAATAAAAATGCAGATAATCATTAAGGTGACTGGCTAATAAAAAAGAAAAGTGAAATAAACCTTAAATAGCTGCAAAGGCCTGTCAGTATAAAAAGATCTTCAAGTCAAAAGTGAGGATGCTGTCAAATCTCTGCTGGAAGAGTGTTCCATAGCATGGGACTGGGAACACTAAATGCCTGGCTTTATTTATTTATTTAAAAAAATATATTTATTTAAAACATTTATAACCCGCTCTATTTTCACAGAAACTCAGAGTGACGAACAACCCAATAAAACACATAAAAAGCACAAATATAACAATAAAAATTCAAATCTCCATACTTAAAAATTAAACGGTTATAACCATCAGGTATTGAGGAACTCTATTATTCACTCAAATTAAACACAGCCCAGAATAAGAACATCTTGACCAGGCGGCAAAATGTCAGAAGCGAAGAGGCAGACCGTATCTCCACAGGTAAAGAGTTCCAGAGTCTAGGAGCAACAACGGAAAACGCCCTATCTCTAGTACCTGACAGATGAACTAGTGAAACTGGAGGAATCGTAAGAAGGAAGTCATTAGAGGATCTCAAGGGACGGGGGGGGGGTTCATAAACAGACAACCGGTCGCACAGATAGACAGGGCCCAAGCCGTGAAGGGCTTTAAAGGACATCACCAGCACCTTGAATTGGGTCTGGAAGCAAATCGGTAACCAGTGAAGTTGCTGTAACAGGGGAGTCATGTGAGCACGAAAACTAGCCCCAGTCAGCATCCTAGCTGTCGCACGTTGAACCAATTTTAGCTTCCGAACAGTCTTCAAGGGCAGCCCAACGTAGAGTGCGTTGCAGTAATCCAACCGGGATGTAACAAGGGCGTGTGCCACTTTAGTCAACTCAGACGTCTCCAGAAACGGGCGCAGCTGGCGAACCAGTCTTAGCTGGGCGAAGGCGCTTCTGGACACAGCCGAAACCTGGGCTTCCAGGTTCAAGGCCGAGTCCAGGAGCACACCCAAGCTGCGAACCTGGGTCTTCGGGGGGAGTGTAACCCCATCCAACACAGGTAAATTCCCCGTTGCCAGTTTTGTCCCACGATTGACATAGAGCATTAGACATAGAGCTTTAGAACAGGAAATGTCCAATCAAACCACCTCCACCATACGGAAAATATCATATTTCTCCTCCTACCTTCCCATTTAAAACAATACTTCACGGAGCTTACTTCACAACCTGCCAATGCCAAAGCAGCCAGATTACAGAAGAGCAAAAGTAGCAGAGGCAAGCACATGGCTTTGCATGCAGAAGGTTTCCAAATTTATTTATATTTAGATGAGGGAGAAGTGCTGGAAAAGATACTGTCAGATAGGCCTTCGATTCATACAGTCTAACACAGTCTAAGAAAAGGTAAAAGCATGATTTTCTGATCTTGGTATACAAACTAGGGTCCTAGGTTTTTGACTGAGCTCTAGAACCTTTCCTTTTGTTTGTCATCTCCACTTTTAATCCTGTCTCAGGATACCAAATGCCCAACATGCAGCTATTATATAATTTCCACTAGCATGTGTCAGCCAGTCCTTAAGTGGACTTGCTGGGTCTGGTTCACACATCCACATAAATTGCTTTATGACTCAGCATGTGACAACTCAAATCTGAATGTGCAACCTAGCTCTATTGAAAAGCAAAGTGTTTGGTGTGACACAAGAGTTCAAACTATGGTACTTCATCTGTAATGGTACATTCACACACCCAAGTCACCATTTATGTTCTGCAGTCATCAAATGAAGAATATGCATGTTTAAATCAGCCCTCAGCTTTAGAATAACTTGGATTTAGGAGCACGAAGACAGTGATTCCAGGTCATTTCACATGTGATCGTTTTCCTAGATGGAAAATAGCGTAAGGAGAAAATACGTGTGAAAGAGGGGTAGAAGTCACAGAAGGATGCTTTGCTTGAAAATATGGTGGCAATATGGAAATCTCAGGAACTAGAGACTGAAACAAAAGTTTTCAGAATTTGAGAAAGCGCTTCTCTGACCTGCATACCTGCTGACAATCAGCAAAACCGGAATCTTGTCTTGCAAAACAGTAAAAGTTGCAAAACTATTGTAGGACATTGATTAAGGAAGAGTGATGGTGCCTCTGTGGAGCAGACTGACTCAAGTTGTCAGGGGAAGTGGACAGAGTACGCTGAATGCCAAGACACACAGTGAAAGCTCTCTTGTGGCAATACCAGACTATGTCCTGTGAGCTAAACATTCAAGTTCTTAAAAAATAGACAAAAATTGGCAGCTTTTTTTTTTGCTTTTATTACAAGCATATAATATTAATTGGCAGAACACTGAATACAAGCTTCACTATATCATAAAATCAAAACATTAAGCAATAATCCCCAAAAAGGCTTATTCAGACAAAAACTAGCCACCAATAGTACAAAAGTTACACAGCAACACAAAGCGTAAAAAAATGTAAACTTTCAAATGAAACCAAGCCAAAAATATGATTTCTTTTTTAATACGGCAAGATTTTCAGTAACTTTATTATGCCACATAGTGAGGATAAAGGCTTAAACGGTTGCACTGGCTTATTGTCCCATAACCCTAAATTTATCTTGTGGTAAATGAATGGTATTGTTGACACTTGTCCTGTCGCTTGGCTGGTGTACAGGCCATTGCCTTTTAAATAGGTTATTCTGCAGGTATTCTGCAATCCCCCATCCCTAGTGGGTGTGCACAGTGCACCTTAGTTAATTTTCCTCACACAAGTAAATGTGCCCTTTCACACAAAGCCATTAGGAGGATGGTTGACCCACAAGCATCCTTGATAGGTTCAATTACCACAGACATCAATAGATCTCTAGACAGATGCATTGGCCAGAACTACACATTCAGCAACAGAACAAGGTCTGGAACCCAGATATTGGTCAAAGAGCTGCAAAACAGCAGACCAAGGGAGCCATTTGTAGCAAAGCAGAAGTGGGTGGAAGAACGCGCTTAACATTTCCAGTACCACTTTTTCCCCACAATCCAGTGTTCCGGAAGCATGCTTGCAGTGTTGCGGAGGCAAGTGGTAGATGGGGGAAATTATTCTGGAACACACGCATCCCCTTCCTCCATTGCAAATAACCATCTTCTCAGCCAATTTGCAGCTGTTCAGCAGAGACCCTGGAACTCAGACCTAGGTAGTTCTGGTCTTTGTGAGACTCTTTCAGGACACAGTTTGATCTCAATAAAAAGAGGAGTTCAAATTCAAATAAGAGCCAATTTTAGCGTTAGAAACCAATTCCACCACTTCCACTTAAAGTGGAAAGGGCATTTGCAAGCCAATGGTATGCATCTTAATAAAAATGGTGTGTTCCCTGTGCACTTTTTGACAAGGTGAATATGTTCACTTGCAATTCTGGCATGCAGTGGTCTGCCTGTGTGCCTCATCTTTTCACATTTTAAATCTGAGGACACACAAACAGATATATGTTAAGTTAAGGTATCACGTGAAGTGTTAAAACTGGAGCAATTACCTGAGGAAATACAGAAACAGAATTTTTCTGTAAAATACAGTTTTAACTGTCTGCAGTAAATACATTTTTATGTACTGCTTAAAATACAAAGTTATCAAAGAGTTATTGTGTATTGTGTAGAACTGGTTGGCTTTCTCCTGTTGCATTTAAACTTAACAGCTCAGTTTCAAATCATTGCAAATAGGCTAGGCTAATAGATTTGTCATTCATTGGAAAAGAAACAGGACAATGAATCTCTCAAGACTAATTAGATTGTTATGAAAACAATAAGAGCCAGATACACTTTCAAAAGGCTCAAATTCTATTGAGGAAAAAAATAGCACCATCGTATTTTGAAGTCTAATATTTTAAAACGATAGCATTTCTCCTCCGAGGTTAGAGTTTGCATCTGGAGCATTGCACAACCACTAAGAAATAAATATTTCCAGGTTAAATGGTATAACAAATGAGAGAGAAATACCAGACATTTTAATGGCACACAAAAAAATTCAGGCTGCAAGTCTTGCCAATTACTTCCACATTTTACATTTAAGAGTTCTTGCCAAATCATTTTTAAAATATTGCTGACAGGTAGTTCTTGCACACAGACACAACTCCCAAATGTCACTCTTTAAAAAATCCCAGGAAGGAAGAAAAAACAAAAACAGAAGAGCCCATTTTGAATGTACACTTAAACCCACCTACATTCCTTTTCATCTGTGGTTAGTAGATGCTACATTTACAATTTAAAAAAGTATGCCTAACAAAAGCATGTTCCAAACCTATTGCACAAAAAGCATAAAGTAATGCTCTTTATCCATACAAAACAAAAACATACAAAAAATCAAAGGGGGGCCAAACGAAATGTTTCACTAAATATGCAGCTGCTATCAGACATAATCACAGCTGTATCCTCCCCCTTGTTGCTCTGTAATAACTAGTACAACTTACTAGCGTCTCATGTAACAGCGTTCTCCATTTTACACCAGCATTGGCTGTTTCCAGAAGGGTGCAAAGAGATGCAAAGTGGCATGAGAGCAGGGATAAGTCATTGTGAACATTACAACAGGGGGGTGAACTAGACATGCAGATGCCATTTTTGGTTGCAGCCACTCATTTAGTGCAGCATCGAATCTGGCCCTCACAAAAAGAAGGAAGAAGCTTGTAAAAAACATCTCACAATTTCATTTTATATGCCCATAAATAAAGCTGGACCATTGAAACAAAAACAAAAAAATACTTAAATGGTAAAAAGTAAGATAGAAGGCTTAAAATAGAATAAATAATTTTATAAAGTTAACTTTTAAACCCCCAAATCTTATTTAAAATTCAATATTATATATTCTGATTTCTCTATTTTAAAAGAAAATTATACCAAGCGAGACCATGAACCTGCGTTATGCTTGTCTTCTTGTTGCCGAGGATAATGCAACAAGATAATTTTACTGCATTTATTTACCAGCGGTAAGCAGTCATTTAAAAAAACCAACTTCACAGTAACTTTATTTATCGCTTAATTGACTAAATATGTGGCCCAAGCATATCCAAGCCACTTAAGCTGAATGTGATCTGAAGACCTAAAGCCAGAAGATCAACAGAATGTTTTGCCAACATAATCATTGTGCAACCTGCCCCTTAAAAGCTTCACAGAAGAGAGACAATTTCTATCACAAGGATCTGCTCTGTTGGTATTCACTGAAGTTTTTCTGATAAAACAAGCCAGCTAGGTCTTTGGAACTAACACAGCCCAAGGAACAGTTTCCATACAAAGAAACGTATTCTAAGAAGCGTGTAGAAAGAAATAAAGAAACCAAATATTTTCTGCCAACATTGTTTTCATCAGGCTATTATAAAAGCAGAGATAAACACTCATTTATGAGCAACAAAACCAGCTTAGGTGTCAACTGCTGGCTTTGGTTTCATGCACCCGCCTAGATATATATTTAAATATATTTATATAGCACCGTATCAAATTCAAGTGATTCAAAAATTTGCTAGAAACTTAGCAATACAGATTCTGTAGACTGTTGCAGTCAAGAGTTGTGGGGTTGAAGTTTGCATCTTGATACTATTTAATCCCTCAGTTTAAGTTACACAGGATATTTATATTCTGTATTTTAAGATGGCATTGGTCATACAATTCAGCTGTGTATCTAGTCTGAGGTAGACTGAAGAGTTGTATATGGTCATTAAACCCTCTAAAAGATTAATCGAATCAAGTGGGTATTGGACAGGGCTCCAAGCTTAAGGCTCACCAAGCAATGTTAGCCAATATGTTTTCTGATAGCACCACATAACCTGTAAATTTGGGGGGAAACCTTAAGTGTAAGGCTGTTCCGTTTGCAGGGACCTCATGCATTCCCATAGAGTCCACAAAGCTACAGTCTTCCATTGACCAATGTTTTTATTTTTAATCTTGGAAGATACTTTCTGAACAATGGCAAGCAATACGTTAGCATGAAATAAGTAACTGCTTATTACAGAAATATGGCCTTACTAAGAAGCAGAAGCTACAATTTTAAGAGCAACTATCCAATGGAAAATTCTCCTGTGATCAGGGTAAGTGCCCTTACTGTTTAGTGATATCTTTGCATCTCACATTTATTTCAACAGGGCTTGCACTGGAGAACTTTGTACCAAAAGGGAGTCCAGTGTCTTCCCCCCCCCTTACTACTAAGCCAAATATCATATATTCATCTTAACATTTCCTGCTTGCTCCCATTTCCCCTTTGTTCCCCTAACTGACTCCTTTGACTTCCACCTATTCAGAATTGCCATTATAAAATTAGAAATCAGGAAGGTCACACAGCTCACCTTGAAGGGATGGGCTTCCAACATATTAACATGCTGACAGGAGGAGCCAGAGGAGGAGGAGAAGGCATAGAGGACAATGGTTGGGAGAAAGTGTGTGATGAATGTTTATTCTAGTTGATGAAAGTGGAGACCAGGACTAGGAAAGGGAATTGTTTTATTCCTAACTGAAGAGATGGAAGATGCAAGAATCATCCATTCAAGAAAATGAGAACAGGAGCGAATGCTAGCTGAGACCTATAAGCATCCAACAAAGCAAAACAAAAACCTCCAGCCTCGCACTGCTACGTTTAGATAGGGTTTGTTAATTGGGCCACATCCCAAACCACACCACCTCCTTGTGGCACTCTGCTTGGACGTGCTCCGCAAAAGAAATCCATTTACCTGTACCCATTATTGTAGAGCAAGAGTGCTGAGAAAAAAGAAAGTAGCAAAGATTGGCATATTGCAATGGGTTAAATATATTGGCTACTCAGGCATAAGCCTCCCAAAGTGGGAAAAGACCTTCCACAAGGTATGGGGAAACCTCAAGTCTCCTCTATCTTCCTGCTGGTCTCTCTGAAACTCACCCTGCCACCCCACACATGATGCTTATTCATTTGGCTGCTCTGTGCCCAAATCCCACCTCATTCAACCAGCAGTGGGTTTATAAGCAACAGAGATAGGCAAGACTTAGCTCAAGGCAATGTACTACAGAACAGCAAAACATCATGGAAAGTGAAGAAGTGGAGCCTCTTGCCTACCAGTCCCTGGAGCAACTTTCTCCTGCTATGTATGAGCCCCAACCAAGCTGGTGCTTGATGGAGGAAAGGCAGATTTGTGTACATCCAAAGAATACACATGCCTCTGTGCATGTATGTGCATGTGGAAGAGAGATAACAGAACCATGCCTGTATGTAGAGTTACATGCAACACTGAGAGTGCACATACATGGTCTCGGGTGCAGTCCATGCTGGACCATTTAAAATCAACAACATGTCCCTTAATTAAATGACCTTACGTGTCCTTTTGCAAAGGAAGGATAGCATGCAGTTTGTCACACACCCACTTTGTGTGTGGTGCAAACTTGCACAAGTCACCTCTGAACACAAACTTAAAAAAAAAATCTCACTATGCTTAAAGTAGAGCAGCATTCACCTTTTTAAGCTGTTCAATCCTCTATTGAGAGAGACTGTACTTATATAGTTTAGAGGGGCTAATGCATTCCTAGGGGGCTGGATTAAAAAATAAATAAAGATTTATAGATTAAGGCCAGGAAGTACCACATTGCCATCTAAATCTGACCCCTATAAAGATAATTCAGTAGAGAATCAGGAGAACAAAACCGACTTATTAGGGAAACTAGAAACCAGAAGGAAAGTCAATCTACTAACTCATGTCACAGAAAAAATGTGCTGCAGCATTAGTATTTGTGTGTTGTTCAAAAGGAACAATACTGGAGTTCAAGTAGTTAAGGCTGCTAAAGGCTTATTTCATTTACTGGTAGGCGAATCTCTCAGTCCAATATCAGTCCCCCAGCTATGCAAGATCCATGTTCTAAATGCTCAGCACTTTGATGACTGATAAAACCACAACAAAATGGAAACAACTGAAACGCTTCCGATAACCTCATCAAATGAGTCAGCAAAGGAACAAAGGAGTATACTCCAGAACAGTGTAATGCAGGAAATTCTTTGCTAGCCATTAGATCTTTGTCAACGTTAAATAATCTAGGAAGGGCTTACTAACAAAAAAGATGGTCATGAGGCATAAGAGGCAAAAAATCTTGCAAAAAAAATTCCCAGATTTAAGTTGTGAAGCAACACAGAAGTGGCTTGGGAACAACGAATCATAAAACCACCTCCTTCACACCATTTTAACCTATTTTGCATCTTTGCAAGATGATGACCAAGAACTGAGCTACACACAGGAAACTGCGAAGTGTTTTCAATGTCTGTAAACTTCATGCTGGTAGTGTCCTCTCGAGTTGCAATATCCTTTTTTATTTTTGTAGAAAAAAGTATAAATATTTTTCTGTCCAGAAAGTTGGGTTAATGCATCCCTTGGCGAATATTCAGGATGGTTGAATGGGAGAGCACTACTATTTTTGGAAATGAATTCTGCTGGTCTGTGTCACAGGTGAATTGCGTGATGCACTAAGAAGGTGCCCCATGATAGTCTCTGCAAAAAAAGTCCAGAAGGACAAAATAGTTCTTACAGCAAGTCCATTTTGGGTCTGTAATGTAGCAGTAGAGGTGCTTTCTGAAAAATAAAACAATATACTTGCTTTCAGTAAACGATTAATGCAATCAAAGTTTAGTGTACGATGTAAGCAAAACACTGCAATTTAAACCAGTCATGGCCAACACTTTTTTTGTATGGGGAGTGGTCTTCCCTAGCAAGGTTGTTTAGAGAATGAAGTCCCCCCATAGTGTTGTTATCACCACAAGTTGCTATTGGAGGCAGGGGTACACCCTCTCAGTTTATACAGGGGCGGGGGATGTGTGCCAAGTCAGAAACAGTGTAAGAAAAAGAGTTGTATGCAGCTTCCAATCTGGTGCAGTGGGCCACAAAAAAAAAAAAATTCAGGCAAAGGCCAGGCCCACAGGCTATCAGTTGGCCACCGCTGGTTTAAGTGGCAAAGTAGAAATGTCACAAATGCCTGAGGGAAAAGTGATATTTCTACATGGTCATTTAAATCAGGGATGGCATGTGGGCCACCTCCATCCTCTGACTAGTTCTTTATGGCCCTCAGTTCTTCCAGGACTAGGTTGTACAAGTCTTCTTCTTGTGCCGTTTCTGGCTTAGCAGGCATCCCACCCAGTGTAAATGGAGAGAATGCCATTGTTAGCATTTTGTAACTTAGGCAGTAATATCTAAACTACTCTATTTGAAAGGACTGTTGCTGTTTTAGTTTGTATGTTTTATGTTATTTTCTATTTTTACTGTAATTTCACAGGGTTGTATCCAATGCTGCTGTTTTGCTAGCACAGCAGACTTATTTATGTACAGTACTCAATTTATATCCCGCTCTTCCTTCCGAAGGAGCCCAGGATTCTGTTTGCGCAACAAATCTTTCCCCTCCTCTCCTCTGCAGTCCCCTGTGAAACCTCAAAATCTGCTCCAGAGGGTTGGAGGACACTCTGGAGCAGGTTTGAGGATGTGCAAGGAGGGGATCTATTGTTTTATTACTTGTTAGCTGCCTGGGAATATAAATTAATGCTGAAGGTGTAAGATATACAGTATCCAAGTAAGTAAATAAGTAAGTAATGTCTAAATATTCAATCTAAAATGTTAAATGCATCAAATTAACCACAAACACAGCATACCTTAAATCTCCATCTCGTAACAACTACAAATTTGAGGGTGTGGTCCTTGCCCAGAATTTCTTCATTGCATAATATATCCAGCTAATAAAAATACAAGTATGTCATTTATATATCAAACAGGTCATTGTAATTGGTCCAAAACATGACACAATTAAAAGCAAAACTTAAATAAAGTCTAAAGGTAAATATTTTATATACAAAATAGAGATGCTACCTCAAAGAATCCCTACACAAGGCTTTCCAGAAGACAAATTTGAAGTCTTAAAATACACTAAATTTAGAGCTCAAGCTCTAAGCAACAGAACAAATTACATAAACTGAGTATGAGATGCACAAAATCTGTCTCCCATCACTGAGCTTGCCAAGTTGTGCAGACATAGTATTTAGGCACTTACTGAGGGTGCATGGTTCAGGTGATTCTGTTGGTGGACAGAAGTGCTAGGTCACAATCTGCATCATGGTCTACAAAAGACCAGAAGCTCTGCCCTTGTGGAAAATAAACTAAAGCCAGTGTGTGGAAGTTATCTAAATGAGCAAGTTCTGAGCATGCCTGCTTGAAACAATCAGGGAAGGGAAGGATGAAGTCTGAGTTACAATGCTAGCAGGTGAAAGAGTGTCAGTTAGCTCCCAGACATGATTTACTATGAACAAAAAATGTTCACAGAAATTGCCAGTAAATAACTATTTAGGGGCAGGATATCTGTCTGTCTGTCTGTCAGGGTGGCGAACAAAAGCATTAAAAACACTTTAAAACATCATAAAAACAGACTTTAAAATACATTAAAACAAAACATTTTTAAAACATTTTTTAAAAAGCTTTCAAGACACCTTAAAAAAAGTTCAAACCATTTTTAAAAAACAGGTTTAAAAACTTATTAAAAAGCAATTTCAACACAGACACAGACTGGGATAAGGTCTCAACTTAAAAGGCTTGTTGAAAGTGGAAGGTCTTCAAGAGGCGCCGAAAAGATAACAGAGATGGCACCTGCCTAATATTTAAGGGTAGGGAGTTCCACAGGGTAGGTGCCGCCACACTAAAGGTCCGTTTCCTATGTTGTGCAGAACGGACCTCCTGATAAGATGGTATCTGCAGGAGGCCCTCACATGCAGAGTGCAGTGATCGACTGGGTATATAAGGGGTAAGACGGTTTTTCAGGTATCCTTGTCCCAAGCTATATAGGGCTTTCTACACTAAGACTAGAACCTTGAACTTGGCCCAGTAGCAAATGGGCAGCCAGTGCAATTCTTTCAGCAGTGGGGTGACATGTTGGCAATACCCTGCCCCAGTGAGCAGTCTCGCCACCGCATTTTGCACCAGCTGCAGCTTTCGGACCAACCTCAAGGGCAGCTCCACATAGAGCGCATTACAGTAATCCAGCCTGGAGGTTGCCAGTGCGTGGACAACAGTGGTCAGACTATCCCGGTTCAGAACCAGCCACAGCTGTCCTACCAGCTGAAGCTGGTAAAAGGCACTCCTAGCCACTGAGGTCACCTGAGCCTCTAGCGACAAAGATGAATCCAGGAGCACCCCCAGGCTACGGACCTGCTCTTTCAGAGGGAGTATGACCCCATCCAAAGCAGGCAACTGATCAATTATCTGAACCTGGGAACCACCAACCCACAGCGCCTCCATCTTGCTAGGATTCAGACTCAATTAACTAGCCCTCATCCAGCCCACCACCGAGTCCAGGCAGCGGTCCAGGGCTTGTACGGCCTCTCCTAATTCAGATA